>NC_046188.1:24078333-24722291 GCF_011004875.1 Balearica regulorum gibbericeps | reverse complement strand
TTCTTGTTCCTGCCGTGCATTACCTATCAGATATCAAACCTAGAAAATGTTTACATACATGATTTAACTTGTCAAAAAGGTTTACTGGGATTAAAAAAAAAAATAAAATTAGAAATTCTGAACTCAAAAACTATGGGAAGTTTGGAAAGTTTGAATCTTTTTCAACATTTTCAAAATGGACCATTCAAACTTTGATGCGAAGCAATGTTTGTTGGCCGAGTATAGGCTGAGTGTGCTTACTTTTTTGAAAGTGGGAAAATTCTTTAAACTGAAATGTTTCATTTCTGATCTAATATCTTTTATTTTTCCCCATGTAGAATGGTGTTTTGGTTTGTTTGTGGGGTTTCTTTTCCCCCAATTTTCTTCTTGAAGTGAGAAAACAATTTAGATTTTGTGTTAGGTTAGCCACCAGACCAAAGAAATAAATTATTCACATAGTTGTCCTTGAACCTGACCTGGTACACCTCCCATTACTTCTGTCTTCTGCTTCTCATAATGTTTTAATTAAAGAATTAGCACTGTGCAACAGCTGAAGATGTATGCTACATGGGTGGAGATCCAGGAAGGTTATGAGAGAGAAGCAGCTTGGCATGAATTTCTTGTGCTGTGAAGAAACAAAAAGCCTCGTGCAGCCTGTGGATGCAGAAGTAGGGACATGGTGAACTGTAGAGGGACTCTGTTTTTAAAACAAAGCTGGAAGATCTTTGAAGACTACAAAGATAATATAAAGAAGTGTAGGGGAAATAAAATAAGTAAACTTGTTTTGTGGTGAACTTTTAAGAGGTAAATGTTATATTGCCAGACTAGAATGAAGTAAACTCAATTTATCTGTACTTATTGTCAATTACATTACAAGGACAAATTATCTGAGTGAGCAAATTAAAACATTTAGCCTGTTTTGCTCATTATAAAAAGATTGAGAAGAGATTTGATCATCACATATGTGTACCTGTACAAGTTAGAAATGCAAGACGTGAAATTAGTCTTTAATCTCATAGAGGAAGGCAAACCAAGAACCAATGACTGGGAGTGGAAATTAAGGAAATTCAAATGAGAAATTAGTCAGAAGTATTTAACAATGAGAGTGATTAGCCTTTGGAAAGCTGTGGGGAGTGCTCACTTTTCCATGTTATCTTATAATCAAAGCTGAAGTCCCTCAGGAAGAGATGCTTGCTTTATTGCAAGCCTGAGCAACCAGGGCCCGCACAGGAACAGCCAGGTGAAACTTCATGTCCCACAATATATACAGCATCAGGCACGAGGAGTTAATATTCTCTTCTGGCTCTGTGAATTGATCATCTCTGTGCATCTTCATGCATCTCCTAGATCTAGACTTTTTTTGAACCAGACCTGGTAATGGTTCAAAGATGCCAGCTGTGGCAGAGCTTTGATAAGAGGAAACATTAGGCAAGGAATGGTTCTGTGATCCTTAAACACATTTTCCCCAAATATAACTGTGTCTCTAAGAAGGAAGAATGAGTTCCTTTTTATTTTTACCATAATTTTTTTTTGCTTAACATTTCTGGACAGTAATGCTATCAGGTCTCCACATAGATCACTTTTCACAAGTACACCAAAATGATCCTCTGGGGAGTAAGGAGTTCAGGCTCTGCAGAGGAGTTAATCCTTGGCAGGGCTGCCAGCAGGCACATTTTTAGTTTGCTGCAAATACCACAACTGGTTTTGAGAACATATTTCTGATGCATTCCAAGGAGTCTTTTGGGGTAGATTTAGGCTGTTAAATGCTCTCCACCTTTTTTTTATCTACTTCAGCACTTTTCACATTTGCAAATGCAGAATTAAATGGTTCATGAAATATCTTGTAACAAATGAAGATGACAATACAAAGTAATGGAATAATCTATTGTTAATATCAGATATCTGTATGCCTAACAGTCACTGCACATTGTGGGATAAAAATGATCAAAACAAATGAAATGACACTTCTTAACTCAAGGGATAAATTATGCCATAGGTAAGATGCTAAACAGTGGAAAAGAAGATATTTACCTAGATGGAGAGATTCAGCCACATCAGCAACCCCTGCACTTCACATTCCCTTAGGGGTTACAGGCAGCATTCAGCAGGAGTAATTATAGCTGGGGGGAAAGATCAGGAGGTCTATTAGTGCTTTTGTAAAAATCCTTAAATTCTTCAAGCCATGTCTGTATTACCTGGAATGACTGAAAGGGAGGCTGGTTTAATTTCTATTATTTGTTATACTTTGTAGGAAAGTAAACTTTCTCAGGCAAAAATCATCTCATTACTTCTGTAACACCTTCCAGACTCCAGGGTGTTTTGCAAATGTTTTTCTGGAAGCATTCCACTCCCAGCTAATAAACATACAGGACATGGTGGCCCACTGATACTTCCCAACGACCTGCAAGAAGGAGTGGAAAGCCACCAACAACTTTAGCAAACAAAGTGAAGGGGAATTTTTTTGCCAACAGATATTGTAAGAGAGAGGTATGGAGGTGGCGTGTGGTTGTCTAAACTGATACTAGGCAACAAGGTTGAGCAAAGGCCTTGAAGGAACAAAATACTAGTAGAAGTGGATTTTGCAGCTCACCTAAAGCACAGCTCTCCAAGCAGCGCATCACCTTCTGTTGTCACATTCAGCCATTGGTCACTACTGACTTGAAGGCACTGGCTGACCTGGGGCAACGGGCATGTTCCTTTCGAGAGCTGTCTTATCCACATATTGGCTCTGTACAGTATGATCAGTAAGAAGATCCTATTCTAAAATTGGATGGCTCCCCGAGTCAGCTCTGAGCTTTCTGTTGCTGATAGACGAAATCTGCCAATCTCCATTTTAAGTTGAACCAAGAACGTGGGTGGGTTTGGCCTAGCAGGAGACCTGTGGAGTATGCTAAGCTATCTTCTGGAATTAGCACCAGATGATAGGTTGTTTTGGCTTCTTGTGTTCCATGTTGATTTGTACATCTGTCAAGCCTTATACAGAGGTATTTTTCATACTTCTTCTGGTGACCTGAACTAACCAGAAAAGAATCAGAAAGTATTTCATAAATAGAGATCTCTAGCAGCAGAGATCCCACTAGCCAGATCTTCAACTTGTATAAATTCACATTGCTGCAGTGACTTTTAGAGCTGAACTTGTTTATAGCTGCAGAAGATGGATCTGCCTCAGTATTTCTGTTGCTGACCATCCTCAGAATGGCAGGACATATCAGAAGAGTGAAGAAGGATCTGCTGGGTCAAGCTGTTCTTCCCACTGCAGTGGCAGCAGTTTCTCCCCGTACCTTTTCATGTCTCCTTGTTAAGCTAGTTCTATGGGTCCACAAAATCATAGGATCACCTGCTTTCTGGGACTGTTTTGATTTCTTTTCCCATGCCTCCTCCTGTACATGAGGAATGTCTAGTATCAGTGAGACTTTCCAGATAGCTTTCCATGGTTTTCATCAAAGGGAATCTAAAAGAGAGGTTGATTCCCAGTAGGAATAGCTGGTATTGACCTTCTGTCCTCTATTCAGGCAGTCTGACGGCTCTTCCCGCTCTGGTGCTTGGGACAGATAGGCCTGAGTCTTTGGGTTTGTTTCTGCATTTCATGAGATTCGCACCTGGGATGCAAATGTCTTCAGCAAGAATGAAAAGGAAATGCTTTTCGTCTTTCATAGCAATTTGGGGTAATCTGAGATTTAATTTATTCACCAGTTGAAAGGGAAAGGGAAATCAAGCCAGCATCTTTCTTTTGAGCCAAGCTCTTTCTTGCCTACCCCGTGCAGGCTGACACAAAAGAGCTCTGATCACTCTAACTAGGTGCTTGTTCTAATTATAGAAAGATTTAGCGTTGGTTACATAATTGCCCACTGCACATCGCACATGGCATTGTTATACTACAAAAGCCTCTTTTTTTTCCTCCCCTCTCCATAGCAGACCCAGCATCAGCCTGTTTAACTGAGAGCTGCAAGGAGCAGAATTAATCTGAAGCAACCTCCCATAGCTTTTTCTGAGAGGCCAGCAAAAATCAGATACTGACCCGCTCCCTTTGCTGGGAGCTTTGCCAGTGCCTGTGATCTAGCGGTTAAACCAGAGGATTCATAGCCTGGGCCGCAATCTTAAGCATCCCGGGTAGAAGCAGTGAGCTGTGATCAGGAATCAGTGGTTGTGCTGAGTTTACAGTCTCTATTTTGGATTTTCATATGCAGTAGCACAGTAGCTTTAAATGGAAACCCCACTATTACGCCCAGTATCAGCCTGAGCCATGGAGGTCGTGAATTTGCAAACACAAAAATGTACAGCAAAACTTTCACAGGCTGTAGTAGATACAGGAGTAGATCTTTTCCCCATATTTCTAAGATTATTTTATCCTGGGATTCAGAGTGGTTCAGCCTGCACTCATTTCTCTCTCATTTTCTCAGCAGTACATCACATGCACATCTCATTTTTTATTTTTTTCCTCTTTTAACATTACCCTCTAAACCGTAAAGCTTTCTTCCAACAAATAGTCTTTCCTACACAGTTTGTAATGGTCCAAGACTAAGCTGGGATGCTTCACTGCACCCCATCAGTTCAAAAGCTCCCATCTGTCCAAAAAGGGAAAGAAACTTACGGGATTGTAGCCAGTTTGCCATCCTATGGCTGATGCAGCAACTGGCCATGTGGGCGCTGTATCCTCAGTGTGCTGGCACGATAATCACCCCTAACTCTGCCCTTCATAACTTGTAGCTGCTTTGTCAGGAAGCCCACCTTGTGCTGGCGTTTATGTTAGTGTCTGCTGTAGGGGACAAGTAGGGAAAACAAAACTGAAATGAGGCCAGATGGAAACAAAAGGGGTACCTAGCAAATATTCCCAATATTATTTTAATCTTTTAGGAAAACCTTTAATATACCACTGTCCCACACCCAGGGAGAAGGTGGACAGGTTACCTTTACAGCACTTTCCACAGGGGCTTGGATGAAAAACCTGGCCATCCTGGAAGAAGGGTTGGTCATCAGGATCTTTCCTTGAGCCCAATGTCCTGGTTTATTACTCTTTCGTCTAGAAGCTGAGACCTTTTGGTTCATAATCTGAGTGTTTCTAGATCACTTTTTGCCCCGTCTTTACCTTTTTGGGTGCAACTGTATCCCTGCAAATATGAATGAAAACACAGTGTGGTGATGCTTTCCTGGATTTGTTTTAGTGTTTCCTGAATCCTGTTGGAAACTTTAACTCTCAAAAAATTAAGATCTTTTTGGTCTGATTCTGGTTTGGGTCTCCAGCATCCTTTTAATGTATTAAGGGTTAATTGTGGTAGCTGTGTCCTTAACTCTGTCCCAAATACTTAAAATTTTCCACTACAGGTTCCCTGGTGTTGCAGAATTGCAAGTTCTTTATCAGAAAGATACTAACTTGAAAGCAACATTGAGTTTCCTTCTTGTCACAAGAGGAGAAAAGTTCAACCAGAAATGCTGAGTTTCAGGTGGGTAGCTATCAAACTAGGTATTTGCTCCAGGGAATATGACTGTCTTACAATATTTATGATGATTCAGCAACATGTTTTCATTGTCTGCTTTGTTCTTTCTCTCTTTTATCGTAATCTTTATTGCAAGAAGACTTTGGTGAAGAGATTGGTTTTGCATTGAACCTTGAATATGATAAAATTTATCACCATTTTAATTTCTTATAGTAGCTGCAGAGAAAGCTTTTTTTCATTCTGCAATTATTTTCCTTGTTGCCAACAGCTCTTTTATTCTTGATGAACACAGTTGTTGTACTGGATCATTCTCTTTCTTGGATAGATAACAGCAGTTTCTGAGATATTTATGATACACATCTCTTTGGCCTTTGGAATTATACCCTTAAGTACAAGCTGGTATTAAGCAGCCACATATGCATTTCACTGATTTATAAAATCGGTATAGCTGCATAGTTTACGCTATCAATTTACGCTGCTTGAGGATCTGACCACATGATGGACAACACTGTTTCGTGTTCAACAGGAGCAGGACAAAAGTGTTCAAAACACTTTTGCCAGAAGCACTCTGGTGGGAGCACTCCCTTAGCACCGGGAATGGACATGGCATTGCCAGCCCAGGTGCTACGGCTGCGTAGGTGACAGTGCTCACACCTAATCCTGATGGGCTGCAATAGCCAGACTCACAAGGTGTTTATAGTGCCCTGGCCAAACCCACACCCTTCATTAAAGAGCAGTTCTGATTTCTAGTGAATAGAAGCATCAATGCCTTATAAGTCTCAAAAGGGAATGCCGTGATACCGGAGTTTGGTATGTCTACCTTCTTTCATGACTTCTGATATCTATGTATATACACATACATTTATACATATCTTCTCTCTCCTGCAGGGCTTTCAGTGAGCAAACGTTGAAAACCAATGAAAATATCATAAAGTCTGAGGGTTTTTTTAAAGCACAGAAGACAGCTTTTCTGGGGCACCTGTGCCAGGTTGTGAGCCCCACTGATGAGGTGGAGATTGTGTTACCCTGTTATGCACCGAACTGGAGGGTGCTGCCCGTCCACCTCCTTTTTTGTAACTACGAGGAGAAGCAGTGCGCACCCCTGCAGCGGGGTCAGAGCAGCCCGCCCGGCTTCCCCCCCGCCGCTCCCCGGTGGGCTCGCCCAGGGGCGCCCCTCGCAGTCCCACCGCGCCCAGGCCGCTCCTAGCGGCAGCAGCCGGAGACTACATGTCCCAGCATGCCGCGCGGGGCAGGACCGTACCATGTGCGAGGCGGAGGGGGAGCAGGCGGCTGAATGCGCGGGAGTTGACGAGCCGCGGTTCTGGCGAGACGGTAAGTGCTGGCTCCGCGCGCCGGCGGAGGCGCTGATGCGGTGCTGGAGGCCGGGGAGGGTCCGGCGGGGAGGGACCTGGACTCTCGCTGCCCTCCTACCCCCCCACCCCCCCCCCGCCGCTGCGGCTTCGGGCGCCTCGGCTCGGTTCGGCCCCCCTGCGCCCCGCCTGGTGCTGCCGGACTGGGGGTCCGGGCCCAGGCGGCGGTTGCCCGCCGCGGGCGCAGGCCCCGGGGGCGGAGGCCCAGTTGCCGCAGGGCTCGGCGGGGCCGGGGTTGTTTCTGACGGCGGGAGCGGCGGGGGGCGCGGGCGCTGCTGCGGGAGGCACGGTACGGCACGGCTGAAGGAGAACCGAAAGTAGCCGGAGCCGGCCCCTCGCGTCCTTCACAGGAACACCTCGGGCCGCGCTGCTGCGGCGGGGGGCGCGGGCTCGGGGGGCGAATCGTCCCCGTTGGGGCTTTGCGGCGGCCCTCGGGGCGGTCAGCGCTCCCTGCCGCTCCCTGGGCCTCGGGAGAGCGCGATCTCTCGGGCGGCGCTACCGCGCAGGCCTGGGCGGGTGGCGGCGGCGGCCCTCGCGGGAATCCCCTCCTGGGCTCCGGGAGAAACCCGGTGACCTCCCGTCCGTCCCCGTCCACCGAGTGGGGTTAGGAGAGGCACAGCGCCTGGCTGTAGGGAAGGGGCACCCTACGTGTGCGATGTCGTGTGAAAGTCAAAGAAGCCAGGTCACCTCGGGGAAAGGGGAGCGGGAGGTGATTCATCAACGCAGGCCTTAGTGGGGAGAGGCAGTGACACCATGAGGTGCGTTTCACAGCTGACAGGGCCTTTGAGATGCCCCTAGGGGTGTTGTAATGGTTCATTTACATGGAAAAAGCTTCTCCACACCTTATGCAAAACTTCGAAATCCATTTGATTTCTGGCAATTCCATTTCCGTACCGTATATTGGAGGGGTTTTAATTCTTCCCTTTTTATTGGTACAACGCGTTAAGCATGAAAGCAGGAACTTTGTTCCTGAAGAGCTCAGCTGCTCAGCCTATTTATTTGCTACCTAAAGTTCCCATCTTCTGTTCATGACGTACAGCTGGCGGGTATGGTAATACATGTGATGTCACGAACTGCAGATTATAGCTTCAGGTAGGAATAAGATACAAGAACAGATGGACTTGCATCCTGCTTTCAAGCAAATGTTCTTCTAGTAATAAAGAAAGTGAAGGAAAAAATAATGAGATATGCATACTTTCTGTGTTAAAAAAAGTCACTGCACCTTTTCAATAAATGAAATTTTACAAAAACATACAAGGAGCAGAAATGATTTAATTAAAACACTTTGCAGAAAATGTTTTTTGAAGGTGACAGAGAATACAAGAAATTGCTGTACAAAAGAGAAGAGTCCTCCTGGAAGAAGCCCCAAAATTTCTAGAATTTCAGTGAGGCAGGGAGAGGAAGGTAGCTTTTTTTTTGGGAAGCATGTGTTCATTTGGCTGCAGTCAAGGTACCAGGTTTATTTTCTCCTGGGTTTGATCGTAAGTTCAGAGGAGTCCTGATCAGCCAGCTACCCCTTCTGACAGGAGAAGGAGCTGGGGTGCTGCAGGCAGCTCTGACTGGCACTGGCAGAATATATCTCAGCTTTTCTGCCTCAAAGTTACCTAGGGCTTGTAAGGAAGTAAAAGGAAATAATAAAGTTTGGCTAAGGTTCATGTACAGAGGTCTCTTGTGTTGCATTAGCCTATTTCGCTGATTGTGTTCTTGTGAACTGTTTTTGAAAGGCTTGACCTATGTCACTGCATGTGGTTTTTGGTTACAAGGCTTCCAAGAGAAAAGGCACGAGCCAAACTGACCCCGCTAAAGGTTCACGGGGAGAAGTAGGAAAGTTTCTCAATCAAGTCTAA
Organism: Balearica regulorum gibbericeps; assembly: GCF_011004875.1. NCBI lineage: Eukaryota > Metazoa > Chordata > Aves > Gruiformes > Gruidae > Balearica > Balearica regulorum. The sequence continues at coordinate 24,713,660 of NC_046188.1, read as the reverse complement.
GAGTAGGAGGGTTAGCGGACTCCATCTTGATGGGTAAAGGCCCACGCTCTGTAAAGGGTGCTCTTGAGCACTTGCAGAGTAGGTATACCATTCCTCTTGGTTTGTGCTGTGAGCAGAAAGAATGGTCAATCATATTTCCTATCCAATACCAGCCAAGGGGAAAGGAAAGAAAATTATACCTGATTTGTAATTTTTTTTCCAGATCTGAATCCTCTAAAGTGACATAAAGAATCATGTGTATATCACATGTAATGAATGACATGTTTACATTAGGTTATATACTGTACGCAATGAATGCAGTGCTGCAAAGTGCTTAGTGTGGGAAATGCACTTGTTCCCCACCCTCGTCTTCCAGAGAAAAAGGGAGCAAGGAGAGAAGTGTCTCAACCCAGGCCTGTTGCTGGGCCCGTGACAGAGCCAGGATTAGGCTGTTGATTCTTGCAGATGTCCATTCTGCCACTGCAGTCCCTGCCTGGCACTTGAACAGGACAGTGATGATGAGAAAACAAGTCTCACGTGGTCACTGATCAGGTCCCCCATCCCCTGCGCTGTATGTGGCTGTTTGCCACCGGCCACTGCAGTTGTAATGCAGCCTCCAGGGATGCATCGCTGCTTCTCCCACTGCTCATCAGCAGTAAGGCACTTTCACAACTAGTCTGACAGTTTCCAACAAGTTTTGGGTGCTCTTGGTGTTGCAAGAGCTCTTTTTAAACCCTACTTGTTTATATCTTCTATTATCCCCTTGCAATCTGCCTGCGCTGTGGTATCTTCAAAACATTTGCAGTGAAGAGGCAGCCTATTGCTGTGATTAGAATTGACTTTTGGTGAACACATGCTCCCTTGTCTCTGTCCACCTGTTTTTCTCCTTGACGAGCCTTGGGGACCATGAACAAATGTTTTGTTGTGGGTGCCCAAGGTCTAGCACAGTGAGTTACTTCTGGGTTTGTGGCCCATAGACACTGTTGAGTTTGAAATAGCAATGAAGATAGAGCTTGTGTTGGGTTGTTGCATGATTGCTTGAGTTCTTGGCTGAGGGCAGAGCTAGCAATGCATCATTAGGAAAGGAGCAATTAAAACTTGGATTGTCAGGTCCCTTGGGGCTGTAGGCATCTGATCATCACATCCTTCTCAGGTGTTACAGTTGCTGTTTTGTGTCTCGGCAGGGTTCATCAGTCATGGCACGAAGGGCCTTGAAACTTGCCACGTTGGCGGCAGCCACTTCTGGCATCTATCTGTATGGCAACAAGTTCCTGGATCCCAATGATTTTGGAGTTGTTCGTGTGGGCCGAGCCATTGCCACAGTAAGTTTCATCCTAGTAATGTGCAGGAAACATTCCTAGGTGGGTAAGGGAATTGGCATTCACAAGAACTTGGGATTTCTTGTATTCCTTCTCTGCATTTCCAGTTGGCAGCTGGCTCCGAAAGTCAGAAGGTCAATAGGGAGCTCTTCGAGTTGTTGACATGGTGGGGAGAAAAGAGGGGAAAGCATAGAAGGAATAGAGCTGTTGTTTGCACGTCTTGGAAGAAACAGACATATTGGGCTGCAGAGAACTGTCTCTGCTTCACTGGATAGGGTGGGACCTTCAGAGCAAGGGCTCACTTTGGGCCCACATCTTCATCAGCCATCCTTTAAGGCCAGTCACCCAGATACAATATTGTGCTGCCTTTAATGGTGACCTAGTTCAAACCATCTTGTCTGTGTATGCCATTTTTTACATCGGAACATTTTGTTTTAAGGATTGTGGTTGTTGTATTGATATGCTACGGTAGCCACTGCCCTATGACCCTTAGTAAGAGAGATTTGGGGAGAGGAGGGCAGGTGTTTCAAGGATCATTCTTAAAGCAAGGGTAAACTAAGGATGGGAGATGATGTACTTCTGAGATTGGATTGGTTTCCAGATTTGTAAAATAAACCCTACATCTGCCTAGCATCACTGCTATTTCACCCTTGTGTTGATCACTGCTCCAGAAAACCTGAGCATGGAGACTGCCAGCCGAACATGTTGCTGCCTTCTCCTTGAGAGTATTCACTGATGAATCCATGAGCAGCCAGGAACAAGGAGAGCAGAGACTCTGGAGGGGGTATCAGTCTCCCTGTACCTCACTTACATTATACACCTGTCACTTCAGGCCACGATCTCCATCATTTACAGACCCCCAGTGGTAAGCAGCTGTCTGCCTGCATATTCTATGACTTTTAAGCACTTCATTAATGAGTTTTACAGGGAGTCAGCTCCTGAGGGCAGATGCAATAAGAAAGAAGCTCTGTGGGTTGGCTCAGGTGCCGTGCTGTTTATATGTGCAAGCTGCACCATGAACTATTGTGAAAAGTGAGTGTTTATTTTGAAAGGGTGAGGGCAGAAATACAAACTGTAATCTTTCTTTCTTAGCTAATAAGTGCTAAGCTTTGTGCTCTGTTCCTGACCATAAGGCAGTGCTGCCTGGTGGCAGGGAGCAGCTCTTTCCCTTCTACTGCACAGGAAACTGAGGCATGGAGAGGCGACACAGCTTATTGTGCCTGGAGAGGAATCTACCTTCCAGGATGTTTGGGTTCTCCAATCTGCCCTTGAGTTCTGCCTGCTTGACCAGTGTTTCTCAATCTCACTTGAAGCCAGTGTTTTTTGTGGCTGTCTTCTGTTTAAGACAAAAATAAGTGAGAACTGTGCAGTGCTGAAGCTGTGCAGTTGGTCTATGTTTTGAGTGATGGTGAGAGATTACTTTCCTGATGAATAAGAAGTAGGGGAAAGGAGATTTTCTTTGCTTTAGAGGCTGGCGAAGCTAAAGGCATGCTTGACTCTCACATCCTCTGCCTTCAGGGAAGTCACAAGTCATGGGCTGTAAAGCACTTCACTGGCACTGCTCTTAAATGCATTAGAGGGTTCTGCACACATAGCTGCAAGCAGTGACCCCCAAAAACATGCTGCCAATGTTCTCTGTTCTGTAGGTGATGGCAGCATGTGTTTGTACCTGTGTGTCTGTATACTTTTAAAACGTGAATCTTCTGCCTCTATGAATTCTCTGTTCCCTCTACTACATAGGACTGCATATGGTTAGGTTGCTCCTTTAGTCCTGCTGCACCAGTGACCTCTGTCTTCCCAGTCTGGGGTCTGCTCCTTGTTGGAAAGGCAGAGGTCAGCTTTCATCTGAGCACTGGCAGCCCATACTACTCTTATTCCTTAGCCATAGGCTGGATGAAGCCAGTAGAGCAATTTGACATGTTCATTTCTAAAAAGCTTGGCTTCTTGGGCTTGCTCTTTTTGTAAATGAAAGCTGAGACTCTGTAGCAAACAAACGACTTTGGATATCAGTGGCATGTACATGGCCCTAAAATGTCTGTCCTTCAATCTAGCCGTGCCCAGGCTTCTTATCTGGATGGTTGATTCAATCATTGGACCATAGCCAGGCAAAAGCAGGCTGTAATTAAGAGGCTGTAATCCTTAAGACCTAAGTTCAGCAGCAGCAGGCACAAAAATTTAAGACAAGTTATAGTGTGGTGAACAAAACAAAAGCCTGGAGAAAAGAACACATGGAGGTCAAGAATCCTGACCTAGAACTACAGGACTCTGGACAAATTTCATCTGAGTTTGATTAGAAAGATTTGAGTCTGCTTGTATTTTAAGCATACTGGTTCAGTAGTCCTTTACAGACTTTCCTAAGAAGCTTGATGAAGTGCACTAGCAGAAAATGTCTTCCTGAGCCTCAGTTTAGGAAACTGGCTCTTGCTTATGTGTGGGTGGACAACTGTTCAGAGGGAACATTGTGCCATGACCCGGTGAGGTCTGAGGATAGTTTAGGTGTGGTGGAAGAGTGTGAGGTGTTGAGAATTCATCGATACAAAGCGGAAGCCCAAGTCTTTGGCACATTTAACACTGGACTGGATACAAGATCAGTTAAAGAAATAATCTGGCATTTGTAAGGAGAGGGACTTTTGATTGATTGTTGATTTTGTAAGTCTTTTTATGTCTCTGAGCTTAAGTCTCACACTGTAACATGAATGACAGCACTAGTCTTGGATGAGAACAAAGTCAGTTGTCCGGACAGCATCATGTTTCAGACAGTTTCTGTATTCTGGTAAAATTAGAAACCTGGCAGAGCAGTTGTGCATTTGCCATATTTCTTTGAGGGTATCCCAGTCATTTTGGGTATGTGGAAGGAACGTTCTGTGCAGTAGCTGGAATACATCTCAGACACTAGCAGGGATTTGGCAATGTCAGAGTTGCCTATCAGGATCATCATAATACTAATTTAGTGTTTAAGATTACAATGTAATTAGCAACCGCTTAATTAATTCCCTCTTCCTCTGTAATACAGGGCAATCTGTTAGCTGCTTCTTTTCAAGTTGGAGATGATAATTACTCTCGTGGACCAGAGATAAAATAAGAACCAACTCAAGCCTTCATGCAAGGCTGATTTGAACCTCCCTCCACTTCAAAGTTGTTCTTTGAGGTTGGGAAGATGCTTTGAAAGTTTTTCTTCTGAATGTGACTGACTGTAGCTGTGCAGCTCCTGGGTTCACCAAGAGCAAGAGAGCCTGAAAAGCTCAATTTCCAATCTGGAAAACAGGAAATGTGAGAAGCCTGACCTCCACAAGGAAGGAGTGTGTCTCTGTAACTGATTCCCAGATTGATCTCCTCTTTGATGCATCTCTGAGCTTTCAACTATTTCCCTATTGTCAGTTCCAGCAACTTTGTCTCAAGCCAGATTTGATTCCCTTGCTTTCTTGGCTTTCACATTACATTGACTGTGCTTTATACCCCACACTAGCCATGTTTGCCGTGAAAGGGGGCGGGAGGGGGGGTGGTATTCTGTCCCAGAATGGGGTGCTACTCCTTCAGTAGGGAGGTTTGAGGCAATCTGACTTTAGACCTGAGTTATGCAAATGGTTCTTTATGGCAAGAATCTTGAAGTTCAAATGACAAGTTAGTGGACAGGTTCATCTAGGTATACATTCCCATCTCTCCCCCCAAGTAAACTTTATGTGGCCTGTATATTTCTGTTCTGTTTGCTGACTGTGCAAAGAGAAGAACTTTAGTTGTAGGATAAAATTGTGAAATACCCTAGATCCATTTTCAGAAATCATTAAGGCACTTAGGAATCTAATTCCATTGTCTGTGGCTATGTCTAGCTAATAAGCTTTAGCTGGATCCCCATATTGTTTTGTAATTGGGTATGTGACCCTTTGGCCCTCTAGTCCTTTGTGCAGTTGAATATCCCCAAAAGTACCACTGCTTGTGCTAATCGGTGAGCTTGTCTTCAGCCACTCTGCTCCCTGCTGAACCATCTACCTAGACTTAGCTCACAGTGCACCAGTGTGGTTAGGCAGGTTGGAGGTGTGAAGATGAAGTATGGGATAACTGGTGGGGCACAAACAGGTTCTTCATGGCCTCTATTACTAGCAGCAGATCTTACTGTGGAAGCTGACAGACAATGGGAGTCCACTATACAGAGATTATGAAAATGCTTTGAGCTTCTCAAATGGAAGATAGCATAGGAGTGCCAAGTGTTGGTTATTTTTAATGGCTATATGTGAATGAGGTCCCTGAACTGCTTTCTATAAATGTTTGTTGAAATTTAAATATTTTCATTTCTTATGAGTCTGTTACTGTAAACTCCACTGTGGAGCTAAAACTTTGGAACTTAAGCTACATATATTCTCCCTAATGGAAGGTTTGTTGTTGTGATCCAAGATACTGCAGAGCTTGCTGAACGTTTCTGGTTTCATTTGCAGACGGCAGTTATCACCTATGACTACCTCACCTCCCTTCGGAGTGTCCCATACGGATCAGAGGAGTATGACTTCCTCAAATCACAGGTAGGTGATAGCACTGGTCTGCCTTCCTCGGAAACTGCAAGGCACGGGTGCGTTGCCAAAGTCATTGCTGCAAAGCAAACTGTCAAGCTGTCAGCTTAATAATTCAATATGCCTTCTACCAAATTGGTAACAGCAGAGGCAAACTGTGCTGCATATTACGTAAGATTCTTGCAGGACCTGCATCTCCCAATGGTGAATATCCCTCATCAAGAGTAACGTCACGCAACCAGTGCTCACTTACATCCATTCAAGTTCTCAGTGTATGGGATAAGATGTGTTTGTGCTCTGTCACCGTCTCTCTGCTGCCCAGACTGGTTGTATGGAGGTCAGGTGCTGGGAGGGGACTGGCAGTGCTTTCTTAGCCTGCTTATTGGTTGGTAATGGCGATAACATGAAGGCTGAGGGATTTAAGTAGAAGGAGTGTGTTGGAGGGGAAATAATAGGGATGAATCAGGCTTGCAGATCTCTGAAGATATCAGAATTGGGCAAAGAAAGGTACATCTAATTGCAAAACATATTGTTGTGTTTTGATATCACTAATTAACATGAATAGAAAAAGCATTTCTAGTGAGAAGGTAAGCACCCCTATTGCTCCTCTCAGTCCTGTGCTGCACCTTTCATTCCAGCCTACAGCCCTACAATACCTTGAGCTGTGAGTGTCACTGAGTTTTAGTTGAGTGCACGTGGTGTGTATATAACCAGGGTCTCTCTGCTATTCCAGCTCAGGGCCTCTTTGCAGTGGGAAATGTAGCTTGTGCTGAATTAGGCCAGTCTGCATAGTATGTTTGAAGTAAGGTCTTTAACCTCATTTTTCTTCTTAGTGCATGTAGGATTTAGGCCACTGGTGTGGTTTTAATGCATGGGGTGATGCTTTCCAGTGACTCTCAGACTGGAGGGATTCTAAAGGAAACAGCGGTGGGCCAGGTAGAAATCAGTGGCATTGGACTCCAGCATGCTGTTAGTATTCCTCTGGCAGAAAATCCACATCATCATCAGTGTGGTCTTAGACTATTTGGGATAGTTTGCAGAGAGACTTCCTTGGCTTGTTCTCATCCTCTCCTGTCTAAAGATGCTAAGGTATTCTGCTGTATCTCCTCACCCCAGATGAGTGGCACTGATGCTCTGGCCTAAACTGGAGATAGAAGTGATGGAGTCTGGAGCTTCACTTTCCATCTCACTGCCCATCTCTCTGCCGCATGCCTTTAAAACCTGGTTTGCAGAATAGTTGCTTGTAGCTTTCTTGAGCGACACCCAAGTTATGGAGTTATCAGTGCTGTGAACAGCTTGTCATTTGGCAGCGGTTTGCAGCAGCCCTTGCAAATTCCTGACCTTTTGCCGTGTCTCTCCACGGCTTCATTAACCTCTGTCATGCAGGTTTTGATGGTTTGTCAATTAATGCCCCAGGCAGCCAAAAAGAACCCTGTTTGTTGGCGCTGCATGGAGCTGTGCTCTGCCTGCTTGGCAGCCAAGAGTCAGCCTCTGCATGTGGCAGAGCCAGTGGCAAGTGCAGCATGTCAACATGGCACAAGAGAACTCTGTGGTGTGGCCAGCCTTTGGTTACAACAAGAGGAACGAGCTGGGAGATGAGAGGAGGAAGTAGGTGCAGGCATAGCATGAGTTAGCAAAACTTAATGACCTGTGGAGACCTGTCCTGCTGTTGGCAGGTATTATGGAGGGCCACCACTGAGCCTGACTGTGGCAGCCCTTGTGGGTTCCTCAGCAACATCCCTGTAGTGCTTGTGTTAGCAAAGGATCAACTTGGCAGGGGAGAATTTTTTGGGCCTGGGCAATTGCATGCCAAACCCTTTATCTCAGTGCAGCTCTCAGCAGCTGGAAACCAAGTCTTTACCATCTTGCAGCTCTTTTAACACTGTGGGAGCTGATGTGGTTCGTCTCAGACTAGCTCAGAATGACTTTTAAGAAGTTCTCCCATTGGAATTGGTACTAAAGGTTAGTCACTGGATGGGACCAAGAGGATGTGAGTAAGTGTTGTGTGTGAAGGATACTTATCCAGATGTTGCTTCTAATTGCCTCTGTCCTGGATAGATCTCTGGCGCTCTCAGCCGTTCATTGTACTCTCTTGGCTTTTTGTCCTTCGAGTGAGGCCAGCTTAACCTCTTCTTCATATGCTGAGTGTTTGAAATTTTCTTTTAAGCGTGCGTATGAATTGGTTACCGATTTCCAGCCTCACTTTTGGTGCTGTGCTTAGAACAGAGATTCTGTGAGGCAGGGGTTTGGTGACCTTGGGACTGTGGATAGTGCCAGCAGGTCTGGATGCAGCTGCTGTGCCTCTGTCGATGGTGAGGGGGTGCAGCTGCATGTGTGTCTGGGATGGGCTTGCAGCTGGGAGTAGAAAAACACTTTTTCTGTGCAGCTCCTCCTGGTACTCAGCATACTGGTGGGTACTACTCTAGTGCAAATGATAATACTTAACTCCTTCTCCATGGATTCCCAGTCAGCCATTAAACTGGAGGCTCTGAATTACCCATGGCTTCAGATGAGAGATGGGAAGCCTCAGTGGCAGCACTAGTCCCTGAGCCTGTTGGGGCCAAAGATGGATATAGTTATTAGGAAACAATTAAATGCAAAGCTGAAATGGGTTCCCCAGGGGCTTTTAGCCAGGTTCCCACTTAGCTCCAAGGAATTCTCTTCAGTCTTACCTTGGCTGTCAGTCCCTCATGGGCTGCTCTTGGTGCTAATGCTCTCAGCCACTCAGTTCCCAGCAGCTTTTTATGGCCAGCATATTGAGGGTGTATTTACTACTCTCCACGAGGCAGGAAGCAGTAGCTGGAAATGCACTGAGTGTCCCTGGGGTTGGTTTGCCTGTCTGTGGTTCTCCCATCAGCCAGGAGATACAAGAATTCACCTTCCTGATGGCACTCACAGCCCTTCCTCAGCAGCAGTCAGGAGAAAAGATGTCTTATCCTTTCCATTCCTGTCCTTGCTTGTAGCAGCGATAAACCTGCTTAAGTGGTCAGGCTTTATGTCCATCCCAGTGGTTGCTTCGTCTCACCACTGGTGGCTGGACTGTATAGGTAACTTGATCTTTTTCCTGAGTTAAGAATCCTTTCCTGAGGTGTCTGCCTTTTTCCCGCATATGATGATAATGCCAGTGTACTGATGTCAATGCCAGTGGTAGCCATAGTTAGCCTCAAGAAATTGGATGTCTGTAGGTCTAGTGTCAGGAGCATTAGGGGAGATAGATAGGAGCTTTCTTCACTTCATGTCTATTTCATTAAATGATTCTGCCCATCTCTGCACATGTAAGCTTGGGCATTTCTTCCCGTTTCTGCCCCTGCTTGTACTGGGTCAGAGGAAGAAGGAGGGCAGCCTGCTCAGTGCCATTTCCTTACCTATTGCTTTCTCAACAAACCATTTTGTTCTGCAGAGGGCTGCATTTCTCTGACATTCTTCCACCTCCTTGAGTGTTTCCCTCCTTGAGTGTTTGTCTCCTCATTCTGAAGTCAGCCTACTCTGTGACATTTCCAGTGTGCCTCTCATCGTAGCACCTGGATGTCTTAGTTGACACTTCCTATATTGCTGGCATCAATTTCTGTTGATCCTGCTGTCAGTCAGGAGGTATCTCACAACATGCAGTTTGTTTAAGGGCTGACATCAATAGGCTTCTGAGTTGTCAGTGTAGTAAGAGGATTGCAATGGGTTGGTCATCTTGCAGATTTCAGCACTAGTGGCCGCAGTTGAAAATCTTGACCAGAGCATTTTTTGTTGTTTTCCTGTGTAGGATAAAAGATTACTGCTGTGAATGTGGATACAGGTTTTTTTTTAATGGAGAGGAGATAGCAAGGAGAGAAAGAATCTGTGGTCAAGGTGTCTTGGGAGACAGTGGGAATCCATTCTTGAATTAACTTTGTTGGCTACAGAATTGCTTTGTCAGGGAAAAGCCATTTGGGGAGGTTAATTAGCCTTCTTCCTTTTGAGAGCAGAAAGAGGATGTTCTCATTCAAACTCCTGGTTATTGGGCTGTGAGTATCTGGGCAAATATTTGGAAGGTGTAACCTTGTGCCATCATTATACAGAATATGATTTCTTTCTCCTTGGAGCCTGTTCCTGGCGTTTGTTGTGTTTGCTTCTCACGGTGAGGTGGGTGTTTTCAAAATGAGCTGTGCCTCATAGTGAAGTTGCCCGACTGAAGGATCCTGGAAGGAAAACGAGTGGGTGTACGTGTGTGTGTGTTTTTAAACGTACACTTTCTGGATAGTTCAGACCAACAAAATAGCCTGTGTCTTTGGACTTCCCTATGTAACACTGTGTGCCTTAAAGAATAGGAAGTGATGCCCTAAAATTGTTTCTTCATGATGGATGTGGGCTGCATCTGCAGAGAGAAATCCCCAGGAGCTCTCCATGCTATTCCTTCAAAAAGGCAACAGTGGGGACTGTGGGCTCTTCTACACCACAGCCAGCGTGTGCGGTGGTGGCTCTCTTTGCCTGTGCTTCAACCTGTCGTGACCTGGGATGAGAAGAAGCAAGTGGACTTGCCTAGGAGACATGGAATAGCCATTAGGTGGCAGTGACTTTCTGTCACCAAGCTAAATGGGAGCCAGTAATAGAGGTGAAGAGTTTCACAGCCCATCCACAGTCCCTGAGCTGATCATGTTAGGTTGCCCTATTATGTGCTCCCCAGGATATCTCTTCATCTAAAAGGAATGGTTGACGCTAATGCAGTCCAAAAAAGCTACTAGCAGGGCCAGCTGGTGGCTTGATGACTCTACATTTGAGCACTGCTGTCTAGCAAACTTCCTGCCAACACATAAAGCATGAAAGCTTTGCGCTGAAAACACATAACAAGCTGTAAAATAAATCTTATAATTATAAGACACTTCCTTTTTCTCCTTCTGCTTTCTAGAGTGGTGTCAGCTGAATATTATGGCCACAGCATCTCTAGGTTTTAATTTTGTAGCATTAGGAAGGCCCATTTTTTGGGGGGTGTGTGCCTGTAAAATAGGATATTCTTCAGTCTTCTGCAGTGGTTTATGCAGGGAGATGGGCCATCTCACTGTGACATTTTTGAAGGAGGAAGGAGGGGAAAGAGGCAGTGTCTCATTTACTGCACTTTTTTCCCTGGCTGTGCACCCCTGTCCCCGAAGTGCTTTGCTCCAAGAGCATGAGTGTGAGGTGTCAGGCACACCACTTGCCTAACTGGTCCTGCATCTTTCTTGCACCTCCCCAGCAGGAGTGAAACGCTGTGCCTTAGGAGCATTTAGCCTTCTCTCCTCCAGGTGGGGCTATCCCTTTTCATTTGAATCCCCGAAGACTTCATTACTTTGCTTCCTTATAGCTGCTGAAGAAGTACATAATAGCCAGAGGAATATCTGAAGAATGTCTCAACCGGTGCAGTGAGGAAACCATTAGGAAGCCCTTGAAGGATGTAGGCTGCAAGAAGCCTGCACCATGAAGAGCACTATAAAAAGAGCAAATGGAAAGTGGAGAAATAATCTTGTTTTATTTAGTGTTTGGACTATGCCTTGAGTCCCAGTGTGAAATGAACACTCAGCAGTGCAAAGTCAAGAGATACGGCGAGAGATGGTGTCTTCTTTTTAGAGCTCATTGTTGAGGTTTATTTGTTTGCCTAGATTTTCACCCTAGATGTGGGTAGTGCAAATAGATACACACGTAGGATTTCTTACAGGTTTGAGGGCCTGTGTAAAGAGGGAGGGAAACAAAAAGAAAGCAGGAATTGCTTAGGATGCCCCTGTAAGTAACTTAAGGCTGGTCCCATTGACTTTGTATCAGGCTCTAAGTAGGGATGTTTTCTTAATGAAGGACTGTGTAGCCTTGAACTACTGGGTAGTTTATATGACTTGGTTGTTGGAGGCCACCTGTAAAATTAGTAGAACTGACAGGTAGCCAGTGCTTTACCTATTTTAAAAATAGGAAGACAGCTGACTTGAGAATTTAAATAATCTTATCTGAGACTAGGAACGTCAGCGCTTGCAATGGCAACCTGAGCTTCTCAAATGTTGTTTTGTTTGTCCTTTGAGTCCTTAACAAGACCCGTATCGTGGATTCTGTTCCCCTTTCTAAGGTTACTGTAGTCAGCTTGCAATGAAACACCAACTTTAAGGACCCCAGATTAGGAGTACAGAGATGTAAAAACAGGAATGAAAAGACTGGTGTGGTGTGCAGAGGATATTTCACATATCAGGCCAGGCTGGAATTTCAGAGCAGGACTGGATATTGTAGATTTGCTCTGCTAAACCAGTGACCTTATCACATTCTCCCCAAAGTGTATCTGATAAAAAAATATGCTGGAGGGTAGCACATGATTATCTTACCTGTCAAGCCAGTGTCTTCATTTAGTCTGTTAAGTCAATGTTGAGGGACTTGCTGTGGTGGGTGCTGTTTTGCAAGCACCCTTCTCTGGACTTCTTGGCAACATTGAAAGCGTCTTAGTGGGTTCCAGGCAAACCCATTGACCTATGTGGTGACCATCCTGTTTGCATACTTGAGGGAAAGGTGTCTCTGAAGGGAACTCTGCTGTCTTCCTCCATCTGGTGCCCCAGGGCCAGACAGGCCTCTGCTAGGCTGAGCAAGCCCTGGAGACTAGGGAAAAAGGAAGCTATGTTTCTCTTGATTTGGAGCAGTTGCTGATTTAGTCTAGGGACATGACAGAATGTAAAGTTCAGTGCTGGGTTTGGAAGCTACTCTTTATTGATTAGGGTGTTCGGGTGCCCTGCCTAGAAATCTGCTGATGTGAGCACACGTCTGCATTTTTATACATCTGGACAGGCACATCTGTCTGCCTGTAGACATGTGCCTGTGTGCTCAGGGTGTGAGTGCTTCTGTTGAAATAGCCACTTCTAAGACAGAGTCAAAGGGTCAAAGATGGCTTTGGAGGAGTGAATCCAAGATGGTCATTGCATTTGCTGCTACCCTAGTTAAGCCTACTTTTGGTCCCATAGAGTTGGTTTGGGGTTTCTTTTTTGTTGTTGTTGCTTTCTTTGCTTTAACTTGAGAGTCCTGTCTCAGTGGCTGCAAATTCTGCTGATGGTGCACCATTTAGAGCAGCTTGCTGTTCCTTCCTCTGCAGCAACATCATCTTGGCAGGTCTGACACCAGTAACAACTTGTTTTTGTCAGTGTACTGAGCTGATGTGACTTGGAAGGGGCCCACAGGGAGCAGATAAACTTAGTGACAAGGGTCATCTTTATACAGCCTCCACTCTGTTCCTAGCTCCACTTTAACAATGAATCTGCATGTGAGCCTGCACATATAAACACATGCACAGTGCTTTATGAAATACCTCCTGCCAAGCCTGGATCCATTTACTGTCTTGCCAGCTTTGCTGAATTTAGAGGTAAATTCACTGAAAAGGTCACTAGTAGAATTGCTTTTCAAAGAAACCCACAGCTCCTAAAATGTCTTTACTGCCCCTACAGTCTCTGTTTGAAAATGTACTTGTTTTGAGTTGCCTGTGAACTCTGTAACTGTGCAGCCTATTTGCTATTGTAGAGTTGCTCTGAACACAAGTTGGTTTTTTTTGGGATTGCTGAAGGGCAGGAGGCTTTGCACTCCCATTTGTTTATCATAGGACTGTTGTGTGAAGAGAAGTAGGGAAGATGATACGCTTTTCTCCCTTGGGGCCTTTTCTTTGCGTTCACAGTCAGACAGCACAGCTGGGCATTTCTAGAGCCCAGCAGGAGCTGTTTCATCTCTGGAATGCTCTAGTATCGCCTGTTCTGTCTCTCCCTCTCCAGGACAGCTTCCCTGCTTCTGTTCCTTGCAGTAAGCTGAGGTTTTGCTGTGGCAGTCTGAATTGGGAGTTATTCACTGCCAATATATGGAGTGGTGATCCTTGACTGGGGAGCATTGTTATAATGAAATGATGGCTCCTGAGCATTGGGGAGTGAGAAACAGCAAGGCTGTTAGCTGTGCTTTCCTTACTCTGAGCTAGTCCTTGTACTGGGCTGTGTGCTTGAAGATGAGATGTCTGCAACCTGATGCATGTGTAGGGCTCCCAAAAGCTGTACCAGCTCCTGCCTCACCAACTGGCAGGGTTAGATCAATTGCAACTCTCCTCCACCTCCACTGGCCCCAGAGGCCACAGGCTAGGGACTGAGTCTGTACCAGGAGTGAGAGGGATGTTTTACTCTTCTAAACGTATGTTTTGATTTTAGGGTAGCAAGTGCTTGGTAATATGGCTTAGGACTGAGCAAAACGCAGGCAGAAGCAGCTTCACATATGTACTTCTCCTGGTATATCCCTGTCTGGATGCATACAGCTTCCTTCACTAGCCCTGCACAGCTGACCTCTCTGTTCACTTACACTGCCATCCTGTACCTGGCCTGAATCAGCTTCCTGCTCTCCTGATTCTCCTGCAGCCTGCCCCAGCTCTGCCCTTACGTCTCCCCACACGTGCCTCGACCTTGGCTGCCACCTCCCTGGCCCCCACAGTGCTGCTGTCAGACTTACCCTACCAGGTCTTACATTCATTAGCAACTCACATCATAGCAAAGATTTGCCACGATCTTAGTTTTCTGAGAAAATAGAGGCCCAGGCACTGGGTGGATTCATGGGCAGCCCCAGGCAGGACAGCTCTCCCAGGCTGCAGCTTTGCACACCTCTGTCAATGGCAGCCAAGCCAGCAGGTTTCCCTTTCCCAGTCGCTTTCTGGAGTACGATTTCCAGCACTGGCAGAGCTCAGTCCTCACCTGGAGAGATGAGCTCCACATGGTATATGCCTTAGCTTTGTTCCTGGAAATCTCTCTCCAGAAACAGTCAGATATCAGGTTCTGTAACATGCTGAAATCCAATGAGCTCACAGCCCAAAGAACTCTTCCATTTACAAACAGCCTACAAACCAATTATATTTCATATTAGTATTAAAAGACTCATGCAGGCATGTGATTTTCATTTGAAGGATTCTAAATTTAAATAAAGCAACAACAAAGAAGTCAAGCTCTGTCCTTTTGCAAAATCTTTGAAATGGTGGGATGTATGTGTAGCTAATGAAGGAAAGTTCTTTTAAATAGTGTTCACTGCTTATAATTGTTGGACCTATGTGTAGTAAATTAAAGAAGAAGCAATGTACAGATAAGACCACTTACCCACACAACCCCTGTCCTCATGGCAGATGCCCCTCTTTCCACCTGCATTGCTCAACAAATTTCATCTCAAGAGGCGAAATGAATTCTCAATTGCAACATGCCTGGTAATTAACCGCAGTGTAATTCTGATGTGCAGTGCTGTCACCCACCATCGGGTGGGAGTGGAAAAGGCACTGCATTTTGTTGATGGTTGAACATTTGTTTTCCTCATCATTTTGACACCAGAGGTAATTGCCATTCCTGAAATATTCTCTCACTACCATTACAAAGCAACTGTTAGGGACAAATTAATTATGAAGAATCTCGTTATGACAGATTAATAGGCCAACAGAGGAGATTTCTTTTTCTTCTTTCAGGCAACTGAATAGTAAAATCTAACAGCTCCTGTATACCTGCTAGAAACACGTGCTTCTCTGTAAGCCAACACATAATTAGTTGGAGATGGGGAATTTGTGAAACTAGGAGTAGAGTATAGAGTGGGTTTCCAAGCTTTCTTTTATTGAGCTTTTGGTTTCCCAATATCATGTGCCAAAATGAGCTTGAGTCTGGGCATTGCCATATGGAGGGGAGGTCTTCGTGGTTCATATTGGACCAGTGTCTTCTGTTTGGGTCATGGTTGAGCAGCATCATGAAGGCTTGGAAGTGAGGAATGCTGGACTTGTGGATTTGGTGGATTTTAGAACAAGACTTAAAGTCATTATCTGAACTGCTTTATTGCCACTTAAGGGTTCCCTGTGTCAGGGAGGTCACATCTGATGTGCTGGTTGAGTTCCAGTTTGCCAATGATGTTCTGCTGCCTGTGTCTCCTTGGAAGTTGCAGACTACCTGCCCCAAATTATTCTTGTGGGTGCTCTCTGGGGACTGTTGTGATGTGGTGCGAGACAGCTGCCTTCCTGTAGTGGAGGTGATTGAGACACCCTGTCTTCCTGTGACTGAAGTGTTCTGTCAAAGCCCGGGGGAGGAGGAGTTTGAAATATCTGGATTGCTCACGGCTCTGTTTAGAAGCTCACTCAGTTTATGTGTAGTCAGGACAGCAATTCATGTAGACTTGGTAATTGTGCTTTCAAAGAGGCAGTTAGATATGTATCTCATAGGTGACTGGCTACTATGGGATGGTAGTGAATCCCAGGTGCTGATGAGCACATGATTAAAGATAATCCTATTTTGGGTTTCAGAATAGGCATGAAAAAAAGCTCCCGGAGGAGGGTTTTTTAAGTGCTCAGCTTTGCCTTCTTTGATGTCTCACTCAAGTTGTTACTTGGCAAAGAATCTCTCTAGTTGGGACTGGAGTCCCCTCTTACCACCTCTGGCCAAATGCTTGTACGTGCAGCACTCTGTCCCTGCCCAGGAAAGGAACAAATCTTCAATGGTAATCAATGCACAACCCCTCCTCCTGCCATGATCGCCTTAATGAGCATCTGATTTCATTGCTTTCCTTCAGGTCTTTCTTGTGTACTGCTAATTCTCTATGGTCCTTTTTGGCATGCAAGTTTTATCTTTGGGGCTATGCACAGTGATTGTCTTTTGCTAGCAAGGTCTGATTCTTTGGAGGATCTTTGTCAGGTTTTGCACTGATTGCCATTGTGATAGGCCTTCTGTCTTGAGTTTACTATTTACCTTCTAGCCAAGGTTAGCAATTAGGTATCTCTGACTAGCCTATTGATGGAGATTGCCTCTTGCCTGTTACCTCCGCTGCAGTGTCATCTTTGTTTTTTCTTGTCCAATGTTAGCCTCTTATACTAGATTCTCCCCCTTTTGACAAAGGAACCTTGACTTTTGCTCATGTGAGCTTCAGACTGAAACCTTTGAATCTTTAGATGGTGCTTTCTTTTTTAAATTGTGGCAAGCGCTGCCCGATTTGCAGTTTCGTCCACAGACAAGTTGTTACTGCATAGTGATGGACCAGGCTTCCCTTACGCCACCCCTTGGGGTACTTGCACAGGTAATCAGAATCTTTTCCATCAAGAAAAAATCCACTCTAGATTTCCATGATAAAGCCCATTTCCTGCTATTTGTAGTTGCTTCTCTGGAAGAATGAGGGATAAGGGTGGGGATAATTCCTTCACAGGCAATTGTGCAGAAAGCTATTTTCTAATGTCATAAGCTGAACCACTCTTAAATATTGACCAGTCACTTTGATCCTGGATGGGGTAGGTAACCTGGAGGTGGAGGCTTTCTGCTCCTCTTCTTGGCTGTGTGTCTAGCTCCCCATACGCTGATGACGTTTCCTGTTGCACCCAATTCCTCGTACATGAAATAATGGCTGACAGTGAGTCTGCAGGTGGAGGAACACTCCATTTTCTTAAAATTAGAATGCGACAAGACATCCAACAGCTTTACTGACTATTTTACTCTAGGTTCTTATAATATGTTTGACATTTACAAATGCAGCATCCCTGCCTTGTGGATGCTCATTCATCTCTTAGATGAGAGAGAGAACTCAACAACTGGCAATGGAAGGGGCAAAATGTTGAATATGTAATTGTGTATAAAAATGATCTCAGTTTTACTCCCTTCATAACCTTGGTGAGCCACAGCCAAGTGCAGGGGAGACATGTACGATATTGTTCATTGTGGTACCAGCTGTAATAAAGGCAATTGCCTCTGGTACTGCTGGGAGTAATTCCTTCTGCTTATTGTGGGAGCAAAAGTAATATACTCTGGATAATAAATAACCAACATGTGGCCTCACCTGGGCTCTTCTTTTGTTCATCTCAGTTTGGTGCCATGTCAAAAATTCATATTTTTTACTTTATTGAACTGCTATGTCATGTTATTTTAAAGTAGCACTCTCAAAGCCAGCATGGGTTCTCTCTGTTGCTTGTGTTCCTAGCAGCCGTAAGGATTCAGTAGACCAAATGCTGCCTTCACTGGCACCCACATAAGCCCATTTTTTCTAAATTCTGCTTCCATTGGCACCTGCACAAACCTGTTGTTTTCACTGAGAAAGCACAGGAGTGGCTGCAAGTAAGGATCTTACCTTCTAATTGCAGTTTAACAAGTTTATTGACAGCGTATGAATCAGAAGAGACACCAGCTCAGTTTCCTATAGTGGTGACATTGCTGGGATGCTAATAGGCACAGGCTGCCTTTCTTGGTGTGGAGCTGTGTGGTGTTAACTGGATGAAAAAGCTGGAGTAATTTTTATATATATATTTTTCACTGAAGTCAGCAACTCTGACTGATACCCAGAAGGGAACAGTCCTGCTGAGTAACAAGGGGACATTTCGTGGTGGTTTTTTTTTTTTTTTAAATTTTTTTTTTTTTCAACATAGGCACTTTTAAAAGTAGAACTGCACTTTGCCATTGGTGATGACTTACTGGCACTGCAGCCACTCTCTATCTGTTGGATGTGGTGCTGTGACAGTCACTGCGTTTTTTTGGAATTGACAGCATAATCCCATGGTTGTTATCTTTCCTGACTTCCTCGTCAATCCAATTTAATCACTTCTAGGTATTTCATGTGTTACTGTCTCTCTCCTCTTCACGCATCCTGTTCCTATAGGAAGAGGTCTGTACTTTAAAGGTCAGAGCTTCTCAAATTAAAGAAGGGGAAAGGAATCTGCCTCTGTCATTTTGGTAAGGGGCTGTATTGAGATCTCTAGAGAGACTGCAGTGGAAGCCCTTCTTTCTGGGTTCTGTGACCAAGCTGAATGCTGCTGCCCGTCTGCGTGGCTGTAAGAGAGGGAGCCCGCTTGTTCTGCTCCCCTGACTGTTGGGAGTGACCTGCTGGGAGAACAGTTGCATATGTACAAGGGGAAGAAGCTGCTATTGCATGGTTTAATCGCCTGACGTTGACTCAGATAGGTCCTGACTGGAGGTCAGCTGTGACGTGCAGCTGGTAGGGTGGGATTCAACTGTTGGGAACAGAAAAATGTCAGCCCAGATTCTTTGGTGTTGACAAAGTGGATGTGATGATTTCTTCCCTCCAGCTGCAATGGCTGCCTCTGCGCTTCCTTCTTCCTTGCACACCCACACTAGGAGAGCAGACTGTGTGAAGCTACCCTGTCTTGACCCTCAGCTGCTGAACTAGATGAGACTTAGCTGAGCTTTCTCCATCTTTCCTTTGGTGCTTGGGCCATCCGTCCTGATAAATCTCACCTTTCAGTGTGTCTTTCAGTGTATCTTCTGTCTGTCAGTGCTTCCTGTGGAGTTCGTGGCTTTTCCAGCCCCATTTTATTGCAGGATGGGGTGTGGGGACTAAGGTAAGAGGCTGTGAGGCTGTCAGATGTCCATCCTCCTTCCTTCACTTTGCTTTGAAGGCCAGGAATATTCAGCATTGAACAGATTCCCTTGATACTAATTCCATCTGATCTTCCACCTCTTCACTAACCCTGGTAATACCCAGTATGTTTCCCTTCCTGTTTACAGCATCTGACCTCTTGAGTGTTGGAAAATATCAGCCTTCTTGGTGCCATCTTGTTTTGTTATTGAGGACAAACCAAGAAACTTTCTTTTTTGTACCATACTGATCCATCTGTCTTGCAGTGGCTCCTGATGTACTCTTCCTTGTTTGTTTTGCTCTCTCTATCTGGGACTTTAGACCTTTTTTTTTTAAGTGAAGAGACCATCTATACACGCCTCTCCCTGATGCGAAGCCTTCCTATGCATAGCCATAACTGTATGAGCTTCAGTGACAGCTAATTCCTACTGTGGCCTTCTTTGATCTCTTCCCCCTGCCCTCCCCATGGCCTAGGACCAGCCCTCACTTCCCATGCTACTGCCTTCCCAGGGTCTCCTTACATGGACACAGCTGTCTGGGGAGTGTTCTCCCTTCAGGTCATTTTTGCTGCACAACATCATCTCTTGCTGTTCAGTCAAAAGTCTACCGTTTCTGCAGGGTGTGTCAGCAGCTCCTGTTTAGGGAACACTCCTGAATGTAACACAGATCTCGATTGATCTTGTTCCTTATAGCAACTGAAAATAGCAAATAAAACAGGACGTAACGGGACTGATGGCTGGGAGCCCCCCACTATAGCTAAACACAAGGCCATATAAGATGGTGCCTTTACAGCCCTCAGCTTGTTTTCACTGCCATCCCACATGGTCTGATCCAAGCTGAGCTGAATTAATTTTCTTAGCAAGATTTTGAGAGATGCTGTGTCAAATTTATTATCATTTCACCTGCCTCCGTAACAGCAAGTGCTGCAGGCACTGTGATCAATGGATCGAGACACGTGCCTAATTTCACTGCGGCTTCTATAAATGTCTCTGTGCCTTCTGCAGCCGTGCTGTTGAATTACTTCCTATCCTCCATGGGTGCTCTGCAATGAAGCACAGGACAGATTTCTTTGTATACCAACCCTATCTGGACAACAAGGCACTGAGGGCACTTTTGGGAACCTGCTGACTTTGCAAGTGTTATATATCTGTGTATACATAGGTCTGGTCCTTCCTTCTCATGCAAATCTGATCTGATCTTACCCTCACGTGTAACTACTATTCACATAAGTGTATGTGCGCCAAAAGACAGCCTATGTGAAGGACCTATTGTACAGTCACAGAGTTAAACAGCTTCAAGAGCAGAACCTTGTTCACTGGAGGTGATGTCTGTAGATGTAAAGAACTCAGCGTGACTCTCAGATTCCTGTGTTCAACAGTTTGATCTGTAACTGTTAGTGGGAGAGAATAGGTAATGCTATAGCCATAGAAGTGCTACGTCCCAGTTATTTTAGCATGTTATTTTCCCCTCGTCTCTGACCATCCCTTCCCTGTGCTCCTTGTTCTCCCTGCTCAGGAGACTTAGAATAGTGCATTATATCACAGAGGTGTCTAGAGGGGAAACAGCTGCTCCCTTCTGATTTTTCTCCTGAACTGCCCCACAGATAACTAATTGCAGCTCAGTTGCTTCTATTAGCTATTTACCTAAAATTGAGCTGGCTAATGAAAATGTTTCTAATTAATACGAGGCAGATTAAAACTCATTACAGCAAGGTCGTCAGTAATGAGAGATAATCAGAGCACAAATGACCGAGCTTGGAGCAAAATGAAGATGGAACACGAGCAGGCGATCGGTGCTGGTTTTGTATGCACCAGCCAGCAAGGGCAGGGTTCAGCAAGGTGACTGCTGGTGCTCTGCGCTGCGGTTGAGCAACACTTCTTCCTCCTCTCCAGAGCAGCTTGGGAAGTGACTGGCTAAAGAGATGGACCTCAGCTCAGCATAAATGTTTGCTGAACCAAGTGGCATCTCAGACTAGGAGTTTGTTGCTAGGCCATCCCTTAATCACCTGTATGGATTGTAGGGAGCCATGTTGTGAATCAAGGTGTTAGGGGGAGGAGCATGGGAGGTGAATGGGTGTGCACGCTTGTGTGTGGAAATTCAGAGTCCTGATGGCTTGCAGGGTGGGAGCTTGTACATCTGTTCAGTGCGAAGTGGGCTGGCCTACGTTTGGAAAAGTCCCTCATGATCTCCAGGGAAGTTTTGCACAAATCATGAAACATGTTTGCTTTAATTTCAGCTGCCTTTAGCACTGGTGATGCAAGGCCCCAGCACCAATACCAGATTTCAGCTGTCTGATGCAGGCTCACTGTGTATATCCTTCCATTTGTACAGAGTTCACTGGCCGTCCTGCTAGTTGTGTGACTCCTTGTTCCCATGTTTGTGAAACTGAGAAGATAAGAAACTGTCATTTTAGCCTAGGGGATCACCTCTGTCTTTTATCATTTGCAAGCTATAAAACTTCCTTTCTCACATCTTGGCTGTCCCATGGGCGACCAACTGTTATGCCAGAATTTCTGAGGATCTTGATCTCTGCTAGGACTGTTTTGAGCTATGGAAGTCCAAACTGAGAATTAGGGAGATGCTTTTTTAACCAGGGTTTGCACCAAGGGGAACTAACTAAAAAGTATAGGTCTGAAAAGGTAACAATGTACCTGCCTAAGTGGGAACATATGGAATGCCCTACTCTCATATGGGCAGGCAGAGACCCATAGGTAAATCTTTAGGAATGGCATACATAACTTATACAAATAATGAATTATTAGATAATGGGGTACATTGCACCAGGAGTTATTCCAATTCCAAAGACACAGATCTGTCTGTGATCAGTTAGTATTGGTATAAGGAACCATTTGAATGGGAAAAACCTGGTGTACCTAGGAATGAGCTTTTGTAAAAGGTAGACAGGGAAGATAGATAGTACAAAAAAGAGGCAATAACAGTTCCATTTAGAGTTGTGTGTTTCGCTGCAGCATCCCTGCTGTCAATCAGTTAGATTACCACATTCACAGTGTTAGTGAAGGCTACAATAGTTTGTATTAACTGTATGCTTATTCAGATTTGTTGAAAGAGGAGATAACAGCCCCTTAGATGCAACTACACTGTCATTGCAATGGGTTCTGGGTTTTCTATTGCTGTTTTTAAAGCACCCAAGTACCCTATTCACTTCACCAGTAGCTGTAATCTCCCTAAACATCTTCACAGATCTTTGGCACTTGATTTCAGTCTCTCACCCTGTTAAACTGAGGTGGATATCCTTTCATTCCTCTCCTGTTTGTGCCACCCTGGGTTGTCTAAAGCTGTTCTGTTGTTTTACCAGTCATGTATATGGCCTTGTCATTATCAGGAGTGGAAGAGAAAAGGACTGTGGCCAGATTCCTCTCCTGTCTTCTCTGGCATGTCTTTTCTCCATCCGTGACTTACTGTGTTTTGGGGATACCCACTACAGTGGTGTGATGACATCCTCTCTTCTCTCTGTATGGAGTCCAAGGGACAGCCTGGCTTTTCCCATCTGGTCTCTTGCTACTGCAGGCATTCCTGGAAGAGCTGTCTTGTCCAGGATGGCTGACAGCATATATGCCTGGGACGCTCCCACACACTGTGTACCACAAGATACTTCCCAGCATTCCAAAGGCTTAATATGAAAGACCATAAGCAGCAGTTCTGCTGTGCCATGGGACGAGTTCATCACCAATGTCCCAAGTCCTTGCAATGGCAGGTAATTCAGTAAATACAGAAGATCCTTGGAAGCAGGTTGAACCCCAGCAGAAGGGGTGACCAATTTAGTTGGAATGTGGGAGCTGGATACACCAAATAGGTTCTTTAAAGATTTTAATGAAGCTGGGAGTATCAGTGCACCCTGTTTGCATTCTGTCTCTCACTGTGGCCAATCAAAATGGTAATTTTTGTCTTGATGCCTTGAGCAAGTGTGTTTAAAGCCCTTTAGACATTTTACTACTGCTGTGGTTTAACCCCAGCCAGCAACTAAGCCCCACACAGCCACTCACTCACTATCCTCCAGCGGGATGGGGAGAGAATCAGAAGAGTAACAGTGAGAAAACTCATGGGTTGAGATAAAGACAGTTTAATAGGTAAAGCAAGAGCTGTGCACACAAGCAAAGCAAAACAAGGAATTCATTCACCACTTCCCATCAGCAGTCAGGGCTCCATCACACATAATGGTTACTCAGGAAGACAAACGACATCACTCTGAACATCCTCTCCTTCCTTCTTCTTCCCCCAGATTTATATGCTGAGCATAATGTCATATGGTACGGCATATCCCTTTGGTCAGTTGAGGTCAGCTGTCCCAGCTGTGTCCCCTCCCAACTCCTTGTGCACCCCTAGCCTGCTCGCTGGTGGGGTGGGGTGAGAGGCAGAAAAGACCTTGGCTCTGTGTAAGCTCTGCTCAGCACTAACGAAAACATCCCTGTGTTATCATCAACACTGTTTTCAGCACAAATTGAAAACATGACCCCATACTAGCAACTATGAAGAAAATTAACTCCATCCCAGCCAAACCCAGCACAATTACATGTTTTGTTCTTATCAGTCTGTAAAATGGAGGATAGCAATTCTGAGTTTTGTAAAGAGGTTTTTAAAAGCACTTTTAGAGATTAAAAGCTCCATATAAAATCAGGTATGGTTGTTTTATCATAAATGTCTAAAGCCTTTCTGAATTCCATTAAGCTCTTGGCTTCTCTATCTTCTGACAGTGAGTGCCACTGGTTAATGCTGTACTGTGCAAAATGGGATGTGAAATAAATACTTGAAAAAGGTTGTTGGTTTGTGGAATGCCCTATTATTTGCTGTTTTGTGAGAGCTAATGGGAATAGGAGTGGGAGATTTTCTTTATATTATTTCATGTAACTCTTCTCTCTTATGTATCAGTGTCTCTAGTCTGAACAGTCCCCCAACATTTCAGATCTCTTTTTTTATAGACTTTTCAAGTCCATGATATTTTTTTCCCTGTCTGTGTCCTCTTCTTCTGTACTTCTTTTTGTGATGGGATGTCCAGAATCCAAGGTGAGGTTGCGCTTTCAATTTATATATTGGCATTTTGATATTTTTAATGTTTTTCTCTTTTCCTTTCTTAACACAGTCAAGCAGCTTGTTTGGGTTTTCAGGACCCCCACTGTGCATTGAGCAGGTGCCTTCACTGAGCCATCCACAACAATGTGATGCAAGTGTTGGGTGGTTACAGTTAATTTAGAGCCCATCAGTGTGTGCGGGAAGGATAAATTGCACCTTCCAGTATGTGTAACCTTGCAGCCATCTATGGTGAGGGTGATCTGCCAGTCTATTGATTGTTCACCGATCTTTGGTAGGGTCTTGGCAGGGCTTATTTTTCCATAGTGGTGAATCATTTCTGTTGCATCTCATGGAATTTTTGTTACTGCAGATGACTAGTAGGGAAATTAAACTTTGGTGTAAGAATGGGTGTAATGGGACACCCTGCTGTTTGTTTTTGACAGTGATGTGTATCAACACATTTATAGTAGAGAGCCCCTTCTGCCTTGTGGGCGCTACCTGGACCTGTTTCCCTTTTCATCACATTTCTCAGTGTTTCCAGTGCTAGTTCAGCCTCAGTGGAAGTAACAACATTGCAGGTGCTAACGTAGACATGGCTTCTGCAATATCATCTCGTCTGAAAGAGCTCAGAGCAGGTTGAAACGAAGCTGTGGTAAAATCATCGCTAAATGTTGCAGTCTTGCCCTAACTAGAGAGTCCCCCACTGCTGTGGTGCTGGGCTTGGTGTTGCAGGGAGGGAATTCTGAGCTGGGAATGGGATAAAATGAGCAAGCAATGTTCTTGCATCCTCTCCAATAATTACTCAGTTTTCTTTTCACTCTTTGTGAGGGAATTTATTGAAAGCCACTTGAAAGTCCCAATAAATATTCTTTTCTCTTCTATTGACCATTGCATTAACATGCTCAGAGTATTTTAGTGGACTGGTGAAGAATGATTTTTTTTCCTCTCAAAATCCCTGTTGGCTTTTTTCAGTCATATCACATTTAGCTAGACAATTTTTAGTACTGTCTGTAATTATTGTCTCAACTAATTTAGTTGATACAGAATAAAAGCTTGCAGGACTATAATTTCCTAAATTACTCTAGATTTTTCTTAAAAACAGGGCAACATTTGTTCCCCTTCAGTCTGGAAGCTAACGGGTTTAATGTGCGATCCCCTTTTTATTATGATTACAAGCATCTCAGCTACTTTTTGAATTAATCTGTAATTTTTATCAAGGTATTTTCTGGAGCCATCTTTCTGGAATTACTGTCTTGGAGAATGTATCTCCATTGTAAGCAGTGATGGGCCGGCTTCTCCTCAGCATCCTGCCCCATGCAGCAGGAGAAGGCACCTCCTTTCCCTTGCTGTGGTTGGGAGTAGGTGGGATGTGAGCTGTTCCTGCTCACCTGTACAAAAGTGCTCTCCAATGTGGAGGTGAGAGGAGGAGCAGCCCTGCTAGCCCTGTCCTCTGGGCGAGATCCAGCCGGACGTCCTTTGTGAGATGTCTGTGTTCACAGTGTTCCTGGAGGCAGCACTCATCGCCAGGAATTTCTGGTGACTTGTTTGTTATGTCTTTGACTAATTGCATTTCAAATTTTCTCTCTGCATTCCTAATCCTCATTTCACGTTTTGCCAGCTATGAGTATGCCCTTCAGGGCTGGAATGACTTTTCTGAAGGATTTTTCATATGAGTGGCTTCCACCACTTACCTTACTGTCTTTAAGTGGCCTTTCTGACCTCAGACAGAGTCACCAGATCTGTCACCAGATACTCGAAGTTTTCACCAGTATATTTTAACTTTGGTATTTATTTTCTGCTAAATTAATTCCTTTATTTTTAAGACCAGATTAGCATCTGCCAATTTGTAACACCTTGCACATCTGATGCTCTAAAGAGTGGTTCTTTGCCAAGGTCTCTGGGAGTAAAGGCCCCTTGAAAAGCATCGAAATTACTTGAGAAGCCAGGTCTGCTTGTACATCAAGGGTAAATTGAAAAATGTCCCTTTGCAGCTCTGCTTGCTGAGTATGTGCTTCATCCCAGAGGTGCCTCCTCTCCATACCTGACAGTTATTATTTCCATTATGGCCCATATGGAACAATTTTAATAATCAGTGTTAATCCCAATCTACCCAGTGTTTAGGTAAACTGCATGGTCTGATAGCCATGCTGTGGGCCAATGGAGAATTTGTCCTGCTGAAATTTGGGGAAGGCGTTCGAGACAGAGGTGCCCATGTAGACTGAGGAAAGAACCATATATACACTCAGACAGCAGTTGTGATCTGAAGTGCTTCCTGAGGGAGGCTTATTCTTGGTAATCCTTGGTACATGAAATGCTTGCTTTCTCTGCAGTGTGCTCCTAGGCATGATGTATACAAGCGGCTTCCTGTCTAACTAGCTGTTGTTCCCAGCACTTTTCCCTGATAAGGAGAGTCTTCAAGGTATTGCTTGTGCAACAAAGAGCAGTATCTTGTGAGATTTCTTGAAGAAAAGCTCTGAGCCATTCTAGGGGTTTCCATTTACCCTGCAGTTTCTTCAAGGTAGGACAGAAATGCGGGTCAACAGTATAAGACACAGTAGTAGGAATGTGGCACTGTTACTTTGCCTATGATTAGGAGAAGGTCATCTGTCAGAAAAACAAGTGGTGCACCTGCAATGTGACCTAGCTTGGGGAGATCCAGGCAATTAATAGATAGCATTATGGACATTTTTCTGCTAAAAATCCTTATCTGGTTGATAAGAAAACAGACCTTGGAAGCTACATTCACAGTCCTGCTTCATTCTCACTGTACTTCTGCTTCTAATGTGGATTGGAGTTTTGTAAAATGTAGGGCTACAGATAGATTTCCTTCTTCTGAGACAAGTTGCCTGGTCATCTTCTGTCTTTTTAGCAGGGGCAGGAGCTGGCGTTCCCTGGTTCAGCCAGCCAGCCAGGGCAGCTGTCTCGTAGGAGTTTTAGCCAAGCCACTTGTGAGAACATGGTGCAGGATGCTATGAATGGGGGTTTTGTTCTGTTTTGTTCCTGGAGCCCTCTGTAAGGATGCTCTCATCTCTCTTGGCCAGGACTGCTGTGTCCATGAAGCTAACTGGGTTCTCTGCAGGGTGGATAAGTTTGGGAAGGCCAAAATTTCCTCTCTCCTTGTGCTAGAGGAGAGAGGGGCTATTTCTGCCTTCTCAGCAGTGACTGACATGACGACACACTCTGCATCCAAGTGTGTCTACAACCAGTTTCATTTTCAGCTACATGAGTCTTCCATCCTGTTTTTTCCATCTCCCTTGGCGATCTGTGTGGGGCGGGTAGGTGCATTGCAGCTGGCACCTCTACCCCAAGCTGGCTGCCCATCACTGCACTACAGCCCCAGGGGTGCTGCAGCTCTGCCCTGAGCCATGCTGCAGCCTGGAGTCATTTGAGGGCTCCTGCAGGCCTGTGGGAGGTCGCAGGGCCCTGTGCTGGCCCACGCTCAGTCCTGTGGTTTTTGGAGAACGTCTGCAAGGAGCCTTGCCACTGTTTCCCGCCTGTGCCCTGGGCTGTGACTGCCTGACACCTCGCGGGGAGTGGCCGGCCACTGCTTCCCTTTCCCTTCACTGCTGGCAGGGGGTTTCCTCCATAGCTGGAGGCAGCAGGCAGAGAGCGATTATGGGAGCTGCATAAAAGCTGTTTCCCTGTAATGGGCTGCACTCCCGGTGCTGTGACAAACTACCCAGCTGCTCTGGCTCCCTCCCTCCCACTGCCTTTCTCTTTCATCCCATTGCTCCCTCACTGCTTTTCTTGCTCTCTCATCCTCTTTCACAGCTTCCTTTCCTCATCCCCTTTTGGCCTGCTTTTGCCCCCGCTGCACACAGGGAAGGAGAGCAGGGAAACAGCCAGGGCAGAGGCTTGTTACAGCAGGACCTTTAATGCTGGTGTGTAAAATGGAGCACAATAATGTGGGAGACTTCAGGCATGCTCGTGGATGTTATTTTCTGCCTATGTATTTGCGAGTGCTTTGGAGCAGGCACTATGCTGGGGGAAGCTCACTCTCCTAGCATGAGTTGCGCCCGTGCGCGCCCACCTACAAAAGAGTGTGCGCGCGCGTGCATGTGTGCATCAAGCTGTCAAGTCTCACACGCTGAGTGTGAGACTTGCACATTAGGCTTTCTCCTCACACTCCCTTAGGCCTGTGTTTCGTGCACTTGCAGCTCAGCACCCAGTCTGTCCCCTGACGTGTTCCCAAATGCGAGACACTCGCCCTGTCCCATGATGTGACACGGCACTGCTTTACATGGAGGGCAAAGATAGCCACTAAATGGGGCGGGTGTGTGGGGGTGTGTGGTGTTCCTTTCTGCCACGTACTTCGAGGCTTTTGGTGGAGTCCCTCACCACAGGATCTTGGGCAGATGAGGTCTGCAGACACAGGATTTGACCTTCAATGACTGCTGACACAAAAGCCAGAGGAATTAGGAGCCTCCACGCAGACAGGTGTCAGGCATTAACAGGAGATAGGTGTGGAGTTATTTTTTGTCATTGATTTTGCTTTGATTTTATTAATGTATCAGGGTAAACTTATCTGAAGTTTATTAAAGAATATTGACTTTAGCTGTGTCCTTTGCAAGGGTTTTTTCAGTGAGAGTAATAAAGGCAGAATAAATCATTGTCACTGAAGAATGTGGTGGCTAGTCTGTTCTTGAGAGGCAGAATCAACCTCAGGAGCTGAAATCTAGACCAGGGAAGTGGTTGGTGATGGGTTTTGTTGTTTGGTGGCTGTATTTTGGCCAATGTGAGCAAAGCTGGCAAGTCTTCTAATTTTTAGTTTCTAAAACCACTGTCACTGTGGACTTTGATGGCAATGTAAGTGGTAAGGCCAAGACCTGGCTGGACCAGAGGAATGTAATTTCCCCTTGTGGTGAGTCAGAGTGAGCTGAGGAGGATGAAGGACTACCCATATACTGTCTTCCTCATGGCCAAATACACATCTGTAATTTTGATTTTTAACAGACTCTTCTTCCAAGTTCCTGGAAGTTTCTGGGATGGTACTTGTGGTTTTCTTCTCACTTTAATTCATCACACTCAGACTAAGAGTCTAACATACACAGTTATGGTCCTGACTTCTGTCTTTTGACAAGGGGTTCCCAAACTGTGCATCGTAGTGGTGGATCACAATGACAAACCGATGCTGCCCTATGGTTAGACATCTTATTCTGTGCAAGGATGTAGCCAAGACAGAGCCAAAAACTGTCACTGATCATGGTACCTGTGCAAACAAGTGTCGAAGCCCCTTGTGCACTGGAGCATCTTGTCCCAATCTGGTTCAGTGCCTCTAAATCAAGCCAGAGTCCTAATACTTAACTGACACATTAGATGATGATGCCCAAAATCAAGAAAGGAAATCCCTGGTCTGTTTA
The DNA here is from genome assembly GCF_011004875.1 of Balearica regulorum gibbericeps. NCBI lineage: Eukaryota > Metazoa > Chordata > Aves > Gruiformes > Gruidae > Balearica > Balearica regulorum. Next base: position 24,684,173 of record NC_046188.1, on the reverse strand, counting down.
AATACTGAACATATAAAAGGTATGTATGTGGGCATGTGCATGTAACAGACAGCAAGAGGGCTTGACTGATGTTCTGGTCTCTCCGCAGGTGCACCTGCGCTCTGCTGAGCGTCTCCGGGAGCTGTGCTGCGCCAACCGAGGCACCTTCATCAAGGTGGGACAGCACCTGGGAGCGCTTGACTACCTGCTGCCTGAGGAGTACACCCGCACCCTCAAAGTGCTGCACAGCCAGGCCCCACAAAGCACCAGGCAGGAGATTGAGCAAGTCATCCGCGAGGATCTGGGCAAAGAGGTAGGAGCAGCTGTAGCTTGTGTTGGCTTCTCAGGCCTCAGCAAGCCCTAGGCAGCTAGAAGAAAGAAAACAGGAGCAAGGAGGTCCCTGGTGGTTCTCAGTCACGAGAGATACCAAGGGGACATATCTCCTCCTTGCCCCTGGGAGAATGCCACACGCATTTTCCCTGTCCATTGATGGACATTATTGGCTAGCTTAGGAAGGGAGAAGATAACAGAGGATTAAGGGTGTGAGGGCTACCAAGTGGAAATGGCAGAGCTCAGCAGAGCAGTGTACCCCAGAGGTTATGCCAAGACTAACATGCTTGCTGGAGGTCAGGATGGAGGGCTGTCTGCCACACTGAGGGGTGGGAGCTGGAGATGCCGATGTTCAGGACAAAGATGTATTAGCAGGGCTCTGTGAGGGATGACTGTTCTCCCCTGGCTGCACTAGACCAATTCCAGCTAGCACTGACAGCCTTTTACTTTCTCAAGCCCGTAATTAACCCCCTAAAAAAATAATAGCATAAATCACTTTTGGTGCTTGCTGTCAGGTAATACAGTAGCCCAGAAGTGTGTCACCATTAACCCTCAGCAGCCCACAGCACTGAGATCAGAGGTGGATGCCTGTGTTCATTAGATATAAGGGAAGTAACCAGAGTATTTAGAGAGGGTGTTTTGCTACTTTGCATCCTGCCCCTTACAAGAGGTTCCCTCACACTCCAGCCCAGGTTGGGGAGAGGCATTTCAAGGATCACAACTGATATGGTGAGAGGGAGGCAGGAGGCAACAATGTGCAAAGGCAATGGGAGAGAAGGTGGATGTGAGGGAGAGGAAGACAGGAGGCTGAAGAATGGAAACAGCGTGGACATGTGTTTTGGGGTGTTCTGGCATGTGTGACTGTGTGGTGAGGAGGTATGGGGGTGACATGATGAGGTAAGTGAAGTATTTGCACCTAGTGAGTATTTTATGGGTAGATTTGGATGGGGTGGGTCTGTCTGTGTGTAGTTTTAGGGCCTAGGTATTGTCGAGCCAGGAATGACAGCTAATATTTCTCAGCAGTTTAATGGCAGGGTTAATGTCAGCCCCTGACCTGCAAAATACTTCTTCTCAGTGCTGCATCCTTGTAGCACGGCTGGTACCAGCTGTGTTTCATAGCTCAGTGGATAGATGGAGCAGGGCAGGCTGGCTGCTCCCTGCAGACCCCTGCTGCTCTGTGGGCCTCCATCTGGCAATCTCCCCTCTGCAGAAGCCACGGAAAGCCACCTCGAGGTTAGCCCCCATTAAATGACCACAGCCCTGGCTCAGTTTGTGTGACGTCTCTCAGGCTGAGCCAGGTGCTCGGAGGTGGGCCCTCTTCTTTTCTATTGAGTGTGTGTTCGGCTGCCACTGATATGCCCTGGTTTCTTTCAGCTTTTTGGGAGCTAGACAAGCCCTCCACGCCTCATTGATTCCCAGTGAGGCAGCTTGAATCCAGTCTCCACAGCAGCCTTTTCTCTTAGCATTCACTTCACCCACATGGGCAGTGCTGGGTAATATTTAATTTTAAAGAGACAGAGAGAGGGAGAAAAAAAAGGTAGAAATGGGATAGAGAAAAGAGAAGAAAGGGATAGAGAGGAAATGCTAATGAGAGAAAGAGAGTGATGATAAAAGAGAGAAGTGAAGAGAATGGCATGTATAAAATAAAGGAGCTGGTGAAACTGGGCAGTATTAACAGCAGAGGTAAATGCCCGTTTTCATTAGTTACAAGGTACCAAATCAAGGTATTTAAAAGCAAAAAGGATTTGGATAACCTGATGCACCAAAGTCTTGCTGGAGCCCAGAGAATTTAATAGGGTTACTTCAGGAACAAATTTAATTCCAGTGTAGCTACGTTCTCAGTACATTTTAAATACAACATACTTAGCTGAAATATAGATGGCAGAAGGGCAAGGTGGAGTGTCAGAGCAGAGGGGAGTGCAAAGGGGGATCCTGAAACCTTTCCCCTTGGGGCCAGCATCACACATGGGAACTTGCAAATGAATTCAAACAGAAGAGAAAATAACAGTGAGGGAACCTTCCCTGGGCGCCTAGGCCTAACCCTGCTGCTCTCAAATTCAGCGGTAAGACTTCCAGTTCCCCCATCAAGTGCAAGCGCGGGCTTCTCAGATGAATCTCCAGTGTAGGCAAGAAGTAATTACATACAGTTTGGATCAGTGCAGAACAAATGGGGGAAATAGCTACTGGAAATACAGCAATACCTGGGTAGGAATGTGACAAGCTAACAAATTAGGCAAGAGCTTGCAAAAGGGCATGAAGATCAAAAAAGCCAGTTTTGTGTATAGAAGCATTGTATCTTCAGTCAATTGAAATAGTCTGTCTTCTGTTGTGACCTAGTCCTGAGAATCTTATCAGAGCTGTGGATGTTTGACAAATGAAGTCATTTTGTGGGAAAACTGGCGTAAGTGGAGAGCATGCCAAAGGGACTGATCTTTGAGCCTAGGCAGAGGGCTTGTGAGGTGGGTTTACAGCAGTCTGACATGGCTCTGTTGTCACCACGCAGAGCTGCGTGACACCCTGCTTCTAGGGGAACTCTCATTCTGGGCCGGCATCATGGCTGGAGACTGGGAGCTGCAGCATGTAGGTCTGCTGCAAGAGCTAATGGACGGATTTAAAGGCAAATGGCATGTGTGCTGATCTGACGCAGAAGGAGAAGCATCATATATACTGACTAGTGGGGTGCCCTGTCAAACCCTGTTTTAAGTCTGGAGTGAATCTGTGTACCTATCAGCAATCATTGGGATAAAAATAATCAGTAGTGAGCAGATGCTGGCTTTCTTATCTCAGCCATAGTGGTTTGGGTAAGTGACAGTGGGAGGTGATCATTCTCTTGAGTGTTGTATACAAGAGGTTGAGGTGGGGGTGGGATTCTCAGGGCAACATGAGTAGTAGCAGTGGGAGAGGCTGCACAAAGAAATCTTTACAATGACTCCTGGAAACACTCAGCATCAAGATCATAGAGTGAGAATATTTTGGGGAGATGCTGGGGATAACACAGGTAGGGCTTCTTTTGGATGGATTCCTTGGATCAGTTGGGAAAAGCTGTGTGCATAAGAATGGATGATGAGATATGAATGAAAGACTCTCTCCTACCTCTGTTCTCATCTTCCCTGCTTGAACAAGGTTCTGAAAGTGAAAAGGTGTCAGACGTGGAAAACAAACATGGAATGAGTATGTTCCCTACCCCACAATTGTCATTTTCTCTGCAGGGCTATTAATGACACAGGGAAGACAGCTGGTTCAGCTAAGCTCTCTAACTCAACAAGGTGCATGCAGAGCAAAGCCAGGCAACTTTGGACAGCAGACATTTTGGGAGAAAGACTGATGACAGGTTCTGGAAGATGAATCTTTTGGAGTGGCTGCACCTTAAAAAGTGCAAAATTGTGCTTAGAAACTAGAAATGATGGAAGAAATGTTTTACCAGTATTGGAATTAGGGGCATTTCCTCCCTCTGGCAGGTCTGTTGGAAGAGACTGGCTTGTGGCCGTGGGATATAGGGAGGTGATGCCAGTTTGGTCCCAGAGCAGACGTGCAGAACCCAGGGTGTTTCTGAGTTTCGCCAAGTTCCCCCTGACAACCCTTTGGTCTGTCAGAAAGGCTTCCTGTAGGTCTTCCTCTGTGTGATTTCCATCGACGAAGTGTTCAGAGGAGCTTATTGCTCATTGCTAAGACTGATCAGACTATTGTGAAACTCTCCCCTTTCAAAAGTACTTCTGCTTCTCTCTGCTCTGATCAAGGCCATTCCAGAGCATCCTTCCTTATGGGACTGAGTGGCTGCAGAATGACTTGGCAGCTTTTACAGCCCTGCTCTTCCAAATATCTTTGGTGTCTTTCTGTTACCTGGCTCCAGTAGTCCACTGCAGTCCCTAATACGGCTCTGTGGGTCTTGCTTCTCTGCCACTGTGCAACGATGATGTGACATCTCCTGACTTCACTGTGTGCTCCTATCTGTGCCAACACACTCTTTTACCTCTTTCTAGTCCTAAAATACCTCCTGGTTTGCAGTCACCCATCTGATCTGCATATCCCAGTAGGCCACAGCATGGCTCTACCCACTCAGCACCACTGTAATCCCTCTCCTGTGTACAGCAAGATGTCACTTTCCAGAGCCCATTGCTCATTAGCTTCCAGCCCATCCTCACTCATTGGCATTTTGTAATCAACTTTGTGACTTTTTCCCCAAGACTCCTTATTCTCCCCCTCAGTGTGTTTGTGTACTCAATACTCTATGCAGGCTTTTACTCATGTTGGAGGTAATTTTTCTTGGTGGGAGACATTCCCTCCCTGCCCATCTCTCACCACTGTCCTTTCAGAAATATCCCAATTCCTCCACCTGTGCTCCTTTCTGGCAGGTTCTGGTCAGACTGGTCCTCAGGTCCCTACTCCTATGTCTGGTCTGAGGTTGTGCACTTGGGAATTAGGGCAAGGGTAAAGTTAGCATCCCCATGAGGCCAGCCTGGTCTCAGATAGGGTCTTGCCCATGCTGGTGGGGCACCTGCACTGTGTGGCTGCCCAGGTGCTCTGTGTGTCCAGGCTGCACCTTTGCCTGGGGGCGAGGGGCTGGTGTAGGGCACAGGGCCAGCCTCGCCTGCCATGGGAGTGAGGGTCTCTCCTTCCTCCTTGCCCCTTGACTTATCCTCACATCTCTGGCCTCTTGCTAACAGTTGTTGAAGCTGTTGCGAGTTGAGTGGAAATTGCTGAAGTTGAGCAGTCTCAGATGCTATTAATTGAGGGATCTCAAGAAATCCTGACCAGCTCTCTGCTTGGACCCCAGGTATCCACATCCACATGCACTCTTATACCATTGCTGGTGAGTTTGCTGCGCTCCAGGAAGGCTGAAAGGCAAAACAGGCTCCCACAGGCAGAACACACCGATGATTGAACGTGGTGTTTCCAGTGCTTGCTTTGTTCAAAGCTGGTAGAAAGGTCTGAGGAGAGCCCAAAGGTCGAGCCTTGTCTCTGCTGAAGCCAAATCATATAAAGGGCTTAAATTGATGGAAAGACAGTCATTTGGAAAGATGTCAGTCCAGCTCTGCTTTGTGGGAGTGCAGGTAATGGGAAGTAGTTTCTAATTGCTTGATTAGCCAGCACCTCCAAGGAGACCATCCTTTTCATCCACATGTAATTGCGGCTTTTACCTGTTGTTCAAGGACTGTTTTGCCATTTGCAAGAAGCCTCCTGCAGCCATACAATAATGGAGCTCGCTGATTGAGCAGAGCAGGGTACGTCAGTGAGTCGACTGTGATTTGTAAGCAAAACACGTGTGGTAGAGGAACCTCCTGTGCTGTGGTTTGTGAAGCAGGATGCATTTTTACAGATAGTGATGCTTGGGGGACCCAGCCTTCTGTTAAAGGGCTTTGCTGTCCTTGGATTCCTACTCTTTTACCTGGCATGGCACTAATGCTGTGCAGTAAGAAACAGATACTTCTCATCTGAGAAGTCATTGTCACTGCAGCAAAACTGCAGCTAAGAAGGATGCTGCCCTTTGTCCCTGTACTTTAAATTGCTTCCAAGGTTCCCGAAGTGTTTTCTAGGTTGGGTACACAAGCTTTATTCATCCACTGTTGAAATGTACCCATATACACCTGGGAGCATGGTCACCGCAATGATGCGCAGCAATGCCACACGGCCATTTGACAAGGAGGGACAAAAATCATATGCCCATGGGAAAGATTTGTAATGCAACCACAGCAAGGTGCTAATCCCCACAGCGAGAGACTTCCCTGCCCTCAAACTGTTGGAGTCTGAGGAGAGACAGAGGGAACAGAAGAGACTCCTCTTTTTACTCCTATTTCTGTATGCACTCTTGGTATGGCATGGCAGTTTTTGCTGTGCTGGTGAGAGGGAGAAGGACACACTGAGCCCCTTCCTTCTGGAAGTGTTGATTAGCATTTTAAGCTGTGGCAAGACATATGCTTATTTCTGATTTGCAGAACTATTGAAGCAGTGCTCAGCCCTGTGGGAGAGCAGCTAGGCCTTCAATAGACTGTTGGATATTACACTGCATGTCCTACAGCATCCAAGTTGTTCCCAAGGGAATATGAGACACTTTCTGTAGCTGGCTCCATATGTTGCCCTAGAGAAGGTTCATTTACCCTTGCTAGATCACAAGGTCTTCAGGTCATGATGCTGCAGATCCTGTAATGGCTCCAGGGAAGCCTCTTCCCAGGCTGGCAATGTTGTCTAACCTATCTATCTAGGATGCCAGGATGTGTGCCTGCTTCCTCTGGTGTGGCACAGCCTTGCAGTCAAGTGTTCTGCCTGAAAGCACTGATGTGTGGCACAGTCAGTGCATGGTTGCTCTTGCGGTTGCTTGGGGCTGTGGGACTGACACAAAATGGCTCTGCTGAACACCCAGGTCTCCTGTAGCTTGTGACCCCGGCTCTGTCCTTTAAGTACCCCACTCCAGCAATGCTGTGCTGGGGTGCTCTGTGAAGTTGCCCCTCGCATACGTCACTAACGGACGCAGGGAAACTAGATTTAGGTCAGCAAGTGCCTCTTCTGCCTGCTATGGGTGTTATGTCCCTCACAGGAAACCTCCTCTTCCTGTGTGATGTTACCCACCCTCCATTACCCACCCGGGTGGGGGCTGGGCTGTGGTGGCCATTGCTCTGACAGTGTGAGGGGCTGGAAAGTGGGACAGGAGGATCTGGCCCTTCTCCCACCCCTCTGAGCCTCTCTCAATAGGCCTGTCACGGCTTCCCAGCAGCCGTCAATAAAAAACACATTTGTATTAAAACCATAATGAGGAATAAAAAAACTTCACATTTTTTTCAATAACTCGGGATATAAAAAAGAGATTTTTATCAATTATGAAAAGGATTTTGGCCATAAAAAGGTAATTTAAAGAGTCTGAGATGGATGGCGAATAGCATTAATGTCACCCAGAACAAATGGGCCTGCATTACTCAACTGAAAGGCAGGAGCGGCTGCCTGTGCAGGTCCCGCTGCTGCTGCAGCCTCTGCCGTGCTCCCCCTGCCCTGTCTCTGGTCAGAGGCCCCAGTTGCTGGTGGATCTCACTGTGGCTGCCTCTACTCCAAGCCCTTGTGCGGGCAGTAGCTGCCCAGAACCGCTGCTCTGCTGCCAAGGGTAGATGGGGAAGGCAAACGGGGAGCTTTGCGTGGCTCAGGTCATCCACTTTGCTTTGCTCCTTGTGTCCCTGCTTGCTCTGTTTACAAGCTCCAGTGTTGCTGACCCTTAGTGTCATGCCAAGGACAACCTGGTGTCCTTATTACCAGGAGAGCTTTGGGACAGGGTACTCCCTCTTTCTGTGGGTTTTCTCTCTGCTTGCAGCTCCTGGGAGAGAATCTGGCTGAGTCCTGCTCATGGCAGCCTCTTCATGGGTGCTCTAAGCCCCATTGCCTGGGAGGGAGGTTTTGTGGATAGATTAGTGGATAGTCTCCTTTGGCTTCCTTCAGGTTAGTAAGATTTACAGTACAGGAGGTTGGACAGTGGAATTTCTGAAGGATCTTTTGGAGGGCCTTCTGCAAGGAGGTGAGAGATTTGAGATCAAAAAATGTGATGGGGAATGGCCTGGTAAGGAGTAGTTCTGATCTGCATCCTTAGTGACATTTTTTTCTTTAATTTACAAATTCTTTAGGTGCCTGGGGGTTAGTGTATGACATACCTGCATGGTATTTGTTGGCTCACAGTGTCTCGTGTGCAGATGGTAAGCTCTCTTCAGTACAGTTTTCTCAGAGTTTTGATGACACCTGAAGTGTTGCTCTGATGCAAATACATCTTGGCTAGCAATGCATACCACAGCTGTCTTGGGCTGTGTTCAGTGTCCACGTCTTGTGGAGGTGGTAGTCGTGCTGCACAGCAGTGCTGTAGCCATCAGCAGAAACCACCTCTCAGCACATGGGTAACCCTTCCAGTTCCAAACAATCACTGGAAATCACTGTCTGTAACTGGGATTAGTAGTCCTTATGTGGCCTTATTGCATATGGAGACTTCATTTTTTCAAACATGATGTGTGTCTCATTTGCTCAGCAATCTTTATGCATTTATGACACAGCAGGATCTGGGCAGGGGCAGAAACACTGAGCTGCCATGTGGAGGGACTGGCTTCTGTTTCAAAGCCTGCTGCTGATTCACTCAGAAATATTCTTACTTGATGCTCTAATCTGGACACAGACTGAGTTTAGTATGCCTGATTTTTCTCTGAGGAAGCAGGAAATTCTGTCACCTGCATGCCCACTGATCTTTTAGTATCGTACTTGATTCTGCCTGGTTAGCATCTCCTGTTTTCTTCTGGAGTTTTATGTCTGCCCAGTTGCTTGGCTCTTGACCCATCAGGAACATGCAAACACCATGCAGTGAGTCTGGCGACTTTTGGCAATAGGTTATTTGTAGATGAAACAAGTGACATAAGATGAAGTAAGAAGTTATAGGGCCCGACCTTGACATATCTGCATTTTCCAAACACACAGAGTAGACACATAGGATTTTAACAAATTTTTAAGATGTACAGGAATCTAATAAGCTCTGTTTTATGGCATTTCTGGAATCTGAGAGGCAGCTCCTGATTCCATGGATGGATGCTGAGCTATAGAAAGCACTTCAACCCTGCCTGCAAGTTATCCTCTCTGTGAAAAAGCTGCTATGGGTGAGAATACTGAAAATTCTCCTCATGGGAAGCCTCACGCTCAACACACTTTTGTGTTTTGAGAATTGAAGCAAAAATTGGGATCTAAGGGGTCTCAAAGATCTTTCTACCATTAGTGAGCAAAGTGTGTCAGTCCCTAGTAGGCAGGCCAGCCTGAGAGAGAGGAAGTTTTCTCATGTCCCCTTTGGAAATCAAGTTATGTTTGTGAACATTAAGCAAATTTTGCACGTATTTTCTGTAAGCTTTGCAGTGCTTTGGTTTTACAGGATGCATGGTTCAGAGCCAAACCTGTGAAGCTGTCTGTGACAACTGAAGCAATAAACTCACATGACCTATTGCTTATGCCAAGAGAGCTCAGCTGAAGCAAACCCATGAGTTTCTCCCTTACAAAGCTCTCATAACCACTCCATCTCAAATTGGCAAGTTCTTGGAAAGGGCTGTTCAGCACCAACCCTTCCAAATTTCAAATGATTAGTAGAAAATATACATTAGTTGGCTCATTTCAGATAATGAATGAAACTGAGATGGTATCAGTTGTGAGTGGAGAAAAAAGCTAATTTTGCCAAACACCTTATTGGATGTAACTGATTGGTTCAGGTCTATTAACTGTTATTCCCATTTATCAAGAAAGGCTAGAAGGAGGCTAGAGCAATTAAAATTACCAGGGCTTGTTAAGAGGGGTTATACTAAAGCAGTCTCTCCATGTAACTTACGTTGCTTTGTCCTTTGTGAACTGCTACTGTCTTTGCCCTGGCTGCCAAGAAAACCTCTAAGCCCACACCTCCTGTCCCAGGCTGTCTTTTGTCCTTTGGACTGTAACCTAACCACTTCTTCATCTCTATTTTTTTTTCTTTTTGTTTGAAAGAGCTGTGATGCTGGTTCTTAATGGGATATCCTGTCAAAGGCCTTTGCCAATCCCTTGCAGTCATCAGGACCAGCTCAGAATTACAAGTTGGCTGCTCTAAGCTAAACATTTGAGACACTGGGTGATTCTCAGTGACTGAGCAGGGAGGAAGAGAAGGATGTGGACTGTACTGGTTCTGTGGCCCTTATCTCTCCGTTTACTGCACAACCATAGCACACAGATGACAGTGTGTTGGATGGAGCATCTCCAGTGACTTAGTGTCCCAGTGAAGGAGGAGGTGCATCCTGACCAGTAGCAGACTCTGGGCTAATCTCTCCTGGCTTTGCTCTTCATGGGGCATGTCTGGAGTGGATCTCAGTCCTCAGCCCTTCTTTGATGAGGTGAGTCCCCAGGTTATGATGAGGTGTTTTTTGAGATGGGTCCCCCTGCTTACATTAGCTAGAATCCACAAAACTGCTTTACTTCATCCACAGGAGCCCAATGATTTTGAGCTATATCAGAGCTAGATACCAGTCAGTGTTTAGAGGCTCCCTGTCCTGTTCCTATTCCAGAGGCTGACTTTGTTGCTCCATCTGTTTTTAAGCGGCATCAACCCTAGGGAGGGCACTAGGGCAATTGGATTCTGGCTCTGAAATAGCGGGTTGCTGCATTGCTCGGAAATGCATGTGAATTAATCAAAATTAACCCCCTACCTTTGTTTCCTTAGCCTGCTTTTCTCCTTGTAACAACCTCTAGCAGTACACCCTGGGGGTGCCAGAGGAGAACTTAAATTCAAGGTGGAAGACAAATGAGCTGTTTCCCACTGCACTCCAGACTGGCAGCCCTTCCCTTTGCAACACTTGTCACCCTGCAGTGGCAGCAGCAATGCTAGGCCTGTAAGTGTAGTTGATTTATGTTAACTGTTGAAACAATAATGTTTAATCTGTAAAGTGCTAATCTATTTTTTATGTTGATTATGAATAGGCCAGCTGTGCCTACTTTCCTATTCATAGAGTTTAGTGAACAAGCCCATTTCACAAGCTGGGTTTGGAGGGTGATTTACATGAGAGAAGACGCTGCTTTAAGGAGAGTAAATCAGCTGAGTTACACCACTGAACCAGAGACCTGGCAGCCCAACAAGAAGATCTGGGGGCAAGGGAAAAAACATGGGAGGAAGAGGAGGAAGAGAGAGATAATAAACTATAGAAGGAAGATGGATCAGAGCAGAGACAGGAAAAGTAGGGGAAATATGGGCAGGAGAAGAAAAGAGAGGATGATATTCAGAGGAGAGATTGACAAGAAGGAAGCAGGAAATGATGTGGCTGGCTTAGCGTAGGACTTTCCTCTCTGGATCAGTGCAGAGAGCTCTGGGCTCCAGGGTTTGTGGGACTGGTCATTAGGGGATGCATGGAACCCCTTCCCCAGCATGGTGCCAGTGATGCTGTTGGCAGAGTTGGCTGTGGATTCAATTTGCCATGCAGTTGTCTCTCTTGAACAACTTTTCTGGATCTCTGTAATTTTTTCTGAGATTAGGCTGCAAAGGATACAAACTCCAGGGTCCCATCCAGGTCTCTTTGTAAGTTATTCTACCTTGACATCTCTTCAGTCCCTGCACCTTGTTCTTTGTGGTGTGGACTGCTGTACAGCTGTGTGTCTTGCATTCACTGGCCTGCCATGTGTGCCGATGTTTCAGTATCCCATCAAGGCACAGTCAGCACCAGTAACTGGCTTATGAGCTTTACATCTTCAGCAGGGCTTTACTACCGTCTTAGCATCTTTCTTCTAATGTAGTGACCTCATTATATCCCTTTCTTGATATGAATTCAATTCTGGCATAGCTGCCCACATCTGCCAGGTTACATGTACTTCCATGTCCACCTCAGATGCTCACTCCTACTTCCTCCTATTACTCTGGGGCAATGCTGTGCTTCAGTAAAACTTTATCATGCTTGCATCGATGTAATTATGACCAAAGCCTGAGGAAGGAACGTAAATGGGCAGAATCTGGCTGGGACTGGGCTTTGTCCTCTGCATGTTTTTGTAGAATCATCATAGAGTGGTTTGGGTTGGAAGGGACCTTAAAGCTCACCTAGTTCCAACCCCCCTGCCATGGGCAGGGACACCCTCCACTAGACCAGGTTGCCCAAAGCCCCATCCAACCTGGCCTTGAACACTTCCAGGGAGGGGGCATCCACAGCTTCTCTGGGCAACCTGCTCCAGTGCCTCACTACCCTCACAGTGAAGAATTTCTTCCTAATATCTACTCTAAACCTACCCTCCTTCAGCTTAAGGCCACTACCCCTTGTCCTATCACTCCATGCCTTTGTGAACAGTCCCTCTCCAGCTTTCTTATAGGCCCCCTTCAGGTACTAGAAGGCTGCTATAAGGTCTCCCTGGAGCTGAGCCTTCTCCAGGCTGAACAGCCTCAAGTCTCTCAGCCTGCCCTCATAGGAGAGGTGCTCCAGCCTTGTGGTCATCTTTGGGGCCCTCCTCTGGACTTGCTCAAACAGCTCAATGTCCTTCTTATGTTGGGGACCCCAGCGCTGAACACAGTACTCCAGGTGGGGTCTCCCCAGAGCCGAGTAGAGGGGCAGAATCACCTCCCTTGACCTGCTGGTCACATTACATTTCTTTTGATGCAGGTCAGGACATGGTTGGCTTTCTGGGCTGCAAGCACACATTGCTGGGTCATGCTGAGTTTCTTATCCACCAACACCCCCAAGTCCTTCTCCTCAGGGCTGCTCTCAATCCATTCTCTGCCCAGCCTGTCTTTATGCTTGGGATTTTCATTGCACTGTGCCTCTGTCCACCCTGGTGACAGGCTACTGGATTATGCAGTGCTGCTTCTGTCATTCCTGCTGTTTGTCCCAGGCCTAGAAACACTTTTCTCTCATCCCTTTGTGAGGAGACACATGAAAGCATTCCACATAGCACTCACAGGAATATGCCTCTCTCTCCCCTTTTACAGAGCTGGAGCAGAAGGGTCTGTCAGTGTAGCATATGCTCACATATATGCAGTGCTGTCCTGCTAGATACACACCCTACAACGCAGTCCTCCACTCCCCCTGCACACACACAAACACCTATCCTGACCCCATTCTTCACTTGCCTCTCTGTGGGTGGAGGACCTTGCCTACCATTCCCCACACAAGCTGTGCACACAAATCCACTCCTCTATGCCTCCTCCTTAACTCCCTGCACAAGCCCCGGCACAGCTTTGCTTACTGATCAGATGCTTGTAGCCCACCTTTTCCAAACATATACCCCCAGACTTCCCACCACCACTCTCTCTATAGTCACATAAACCTGCCCACAGACATTTCTCCCAACACAACCCCCTCTCTCATACACTTCTCAAAGCCCCCAGGCTTTCAAAGTTGAATCAGAGGCATTTGAGATGAGGCACAGGTGATGTGTGTTCCCAAAAGTCCCTATATATCCTCAGGCTCTAGCAGCTGGTCATTTCTCACAGGACTGCTGCTGTTGTACAGGCTTACTGCTGACAGGGCCCTTGGGGTGTCTCTGCAGTGTCTCTTCAGCAGAGCCTCCATCTGCCTGGCTGTGACTGACATGGAACCTGTTTGTTGTGGGTCCCTTGACCCTTTCCTACTCAGGCTGCAGCCAGTGCATGGCAGGAATGTGTTTATGCCTGCAGTCAAAACAGTCTTGGAAATTCATTTGCTTCTAGTTACTTTCTTCAATCTTACCTGCTTGCTTAATGTGTCAGCTGGCCCCAGCTCTGTGACCCTTCTTCTCTGTTGCATTTTGGGAGAGGTTTCATCTTGATATTGGAAAGAAATTTTTCTACATTGAGAATTATCAATCACAGGAGCAACCTTCCTAGGGATGTGGTAGAGTCCTCATCACTGGAGGTTTTCAGGTTGTGATAATCTCATCTAGGCTCCTTTTCCCATGAAAAGTTGGACCAGAGGATCTTTTGAGGTTACTTCCAACCCGGGGGCTGTTCTGTGATTTGATGATTCTTTCTGAATATGCTGTTTTTGTTTTTTGCAGCAGGCTGCTGGCATCTGTAAGGGTGATAAGCCACTTGAGAATACTCCTGCAGGAATTTGATCAAGGTGTTCTGGGTATGTTGGGGACCCCTGCATCTCTTACTACATGTGTGGCTCAAGAGAAATGGGTACTTTGTGGGGAACAGGGGGAGGACAGTTGGATTGTTGTCACCTGTCACTTGTGAGCATTAGTACTTGATGTCTGGTTCTAGATTCAGACCTGGCCTGGAAATGAGATCTGGATGGGGATCAATGTTGATGACAAGGCCAAGGCTACAGACATGCTTGGCTGAAAGTTGGTGACATTGTCTGTTGTGATGAGAAAGGGGACAGGAGGAATGGTTTGAGTGAGATTAGGAACCGTGCTTTAGCTTTGTTGAATGTGAACAGCGAGATGGCTATCTCGAAGAAGATGTCTGAGACACAGGCCGAAATTGTAGTTTGGCTAGAAGCAAGCTGATCTAGAGTACAGAGGTAGAACTACGAGTCACCGGAAAGGAGGTGGGAATTTTATGTGAGCTATTTTGCAGATGCAGTGGTGGGGGAAGGGGCTGTGAGCAGAGCTTTGTGGAACATCTCCAGAAAGATGGGAAAGGGATAAGCTGCTCAGACATGCTAACAGAACCATTAGAAGAGCAGAAGACTGAGGAAACTGCTCCCTTCCTTAGGAACTACAAGGATGCTCCTGCTATATTAGCACTTTCAGCTCTATTGCTTGGGAGCTGCAGAGAGCACAGTAAGCCTCAGAGATCTCAGTAGAAAGGGACCACTACTGCTCCTCCTGAACCTTGGAATAAGAGTCCCTTTGGGCAGGTGGGATGCAGAAGGGAATTTATTGGCAGCAGAGAGTTGTCTTCTGCCCCGCTCTCACTGCACACTGGTATAACAAGAGAGAGCCTCCTTTATTAGCAGGGACAGAAGGAGAAAGAAAGAGAGAGAGTGCTTTCAATTAAAACACAAAAAATGGCCGGGAGTAGAGAAGTTGTGTGCTCTTGAAGGACTGTGATTCCAATCTGTCTGAATGATTGACAAGTGTGGCTCCATCCTCACAGACAGGAGAGATGCAGGTGAAGTAATATTTCTCCAAAAAGAGAGAAAAGACTGGATTTAATGAGGATTGTTCAAGTGGGAGACAACTCAAGAGGAAAGAGCAAATTAAGATAAAGGGAAGCATTTGTATGTGCAAGGGGAGGGTGGGGAACATGGGGCAGGTTGGAACATCTGCCCCATAACCTGCACAATTGGATGGAATAAGTAGCTCACAAGTCACTACTTTCTTTTTCAGTGTGATGGAATGGAAGGAAGTGAACAGGAATATATATGTATATATCATGCCTCAGGTTTACTCTTTGGTCTGTACATTTTGCATACGCTATAAGATGCTTATAGCATGCAAAATAGAGTGCACAGTGACACTATTTAGTGTACACTTTTAGAGATTATAATTTTCCACCTTCTGTCTCCACACAAGTATAGTTGCTGGTGGACTCTGGCTTGACTCTCTGGATCAGGAAACCCTGGCTGCTGTTGGAGGCCAGTCACAGACATGCTGAGTTGTGAAAGTGGTTTAGGATAGCAGGAAGGTCACTAGCTCCACAAGGTGTTTATTCTGAGGTACAAAGAAGTGGGATGCTGAACAAGCTAGGTCATTGTGCTGATTAACTGCATCTGGAAACAGGAAATGAGCATTTTCCCAATGACCACATCAAGGTTAGAGGGACTGGTGCTTTGTTATCACTCAGGGGGATCCTGAGGAAATTCATTGATTTCAGTGGTGCAAGGTTCTTCCACCTTCCAGCTTCTCTATGGGGAAGTGAACTGGACTTGCAGCTTAAAATTGTGATGCAAATTCCAACAGCAAAAATCCTTCCTTTGGTAATGGACGTTTTGGAAAGAAAGAGCTTCTTGGAATTTAATTCTGAGCATGGGATTACAAGTATGGGGGAAAGCTACACTGTCTGAAACGGAGTACTTCAACCAGGAATAATGTTCACGCTGGTGGATGGGTTAGAGACTTGTTTTGAGACATCCAGCTTTGCTGTTTCCTCTCTCTGGTTTGCCATATGTGCTTGTGCTACCGAATATGTTGTGCTAGCCCTGCAGGTAGCGCCTGGACTCTGCTTTCCTACTACCCAGCTTGATATCTGCCTTATGTCAGAAGTCTAACGTGCAGTCTCTCTGCTTTCAGAGTGTTTTGTGAAACCAGCACCTGGACGAAGAACAGCTGAATGAAGCTAAGCATGAAAGAGGCTGTAGTGATGCTAGAGGAAAACCTGTAGGACTCCAACTGTTGAAAGCATTGACTCTCAGGGTGCTGAGCTAGTCTGTTAATCTTAGCATCCTGTGTCACTGGGAGGTGACACCCAATAGCTTAATGGATGAAAAACATTTATCTCCTTGTGCCAGTCAGGAGGATGTTCCTGAGCCAGTTAGATTCCAGTTTGGCCAGAAAAATCCATGCTTTTATTGGACTGAATATTGTTATTTGTGGGAGTCTTTCAGAGATATGGGAGATGAGGTCCATTTCACAGGTAGGGTCTCAGGAGATGTACATCAGCTCTGTCTGCTCCTTGTTGTTACTGCCTGTTGTAGGTGTCACCACTGAGATTGGTTTCGATCCAGGATGAGTGATATTCTCAGACAGTTCTGCCTTGTCTTAAGGATCTGACTGTACTCAGGAAGATAAATGAAGCTACCATGTGTGTGTCTGAGCACAGACTATTAAGCAGGAGTCATCAGGGATGGAATAAAAGGCTGTTTTCCTCAAAGTATGACTCTGTAATAATTAAAGATACTATAGCAAGTAGACTGATACTGTTGCTGTACAGCCCAGTGGGTGGATGAGATGAAAGCAAGGATGGCTTCATGTAGGCTTTCCCAGGACTTTTCTAGCCAGAAGAGACCACAGAAAGAGGATGGTAGGTGACCAGAACAGGGAATAGCCAGGATTCTAGGTATCAGGCAGAGAATGAGTGAGCCAACTTTGGCCTCCAGATGATGGGATCAAGGACTCTTCCTCTAGCAGAGTTCCATTTCTGTAACATTCACAGCTTTGTACCTGGGAAATGCTGTTGGTAGGATCCCGGAGAAGATTCTCAGTGGTGTAACTGTTAGTGGGCTGCAGAATGCCAAAGTGGTACCAGGTAGAAATAACAGGAAAAGATGAACTTCATACCCCAACTGGCTGACAGCCCTTTCCCAGAAGAAGGGCTGATGGTTGATGGACAGCCTTGGTTTTGTGCTATTGTGGTGCAATGTTAGCAGTGATTAACCAAGTTAGCAGTGATCAGCATCCCAGGAGCAAATGTATACCATTGGCAGATGACGTTACGTTTCTGTGGCTGTGTGCAATAACTGCTGTATATGTATCATACAGATAGGTTTTTCAAAAGATATCAAAGTTACAAGTTTGGTCCTGAGAAATTAGATAAGGACAGATTTATTTATAGTATAGATTTATAGCTGACGGGACAGCCCTAATTCTGCTGATCCATGCATGAGCTCTGTGACACAGTGTGGCCCAGCATCACATGGGATATCAGGGAGAGCCAATGTTAGAGCTCAGGTCTTCCAAATTCTAGGCAGGCACCTGAACGCACATGTCCCCTTGAAATGGACCACATTGCTTTGCCATCCTTTGCACTGAAAGATGCAGGGATTTTGTGTAATAAGCCATATGTAATTGTTTTAGTGCATCAGAATACACACATACCTTTTACCTATACTCATTTGGATGCAGTGTATACCTCTATATATGTGCACACTTGCATGTATATGTAATATAAACACCAGGGAATCCATTCAGAAGAAAACCACTATTCTGTATATATCTGCAATATTATTAAAAATATTGAGTTAATAAATACATGTTCTTGACAGATGCATTTAGGAACCATCAATTAGGTTTGGCATTCATTAGGTGGGGAGAAGTCCAATCAGATCTCACTGACTCCACAAAGCCACCTATAAATTGTGGGCTGTTTGTTCTGACGTTTGATGAATTATTCTTCATAATCCACTGTCTGCTGCGATAAATCTAATCTTTCAGTTTTTGCTGTCTTAATAATTCTCAGAGCAACACTGTGACATTTTGTTTTCATAGAGGGGATAGAAAGGCTGGGACAATGGAAAAAACCCTCTTTTGCTCTCTGGGAAGCATATCGCTCTACTCCAAGGTAACATTTTCTCATGCCTAGAACTCTGGTCTTGCACACTTGCAGGGATCGGTGAGTCCTTGGTGCAGTGGATGGTTACGTGTATGTTCTTGAAAAGACGACCAGCCTAGGATGAGGTTCACATCCCTTAAACCTAGTCCAAGAAAGGCATTCAGACTTTTGAGAGCAGTAGGGTCCTAGTATTAACAAAGTGAATACCAAAAGTTCTGGGAGCCACAAGCCTTAGAAATGCAGTGTTGGACAGACAACTGAGTAACTCTTCAGCTATTCTGCCACATGAAATAGAGGGGACATTGTACTAGGCAGTGCTCAGATGGCAGCTGCAGCCCCTAAAACTTCCCTGGGAAACCTGCTCTCTTCCCAGAGTGGTGTTGTGTTGGTCTGTTTTCCAGCAAGGTCACGAATCCCATTATCACAGTGCTCCGTGCTGTCTCGGTTGGGAGGCCACAGACAACGTGATCCCTGTGTAAATCTCAGAAAGCTCTTGCAGACTGAGCTCACCTTAGCAAGTTGCCATCCATGGAGACATGATTAAGAGGGGACTGTTCAGTGCTGTCTCTGTCAGGAGTGGAAAAACCAGATGAATCGAGTCACCTTGTGAAAGGAATTCCAGCTTGGAGAACCACAGCACAAGGAAATGTGCAAAATTTACTTACCTTAATCACTTCCTTGCTGTCAGCTTCCGCCATGGACCTGTCTCCCAACTGTATGATTCCCTTTGTCTTGAGTGGATTTATACCAGCTTCCCCATGTGCATCTTCCTGTGCTGCTGCATGGCATCAAAATGGTAGGAGACTGCGAGCTGCTCCTGGCCGTCACAACACAATACTGTTGTTAATGGAGCTCTGTTTTATCATGGCCTGTGATGAGTATCCTGGAGGCAAGAAGTTCAAGTTAATCCTGTGTTGCCTAGTCAGCCCCTTCTGAAATAGCAGGACATCTCATAGATTGCTATCTCCAAATACAGAATGCAAGACTCAGGAGCAATTACAGTATTCTGTGATCAGAAGAGGAGATCTGCTGTGAAATTGTGGTTGAGGTTTTGAATGTTTCAGTTTGCATTGCTTTTTGGTGATAAGAGAATAGCATCATCCCTGTTGGGCTCCTTTTTGTGAACTGTATCGAGCGACTGTGATTGGTGAAGCTATGGAGTGCAGTGAAGTGTCTGGATCTGGCCTCTGTCTGAGATGATCTCAGCTCCTGCTGCATGTTCCCCAGATGTGCCAGACTCTGGCGGAGTCCCCTGACATGGGCATATTTACACTCAATTCTGGCATATTTACCTTACTTTTGGTAACAGAAACAACTTTATTGTCTGAAAGTTACATGACAGACATTTCTTGAAGGTGCAGTATTCCCAGAGCTCCGGGTTTACTGTGGAGACTGGGCCACTTCCAGCATAGTTCCCCCATATCCTTTGCACTCTCAGAACCTTATGAGGTCTATCAGTAACTTTCTAGGTTGTCACACAGCAACTGAGTCCCAGGCTAGCAGCAGGTGAAGCAATTTCTCCGTTGTCTATCCTGCTGTCACCTAGACTGGTCAGTCTGGTGGAAGAGCTTCTGAGGAACATAAGGATGACTGCACAGGTCAGACCAAAAGCTGAAGCCCACCACCCTGCCTCCAACTGTAGCCAGTGTTGGCTAAGAGACAAAGGCTATGAAAGGATGGCAAGCATACAGTTAAGCTTCACCTGGTATGATCTCCCTGCTTCCAGTAATCTGAAGGTTAGAGATTTCCTGGGCCAGAGATTGTATCTTGGTGTTTAGTAACTCGTGATGGATTTTTTTCATTGACTTATCTACCCACCTGGACTTCTGGTATTCATAACATCCTGTGGCAATGAGTTCCACAGCTTAATTGGTGTGGGGAAAAAAATACTTCTTTTTGCTTGTTTTAATCCTGCCGTCTGGTAATCTGGTGTGCTAATCGACAATTTGCTGCTCCCGAGTTCTTCTATAAAGTGAACGAGCATTCCCAATTCCGTTCTCCATGACAGAAGTGATTTTATAGAGCTCTGTGACATTCCCTCCCCATTGTCTCTCTTTCCAGGCTGAAGAGTCCTTTGAAGTCCTGGGAAATATTTGAAGGCAGTTTTGAAATGCTTTGGTGAAGGACTCTCCCTGGGAATGCTGAGCATTTGAAAGTCTCCTCACTGACACCACCTGTACTGCACTGGTTCAGCTCTGGCAGAGTTGAGGAAAGGTTCTTTGTAAGTGGTCATGGAAAATGAGAATATTCAAAATTGTCCCGGACTCTGCTGGAAACCTCCTGGATAGGACTTGTAGTGCAAAATATTCTTACTTTGACCCCATAGTGGCCTCATTCTGGCTGCACCACATACAGGGTTCTGGAGCACCATGCTGGAAGGGGTTCAGCCTGCCAGCTAAACAGGGCTGGGCTGTTGAGACACCTTCTGTTAGTGATACTGCATCCCGCTGTGCCCTAAATTTGTCCTGAACAGACTGCTGACACATAGCCACCTTTCATCTGCTGTGGTCACTATGGCAAAGCAGAGCAACCACATCCCACTCGGGGTGATGTTCCATAGTGCTGGGCCAGGAAGGGGCTCCATGACTTAGGCTCCTGCTCCAGGGTGCCTTGTTAACAGCCTTTCTGGAGAGGGAAGGGAACATAATCTCTCTGTGGAGTGGGCAGGTTGAAACCAGGCAGCAATATTTGATTATTTGCACATGGATATAAAAAGGTTGGGATTAAGAGGCAGTATATTTCAGAAGAAATTAGCTAGCAAGACATGTACGTTTAATGTTTATGCTTTGGAGATTAAGACACCAGGCTGGAACTTGGGATATCTGGGTTAAATCCCAGCTCTGTCAAAGACATCTCAGAACATGCTGGGCAGGTTGTGTAAGGTAATACTTTCAGAAAGGACTCAGGATTTGGGAGCTTAAATCCAATTGACTTCGAGTAACTTCCTAAGTGTTTAAGGACAGGATTCACAAAAAATACTGAGGCATTCTGATACTCAGCATTGCGGCATCAGCTGGCGTGCGCCACAGACCTTGGGCAGAGCAGTGTGTGCTTTGAGAAGGCACTTCAGCATGTGAGGAGGCCTGTAGGTAACAACTGGGGACTGCTGGAAAGCAGAAGTTTGTGCAGGGCCTGCGGTGGCTGAGCACCTCATACAATGGCACTGTGGGCTTAATGATGGTCTCTAGGTGCAACCTCAGCACAGATACATACTAGTAAACGTCTAAGTAGATAGATCCTGTAAGAGCTTTCATATCAGCTCCCTGAGGTGTGAATACTAATACCAACAATCATTAAAAGATTTTGCATATTTAAAATTAAATTAGTTTCATTCTTTAGAATTAAACCATCAGGGCTGTGTTTCCAGCCAGTGAAGAGCAGTGACACATCCATTTGCTGGTTGAGCACGTGCCTGATGGGGAGCTGGCTGTGCAGAAGGCTAGTGAGGGAATCCACTGCATGCAGGGACACCACTCACCTGTACAGCTGTAAACCTGCAGCTGTTTGTCCTGCTCCTTTGAAAGAGCAGCCCTAAAGTTCATTTTCTCTCTTTTATACCTTTATTAAGCCTGTCTGGAAACTATGCTTGTTTCATCTCCTGCCAGGATTACAGATGGTAACAGCCAGTTTGATAAGGCCCTCTGAGACCAGCTGTGGCCTGAAAGAAGCTTGAGAGTTCCTTAAGTACCATGTCAGGTGGGCTCTGAGACTGTCCCAGACCTTTGCTTGCTAATTATCCATCCTGCAATGATGGTTAGAGTTTTTGTTAAGGGTGCTTATTAGCGGGGTGCTTGTGAGCAGTAAGAGCCTGCAGCCTGCTCCAAGAACTCCCTGCCTGCGTGAAATGGGTGCAGCTGCCTTCCCTTGGGAAGGACCCTGCTCTCCAGCAGGCAGCGTGGGAGCCCAGCTCACCTCTTCTCTGCTTCCATGTTATACAGCCTCTCGCTCGCCTTTGCCTGTCTGGGACACGCAGCCTGCATCGGAGGCACTAGCTGCCTCCAGCAAGCTGCAAAAGGACAATTTCATAATGAATGAGGGTGGTTTGCTAAGTGGGGGGTCCTGAAGCCCAGCCGTAATTGTGCTGCTGCTTTATCTCAGCCTCACACCTGCTCATGTAATAGCTGGCTGTGATCCGCTCCCTCCCCCACGTGCACACTCTACCCTTCTGCTCCTGGAGGAGCCATCAATTCTCTGGCCCTTTTGCAGTCCCTCGCCTTGCTGCCCTTGCGCGCAGCCTGTGGGTGCGCACAAATTCCCCCTTGAATTGCAGCAGAGCCTCTGGGCTGGCTCTAACAGACATGACTGCTAACCTGGCTTTCATGTCCTAAATGACAGGGTTTTAAATGAAATCCTTCTGCCCAAAAGAACTCTTAGAGACAGCTTTCTTCAAATGATGTTTCCTTAGAAAACTTAGTCACACAAGAATATTGTATGTATGATTCCTGCCAGAGGGAATACGTGCAGCTTTTTTTTCCCCTGCATGCATTCAATACTGGTGAACATGGTTGGATTGACAGTGTAGGCAATTAAAAGCTTTTGAAATCCAGAGCAGATGGAATTTTATCCAATTTATATGTGGTCTTACTATAAATATACCTTACTGGATTCAGGCCAGTGAACTTCCAATTCTGTGCTTTAACCTTTGGGAGGATGTTACCACCCTTATGACAGTTAGACTGGTAATATTGGCTGCTACTCTGTAAAGGGCACATCTCTTTAATATGAGGATGTAGGGTAGTGAGAGAGTTGACGAAAGCCCCAGCTTGACCTCATGTGGCAACTTACGTGTTTGCATTTTTTCCTTCCTTATGGGATCTCATAGCCTAACATGCTGCTGGCCACCTTAAGTCTCTTCCCCTTAACAAGTCCTCTTTTCAGCTGATAGACTAACTTCACATGAAGGTAAAAGTCCCTGTGTCTTGAACACATGTCCCCTGAGCCCTCTGTCATCCTGTAGGTGCTTCTTTCTTCATACTAATCCGAAATGAGAATCTCAAAATCCAGAAGCGAGAGAGAAAAGAAAGGGCGAGAGGGAGGAGGAAGAGAGAAAAACCTTTTTTCTCTTGAGACACGAATGTCAATAAGTTTGAATTATGGACCTGCTGTAATTAAAAAGCACATAACTAGTTGTTTTTAAATGCAGTTGTTTTATTTAATTGATTTTGCCACCAGGACTGAAGGGAATTAAATAAATAAATAAAATGCACCTTCCTAGTGAATTACTGGAGGCAGCTGAGTCTCTGTTGGAATCTAATTGCTGCAAATGCTCCAGTTTGTTGCTAGCAATAGTTTTCTGTGGAAGGGGCTGGGAGAGAAGGGGTAGGGTGGTGTGGGAGGGGGCTTGTTCCCTGGCAGCTGCAGGAGGGAACAGGCTGCTCCTTATGTAGTATTTTTTTCCTTGTCAGCAAAAAGAATATTCATTTAACACTTTGCATGAAGACTTTGCTTAGAAGGTCTTTATTCATATTTAATTACTAGCTCGCTGCAGCTCCCATCTTTAATTACCTTTTAAAAAGCAGGTTATAAAAATGCACTGACATTCTTTCTTTTTTGTTACTGCGTAAATTACAGGCTTCTCAACTGCTCACCCGAAATCAGTCCAGCCCGCAGGAAGGGTGGGACAGGTTCCCTTTGCTGACTGCTGGATACCTCAAAGCTTGTCTGCATCTTGCTCTACAGAGCAAGACAGAAACCCTCGACTAGCGTTACATGAACTAGCTCCATGCCTGAAACCACATAAGCACATTGGCACTCCCTCTGAGGTAATCACCTGTGTAGAGGGGCCTGGCTAGACATCCAGGCTGATATCACACTACCATGGTAATAGTGTTTCCAGGGCCCAAGCAGCCTGGTGCTAGGTTTTTGCTTCCTGGACATCCTCCTGGTGAATCTGCTTCTTCATCTGCAACTTTCCTTATAGTCTAGTCCTGATTTTCATACCCAGAGCTGCTAATACTTTCCTTTCCTGCCTGCATAGTGCTTTGCTGTCCCC
This sequence comes from Balearica regulorum gibbericeps, assembly GCF_011004875.1. Classification (NCBI taxonomy): domain Eukaryota; kingdom Metazoa; phylum Chordata; class Aves; order Gruiformes; family Gruidae; genus Balearica; species Balearica regulorum. The sequence continues at coordinate 24,660,240 of NC_046188.1, read as the reverse complement.
CCTTGGTGCTTTTTATGAGGTGAGAGCACTGGTTACTTTTATTGGAGGCATGAGAAAGTCCATCACATAGAACATGTTTTCAGGCCAAGTTGTCAGAGGTGCAAACTGCAATTTTTGTCCTCTTGCCCTGAATCCAGCTGTTACCACTGCTCCTGTGCTGGCTTTCACTGTGTAAGCTGGCTGATGCTGCTGTAATGCATGGGAACATCAGGGGGTGATGGTGAGTGGTATTAAATATCTGCAAAAGAATTACATGCAAAGGTACAGCTGTTGGCTTCTGCACCCAGTAACAGCCAAGGATGCTGACCATAATTGCTCCAACCTGTTTTCAGGACAGCATGGAGGTGTCCCTCACATACTGCCTGGCCACTCCGTATCCTAGATGAAGTGCACTGCTGGGGCTCTGCCACAGGTTTCCGTAAGCAGAGTATCTTCAGGGCGCTTTGGTGCTTGGCAGGCTTCACTGGGAGGCCAAGCAGTGACAAGGCTCAGGCAAGGGACAGAGGAAGGACAAAAGGGCTGAACCTGCCCACCTTTGGCACCCGCTGTCTCTGGCCTGTGGGCAGAGCTTTCCTTAGGATAGTCTCTGGCACCCCAAGCTGATGCCTCTTTCTCTTCTCTTGGCAGATAAAAGAGCTCTTCCTGAGTTTTGAGGACACTCCCTTGGGAGCAGCATCACTAGCCCAGGTGCACAAGGCAGTGCTGCAGGATGGGAGAACGGTGGCAGTGAAAATCCAGCACCCAAAGGTCCAAGCTCAGAGCTCCAAGGATATTTTGCTTATGGAGGTAAAACTACCTGCTGACTGACTTACAGAGCAATTGCCATTGAAATGTGTGGGGCCACATTCACCCATGGTGTAAGCAAGTGTAACGCCACCATCCTGTAGCTTTGAAACTTCCACAGAGATAAGTGCTGTCTTACAGGAATAATACAGAAAGTTGGTGAGGATTGCTGTGGGGGTGGTTGTGCAGGTGGAGAGGCTGAACAAGAGGGTAAGAGTGAAGGAAGGCAGGAGAGAAGTAAATATGAATGACATCTGAGTAAATCCATATGAGACTTAGAATTAGAGGGTGAGTCCTGAAGTGTCTCTTCTGCCTGTGTGCCCATTAATTGGTGGATTAAACTGGTCTCCGCTCTCCTTGCAGTGAGGGCTGTGTGGCCAAGGAAAACTCATTCTCCATGATTAGCATGTTTTTTCAGTTAGATTCCAGTATGGAATCAACAGTGGCTGAGCTTGGCTGTGATTCAGTTCTGTTTCTTGATCAATTCCTTAATGCTGAGCTGATTCATGCTGGAAACAAAACCACTGAAATATGGAGAAGGTCACCTAACAGGGGCAGACACACAAATGAGGGATTCAGCTAGGAAAAAAGTTTCAGTGGCTGTGTCCTGTTCCTCTCCTGAATGATAGGTACCACTCATGTTCCCACTGCAATACTGTAGCTTCTCCCAGACTTCTAAGTCTAGTCCATTGAAGGGAGGAGCTGGAGAAAAGCTGGGGCACTACACTGCATTGCAGTAGTCAAAGATGCCAGCGGTATGGCAGGGGACAGGAAATGGAGACGGGGCTGAGGTGGAGGAGAGGGGAAGGATTAGGTCTGTAAATGGTAACGCTAAAGCTTTCAGCTCTCCTAGTAAGTCTGTATCTGTATGTATAGTAATGTGGACATCCATCGGCAGACAAGTATGGCCATGGGATTAAAGCGGGGAAGATTAAGCTGAGGGGGTCTAATAAGGGTTTAGAGGGTACTGCTGATGCAGTGACACATAGTTCTCCATCACAGGAGATCAGGAGTCAAAGATCTTGCCAGCATCCTCTAAAGCTTCTTTAGGCAGCTAAAACACCCTGCTTTGAGCAATCCTGGCTAGTCTGCAAAGAGACACAGCTGATTCAAGCTAAAGCATATCAGTTTGCAGCTGAACATTTATTTTGCACTCATAGTAAAATAATTTTTTGGGTTCAATAAAGATATCCCAGTAAGATGGGATATATTTGTTTCAGTGCTGGTTTGAGAACAGAGAACTGTTTGAGCTTGCTTTGGGTCCAGCTGTAGATTTGGATTTTATTCAGGTCCTCTCCAGGGCTGACTGCAGTGGTATGCCCAACGAGTTTGCTTCTGGGAGTTGTCACAGCAGTTCTCAGGGGGCTTATGGCATCCTTCACTCCTGCCCAGGGCAGGATGGCAGAAACTAAGCAGTCAAGGAAGAAGGATGTGCAAGGTAACAAAAGACTGTGAGACCAGGGCAATCAGAGGATTGTGTATGAATGAGCCAAGACCTAGATCCATCTTGGGACATTTGCCCTTTTAACAGAAAAAACTCACACTGTGTTGCTGTAATTGCTGGTTATACTGGTAAGAGACATTTAAACAAACCATTTTAGAATGATTCCTGTCTTTTTTGGTTTTAGACTAATCCTCCTGGGAAACTTGAAACTAAACCGGCTATTTAGTATTGTCCTTCCTCTACAGGCAGTCTAGTTTGTCATCCTTGAGATCTGTTGTGTACACACAGCTATGGGAAAGTAGCTCACGACATGACACATGCAGTCTTGCTTTTAAAGGGTCTCTTGTGGAGTGTTGGCTTACATGCATCGTCATGCCCTTTTGTGGGACTGTTTTTGTGTAGGCTGTACTGAAAGCCAGATTATGTGCACTGATTCTGATCCTTTAAGAATCAGACAGACGTTGCAGGTAGGTAGGTGGTTGATTTAAATATTGATGGAGATGGTCTTATTTCAAGAGTGATGGGAGGGAATCTGAATGGGAAAAGCTAGATGGAAAATTACTAAATTCACTTGAGGTTTCATAGCATTAGTGCTGACTCTTTAAAAATCAGTACAGCATCTGATAAATCCAGAGGGAGATACCTCACTGCTCTTATATCAATACTTATTTCAAGACAATATGTTAAACAGATGTCAGAAACGGGACAGGCCAAATACTTGTTAAGTATGTCCCTGCTGATGAGCAAGTTGGCAAATTGATTCAAAAGAGATTTAAAGAAAGCAAAAAACAATGCATGAATTTTTTCACATAAGGCACCAATGAAATAATCCTGCAGCCCCTATAAAGTTTATGTACACGTTCATGAAGATCACTGGTTACATTTCATTTGGGTGACATAAATTTGAAAGGATTTATGCCTCTAGATATAACAGTAGAAAAATCATTCAATAGTGTCTGGAACCTGGTGATTACATTTTTAAAGGAACATTGAGTTTGGAACTGACATTTAGATAAGAGAAGTAGAGATGGAGTGGAGAACAAACGTTTTCACACAGCTGAACAGGAGCAGTGATGGTTCATAAATTTATTTTTTGTCATACATTTCCATGATAGCAGCTCTCTGTGAGGAATTCTCAGTGCGGGAATCCCCACCTCAACGTGGGAGCTCTAGAAAGGCAAACTATCCAGGAACACACACTGACAAGTCTGTTTTCATTTTCAGATGGACGTACAGAACAAGTAAGATAAAGACAGCAAAGTAGATTGCATTTTATGTTTTATTCTTGTTTTATGACTCAAGTAGTTAAAAAAAGCCAAACCAATTATTTTCCTTAAGATGCAGTCTAAATTGTCAGCTTGTGTAAATTTGTGACACTGTTTGAGAAACTGGCCCTTCATTTGAGCAGAAAGCATGCTTGGCTGCTGTGCAATGTTGATTATGCCATCCAACGACATAATCTTGATTTTCTTCAGGAAGGACTGCCCACCACTCGCCCCTTTATTAAATGTTGCTGTAAGCAAATGTTTCCAGGAACTTTTCAGCTGGGCTTTTCAAGGCCATGTGCAGCTGAATACCTAATTACTTTAAGAAGAGGATGCCAGGTGGTGGTTATATGATATTTAGAAAAGACCACCTTTGCATCACTAAGGATGGCTATGACTGACGCTGAGGGGCAAATCTGTCTGTGACGCCCGCCCCCCCAGAAGTGTCCTTTAAAGATCTGTAGCTTACTAACTGTGTCTGAACGCCACTGTCTTCTCTGAACTGCTTGGTGGATTTTCTGTGCTAGCAAAATTCTTGCTCAGCAGTGGAAGTAATGTAGAGGTGACAAGTCTTAATTTACATTTTCCTTTTCTGCGTTATCTGAGGGCTGTTTGCATGAAGCCAAACAGTGACTTGTAGAGTTATAGGACTCAGAAGAGAGTTGCCCCTGGGCCATCTCCTTGGCAAGATCCTCTCCAGGGCTTTGTTCTCTTCCATCTAGGCAGCAGGCAGCAGGGCTCCCTTTGATGTCTGTGCCATCATTCAACTCCTAGATGTGCCTGTGTGGAATGGCAAGCCAACATTTGTGTTGCAGGACCAAGGCATGATACAATGTGTTGTACTATGATACTACAGGAACCCTACAAACACTTGGGATGCAGGCTGGGGTTTTTTTTTTTTTGTCTGTAAGTTACACAGAGTGATCCTGTCAAAACAGTGCTGTGTGTAATTGCGTGGCTTTGGAGCTAGGATGCAGCTGATTGTTTCCTTGTTCTCAGGTTCTCCTCTTGGTTGTGAAGCAGATCTTTCCAGATTTTGAGTTCATGTGGCTGGTGGAAGAAGCTAAGAAGAATCTGCCCTTGGAGCTGGATTTCCTCAATGAGGGCAGAAATGCTGAGAAGGTTGCTCATATGCTCAAGAACTTTGACTTCCTGAAGGTGAGGGAACACATATTCCTGTGTACGTATGTGTATGAATAGTCTCATTTTATGCCTGTTGTGCACCTCATTCACCACCTGGAGGAACCATATAGAGGGAGAATGGAGTTCATTCCCTCTATGTTGTTCATCCTAGACTGCTCTGCTGATATGAACCAGAAACTGCTCTGAGACATGCTTCCTCCTTGTCTGTTTCCTACTGTCGGCACCGTATATTGGATGAGGAGTGATGGCTTGGAGCCAACGGTCTCTGAAGCCTGCTACTCATTTTCCCAAACACTGTTTCTGAACTTGTCTAGAGATCTGTGAATTTGCCATTCTTTGCTGAGCCATCTGATGGTACCTTTTCCTGGGCTTTCTCTCAGCTGAGGGCAAGAAATGGACACAAAACAGAAAAGCTAGACTGAAGCTGATGATGTCAAGTAGGACTGGGGACACTGTGTATCTCAGGAGAAAGCATGTTCATGTAAATCCTTCCTCCTGCCAAAACCCACATTCTCACTCTGGAATTGAGCATACGTCCTTCATACATATCCATGGCTAATGCATTTATGTTACCTTCATACACAAACTCAACTGCACCCATATTGTGCTCTTCCCCACTGAGACTCTTACCCCCCCTTCCCTGCTACACACTGACTAAGGGCACTGACAAATGTCTCAAGTACAACCAGATGTGTACACATCTTGTTCTTGGAAGGACATAAGCTCACATCTTCAAACTTGCACGTGCACAAATCTTTTACTGACATACAAGAGGCAGAAGCCTCCACTGTGTGCATTTTGGAAATACACAAGTACAGTTATACACAGTGCTGTGGGCACAGTCACTGACGTACCTGCATTTGCACATACACAAAGGTAGCAAAAATGCACCCTCCTTTGGACCCTCCTGCATACACACATCAAAATGAGGTTTTCACCTCCTGTTTATGCAGAAGTCCCAAGATGGAAGTGACAGATGTCTGAAATGAGGTGAGTTTTTGTTAGACTTTACAGGCTGATGCATCCATTTTTTCCTTGCTTCCTCCATGCAAGGGCTGTAATTCCTTGTCCCCTGATTCCAAGTTTGGGGCAGTCCTTTTGGAGCCCAGTGGCAGCAGTGGCCTTCTCATAGACACAGATAGCTAAAAGCCACCAGGGCTACAGAAGGCCAAAGGCCAATGATTTTGCTGAGTGGGCACTTATCAGAAGTGATGCACCTTGGAGAGCTGTATCTGTTGCAGCTGTAACTAGGATACTGTGAAGTAAATCCCCATGGAGACGGCCAATCACCTCCTTGCTGGGTTAAGGAGCTATCCTGATATCAATATGTGTAACAATAACAAATGGCTTGAGATGGCTAAATAATGGATCCTCCCGTCTGACCTGCCAATTCAGAGACGTATTCATCACCCAAAGGCAATGGAAGAATTTGGCTACTGTATCATTAATTTTCCTAAACACGCTAGAAAGCCGAGCAGTGGATTTTGTACTGTGAACCTGTTTGAGCTTTTAAAGCCAGAGATAAATTGTTTCCATGCACTAGCGTTACAGCCAAACATCTGTGAGTAATTAAAAAAAATCACTGAAGAATTTGGCTGTGAGTGAGAGAGGCATCTCTGAGAGCATGGATAGTGCTTTACAAGCCCACTGACTTGCCCCTATAAATCTTGAGACAAGACTGAGTGTCATCTGAAGTGATCTAAAGCAGCAGGGATCAGTGAGCTAGATGGGCTGGGGAACTGTTAGTTATGGAGTTGGTTTGCTTTCTCACCAATCTAACTCTGCAGAGAATGGACAGCTGGGAAGGCTGTAAGTAACTGAATTCCCCTTGCACATAGAGGATCCCTGGCATCAAAGTCTGTGCAAGGTTAACATGCAAAGTATGCCCTGAGTGTTGAATGAGGGGATTGAGGGACACTGGAATTGCTCAGCAAAGGAGTCTTTGATCTAAAGTGTCACATACATGGTGAGGTAGAAGTGAGTGACATTGGGAAAATGGTCTCTCTAGGTTGGGAACAGCAGGGGAGGCAGGTGCTGGACCCTTACAGTGTGCGAGTCCTGAGTCCACAGCCAAGTTAGGTAAGTGAGGAGAGGGGGCTACACAGCCAGCTCTCTCTACGGGATCCAAAATGTGTGTCTGTATGGGGGGACAGCAATGGGAATGGGTGGAGCTCCCTTATATCTTTGGTAAAATGTACCTGTGTGGCTTCACCTGTGTGCAAAGGTAAATCTGGACAGCTTGGGAGATTGATCAGCACAGTGACGTGAGGAATATCCAAAGGGAACTTCAGCAAAAGGACTCTTGACAGTAGGGAACTTCAGCACGGAAAGAATTTGGCTGAAGGGAGAAGCTGGAAAAAGGGGAATCAGACTGAGCGATGGCTACGTCACTGCCTCCCTGGGTGACACGGGGCCTCTCACTTGTACCTCACTCAGCTTGATTTACTGCAGATTGAATGAAAAGTGCTTTGACATTTTACACTCGTTACTGTGTCACGTTGGCAATAAGATAGTTAAGGGTCTCCCAGGGTTTCTGTAACAAGCCCCTTATTTGTGACACTTGATTTTTCTCCCAGTTCAATTGCAGATGGCCTAAGTACGCAGGGTTTGTCAGCTCAAACGCGTTTGTGTTCCAAGGGGTACTGCGGAAATACAATTTATGATGATGGCTTATCATTTTTTAGAGCTGCCTAAGTGGGCCCTGTGCGTAGCAAACGAGATGTGGGTCCTGTCTAAAGGAGCTGAGTGGATGATTCAGAATCTTGCAATAGGTACTAGTTAAACAGCCCAACTGGAGGAGCTGCAGAGCAGATAAGAAAGCTCTTGGACATCAGTGGGAGTGGAAGGTGGTCAGAGTCTTGTAAAGCAAGGCCTGAAATGTTGCACAAACACAGATCCTGCTGCTGTTGAATTGGTATGTTGTCCTTGCACAAATTGCTGCTGTCCTGTGGAAGAGGCCAGTAGATGGATTTACCTCCCTCGTGCTCAGGAAAAAAGGAAGTCCTCATTTCAGTCTCTTCCTTTTATACTCCTCTTCTGGCTTATGTGTGATATATTCTCCTTCCTTTCCCAGCCTGTCATTTGACCTAACCCATCTGTTCCTGTTTCAGGTCCCCAGGATCTACTGGGAGCTCTCAACAAGGCGCGTCCTTCTCATGGAGTTTATGGAAGGGGGACAGGTGAACGACAGTGCCTACATGGAGAGGAATGGCATCAATGTCAATGAGGTAGTTTCTTGGCCATCTCTGAATTGGGCATGGTGGGAAATGCAAGGCTGATGTTGGCATCAACTGACGTTGATGCAAAACAGAGGCTGACAGGACAGGAGGGGGCAGACAAGGGAGCACAGATGGATGTGAACAGAGCAATCAATCTGAGAGATCTCAGTTCTTGTGCTTCTGGGAAAAGTATGTAACCCTTTTTGTGGAACAGTCTTTTGTACGCTGCGCAGCTAGAGAGAACTTTAAGGAGACAGTGAAAGATGTCCATGCTCTTATATTACATACACCCATGGTTTGTTCCAAGATGGCAGTTCCTGTTATCCTAAAAGAACAACTTCATCTTCTGATTCTTTTTTTCCCTCTTCTCCTCCTCTCTTGCTTCTGCATTAACTTTCTCCTTGGCAAATGCATGGGATGTAGCTTTTATATCCCAACAGCTATCACCTTATGAAGAAGATATAAATCAAAGGTCTTATATTGATCACCGTATTAGAGTGCTGGAGTCTCAGCCATGGTGCTTTGCATAATCCTTGGACATGGGTTGTTTTCTTCTGCTTTCCAAAATCTCCCTTTTTCTTCCGGATGCAATGGTTTTCTTCTTTGCTTCCTGGTCCTATATTGCTGTGTAGTTTTGCAGTCCTTCATTAAACAGCTGCCACATTTCATCCCCGGAGAGGCTACGTTTCCCTGATGAGTGAAATAATTTGTATGTGTGGCATGAAGTCGAGAGAGCACTTTGGATTCTCTGTGGCTGATTGATTCTTGAGAAAAAGAAGGTATAACTTCCCAGAAGGGGTGAGAAGATGCCTGGGGAAAGGGTTTTGAGCCATTGGACAGTGTGTCAAGCCACCCCCCCCCAGTCAGTGAGTGCTGATTGAGGCACTGCTGCTTGCCTTTCCCCTTGTGCCCTGTCGATGAGCCTCAAAGCTGCACTTGGTTGACTGGCTATCAAAGAGCTACGACATAAAATCCATTGTACTTAATCTGTCCATCCGCTTACCTCTGAAATCTGAATGCTTCCTCTATCTGCTCTTCCTCCTCTCTGTTCCCTTTCTGTCCATGGCAAAGTTTGTGTGGCATCACTTAGGGACATGACAAAAACCTCTCAAGGGAAGGGAATTGTGAGTTTGGTATGCCCCACAAGGAGAGAACATTAAGTGTATCTTCTCAGCTGCCTCCCTAAGTTAGCAGGCAGCTCTTTCTCAGTCTAAAGAGCTCAGACAAGTTACAGGTGCAGGACTGAGTAATGTGCCTGTTCCTCTGCCTTTTTGCCTCTTCTGCTCTTGCACCCGACAGAAATCATGAGACATTTTCTCGTAACTTCTGCAGGCAGAAAGGCAGACGCGTTGTCATGTGTTTCTCCACTGAAATACAGGAAAGGAAGGTCTAAGGTTAAAGTAGATTTTGAGACTGTCTTCCCATTGTAATTGTGATGAACAAGCCAAGGCCAGTGGGCAATACTGAATGACGTTCTCTTCTCTGCAAGACATCTGGTTCATTTTCATTCAGGGGACTTCTTAAATGAGTATAACCTCACCTGTAGATAGTGCAGTCTCTCTCCTTTCACACCTCCATCAGGAAGACTTTGGAGCATTTGGGTCACTGGTTTTCCTCTTCCCTCCCATCAGGGCATCACAGAAGTCATTGTGAGCTGATCAGAGGTAGACACAATTCCTTCTCTTTGTCTATTTTGTTCTGATGATCTTTCCTTGTATTTACCAAGGTAAGTGCCTCAAAGGTGCATCTGCTCTGCAGAGAGTACCATAGTGTGACTCATGAGAACATGATAACTCATGGACTTTGCGATCAAGAGAGATTTTAAAAGCCTGGTCTATGGCAAAACACCCAGTCAGCTCCATTCACCCAGACAAAACAACTGGTCAAAACAAAGAGAGCCATTTCTTTGAGTGAATTTATCCTATCCTTTCCTTCTGCCATAAAAACAGAGGTCAGATCTAGCCCATAGCACTCAGATATGAGAGTGAGTATTCCTCAAGTCTTGAAATAGTCAGAAAGGCTTGATTTGATGCATTAGCAGGAGGACTCTTGAGCAATATTTACACTGAGATTTTGAGCTGGGCTTCCTCATAGTTCTTGGACAGCAGATCCATTCTGAGATCAAGGTAGCCAGAATAGTGTAGCTCCCTAGGACTTTGATTGCTTCTTTAAATTTTCTCAAACTTGCTGGAGATAGCAAGCTGTCTGGAGAAGCCCAGGGAAAAACATTCTTTGCTGTCTTCCATGGCTTTCTCCAGCCAGCCAGAGTGGAAAATTCAGTAACTGCAGCCTTTCAGTGGGATATTTTGCTGCCAGTATGTGCCAAAATAAAGTAGAGAAGCAACTGGTTTCAGTTTTTTCTAAATTGCAGAGGCTTTTGCTTGGGATAGGAGAGATTCAGGGTGAAAATTGAGCTCATATTTTTGTTCATCTCCCCCTTCGGGAAGGTTGTGTTGTGGCATCTTAGCAGAATAGGTTCCATGCAGCAATGAAACCACATACTTTGCTGATACTCAACTGGTCTCTAAGTGATGGCTAAGATGTAATTTAAAAAAAAATTGTCAACAGACTTACACTACTGCAAGTATAAGCCTCAGAGGTTTCTGGCAATCTATCAGGTATATGATGTTATTCAGCTCAGTGGTAGGACTGGACATTTCTGCAAATTGTCTCAGTGCCTGCGCTGAACTGTTCTTTCTTCCTTTTCTCTCCTCACCCCTCAAAACACCCTTTTACTGATTGCCAATAAAGCAACAGAGCAAAGGAGGTGATACCAAGTCTGTCAGAAGCCTGTGATGGGGAACAAAGTCTGTTATTATGACCACAGTAAGATGAGGTGGGAGCAGTGGGTGCCCCAGACTGCTCCTCTGGCAAGGTGCAGCAGATGGGGACAAATATGACTAAGGTCCATTATTGGCTGCTGCTGTTGATGCCCTGGGTAAAGAACTGCATGGCATGCTGGTGAAGTGAGCAAAAGGCAGCAGACACTGAAAGGAGCATGAGGAGGAGGTGGCAACCCAGGTTTAAAACTATGACATGGCTTATAATATACAGCAGTTCTAGCTTTCAGAAGATGCATTAGCTCCCTATAAATCACCGCAATCTATCTATCTATCAACCCCTCTATCTTACTCCATTTTGTTTTACTGGGAGGAGGAAGAGGAGTCTTCACTAAGCAGGATTTCTCTTGTGTGACAATGCAGCCTTGAAAAGCAAGCTGAGCCTCTCTCCTCTAAATGGAAGGGATCCCTGAGGTGAAAGCTCCCTTCAAACCAGGTTACTGACATTTACTTAATACCATCTGTAGCAGGATTATCATTAAAGCTGCCCAAAAGCACATTAATCTCTCTGGATCTGTCCAAGCGCTGGATTGTAATGGCATTTAATCAGAGAAGGCTTTGATTTCTAAAGACAAGTGCAAACACTGAAATATCTGCCTGTGGAACAGTTACTTATTCATGTGCAAGTGTAGCTGAGGATGAGCATGCAGCTAGGATATTAACAGTGGGAGGGAAGCCTGGAGAGGGGAGTTATCAAGAAATGAGCTGGCATGAATTTTGAGAGAAGACCACGCCATGGCAGTGGTAAGAAGGGGGGCACCTGGAAACTGGGCTGTTCCTTTTTCAAGACACAAGAGCATTTACAGTCTTGGTTGGGAAGATACATTTGGAAGAGGTGGGTAGAGGAGGGAAGGGAGGAAAAATAGACTGAGGGGCTGTCAAGACGTTTGTAGCATACTATATGCAGGAGAGAAGGAAGGATAGCAAGGCTGCTTAGAGCGTGGACTTTTAAATGAGATCTCAGTTGGCACAAATGCTCCTTTTGCACCCATTCTGATTTTACCTGATTGATTTAGAGAGACCTTGGCTGTATACAAATTTACCATTATCTCTGATCTGCTGCATGAGTCCTCCATGTCCCAGCTTGTGGATGCTCTGCCTGTCTCCGCAGAGGCTGCTGGATCAGCAGGCTGTGGGAGCTGTTGAGCTTACAGATGCACTCGTGGCATGTGCTGTATTGCCTCCAACTAACCAGCCAGCTCAGGTAGCCAAGTGGAGAGTCCCCCATGATCATCCTGGCTTGGACTTGAGTCAGGGAAAGGAAATGATGCCATGTACTGCAGCTCACTAAGAGCCTGGTCATGAGCCGTGGATGATTCAGAAGTCAGGAAAGCGTTTTGTCCAGCTGAGAAGTGAAAGGAAACAGCTTAGGTACTTAAGATGAGCTACTGTGTGCAATTATTGCCATCTGTCACCCCATCCTACCGTGGCTTTTTGCTTCCGTCTGTTACTAAATGGGTTCTGCACTGGAATGGTATCTCTTAGCTCGATAAAGAGCCCAGCTACCTTCTTATGGTTGACAGCTTTGTAACCTGAAATATGCTTTCAGTGTGGGATTTACCCTTCTGCCAAGAGTCAGGAGCTGCTGCCTTGTAGCTGCTAAAATTTAAGTGGGATTTCCCAGGGTGGGATCCCTTTGTCACCACAAGTGTGGCAACCTCTCATGCCACAAGTGTTTGTGCTTATAACACTCAAGTGTTAGATGAAATGGAGCACAGAGAAGAACACTGTTTCTGGGGAAAATGGCTATTCTTGCTCTTTGCACCTGCTGATTTAGTTTGGGAAGAGGTTTCCTTGCAGATTCTCCTACATTTCCTCTTGTCTGAAGCTTAATGAAAATTCACAAGGCACTGGTAAGCAAGGGTGATGACCTCCAGCATTTCCAGCTTCTGAACTGTGCAAAGACAGCAGGTAAAAGAGTTAAATTACACATGAACCTGTTTCCTACTGAAAATCAGTCTCAAGCATCAGTGTCAATCAATTGCTTAAGTCTCAGCAAGATGCTTTACATTAAATCCAAGGAAGTACGACTATGTTTGAAGCCAAGGGAAGATGATCCCCATGGCCATTTTTGGTCTGACAATGATTAGTTTTCTCTACCTGTGTGCTTTTGAGAATCTATAGAAACTTACCAAGTTGGTCCCTCAGTTCCTCAGGCAGATGAGTCAGAATATTTCTCCCCAGTTAAATGCCATGGAAGATGGGGCATTGAGCAGGAAAATAATTTCTTCATTCCCCAACAGAGAGTATGGGGCATGCTAGGAGTACGCTCCAGGAGTCCTAAAAACTATTCCTGTATCTTAATGACATCGTGTGTGTCCAGACATCACCTTGCTGTGATGCTAGATCAGTGCATAGTGATAGTGCTGCATTACAGAGCACTCTGTTTTGATCCTCACAACTGGATCACAGACGGCAGAGTGTGAAATTGGATCTCCTGTGTGTGACCATCCTAATCTGCTGTGGACAAGAGCCATTTCGGAGCAGAGACGCAGAGCAGGCTCCAAATTGCGACTATTCTCCATCCGCACCCTTTGCTAATTTGACACCAGTTTAATTGGGCAGGATTGCCCTAGCAGGATTAAGCAAACCCTTAGATGATGGCTGTAATAACAACAACGAAAGAAAGCAAAAACCCAATACACTCTTCAATCCAATTAACCTTCGATTAAGGTTCCAAAATCAATGCTATTATTTTGGCCTGAGGAGGTAATACTGAGCCCTGAGAAATGAGCTGCACAACGACCTTTACTTTTAATGAGATCAATAGAAGTTAGTGTCGCCATCTCTTAAAATAATTGGCAAATATTACAGCCAAATTAAGGCCAGAGACTAGTATCTGCTCCTGATCTAAAGAGACAGTCACAGATGGAGGTGGGACAGAAAGGGATGATGTCCTATCAGGCAGTTTCATCTGGGACTTATCGGGGCAGGCAGTGAGATCAGCTCTACAGGACCATGTCACAGGATCTCTTTCTTTGCTTTTCTTCTTCATGGCAGTTGGAAGCATGGAGCCAGGACCACTCCAGCTGGCTTACAAGGCCAGGAAAGTATCAGTGACTTTCCCTGGATAATTCAGGCTGGTTTGTTACATTGCAGCTACTCATGAACATGATATATGTGCCATCTTTTTACTGTAGGAGCATTCATAGGCTCAAACTTGCACGCATTTTTTCCTGAGACATTTCTTACTAACTATCGTGTGTTGGTGTTTGTAAAGATACTCATTTGTGATGGACTTTCCAGTGTTTTGTTGTTGTCAGGTTGCTCTGTCAGCTGGGTGCGCTGATTTGTTAAGAGGAGAGTTGCATACAGGGGCTGGTGTGTGCCCAGGCGTTTGCTGCTATGCGGCTGCATGCGAGGGAATATAATATGGGTTCATCAAAAGTAGCTCCTAATGGATCATGCGAGGGTAATGGGTTGTCTAGGCTTTCAGAACTGATGGCAGCAACAGTTTGCTGCTGTGGACATATACAAGAAGAAATATATCACTGCTGCTACCTGTACTACAGCTTGGGATCCTCTGAATTAGAAGACAGAAATGCAGTAGGTGTAGTTGGTAAAATGCTTGGTACACTGAATATAAGTTGGCTAACTAGAGAAGGTGGTGATTAGTAGGGAAATTGCAAAGTAGGTAAGAAACTGATAGAGGCAATTGTAGAGAGAAATTACCGTAGTGGAATTTTGTGAGGTTTGCTTTTCAAACTGATCTTATTTAATAAATTCAGTGATGACCTCGACACAAACAGAACTGTGTGAAGGAGGTTGTTGATGACACCAAGTTGGGAGGTTCTGTCATTGTAGAGGAGGACCAGAGTAGCAATAGCACTTGTGGCCTTGAGAACTGAAGTGATAGAAAGGGATAAAAATGAGCAATACCAAGTGAAAAGCCATGCATTTAAAAACTAATAAGAAGAGTTTCTTAAATATGCTGGGAGTTTATCAGAGGGAAGTGACATATTAGAATTAACTTTGGGATATTAGTCAATCGCAGGGTAAGTGTGTGTTTCTAGTACAGTGCGACTGTGTAAAAGGCAGGTTGACTCCTAGGACACATCAGATAAAGGAGCATCCTGTAGAAATGGGGCAGTATTTATGCTGTATTTATGCTGATAATTATCTTACTGGTAAACATATTGGAGTAGTAAATACTGGAGAGGGAAGGAACCAATTAAACTCTTGGGTTATGTTAGCTAAGGAAATGATTTAAACTGAACATCATTAAAATTAGGCTGGGATTTAGGGGAAAGGTTCTGACCATCTAAAGAGTGAATTTTTAGAACAGCCTCTGAAGTCATGCTTTCTGTCTTACTTATTTCCAGTGAACTTGACCAGTTCCTAGAGAGACTATGTGATACTGTACAATAACAATCATTAATGTCTGCTCTGCATTCTTATTTTCTTCTGTATTGGCTTGTAACTCATGTAGGATAGTTTGTGACATGTAGCATCCTTGCCATATTGAGTACATAAAATAAACTTTTACATGCTTAATTTGGTGAAGAGTTACTCCAAGTCTGGCTGTTATACATGTATCTCTCACTCCATTGTTTTTGCCCAGGCTTCTGACTCTCCATTTCCTTGCCTGCAATTCTGCTTCTTCCTCAGCTACATTTTTTTAAAAATGAAAACATTGGGCTGAAAATGTGTGGTTTGCCTGAGACAGTGTCATGGTCATGTCACGTAATGTGGCAATGGCAGGTTGCTATTTGCATTGACTGGTGAGGCCGCAGGCTCGCTTGGGGACTGTAGTCATGTTGTGGTTTAACCTCAGCCAGCAAGTAAGGACCACACAGCCCCTTACTCACTCCCTGCCCAGTGGGATGGGGGAGAGAATCAGAAGAGTCAAAGTGAGAAAACTCGTGGGTTGAGATAAAGACAGTTTAATAGGTAAAGCAAAAGCTGCGCATGCAAGCAAAGCAAAACAAGGACTTCGTTCACCACTTTCCATGGGCAGGCAGGTGTTCAGCCATCCCCAGGAAAGCAGGGCTCCATCATGTGTAACAGTTACTTGGGAAGACAAATGCCACCACTCCAAATGTGTGTCCCTCCCTTCCTTCTTCTTCCCCCAGCTTTATACACTGAGCATGGCGTTGTATGGTATGGAATATCCCTCTGGTCAGTTGGGGTCAGCTGTCCCAGCTGTGTCTCCTCCCAACTCCTTGTGCACCCCCAGCCTACTCGCTGGTGGGGTGGTGTGAGAGGCAGAAGAGACCTTGGCTCTGTGTAAGCTCTGCTCAGCAATAATGAAAACATCTCTGTGTTATCAACGCTGTTTTCAGCATAAATCCAAACCATAGCCCCATACTAGCTACTGTGAAGAAAATTAACTCTATCTCAGCCAAACCCAGCAAAAGTCATCATGTTCTGCTGCAGCATGACAGACAAATTTAACTTCTTTTAGGCAACAGCACACCTTCTGGCAATAGGCAAGGACATGCCTCTGGCTGGAGTCAGAGTCTGGTGTCATCCTGACATATCAAGCTCAGCTCTGCTTGCTGACTAGCATAGTTTTTTTCTTATGTGTTATGCCTAAATTATGCCATTCTTGATTACACACCCTCTTCTGCCTAGTTTTATTTCTCGTAGCACATCCAGTGCTACAACTGCTTCTGCTTCCTTGCTATTCAAACCTTCTAACATTGGTAGAATGCCCCTCCTCTGCCATTCCTCAGCCAACTTCAGAATCTTTAACGCTTTTAATCTTTTTCCCAAGTAAATTCCTCCTGCATCCTGCTCATTTATTTGCTTTTTCTGAACTCAGTCTGTGTAGTCTGTATCTCTCTGTTAATGAGGTGTGTGGAAGTGAATGCAGGATTCCAAGGGTGATTATTATTTTTTTACGATATGCAGCAGAACAGTGCTGGGGGACCCTGGTAATGATAAGGACCTCATTGTGTTGGACGATAAACAGGGAAAGGAATGATGACCTTTCTGTGTCATAACAAAATGCCTGGGTATTTACTTTGGTCTTTGCTTCCGTAAATCACTGCAACCTTTTGTCTAATTTGTGATGCACCTTCACCTTGAGGTCTTACACAGCCTAAATGCATGCTGAATTTCTCCCTTCTCCTGAGTAGAGGTTTTCACACGTTTATTTTCTCATTTCACCTAACTGCATTCTTCCAAAGTGAATTCTATATATGTTATTTATCCAATAGCCTTCTCAATAAGGATGGAATAAAGGCCCATAGAGATGGGGCACAGTACTGGAGAATTAATGTATGTAAAGGTTTCATGTTTTTTCCTAAACTTTTTCTCTAGAAACATGAACTCCTTTTGTCTGAAATATAATGATAGGTTGCTATTCACATATTGCACTCTAAGCCCTAGAAATACAACCTTCCTTTTTTGTTTAGAATTCAACAGTATTGGAGCTTTCTATCTTAATTTAATTTTAATCCTATTTTAGAGGTATGTCAACAGACAAAAATATGTGAAAATATTAGTGTGCAGCACAGCTCCATCTCTTACACTGGGTAATTTTTTTTCCAAAAGTAAGGACTGTTTATATGCTTATATCATAAATCCCAGTAACATATCTTCTGTATGCTAACTAAATTATACAAATTGCTCTTCCTTAAAGAAGCCATAAAGTCTGGTTTCAATGAATTAACTACTGCAGATACTCAAGGCTGCACGCTGAGGAAGAGGTAGATAGTACAGCAGGGAAAGTAGGAGGATGGGTATCTTGCAATGAAGATTGTCTTGTACCCGTGACCCAGCCTGTGGGTCTGAACGGGGCTGTGACCCCTCTGTTTTCATGGTAAGATGGAAAGATGAATCCTGAGCTGCTTTTGTGTTGCATCGTGGGCTGCAAAAGGCTATGGCCACAGATCTGTTTAGTAACTTGTCTGCTGATGGTGACTCAGAAGGGGAGACCTTCCCTCCACCTGGAGCCTACAGCTATGCCGTTAGATGCTGTTCTGAGGGTGGCATGGATAATGTGGTGAGAGGTGTTTTTGTCGGATCCTAAGATATTTGAGATTGGAAGGGACCTCTGGAGGTCTCCTGTTGAACCTCCTGCTAAGGCAGGGTTAGCTATGAGGCTTAGTCAGGGTGTTATCCAGTCATGTCTTTAAAACCTCCAAGGATAGAGATTGCACAACCTCACCAGGCAACTTGTTCCACTGCTTGACATTCCCAACCTGTGCCATTGCCGCAGCACAGAAGGAGAATCTGCTCTCTTTGAAGCAGCTCATACTCCAGTGCCCCAAATTAATAGCTTTCCAGGCTTCAGCCATGACCAACCAATAGGTTTGGAGCACTGCTAGCATATGTCCAGATGTGTGTTTCATGGGTATGAGGCATCACATTGTGCCCGAGATTGTCCACAAGTCCTCCTCTTCAATAATTCTGTGCTCTTCCAGGTCCCTGGAGGGCAAACAGCTGAGGCAGAGAGGGCAAAATGGAGTTTGCTCAGTGTGTGCACAGGTGTCGTGGTTGATGCTGTGATCAGTCATGATGTCCAAGTCCATTCCTCCTGGCGTGCAGGTCCTTGGGAGGCTGTGTGAATGAGTGACTGGCTTAACACGGACTATCTGGCACGTCCTTGGACTGTCAGCACGTGCTACTCAGCTCTTCTAGGAGGTCACAGCACCTGGTACTTTAGTCCCATCCACTTTTAGAGCTTGTAGATCTAGGAGACCTGTAAGGGTCACTTCATTTCTCCAGTGATCTGTGCTGGTGATTCAGAAGGGAAACATCATTCCCCTCAGTCAGTCCTTACAATAAAACCTGTGTGGCATTAGGGGAGCTGCACTACAGAAACCACAGGGCTGTGCTGCGCCACCTGTGTGGGTGATTCGGCACGGGGGCAACATTCTCCATCATTCAGCAGTGGCTCCAGGTCCCACTTGAGGGACAGAGATTTGTCCCACCTGGTCCTACAGCTGTCCCTGTTGGTGTGCTGCAGGAAGAGTTCCCATTCTTTCTCCTCATTTGTAGTTACTCAGGCACTATTCATAACGAATGCTCTTCTCAGAGGTGGCCACATTGCAGAGGTGGGTAAAGCAAGCCCTTCCCTGGCTGTCTGGTTTTCTGCAGGACGAGCTGTCATTAGTATCCCTGTTACCTCTTCTACCACCTTTGCTTGTGGGGACAGCTGCCTGTTTGCTGCTTACCCTGTGTGTCTGGGGACATGCTTGGAATCATTTATAATGATTGTCTTTTAATTGCTTGTTCAGCACTCCGCTGTGGAGCACCGTGCTGCTCTCTGATGGCAGGGATGGCCGGCAGTGGGATGTCAGGGCGAGGTTGCTGTGTTAGGGCATGGTGAGGGATTGATCCCGGGCCCTGGGGATGTTTGCTTGCTCCTAGGAGGTTTTTAATAACATCTCTTGGTGATAAGGAGCAGCGACATGGAGGGACACAGCAGTGACAAGATGATTTAAACAGCCTTTCTGTGCTGCTTCATCTTCACAGACATCACAAATCAGATTTAGCATGGGTCTGAGGAAAGGAAGGGGGAAAGTGGGGGACAGTGTGATGGAGGGAGGGGAGAGGAAACCCATGTTCATTCTGGTAAGCAGATGGACAGGCTGAGTCTCCTCCCACCCCTTCTCCACTGGGTCCTGCTGCCATCCATGGATGGAAACCAAGCCGTCTCTCACCCACTCCAGCAGCTCTTTCCATTCCTTCCCTGTGAATGCCTGTCTGCCCCTATCTGCTGTCTCACTTTCCTCCTCATAACCAGAAATCCCCTTTCCTACCCACAGGTATTTTTTCTTTTTTTATGCCAGGCAAGTGTCATTAAATAACCCCCGACCCCACAAACACCTTCATGGTGCCCCCTGCATGCATCCTTCCCTGAATGCTCTGGATCACCCTGCGGTAGATGCCAGCAGCCACCCTGTGCATTTGTCAGTGTGAGGAGCTGCAAGAGCTCTGCGTGGGGACATTGGCACGTACCAGACCCTCCTCCCCACAGTGCTGACACGCAGGAGCTGCCTCCCCTTCCCGGAAGGCACCTTGCTGTGGGTGGCAATATGTGACTATCTCTTGTCTCCTTACAGATCTCTCGCAACCTGGGGAAGCTCTACAGCGAAATGATCTTTGTGAACGGCTTTGTGCACTGTGACCCGCACCCAGGCAATGTGCTAGTGAAGAAATGCCCAGCCTCTGGCAAGGCCCACATTATCCTCCTGGACCACGGGCTTTACCAGGTACATAGCTATGGGGGGCTTCCAGGGCCTTGTGAGGCTGCCTGCGGGTGTCAGGCTGAAAGAGCACACCCAGATGCAGCCTTGCCCCCCCTAAACCCATATGAATACATTTTTCCTAGTTCTCTCATAACCCTCCAAGGATATTTCCTGGCTCTGAAATGGGGGATAGGGCACAGGGAGGGGGCACGAGGCTTTCCCCCCTGCCAGTTCCCTGTCCTCCGTGGACTTCTGGAGGCCATGTCTCCCTCCCCAGGTGCTGAGCGATTCATTCCGCATGGACTACTGCTGCCTTTGGCAGGCCCTCATCAAGGCCGATATGAAGAGGGTGCAGAAGTACAGCCAGCGGCTCGGGGCAGGGGATTTGTACCCTCTCTTTGCTTGCATGCTGACCGCCAGGTCCTGGGAGTCTGTCAACAGGGGCATTGACCGGTCGCCTGTCTCAGCCAGCGAGGTGGGTCCAGTGTGCCCTTCCCTATCGTGTGCCCTGTCTTCTCCTCGTGTACCTTTCTTTGTTGTAACCACTTGCACCACGGATATTGCAGTGATGCTGGGCAACCCCTGGCAGCTCTGTAGCAAATTCTGCATTGATAGCTGAGCTAGAAAAACCCAGGACTCCTTCTGCAGTGTGTTTTGTAGTGTCTGAACTTAATTTCCCAGTTTCACTTGTCAGGGGCTGCTTAAATTTTGTCTAATATTTTAATAGCTAAGTGTTCACCAGTTCTGGCAGGGGAAACATTTGTAGATCAGCCTTTTCTTAAAAAAGTGTTGAATGCAGCTGTGCAGGGAACCATCAAGGAGGACAGGTTAAGGTAGAGGAGACATAAAGGCTTAGTGGGAAGACATGAGAAGGATAATACATTATCACTGTTCATGTAAATGACTATCAGCACTGATACAAACTCCTAAAAACCCTTGGAAATTACGTCCCAATCAGAAACCCTATTAACTTGGAGTCAAGGTTGCTTAACTGCAGATCCTGTCAACTCAATCACTACAAATCTAGGAAATTGCCACTTACATCCTCCACCCTTTCCTGTCCACACATGCTGGGATCCTTCTCACACTCCTAACACACGCACACCGCCTTAAGAATAGCAGCGGCCCCTGCCACTCTGCTGCTGTTTTTAGAGATGAGCATATAGTGATGTGATTTCAGCCAATGGACTAGTGTCTGTAGGCAGAAACACGTTGTATCCTATGGTTTGTTTTTATCTGCACGCATTTGTAGTAGAGAGGATGAAATTCATTTAAGTAGCATTATAATATTGTCCTGTGAAATTCTCGTCTGGAAATTCCTTCAAGTTGGTGTTTCATTTTGATGGATATAGTGGAATTTGCTGTGCTGGCTTGCCATTATCCATAGCAATGAGTAGGTCAGACATCTTGGGTAATGGACCCCCCTGTCCCCAGTAATTTGATTCCTTCCTACCTGAGTTAATTTTCTGCATATCAGAAATAATATAGTGACTGTCTAGCAGATCTGTGCTTCATCTGCTGAGTTCTGGAGCTACCAGCTCCAGAAAAAAATTCAAAGGCACCAAAGCGAATCAACAGAGAGCTGGCTCCACCACTTCGAGGCCAGTGTTGAATCTGAGCTAGTAAGCAGCGTATCCTAAACTGGCTTGTGAAGGTTATGCCAGAGGTATAGCTGCGGCTGCATGGTGCCTTGTGTGGGCTAATGAACTTTGTCATTGAATTGAATTGCTTGTATGGAGCCAGCTTTGTTGTCTTTCCTACACGACAAAATTAATGCTGAAACTGGATAATCCTGCAGCAGATAATGGGGAGCTGAGCAGATTTGCTGTGGCATTAGGAAATGAGCTGCTGCTTGCCCTTACTTTAGAGGTGAATTTGAAAGATTGTATCGGGAGCAAGAGCCAAGCGCTGTGTAGGCAGGTGCCATCAGCGTGGAGCTCCAGAGAGCGTGCTTGTATCGACGTAAGAGTAGTCTGTGAGACAAGGAAGCAACACTCCTGGAACAAAATCTTATCATCTGTAGTGCTATGTCCAGTCCGGAGCACTGCATCTCAAGAAAGGTTTGCTGAAACTGGGGTGAGTCCAGTAGGAAGCTACAAGGACTAGTGGTCAAGCAGATGCAACCCATGAGGTAAGCCTGAGCAAGTTAGGGCAGAAAAAGTCTAGAAAAGTGTGGGTTGAGAAGAGTTGTAGTAGTGATTTTCAAATTTGTTAGTGACTGCTGTAAACAGAACAAGAAGTAATGGGTTTAAATTCAGCTAAGGAGATTGGGGTTAAACATGAGAAAAGCCGGATCTAACAGCAAGGCCAGTGAAATGCTGGTACGGATGATCTGGGGAGGCTGTGAGTCACATCACTGGAGAGTTTTAGGAGCAGGCTAGGCAAATGTGTGAGGATTGCCGTAGGTGTAGTTGTTCCTGCCTTAAGTCAGGGCCAGGCAGCTGACCGCTCAGGGTGGCTGCTAGCCTCATCTGATTTTATGATTGTGTTTTGCTGCATCCTGCAGCAGCCTCAGCGATTGCAGCCAAGGGGCTTTTCTCAGGTCCTGTGGCAGAGCTCATTTCTTCCTCTGTGCACAGGCTTCACCCTCAACAGAAAATGACAATTCTGATGACAGATCATGTCATTGTTTTGTGATGTGGACAAGCAGCTGGAGCTAAAAATAAAAAGAAAAGAAATAGAAAAGAAAACCTGTGTGTAGAAAAAGAGAGTAGGCTCTGCAGTGATGCTGGCTAGCATAAGAGATAATCAGGGAGGAATTTTCTGCCAGCAAATAATGGAACAAAACATTTAACGTTTAGGAGAGCTAAGCATCTTCTTGCTGAAGCTTTGTGTATTTGGTCAGTGACAGAGGCAGGAGGACACAAAGATTTATTTCTCAGCAGCAAAACAACCGTGGTGGTGTGTGAGCTGTATACATCTCTGACCATCACGACCTGCACACTCGATTTGTGCAGGTCTGCTCCTTTGAAAGAAGTCTGAAGTTCACAAAGAGTGAGTGTGAGATCCCATATCGTGATATATAGGCCAGCCATCCCTCATTCCAGAGGAGAGAAGGTTTTAGAGCTGTCCTTTCCCTTTCCCACAAAGGAACCTCCCTCCTGTAGGAAGTCATTTACTGCCCTCTGCATGTGTCCTGCTGGATTCTGGAGATTTCAGATATTCCAGGGACTTCTGTTTGGATTTGCTCATTCATTTCATGTCCTCTGTAGGAAGAGGTAGGGACACGATTATGTGTATGGGATCAGCTCCACACCACACTGTCCTACGTTTACTGTGATGGTGGCGGAACTCTCAGATCTAAAAACAGGCAGAAGAGTGGGGGTTGGCTGTCTTGTATGCTATGGTGGCTCATGTTTTAGATGTTAGAAAGAAATTCTTTACTGTTAGAGTGGTGAGGCACTGGAACAGGTTGCCCAAAGAAGTTGTGGATGCCCCCTCCCTGGAAGTGTTTAAGACCAGGTTGGATGGGGCTTTGGGCAACCTGGTCTAGTGGAGGGTGTCCCTGCCCGCAGCAGGGGGATTGGAACTAGATGATCTTTAAGGTCCCTTCCAACCCAAACCATTCTATGATTCTATGTTTGGAGGGGACCCCGTCTTAAGTCGGGGGGCTGTAGCCCATCAGTTATCACTGGGATCTTACAATGGGTAGTGTATTTGTTGGAATCTGGGGAACAAAGGAACATGAAGGATCACTCTGTGTCTGCCTTGGTCTTGCACTCTTTCCTTAAACCTTGTCTGCCTGCTGCCAGACAAGATATGGGTCTAGGCAGACCCTTAGTCTCGCAGATGACAGTCTTTGATCTTTTGGGTTAGCATGGCACTGGACTGCATAATGTTGTCTCACCTCTGCTGAGTTGTGTTGAGGACAGAGGACTAAACTGGGCCTTGGAAACAGCTTCATCAGTGTAGCATAAAGCCATCAGTTGCATTGCACAGCAAGACAAGGAGCAGCCTGGTTGTCACTGCAGCATGCGTCCACCTTCCTGAGCAGTCCTGTGCTACCTACAGCTCTGCCAGCTTTGGGGCTGGTGAGGTGAGACTCAGTCAGAAGGCTGCAAGGGCAGTAATGAGAGGTGGCTGCTGTGGGCTGCCCGGGGCCAAGAACTGAGATAGCAATCAGTGCCCTGTTCTCCTGAGAGGCTATTAATCCTGTCAGTGAGGGGACAGGGCCTTATCTCACTGAGGGGCAGGCGAGATATGGCAGGAGTGATCTATGACTGCTGTGAGTGCGTGGGACAGCCAGGAGTCTGCAGGAAAGCAGGACAAAGAGCTCTTTAGCTTCTGGCCTAGAGTCATGCTCTGGAAAAACATTGTCTCCTCCTGCCAAATCTCAGCTGCATCTGGACCTGGGTTTCCTATGCACTCTCAGCTTCTCTTTTCTTTCTCTCTGACATGACCTGGCTGGCTGCAGGATGTGGAGATCCGGTCCAACGCGGCTGCTTACCTACCCCAGATCACCCAGCTCCTCAACAATGTCCCCCGCCAGATGCTGCTGCTGCTGAAGACCAATGACTTGTTAAGGGGGATTGAGTCAGCCCTGCACACGCGGGCCAGTGCCAGTTCCTTCCTCAACATGTCTCGCTGCTGCATCAGAGCTGTTTCCACGTAAGTGTCTTCTCCAGGCACCAGAGGCCAGACATGGAGCAGCAGGGGCTGGCTGGCCCTGGGGGCGAGGAGCCGGAGTGGGGGGATCCCAGGGCCAGCTAGCCAGCCAGGGCCAAGTCTCACAGTAGTTGAGCAAGGCAAGCAGGGCAGACCCTGAGATGGTGGTCAGGTCCAATCAAAAGTCCATAGCATAATGCAACATCATGATGACAGGGCAGGTCCAAAGTCAAACCAGAAAGTCAATCTGTGGGTCACGTCTGTGGTGACAAGACAGGGCTGAAGTCAAGCCAAGAGGTCAGTATGTGAGTTGAGGTCCAGGTCAAGGGGCTTCACAGCAGAGCATGAGCTGGGAACCATTACTCCTCCAGTGTAGCTCAGGCAGGGACTGAAGGTGCAGGCCTGAGATTAACTGGAGCTCCTGAGCCTAGGAGCAGAGGGTTGGGGGAGGTCCCAGGCTAGTCAGGGCCATTAAAGCTTATTAGATCCCCCTACTCAAGGCCCTGACAAGGCCTAACTTGACCTCTTACTCTTAGCTGTGGACCTCTCCCCCTCATTAGCACATCTGCTGTGGTCCTGCCCCTGCTCAGTTACATGTCTGCCTCTGTACTGTTCTCATGCCCATCAGCCTCTCCAGAGGACAGGTCTGTCACCCTGGGGCTGGAGACAGGGATGGAGTTGGAGCCCTTAGGGTAAGGGTTTAGGGTTTGGCCCCTTCAAAGGAGGGGAAGGGGCTTCCTGCCCATTACAGGCATCACCACTGGGAAGTATTTGTGGGTAGGAAAGATCTCCAAGTTCACTGCTGCCAGTTTCTGCAGCCTGACTGAGAGGCTAGGGCTGACCATGAAGATCAGGCTGATCTTTAAAAGCCAGGAAGAGGAGTCGTGCAAGTGATTTCTATCTGTGAGTCTTATGAGTCAATGCACTTCTGCCTCAGATTCCTCCTCCTCGCAGAAGAAATAACAGTTATTTCTCTTGCTGATGAGGGACCTACGAAGGCCAGTTAACCTCCACTTCTAAAGAAAAGTGGAGAATTACTTTTCCTGGAATCAGGGCGTCAGGATTGCTGGACTCCTGTGAATGTGCTACCAGGAAGAGCTATGGGGGTGCACACCTGTCCCGATTAGCTGAAGTGAAGCTGGGCATAGAAGCAGAGGATGCCATGGCCCAGGGTCACTGCACACAGTGGGGAGAGAACCGGGCTCCAAAGGGAGCAGGCTGTCTCTTCTGCCAGATTCGTGCTAGGAAGGCAGTCCACAGCTCCTCAGGAACATTACTTGGAGAAAATTCCTACTCCAGGGGTCTCCACTGATGGGGATTCTCCAGAGGTGGGGCATTCCCCTGCCCTGGGGAGGGTCAGTTGTACTGAAGATGTAGGACAGGCCTCCTTCCTGCCAGCATCCTGCTGGATCTAATGCAGGTGTTTCTCTCATTCTAGGTACCAAAGGAGCAAGAGTCACTCGCTTTGCAGGAGGGCCCAGATCTCACTCTCAGAAGCCCTGAGCCTGTGGCAGATCAACTTGTACGAACTCTTTCTGTGGCTGAAGGGGTCCCAGCTGGGAAACTGGGTCATTGCTCTCCTGAGCCGGATGCACCATTCCACGTACTGACATGAACTGGTGGGAGAGGCCTGGGTGCTCCCTCCCTCCCTTCTGCTCTCCATGGCACATTTGCCTTTCTGACTGTTTCTGTCTATTCTGTGGGCTATTTTGGGGTCTTGTTCCACGTTACATGCTGCACTGTCCTTGCCTGTTACAGCATTAGCTTTCTCTGTGGCATGGAGAGGTGGTGTGGGTACCAGAGCTCTGCTGTTTCATGGTTTAGGAAAAGGAGGTGCGTGATACTGTGTGTCAGGAAGGGCAGGGTACTTTCTTTCCCCATCTGAGCAGGCAAAATTCCACTCAGGTTCCAGTGGAAGCAAAAGCCTCTCCTTGGCTCTTTCTTAAACAATCTTACAGAATTTAAGAGAATCCCACCCTACCTAGACTGCCCCAAAACATTTCTCAGACCCTCAGTCTTCTCAGTCTGATTTCTGTTCAGATGTGCAGAGAGCTTCTCAGAGTAGTGAGACCTTGTGGAGGGCTGGCGCTAGGGCTTCCTCTCCCAGCACCAGGGAAAGGGGACCTTAACGGTGAGAGTGGCAGACTGGGAGTCTGGCTTTCTGAGGTTCGTCTCCAGTCCTGTCAGCAAGTGCCTCTGTGTTTTTGGACTTTTCCTGGCCTGTTTCCTTGCAGGTGAAATGGGGGAAGGGGACAGTGGTCCTGCCTCTTTTCCAAAATTCAGGGAAGGCAGGAAGAATGACAGCTCAGGGCTCTGAAACTGCTGGTAATGTATGTGTACTGTACAGTACTGCCACACAGCAAAATAAATGTGTTGTATCAGAGACCTTTGGGGGAGCGATGTCTGGCTGTGCACTCAGGGTGACGTTTGGGCCTCTAACCTCAGTCCTGTTTCCATTTCTCCACTGACTGAGTGATGCCAGGCAGCACTGTTAACTCCTTGCAAGCCAAATGAAATGGCCTCTTGGTCTTTCCTCTTCCCAAGAAGTTTGTTCCACATCTGGGTCCTCCGGTGCTGCGTCAGATGTGTGTTGGGATGGGATGTGGAAGCGGGCGTCATTCTGCTGGGAGGACGCATCACTCCTTGCCACCCAGATCCATGCTGAGCCTACCTCCTCCCTGCCTGTGGAAGCACGCTGCAGCACATCTGTGAGACGTCACCATCCCTGTGCCGTGCATAGAGCATTTCACCTCATCACTGCCTGTGACGTTTCACCACCACTGCCTCAGATGAAAACCTGCCACTTGCTTGGTGGTGCAAGTGACAGGTCTGATGGCTCTGACTCTGCAGCTATGGGATGGCTACCAGGAAGACTCACCCAGAGGCCTGCTTTATGTGAGACACATTTGGGATACTGAGAGACATCCTTGCTGCTTGTGAGGATTCTTCTAGCCAGGAAGGGTGGATGGAGGTGACTGCCCAGATCATTTAAGCTTTCTCATAAACTGTCTTGGTGAAAGCGGACACAAAGGACAGGATGGGAATATCCCTCTACTGCTAGCAAGCTTGAAGGTTGTTACTTGAGCAAGCCACAAGAAGAGCATGTGCTCCTCCCCTTTGCATGCAGTTTCCCAGCTTCCAGGGTGTGAGATCCCACCTTGCAGTTAGTCCATGTGCATGGGAGGGGAAGCAGGGGGCGGAATGTGGGTGAGTGCGTGTGTCAGTGCTTGAGAAACCGATTCTCTTGCTGCCTGTGTGGGAGAGGGAAGGGATGTAATCCAGAAAAGGTACCTGACTGCAGGTGGGCTTGGGCATGATGAGTTAGTGACTGCGGAAGTGTGGCTTATGACAGTGACTCTGTGTGTGCATAAGCATGTAGGCACAGCTGGCTGGCTCAGGACTGTCAAGAAGTGGTGTGTGACTGGCAGAGTTGTGGATGGGGAATTACGGGATGTGGGTTTTTGGTCTCTTGTGCTTTCAATTGCCTGACCCTGGCATTAGTTCTCTGAGCCCTTCCTACTACGGGGACAGCAGTAGGAGTGATGTGCTCTCCCATCTTTGCTAAGAGCAAAAAAAAGAAACCCCGGTAAGACTCATTGTCCTCTCAAAGCTTGTCCCCAACCTGTGCCATGAACAGGTCAGTGATTCCCCTGACTTCTGGGTTGTGTGATGGCGTCAGGGAATGGAGTGGTAGTAATTGCAGTGACGAGACTCCTGAGTCGGCAAGGAGTCATGAGGGCCCGGGAGTATTGGTCCTGCAGCCTGTACATGAGTAATCTTTGTTCATGTGAGCAGTCTGGCTGAATCAGTGTCTTGCTTAGGCATTTACAGCTTGTAGGCTGGCCAGTGTGGGTGGGCCTGTCTTGTTCTCAGAAGTAGAGCTCTGCTCAAAAAATTGGCCCAGTGCACCCAGTGAAGTGCAGGAGACCCTCTGGCAATGGTCACCTACTGCACATCCTCATCTTGTAGCTGCCCCTGCAAATGCCTTTGCCCGTCCATGTCTGGATATACCAACCAGAGCATGGTCTGGGTCTCACCAACATCGGTGCATGAAAGCTCATTCCGCAGTGAGACCCTGGTCATATCCCTCATTTCCAGAGGATCCCATGTCATGGAGAGGCTCCCTGCAGCTGACGTTTGCATTGACTGCCAAGTCCCCAGCCTGCTCTCAGCCGCCATGACTGTTCTTTCACCCCTCCGAAATCTAGCCATGCGATGCTAGTCCCGCTGCCTGTTGGAGGTGCTGGCTCTAAAAGTGGTAGGGAACCAGCAGCTGCTCAGACTAGGTTTTGGCAGTGTGCAGCGGGCAGAGAGCAGAGTGTGTTTGGAAGAGCTTTGTCCATTGACATTAGTCTCTGCCGGGAGGCTGCGTGCTTCAGTGTTAGCACTGCTCCGTCAGTTGTGCTCAGCTCTCACCCTTCCCACAGTCAATCAATGAGGGTTTGCCTGAGGAAAGAACAAGCAAACACCCGGAGTTTGACCCTTTAACATTCCTGCCTTGTCTTTTTGCTGAAAGCTCTCAAAGGTGAATGTGTTAAACGGGTTTTGAAAAGACGCTTTCTCATCCCAATTTGTGGTTGTCAAACATGAGTAACCTGGATCAGCTCTGTGCACTTGGCCTCTCCTTCCAACCTGCATTTATTGGTGTTTTCACCGCTGGCAAACCTTGCCTTGCTGCTCTCCCTGCAGTTGGCACACGAGCTGCCGTCTGCCTGGCTTCAGCTGCAAGCCAGCTGGAGTTTGGGGCAAAATGTCAGCCTTGCAGCAGATTCCTGAGCCCGCCGACTCTTTCTTGGGACCAACAAGTGGGGGCTTAGAGCTGGAGCCAGAAATGCAGAACTGATAGGCAACTTGCAGTTGCCGTAACATGAAGTACTATGTTGTAGCCTCATAGCCAGCTCCCATCCTAAAGGCTCTCGGTGCTCTCAGACATGCTGGGGAGCCCACAGTCATTTCAGCTAGCATTTAAATGTACCATCATTAGGGTGGTTGGAGGTGGAAGATGGGGCAGTTGGGGTAAATGATGTTGCCATGCAAAACTATGCAAAAATTTAAGGTATGAAGTGAACAGGCTTTTTTCATACCCAGCTGAAGAAAAAGCCAGAAAGCACATGCGTCCAGACTGAACCCCATAGCTTTTACCTAGCACATCCAGTGAACTTTAATGATGACAAGTGGGTGGCATATAGATTTGCAGATCAAGGCTGCACGGTGCCCTCTGCCATTTCGCAGGGGCGTATGAACCTCGTGCAGTCGCAGCGCAGAAGCTTGCCAAATGAATCACTCCCTGCTTCCCACAGCAAACGAACCGTGACCAGCACGTGGCCTGGCCAGCGCCAAAGTCATTCCCCTCACAAATGACTCTCCTTGGGTCATCGGGGCTGCTTCCCAACGCGTCGCTTGGCTGGGCTCTTGCCCCCCCAGCACCACTGCATCCCTCCGTGTGCCCCCGGCACCCCTGTTCCCTGAGTCTAAAGGGGTGCGGGCAGGCTGCTGGGTCCCGCAGCACACGAGGAGCCATCACACAGGGCAGGCTGTGCCAGGATGCCCGGCATTCAGGAGGGAGCTGAGAGGGACGTCTGGAGGGGCACAGCCCTCAGGGCAGCCAGCGCCTTCCCCTGTCATCCCCTGACAACTGGGTGGCTGGGGGGGGGGTGGGTGGGTTGACCCTGGTTGGAGGCCAGGTGCCCCCAAAGCTGCTCTGTCACTCTGCTCCTCAGCTGAACAGGGCAGAGAAACTATTAATGAAAGGCTCCTGGGTCGAGATAAGGACAGGGAGGGATTGTTCACCAATTACCATCACTGGCAAAACAGACTTGTTTTGGAAAAAAAAAAAAAATTACCAATCAAATCAGTGTAGGATACTGAGAAATAAAACCTAAATCTTAAAAACATCTCCCCCCACCTCTCCCTTCTCCCTGGGCACAACTTCACTCCCAAATTCTCTACCTCCCCTTGCCCAGCAACACAGGGGGACGAGGAATGGGAGTTGGGATCAGTTCATCACACGTTGTCTCTGCCGCTCCTTCCTCCTCGGGGGGGAGGACTCCTCACACTCTTTGCTTGCTCCAGCACAAGCTTCCCATGGGGTCACAGCATCCTTCAGGCATCCACCTGCTCTGGTGTGGGGTCCTCCATGGGCTACAGGTGGAATCTCTGCTCCCCATCAACCTCCATGGGCTGCAGGGGGACAGCCTGCCTCACCATGGTCTTTTCCAGGGGCTGCAGGGGAATCTGCTCCAGTGCCTGGAGCTCCTCCTTCTTGTCTGACCTGGGTTTCTACAGAGTTGTTCTTCTCCCATCTTCTCACTCCTCTCTCCAGCTGCAGTTTCTCTTGCTGTTACGGAGTTTCTTTCCCGTTCTTTATGTTATCCCAGAGGCGCTACCACTGTCATTGATGGGCTTGGCCTTGGCCAGTGGTGAGTCCATCTTGGAGTTGGCTGGTATTGGCTCTGTTAGACATGGGGGAAGCTTCTAGCAACTTCTTGCAGAAGCCACCCCACTACCAAAACCTTGCCATGCAAACCCAATACAGAGGGACAGAAATTTCCTCCTCCTTGGCTCTTCTAGAGGCAAGAGGCTGGGGCTGGCTTCTGCACCTGCAGCCCGAGCTCTGGCCATCCCTGTCTCACCCAGGGGATGTGCTTGTCCTGGGTGATGGAGAGAGGGGGAGGAGGGTTGCAGGAAGGAAAAGGAAAGAAGGAGTGTGCCCCCCACCTTTTGTGAGTAAACACCAAGCCCCATCATGGTTCTAAACAGACTTGTGATCTCTAAATGCTTCTGGCCTGCACTCTCTGCTTTTTGTTTCACAGGGCGCCCAGATGCCGTGGCAGGCGAGCTGTTGCTGCTGGCACAAGGAAGGCTCCCCCCTTGCTCCTGCCACTGGGCTCCCGCTGGCATGGGGCTGGCCCTCTGTCAGCCCTGCCATGGTGCCTGCAGGATGGGTCATCCTCCTTCCTCCAGCAGTTGCTCAGGTTCTGTCCAGAACAGTAAAAGAGCTGGACAGTGAGAGATTTACATTTGTAATTAATTAATTACCCTTCTGAGAAAAAATATCCTTTCCAAGCATCATACAGGGGATAGTGACGTCCCCTAACATCTTCCACCATGAGGTATCACTAGGAACTTTCAGCTGAAAAGAAAATCTACTAGTGGAGTAGCAGCTCTGCTGAAAAGAAGCAGGAAGGGGTTGCAAGGGACCCCAGGTAAATGGTGGAAACCATGTCCTGGGCTACATCAGGAGGAGTGTGGCTGGCTAGGCTACTTGTTCTCCTCTGCTTGATTCTGCTGAGTCACACCTGAAAGTGTCCTCTTTTGGGTCTCCCAGTTCAAGAGGGATGCTGAAAAACTGGATTGGGTCCAGCGTTGGGTGTGCGACATGACCAGGACCTACTGCCCATAGTCTGCGAGGGAGATGGGCTTATTTAGTCTGGCAAGGAAGAAGCAAAGGGATGAGCTGATAATGGCAGGCAACTCCTTGAAAGGGAGTTAGAGAGGCAAAGAGCCAAATGCCTTCTGGCAGTGCCAGATGGCTTTGCAAGGGCCAATGGCCACAAGTTACAGCTTGGATAGTTAGATTGGTTGAACTTCTTCACCAGGAGGGTGGTGCAGAGGTAGGATATGTTACCCAAGAGGATCTCCATCCCAGGGGACTTCGAGGACCTGGCTTAGCTGGTCTCGTGTTGGTGAGAGTCTCCCTCAGAGCGAGAGGGCAGAGACGGGTGCCCCATGAAGCCAAACAGCCACCGCACAGAGCAGGCGGGGGCTGGCTCACATTGCCGTGGAGTCAGCGCTGTGGGATGAGGTTGGATCTGGGTTTCACCCTTCCCAGCTCTCCCTCTGTGTCACTGTCTGTGCTCAGACAGAAGATAACATCCCTGCCCAGGGCTCCTCTTTGCTCTGAAGCCCTGGGCAGAGCTTACTGGCTGTTTTTGTTTGGTTCTGTTGCGGAGCCGGGGCTGTGAGCCTGCCTGTCCCACCAAATGCCAGCCTGGGTAGCTCGCCTTGCAGTTCTAATCGGCCAGCCACCTCTCAGGTCCTTCTGGGGCAAAACCTGCACATCACGGTGCCTTCCTGAGAAGAAGCAGCGTGTGCATTCCCAGGGTCCTGCTGTGGCTACCTTGGGCTTTAAACAGGTTTTAAACCAGGAGTAAATTCTACTTACATCCAGCTGAAGGCTTCCTGAGTGGACTGGAGGGATGCGAAGTGACCTCTGTGTGGTGGTGACCAGGCCCCGTAGCAGCAGTACTGAGCGTTTGCCCGGCTGAGGCCACTCAGCACGCAGGGTAGCGGGAGCAACACCCAGCAGAGAGATCTTCCCCACGCCAACTCGGAAAGCTGTCACCGCTTCCCCGCAGGGCAGTGATCCGCGTCCCTGTGCCCCACAGGGATCATTGCCGTGCGTTTGCCCGCAGCTGTGCCTGAGGGAGCCCCGGGCAGGACGTGACTTTGCACTTCCCCGCGTGCCTTCCGCTGACCCCGTGCAGCTCAAGGTGACCTTGTCAAAGGGTAACGGCCTTCCTGGGTCGGCCTGTGTGACCCAGAGAGCATCGCTCTGCTTGCCATCCTCCGTGGCACTCCAGATCAGCCACAGTGTCAGATCACTGGCTGCTCTTTGCAGTTTCCCTCTTGAGCTGCTTGCTGTAACCCAGGTACTTTGATTTCTGGCAGTCTGGTAAAAACTGTTCACCCAGACTGCACAAGCAGTGTGGAGTAGGGAGGAGCTTTGATATTTTAGTATTTTATTTTATTTTATTTTTATTTTCATTTGATTCAGATTCTTTTTTGCTGAGGTTTCTTTTCCCTACTCCGATACATATGAGCATAAATAACACTCATAAAACCTCTTGCTATAACTGGAACACTGCAAAGGAGGGAACAAGACTTAGGTCTGACCTAGCAGGACGTGTCTGCATGTAAAATGCACGTTAGCTGCTGGTAATTTGCAGGGCTGCAGCTCCAGGCTCAGCGTGGATGTCAGTGAGCAAGCGAGTGTCTCCCCAGGGTGGCTGCCCTCTGAGCCCCTGCTCTCCTCCAAGCCCACAGCCTAGCAGTGCCTCTAACTTTAATAAAGCAAAGATGGAAGAGATGACTAAATGGTAGCTAATAAACAAAGCGACATGCACGAAGCCTGGTAATACCATACTGCTCTTAAAGAAAATATGAAAAATAGTAATCATGGCCATTGTTATTACTGTCTTGTACTTCACTATGGATAAACTATCCATCATGCCGATAAGGCTGAAAGGAAAACTCAGCAATATAAGATGCATATATCACAGGGCAGCCAGTCCCGTGGCCGCCTGTGCTGCACCCAGTCTGCGCTGGGACTGCGGCTGCTCCTCTGCATCGTGGGACCGTCAGATAAATCAGAACAAGGTGAGCCCGTCGGCGTAGCCACCAGGAGCAGAAGGTCGGCATGGAAATAGCTGTTTGGCAACAGCTGGTGTGGAGAGCTGAGGAACGAGGTGATGCGGGCCGGGGATTTACTTTGGCGTATCAATGCACCTAAAACACATTGGTGTGAGCCGGACAGAGCCTCAAAGGAAGACAGCAGAGAAAGAACAGACAGAGAGAAGAAAGCAGATGGATGTGGTGTGGGAAGTCAGCTAAAAGTGTGGTACCACTGCGAACTTTGCATGGCATGCTGAATAGTCAGTTTTATGGGAGAAGGCTTCTCCTCATGGTTTCCTGTGGTGGCTGTGTTGGTACTCTCCACCAAGCACTGGCTGGACAAGAGATAGACCCTGGAGGAGCCTCTGTAGGAGGGTATGGGGCTGCGAAGCTGCTCAGGTGCTCCTGTGCCATGTGCCCTGTCCCTGGCAGCACCCGAATTTTGCTATGGGAGCGGGTGCTCCTATGGCCCCTCTCCCGGAGCCTCCCGTTGAGGCTGGCCTGGGGAGTCCCACCCGGATGACGTGGGTGGCTCTGGGTGCACTGCATAACCTCTCTCCACAACTTGTCTTCTGCTGGGAGTGGGGAAGGATTATTTATTTGCCATATTGTGCTACCAGGGGAAAAAAATCATGACTACACATGTAGTGAGCAGGCGGCAGAGCACAGGGCTGGCTGTTATTATTGGCAATTACCCCCTTCACTTGCTTAGGGGGTCTACTTGGGAGCACGGCTGCTGAAAGGAAATGTTGTTAAACCTGGGACATAAATCACGGGTGGGCCAAAGAGCGCTGTGCGAAAGCTGCCCCTGGGGTTTAGCTCGGCCTCGTCATGCCAGCACCGTAGCAGGGACAGCCTTCTGCCTGGGGACCCCGCTGGGCTGGGTCATGCTCTGTGTCCCGGGCGGCCCTGCGCAAACGCGTCCTGGGGCAGCAGCAGTCGAGCAGAGCCCCTGAAATGGCTCTCTGCCTCTTTCCCTTTCCTGTCTCTTTCCCTCTGGGCTGGGCTCCCGTGCTGCCCTGCCATAGCTGCAGCCGGCCCCGTCTCTGGCTGCTGGGGGAGGTTTCAGGAGGACATGGGGCACCTCCTGGGAGAGAGCTGGTTTGGGCTGCAGTGGCACACATTGATAGAACACAAGGAAAATGCGAAGAAAGGCCTTGGGAATGGCCCAAAGCAAACTGCTGCATTGTGGTGTCCCTCAGATGGTGGCACAACAATGCTGCGTGACGCCGGAGTCATCCTCGGCTTACACCAGGATGATGCCTGTGCCGAGGCATGGCCAGGGCACGAGGATCGGTTGGGAGCACAACGTGACCAAGCTGCCTTCCAAGCTCTGAACCAGGGCACGAGGATGGGGTGGCAGGGGCAGGGGGAGAGGGAGAGGGGGGAGAGGCTTGCCAGGGTGCCCAGCTCTGGAAATCAGCGGCTCTGCTATCTCCAGGGCTGCCAGTACAAAAACTAACCGTACACGACAAATGCCAAAGGTTGGGGCTATCCCTGGACAGCTCGAGCCAGGCTGATTGCTCACACTCCCCAGCCCGGTTGCTCACATTCCCCAGCCCTTGCATGTCCCTGTGTCCCCCTTTCTTGTCTTGCTCCCATTCTTAAAAGCTCCCGGCAGGCCAGTGGACACAGGGACCCCGCTGCCATCTGCACATCCCCGGGCCCCTCGCAGGTACCTGCCAGGACAGGGAGCACCATGACCCACTGGAGCCAGCCCCTTGGGGCGTAGGTCCCATCACCTGCCACCGGCCAGCTCAGGCCATGCCTTTCTCCCACATACACCAGGTTTTCGGCACTGGCTGCCCCCTGGGGACACCCAGCCGGTCCCCCTCAAGCAGTGACAAAGGCAATTACCTCGCCGCCAAGCGCAATGAGACCCGCCAAGCTCCCCGGCCGGCCACTGAGACACTTACCTGAAATTAGCTGCGGCCGGCACGTTGCAGAGGTGAACGCAGCTGCGATTATGAATGCACTTCTTGTTTGTCTTTTCAGTGCCGAAATCCTGTCAGCGAGGAGAAGCGATAATAACATGCTATTAAGTTCTTTCTGGATAATGTAATTCAGGAGTCAGGAGGCAGTTTGGTCATTTATGCCTTTGAAAAGCTCAGAATAATTTTCAGTGTCATTATCTTCCATTTTAAAGAGCCTGTTTCAAACATCAATACTGAGAGCCCCTCTCCTCACCGCCTCCCCCTTGCTTGTGTGGTTTTCTCCCACCTTTTGTTCCTGTTTTCTCTTGAGTTTTCAGGGATTTGGGGTTTGTTTCCAGTCATTCATACACCCTGAAACACACACCACACCCAGCCCTTTCTTGCTCCCTTTCTCTTTTTATAGTGGGTTTGGGAACTCGCCGCTATTTTATTCAGCATCTCTAAGTTGTGGTTGGTGAAACAGCTGCTTGCGAGGCTGGGAAGTGCCGCTCAGGCCTCGGCGGTGGCGGGAGAAGGGTGGACGTGATGTGGATTTGGGTCAGCAGGGAAGGAGCAGGACCGCGGGGGTTCGTGGCAGTGCGTGTCCCCCAGCGCCAGCCGGCAGGTGGGGAGAGCCGCCTTGAAAGCCCGATGCCCTTGGGAACAGGGGCTGCATGGGGCCACTACGCACGCTGGATATTTCGGCTGCGTTGCAATGCCCCGGGAGCCAGCTGCGCTGCTCAGGCCATGGTGCAGGTGCGGTGCTGGGGAGCCCGTGTAGCCCAGCCGTTGCAGCACAAGCAGCCACCCTGCTCCGGATCACTGCTCCCTCCATCTCTTCGGGCACGGCCGCAGCCAATGAGTTATATGCAGAGCTTGATGCATCATTATGTTTTTTGCTCGTGCTTTTGTTGAGTGTGTGCTTCAGTCGAAGCGGTTAATGGATATTTTTGCCCTGAAATAGCCCCCAGGATAGGGAGCAGAGAGGTTCCTTAGCAGATGCAACTTCAACACCAGCTTACACTGCAGGCATGAAAACAGACAGATGTCTCTGAGTGAATGCAGCAAAAATTATTATCTAGAACTGGAGCAGGAAAACAATTCAGTTCCTCTCCTGCATGCACAGAGCATGGCTGAAGAGGAGAATTTTATTCATTAAGTTAATTGGCAACGATCCCTGAAATGTCAGCCTTGGCCTTAAGTTTGTTTCTAGGCTTGGAAAGCATCCTTCTGTTTTTAAAAGAAGAAGATATGTGGCTCCTTCCATTTTTTATGTGCTGGCACTGCCAATGTTTCAGTGCAAATAGGAGGGATAATGCCCTTCCATTTGCTGCTTTCTTCCTTTGGAGGGGGAAATGGGATCTCCCAAGCAGAGTACAGAAAATCCGTAGGGAGCAGGCAAGAGACACATCCATCATTAAACATGGTTCATATTGTTTGGCAGCTTCTGAAGGAACTGGTGGGCACTCACGTGCCAGCAAAGTCAGCAGTGCAGTCAGGCTATGACCTGGCATGAGCTTGTTTGCGGAGAGGGTGTGGGAAGATTTGCACAGAGAGCAGGATCATTGGCCTTGCTCTACCTAGAGGATGCAGGAGCATTAGCGGCACAGTGTGGCTTCATTATGGAGCTGGCCCAGCATCATTAGCATAGAGGATACAGTCTTCTTGGGACAGGTGTAAAGAGGGATGAGGATGCTCTTTCCTTTGTGAGAGGTGGAGAGACCTTTTAAACACTTTTGGCAGTCCCAGACATTAATGCACAGTTCAGCGCTGGCCAGTGATGCCAGGAAGGGAATCCCCACGATAGCAGGCTGGGTGCAACGGATGCATCTGCTCCCAGACAGCTGTGTCCTCTGTCTGCACAGAGGCCACGGGAACAGAGACCTGCCACTGCCCCCCAGCAGGCGACAGGCTATGCCTTCCTCCGTCGCCTGCTGACTCCCTGCTCTGTGTCCAGCTGCAAGTTCCCTTCTGAGTGTGGAGGTGGATTAAATGTGTTTCCTGTGGTCTGGGGTACTTACATGGTTTCTCCCATGAAGGTTTTCTGGTGCTTGGTATTTTAGCTCACACTGCAATCTCTCCTGCAGTGGGAACGCTCAGAGAGTCCTCTCTCCTCTATCCGCCTACCTATTTTCATTAAATCTAAAGGACTTTCACTATCTCTGGGATCTCTGTGTCTCTCTCTTGGTTGAAACTTGAGAAGGATTTGAATAAATGCCTGTCAGTAGGGAACTGGTAGACGGTCAGACAGCCCAGTCCCTCCTCTCAGGGTGGCTTGATGGGATAAGCTGTCTGCCCTTAAAAAACTGACTAACAAGGGAAACATAAAGAAAAGAAGGGACAGAAAAGATAGTGAAAAGCAAAGGAAAGTGGACTTCTTAAATGGATTGTTATATCAGCCAGATCTCCATTCACTCCATCAGCAGTCTGGCCAGCTTAGCTCCTCTCCCACCAAGGAGCCTGCATCTCACTGTTCGGCCTCTCTTCTCATGTATTTGTCCCACTTGCAACCAGTTTCTTAGCCTGATTTTTCCCCCATTTCTGCTGCACTGACAGCCCATGTGCCGTCACCTCACAGAATCATAGAATCATAGAATCTTAAGGTTGGAAAGGACTTCTAAGATCACCAAGTCCAACCATCGACCCAACACCACCATGTCTAATAAACCATGTCCCGAAGTGCCACGTCTACCCATTTTTTTGAACATCTCCAGGGATGATGACTCCACCACCTCTCTGGGCAGCCTGTTCCAATGGCTGACCACTCTTTCAGTGAAGACATTTTTCCTAATATCTAACCTAAATCTCCCCTGGCGCAACTTGAGGCCATTTCCTCTCGTCCTTCCGCTACTTACTTGGGAGCAGAGACCAGCACCCACCTCAGTACAATCTCCTTTCAGGTAGTTGTAGAGAGCGATCAGGTCTCCCCTCAGCCTCCTCTTCTCCAGGCTAAACAACCCCAGTTCCCTCAGCCTCCTCGTAAGACTTGTGTGCCAGTCCCTTTACCAGCTTTGTTGCCCTTCTCTGGACACACTCCAGCACCTCAATGTCCTTGTTGTAGTGAGGGGCCCAAAACTGAACACGGCACTCAAGGTGCGGCCTCCCCTACCTGGCTGTTGGTAAGGAGAGTTCCCCCGTCTGATTTAAAGGGAGATCTCTGCAGTGTGAAACAGGCAAGATGTCTCCTGGTGGCTAATTCATTCCTGGGCTCTTCTTATAGCCATCTCCTGAGATTTGAGGCTGTGGAGCAACTCATACGAGTGCTCATGTCGATGTCTGCTCATGCTGGCTGGAACACTAAACTCCAGCCTGTGCTGTTTTTGCTCCTGGTGCACTGCATTCTCCGTGCTTCACCGGCCATGCAGCCAGAGAGACCTTTCAGCATGAGGGCCAAAGGAGTGCGTCAGACCCCTGGGTGGTAGCTAGCCATATGGTTGATGGATTATCCACTCTGAACATGAGACAGTAATCTTCAGAGGAACAGACCCAGAGAAAGTGGCAGAGTTAATCACTTTGAGCATGGAGAGCGGCTGGAGAGGGAGATGGTGGGCAACTCTAAGAGAGAGCAGTGTAGTTTGGAGGGGAAGAGGAAGCAAAAGGGAAAATAAAAGCATAGAGCAAAAAGTCAAGGGCTTTTGCTTGGCTAGGAGGGACAGAAGAGGACTGGGTGTTTTACAGCAAGACTGGACTCAGCCTCCACCAACACCCTCATTTTGTCATCAATTTCTCATGTGTTTGATGGAAAACAGCTGCCCAGCACCTTTCCACAGTGGGACAATGCAGTCTTTGCCCAGAAATACATGCCACATGGCTGGAAATGGGAGAAGTAGAGAGCAGAGAGTACTGTTTAATCTCTGTCCCCATTGCCTCTATTGGGATGGCAATGAGAAGTGCTCAGACAGGTATTTTATGCTTTACAGATTCAGACAACAGATTCTGCTGGAGACTATACTTAGAAGCAGGAGAATTTAACTTACAAAGGCAGCTCTGTGTTACTACAGTATTCACAGAAAGATGTTTTTGAACTCCACACTACATTACTCCAGGGAAGCCATTCTGGGCTTCATACCAAACCAACTGCATGTTGGGCACAGGGTTTTGTCACTTTTCTGTACATCTTCAGCTGGGTCAATGAGTATATTAGCCACTATTACCAAATCTTAATGGGTTATCTCTAGGCTCCTACCAGCCCACGCAGTATCTCTCTTTCCACAGAAGTGCTTTGATATATATGGATTAAAAGTGTTACAAGTGCGGAGTATTAATGCCTCAGTTAAAAAATGTATAACTAGTGTCAAGAGAGAGCATATGTTTATATTGTTAAGGCACGTGCCAATGGATGATCCCACTACACATAGTCTTTCAAGTTATTTTTCTTATGTTTGGCCATGAAAGGATGTCATGTTGCATGGGGGTTTTGCAAGTTTTGGGGCAGAGCCAGGAGCCCTAAAGAGGGAGCCTTGTAAGCACCACTTCTCTGCTTTGATCTTTTATTAATGTCAGTTCAAGGAGAAATCCATACCAGTCCTGGGCTGAGGTCTCCAACAGAGCCCTTGCAGGCTCTTCACCACCTCTGCTCCAGGGCTGTGCGTACAGAGAAAATGCATAGAGTATTTCCAGGCACAAATCCCCTAGTTCTCCTTTGCTGGAAAGACAAGCCACATGCCCTGAACATCTGGCATTACACAGACTGAAGGGCAATGGTGATGTCTGAATGGAAAAAAGTCATTAAAATATTAACACTAGTCATAATTAAAAGCTGCCATTTCTAACATTAAACTGGAATCTTAATGGCCATATTAGACCAATGGTCCATCTAGTCCAGACTGCAGCCTCCAAAAGTAGTTCATCCTGGCTGGCCCAGTGGGAGGTGGAAAAGGCACACAAATGGACAATACTTAAGACTTACCAACTGGAGAAGTTTCTTCCTACTCCATACTTCTGTCTAAACTTTCAACAAGAAAGTTTCTATCTCTTATGTTAACATATAATTATATATATATGTATTTACATATAACGCAACTATGCCTGTTTTCAATACCTTCTTTCAGTACCTTGAAACCTTTATCTTTATAACCAGTGCAGGGCACAGTTACTAACCAATTGACAGTGTCTATCTGGGCACAGCCACTCCTTGTGACACAGCAGTGGCAAAGACTGAGTCACAGTGGTCATCAGGGTGTCCTGTTCAAGCCCTCCTGATTATATGAGTCACCTGGCTCCGTCACGTAACCAAATCATCTTGGGCACTTGAGTTATGTGGGTTGGAGTTGAATCACCAAGACCATATGAGGCATCTCAGTTCCAAGACTGGTTCAGTTGCTCCAGTAAACTGCAGGTAAACTCCAAAGATGGTCTTTAAAAATACAGTAGAGGTATGCTCCATCTTTAATATTTAATCAGAGAAATTAGTGTTTGGATTTGTTTTCTTTTGTTCAAACTGATGCTGCTTGTGACTGTCACATCAGTGCACTGTAATACTAGGTTGTGTTATAAGGTAAACTGGGCTTGGAGAACCTCTTCTTCCCCTCCCAGACCTTAGCCTGGTTTACTTTGGACTGTAGAAAGTCCTGTTGGGAAGCCAGAGAAAAGACATTGCTGGTCACTAGGGAAGAAGGAATAGTTGATGAGAGGAGCTGCTGGCTGTCATGGCTTTTGGAAAAGGAGTCAAGAATCCTGCAATGGTTTTGGCTGAAGAACTTGGAGGAAGCAGATTGGAGGGCCTTGAGGTGGAGACAAATGGACAGGAGATGAAGGTGGAGGACTCTTCCATGGTGTAATGCCCCAGAATTCAGATGTGGGGTGGAGAGGAGTTGGCTCCTCCTATTGATTGCTACTGCCTGGTGGGCCTGCTGTGCTGGGGGAATGTGGAGGCTACTGAGGGGCAGGGTCTGTGGTCCAATCTGAAAGAAGTCAAGAAAACTCTCGATGTGATTCAGAGAATGGCCTTGCAGATAGACCACAAGCCTAGTCTGCAGAGATCCTCCTTGGGATGATGGGACATTCCCTGTCCCAGCCTCTCTGCCCTCCTAAAGCTGCCAGTGGGGAGGACATCTGGGGGAAGTGTGGCAATGCCTGATCTGTGCTTCTGCCTTGGGAGACCCCATCCCTGTGATTATTGTGCAGTATTGACTACACACACTTTTGTAAATACATATTTTGCAGTTTTTCTCTGCTAGTGAGATCACCTGACAGTACCCATTGCTTGAGGGGGATGATTTTTAATAGGTAAAATACAATGGAAGAAGAGCATCTAGGTTCCAAACGCTTGTTAAGAAGTCTTAAAACCCCCATCCACAGCAGTTTCTGGGGCCCAACATGACTCAGTGTCTTTGGCTGGGTCTTTGGTGACATGCTGGTGACTAAAGTTTTTT
This sequence comes from Balearica regulorum gibbericeps, assembly GCF_011004875.1. Classification (NCBI taxonomy): domain Eukaryota; kingdom Metazoa; phylum Chordata; class Aves; order Gruiformes; family Gruidae; genus Balearica; species Balearica regulorum. The sequence continues at coordinate 24,618,122 of NC_046188.1, read as the reverse complement.
CCCAAGCAGCAGAAAGCTTAAGCCTTGATTTACAGCAAGGGCTGATATATTAATACCAAGAGTATTTCTCTTTTGCTGTTGTCAGGGTGTGGTACAGATTGGTGAAGAGTGACTATCCCTCTTACTGCTGGGCTGAAGGGACGAGATACTTGGGGGGGTGCTAGAGGCTGTTCTACCATTACAGATGGGACAAAATAGGAGGCCAGCCAGCTTGCACTCATAATAATCAGGAGCTTGTTAAGGATTCTAATCAGGCAGAAATATTTTCCCATCAGCTCATTACAAACTGTAACGAGGTTGCAGCTCTGGGTCGTGATTGCTTTTTCTCTTGCTAGAGGTAACGAGTGCATCTGCTGAAGGCTTTGGTAGCTCGTTTGGTGTGACATGTGGGTGATGTGAAGAAGGGGAGAAAGGGGCAGAGGGCAGAGCTGGGAGCAGTGGGGCTGTCCCAAGGAGCGGAGGGTTTTGCTTGGTGATCTGGAGAAAGGCAAGTATTTACCTGCTTCTCTGTCTGGGAAAAAGCCAAGGGAGGGGTGGTTAGGGAAAGTCCTGCTCCTGGAGATGGTGGTGGCGGTGGCCTTTGAATGTGTGATAGTGTATCTCTCCTTGAATTTCTTTGTAAGTCTGACAATGAGTTTGTGGGGGGACCTTCATCCTATCTTGTATGTAGGTTGTGGGTCTGGGATGGTGTGTGATGGCAGCTGAGGGCAGGTGGAAGAAGGTGTGTGAAAAGCAAAGCAGTGCTGAGGCTTTTGGAGTGTGCTGTATTCTGTGGAGGTCTCCACCAGCCTGTTTTCCTCCTTGCCCCATGTCACTGAGGGGAGTTTTGACTCTGTGCACCAATGCATTGCTCACACAGGCTTAAAATGTTGCTGCCTGCTGGCTCACCAACACCTCTGTTTTGCTCCCTGGACTTTGAAGAGATTTGGCCACATAAGGAGAAGGTTGAAGCAGAAAATCTCTGGGAGACTCAAAACATAAACCATGTTTTATTAAGCAGGAATTGACGCTTTTGCTCAGGCTAATACTAGGTCTTACTGGCTGACCAAAGATACTGAGCCTATTGACGCTGAGAGGCTGCTGTTAAACACTGAGATCTGTGGCAGGTTGTATTTATTACAAAGATAGCCCATGCTCCTGTTAATTCTCACTGGGTTAGCTACTCAATAACTTCACAGATTCCTCTGGATCTGCACAGCCATCTGTCTGCCGAGACAAACATCCTCCTCTCCTACCACCAGTGGCAAAGGTTGTCATCAAGGTGGAAGCAAAGAGCTTTCATGAGGTGACAGAAATTTGTGGTAAAAATGTTTTGGGACGGAGGTCTAGTTCTGTAAATTCACCACTTGTTTTTATATCAAGGAGCTAAATAACATCTTTTGCTTGTGCAGACCCTTAAAGCAGCTTGACTTTTTCAGGTTCTGTAGAAAACCCATGCTGCGTCCGTCCTTCCCTCCTTCCTTCCTGGGCTCCTCCGTGCCTGATGCTGTGTGGCCAGTGGAGCTGGAGACACTGCAACAAACGGGACGGATGTTTTTCTTAGCTGCAGGGACCCTCTAGAAACTTGAGAAGCAAGGAATGTCAGAGGGGCAATGTCCAAGATGGAAGGAGTATAAGCAAAGCTAGGAGGCTGCCATCTAAGAAGAGTTTGTAAATAGAAAGGAAGTATTGAAGGTAAGCTAGAAAAGCACCCTTGGGCTCTATGGCTAGGTCTCCTTTCCTGCAGAGTCAGGAAATGAACCTGAGAAGCATCTCCTGGATGTTATTAACATATAGTGGTGCACCTCTCTGGGCTGTATAACCTTTCCAGTAGCCTTTGTTGAAGGCTGTATAGCTATAGCTGTAGACAGACAGGATTGAAGGCACATTCTCTACCTCTTGCACTATTTTTTGTCTGTCTGCCCAGTTCACAACATGTAAGACAAAAGCCACTTAGGAGTTAAAATAATGCTATTCTGATATGGTATCAAGGTATCGGCTAGCAGGAGAAGCTTTCAAGGAAAAAGACACTTGGAGTCTGTTTGTGTTGGGACATTAAATTAGATTTACTTTAATTTGGACAGAAGAATGTTAAGTACAAAAATTAAAACACACAAGTAATTAGCATCTGAGGTTGCAGGAAGCAATTCATTAAGCAATTCCACAGTGAGCTTGCTGGGTTTAAGGTTCTTGGGCGTGTTTTAAGGTTTGGGGGTTTTTTGCTTCTGGCATTCTTTCAACTGCTATCTCTATGCTACGTTGCTTCACACCTGGATTGACCTGTGTTTATAATGTGTCCTTGACATCCAGTCAAGGTGGTTTTGAACCAGAAACACTTCTATTAAAATGCTGGTGGGAAACCTGAGGCTCTCTTTCTAGTGCTAATAATAGTGAGTTTGTATCCTTCACTAATGTGGCTGTGCCTTTGTGCGCCCATCTGAGCCCCTTCAGAGTCCCTGGGCGTGCGTGCCCTCTTTGGAGATCCTTGTTTGCAGTGTTGGAACAAACACAGAGGAGAGGTGCTAACAGGGCTGGTGTCCAGTCCGAGTCTGGTGAAGGGCCTGAAGTCTAGGAAGCAAACTAGACTTTCTGGTAGTGCTCCTGCTGCTTGCCCTTATTCTCAGGCTATGTTTCCCTGTGAATGGTGCCATTTCTCCACCCAAATGTGAGGAGGTAGAGAGCTTGGTGTGGCGATGATGGAAGGCTTGTATGTGTTATGTGACTTAGCCAGGGAGCTCTCTGGTACTCATATGAATTCCCCTCTGCCTGATCTGGAGGGTACCTAAGGAGTCATGCGGCCAAGCCGTGCTGAGGTGGCTGCACAGTACAGCTCCTTCAGCAGGCAGCCTGTGCAGGCTGTGGAAAGGAGCACGATGAGTAATTACGTGCTGTGTTACAACACAGCTACACAGGGAGGTTTAAATGGCTCTTTCCAGCTATTGCCTGATTGCTGCTGTGTTAACAGGAGCAAGGATCCTCTCTCTTGGCATTCAAACTCCCTCCCCCCACATGTACACTACAGCATTTGTAGCAGAGACTTAAGCTTTGAGCTAATTTTGCTGCTGTTTTGCAGTCTTCTATCCTTCCTTTCCAAAACTGTGTCGTGCAAGCTATCCATCCATCTATTGCAGTCCCTTGCCTCCTGCTCAGGATGTTGGCATTGGGGCATTAAAAGGCAAGCGCGTTGCTTGGCAGGCATGGCTTTTATAGCAGCAGATACAAAAAGAGAAAGCCACAGAAAAGGCACGTTGGCTCAGTTTCATTAATGCACTTGGCTTAAGGAAAGATGAGACTCATATTGAAGCAAATGGCCTAAATCAGCCTACAAAGATGCTTCAAATGCACGGAGATCTTCAGGCTTTTAACTTCAGAATAGCTACTATTGCTGATTTTTTCTTTTTTTTTTTCTTTTTTCTTCTTTTTCCCCTCAATATACTTTAGGATGGTCCCCAAAAGGGACTTGAAGGAAAAACTAGGGCTTCACTTTGGACTGTAACCATCTCCCACCAGTATACTGTTTCCTTTCACTTCTGTATCAGCTGGGAAAAGGGAGGGAAATTATAAGGGTATTATAGTAACCTTTTTGAGCATAAGTCACTGACTATAAGTAGCGCATGTCCACTTAATAACCTGTGAGTGGCTGCCCATCTCAATGCCCTCACCGATCAGCTGAGCCACAGAGTCAGCCTTTGCTTCAGATATATATCCTGTGGCGGGGCTGACTGACCTGGAATTGACCTGCCTATCTGGGACTACGGTCCAGTTCAGGAAGGAAAGACAGGATTAATATTATAATAAGTAAAAGAACAACCACTGAATGGTTAGCATAGACCCTGGGGTTGGGTACTGGTTTTGGAAGATGGAGGCAAAGAAGAATTGATGTGGTTTTAGATGTGGTAAATCCATCCTAATAAGGTCTAAGAAAGTGAAGTTGGGTTGGGATTTTTTTTTTTTTTTTGGAGGACTAACAGAGAATGTGCAGCCTTGGAGAGGGCCAAGATCTTACGGTGTGGAAATAAACACCTATTTTTGTTACAAAAAGGTTGAACAGTTCATTGCAGCCTTCTAGTCTCCTGGCAACAGTGAAGAACAGACCATACTGGGACCACTATTTTAATCAACCTAATTGCAGGTCCTTTCTCTTCTCCCTCAGCAATCAGCCTCCTGGGAGATGGAAAATCCTTTCGAGCACGTCATCTAAAGGACTTGGAGACTCTCTAGTTTGCTATGCTCCAGTTACATGCTGTGCAGTCCTCTTGTTTCATATTTCTTGCCTGGACACAAGGCATTACTTTGGGGGGTTTGCATTTTTCCTCGGTTATATTAAAATGAATTTGTTGCTTTTACTTCACTAAAAAATTCTAGTTGGATATTACCTCAAAATAGGAATGCTTTACTGTTCTGACGTGTTTCCTTCAGTGCCCTCCTGCCTATGATGTTCAGAAGGTCTGTCTAACTCTTGCTCATGTCCATTCTCTAAAAGTGCTTTCTTATCTATGCAGATATGCAAAACAATAAATGTTTTGTGTACAAACATACAAAGATTAGAAAGATCTACTGTGATCATGAGAAACATCACCTATTTTTGGCTTTCTTAAAAAAAAAAAAAAAGTAATCTATTCTTCTAATACTTTATCAGGGGGAGTTAGTTTAATCCTCACCTTCTCAAACTCCTGGACTTTTACAGCCACCTGGGCTGCCCTTCCAGTGTTGGTAATAAGAGAAATCAGCCCTAGCGCTGAGTGGTACAACATTTCACAGCAGGCAGTTCTGGTGTCTGGGTTGATAATGTGAACAAGCTCAGAAGTGTGTGGCTACACTGACCAACTGGTGTAAGGGCTGGTGTGAAGGTCCTTCAGTTGAGTATAATATAATTGCTGTGTTCAGTGCAAAAGAACCAGGGTGTCTCTTTGCCCCTTGCTCTGTTTCACCAGCTCTATCTATTGGCCCTAAAAGACAAAATCACACTGTTTTGTACTTTTCTCCTTCAAACTGTGTACACAGTACTGGGTGAACAACACCCACTGCTCTACTTTACTGTCCTGTGACAGTGATGTAACACTGGTCCCAGTGTTAGCTGGCAGGGCATGTCAGAGGCTTCCTCTTCTTCAGAGCACCTTAAAACAGTTAGAAAGGCATTTCTGCCAATTTTATTCTGGTTACACTTTTCTTCCACTTTTTGTTTGACCTCAAATCTATCCTTACCAGACAGGCGACCTGAACTGCACACTCACCTCTAGCAATGGCTCTGCCAAGGTCACTGCTGGAAAGCCTCTGCTCCCAGGCATGAAAAGAGACTTCTGTTTCCACAGCTGATGCTGCAGCACCCCTTGCCCACAGGAAACCTGCCTGAGAAATGGGTAGGACCCAGTGCCGATTGCTGGAGGTTCGTGGTGCCCATGCCTGTGTGGGCATGCTGGGAACACTGGGTGCCCAGGAAGCTCTTCTGCCCTTCTGCAAGTGAGCTCTGAAGCACTGGACAGTATTTTGAGCTCTGCTGTGAACCTTAATCCAGGCAATTTGGCAGGTACTGGGGGAGGCTGATGCAATTCTTTTTTTTTTTTTCTTTTTTTTTCTCCTCACTCTGGTCTAGTGCTTTAGCCCAGCAAAGGCCTCTCTGTCTGAGTTGGGAGCAGCATGCAGCCCTCGCAGGGGTACTAAATAAAACACTTGGTGCTACTCAATGGCTCCTCAATTCCTCTTGTATTGTTGCTACAGGAATCATACTTTCTTTCCTCATTTGTATCTTTGCCCTCTCTACCCCTTTTCTTTTTAAAAAAATCCACTGAGCGATTAGATTTGCAAATGAACGGGCAGGGAAGTGACAACAAAAGGGAGCTGGAGCTGAGGAGCGCAGGTATAATTACTGTAATTAACTCAAGCAGCAGGGGCACAGCCAGCGATGGAAGCATCACTCAGAGATGCCGTGGGTGAGAGATGGGAAAGGAAGGATGGCCAGCCACAGGGATGGTCCTTGGCCCCACAGGTCCCCATTCCCTGCCTAAATGCATTGATAAGAAAAGTGTAGTTGTGCCCTGCCCCCGTGGCAGAGCCACTCGGACAGGCTGCATGGACCTTCATCTCCCCAGATGAGGTACAGCGGGAGCTTGTTCTGTCTCGTGCTGAAATTACTCCATCCTCTTCTAGGGTGGCCCCTAAGGGGTCTCTCTGGGCCCTCATTTCCCATTGATTCCTGGGAGCAAGGGGGGCTCAGCGCAGGGCAGGACTAGCCTCATGCCAGGCAGACAGAGCCCCAGCGCAGGGAGGAAAACCCTGCAGCAGCTGAGGCCTCGCAGGAGGAGCTGGGACAACAGGGGCCAGATGACAGCTGCTCTCAGAAGCTCTTTAGCATCAAAATACATTACTCGTTGACTTTGCTAGGTGCTGGTCTGGGACTTTATGGTTGATCTAAGAAATAGTATTAATTATCTTCATCACTGGCAGACTGAATAGGGAGCATGTTTTTTTCAATTTGGAGAGAGTTGCCACGGGTCTGTATGGGCACACATCTAAGGCATGGGAGGGGGTGTTTTATGCACTCCTGATCATCTTAACACCAGAAAACTTTTACGATCACTTAAGAAGGCAGGGATATGTCTTTGTCTGCCCTACTTCTACTAATTATTTTCCTGTGGTCACTTTTTCTCCTCTTGGTAGTATAAGCATCCATAATCTGTGTCTGGTTCAGGTGGGAGCACTGCAGGGCATGGTGTTCCCAGCACGGTCTCCCTCCCCATTTCCAAGGACGTGCTATGCCCTCCAGCAGGACAGCATGGCATCTGCCTGCGCTAAGGGTCCTGTGACAGCTCTAGCTCTTGGCAGAAGGGCTTCATAAAGAGATAGGGGATTGATTTCAAATACAGGTGTTGCTAACAGTAGTTGCCATTGGTCCTATGCTTGGACTCTGAGACTGGTACTGGTTTTAGGGTTTTATAATCTTTTTTAGATATGACCTCTATTTTATTGGGTGGACGCATAAGATTTAATGTATGAGAAGTTTCCACAGGGAAACAGTAAAAAAAGCCCCAAACGTGCCAAAACCTTTTTATTTTTGGGATTGCGTAGATCAACGAGCCTGGGATGTAAACACTTTTCCTAGCTGGGGCTACTGAGTGAGGAGGGCATGTGCAGGGAACCGCAGGGCTCTGCGGCTCCATAGTCACCCCTAGGAACAGTTACGCAGGCTTGTTAGAAGAGGACTGTGCTTTTGTTGCTGAAAGATTAATGTCCCAAGCTCTGTTCCACATAGAGTTGAGAGCACTGAAATATGTGTCTGGCGTATTTAGAAAACAGATTTGCTGAAGCTGGGTAGGGACTGGTGTGTGTATTTTGCTGTACTGTAAAAGCTTCAAAACTCCCTTTTCATTGTAGAAAATATCTGATACAAAGGAGAGGGAATGGAGAGTTCTGTGAACAGCTTCTGTTTCAACTTGCTACTACTGATCAAAAAAAGCTACAGGAACTAGGATTGGAAGGGGCTTTGAGAGATCATCTAGTCCATGTCCTTGCCCCAGGTATGTTCAGCTGCACCTCCTTTGCCCTTAACAATATATTGACTGAGCTCTGGGCAATCTATTCCAGCATTTCCCTATTCTTAACAGATTAACCCAAATCTTTCATGCTGAAGTTGAATTTATTGCCTCTTTTTCACCACGGGCATGGAAAACAGATTATTCTTTTCCTTGTAGCAGCTGTTCAGATATTTGAAAACTGTTACGGTGTCCTCCCCCAGTCATCTTTTCTTTATCTAGACATCCTCTGTCTGTTCTGTCTACTCTTGTTCGCCATAGATCTTAAACCTTTGAACATTCCCCTTCTTCTCTCCTGGGCTCTCTCCAATTGGCCTGTGTCTCAGAGGGAGATGCCCAACACTGGGCATAATCCTCCAGGGAAAAAGCTACATCACAGGTCTGTCAGACTTAATGTCCCAATATGATACTTCCTTGGCCTATGGTGGTGAGACACAGTTTTTACTGCTTTTCAGCTTCGGATGTACAGTAACTTCCAAACTCCTTTTTGTAAAATTACCACCTAGGTGGCTGTTCTTTTTTCTGTGTTTATGAAGTTGATTATTCCTGCTTAAGTCTAATTACACGAATATGTCCTGGTTGAATTTCATCTTGTATTCTCAGATCATTTGTCCAATTTGCTGTGATTGTCTCGTATTCTATTTCTGTCCTCCAGTGTATTCAGTCCCTCCCGGCTTGATGTCATCTGCAGATTTAATAAGTATACTCTTTATTCCATTATCCAAGTCATTAATGGAAACATTGACTAGTGCTGGACCCTCCAACAAACACCTGTAGGATCCACTCAATACATCTTTCATCTGGCAATGAAATAATGATAACTATTTTCAAGAAATGTTTTTCTAACCAAATGTTATTATCCCACAGTAGGTTCACCTAGACAATCTTTTCTTGAATATCGTGAGTCACATGTCAAAATGTCAAAAGCTTCACTGGAGTCGAGACGTAGCACTCGCTGCCTCCCAAGCCCTGTTACTCTGTTTGAAAAAGAAACTAGATCACTGACTAGAGCTGCTTTTGCAAATCCATATTGGCTGTTATGCTTCTCTTTAAGAATCATTTCTACCTCGGGTTCAGGGCCTCTGCTGTTGAAAGGATATGGCTCAGCACTTTAAACCAATACCTCTTAGGAGCTTCCTGGATACTCATAAAATCTACTTTGTGCTTGTAGGTAGTTTCTTACCACTAATACTATTTATACTGAAGGAGAGACTGAGTCCCACGAAACCCTGATGATCAGTCACACACAAAGAAGGTTGAACCTAAGAACTGATCCAAGGAAACTTGTCCCTAGGTCCTAGTCCAAAAATGTAATTCAGGTGAGCCAGGATGTGTGTCCTAATGTATGTGGGCAGCGTGATTCCACAGCAGCATCAGCAGCTTTCTTCAAAGATGCAGCCACTAAATGGGGCTGGATGTGGCACCCAAACCTCCTCAGGGTGAAGAGCTTACAGCTTGGGTCTTCAGCTCCCTGGTCGGCTGCGCTGGGCATTGGGCTACCTAACAGACACTATATAGGGGCAGTGCTTAAAAGAAACAGAGTCAGCATAGTCCCGCATTCCTTAAAGAAATAAATTACATCCTAATCCAGGAATGGGGATCAGGTTGTGCATCCCAATTGCTCAGAGGTGTCCTAGGGTGAGAGTTTGGGCAGGCATCTTGCTCCTGGCATGTCCTCCCTCCCTGTGCCTGCCCTGCTGCTGGCCTGCAGCCCCATCCCCTCTGCCCTGCCCAAAGGGGATGTGGGAACCATCTCTCTGCCTCAGGTGAGGAGGGGTACTTCACCCCAGACTGCTGGCTCTCTGGGCTGACCATCGGCACACCCGGGTGAGCTACCGAGCACCTCAGCTATGTGCTAACCCCAATGGCAGCCTGCTTGATTGGGTTCCTCGCCTTCTGCAAACACGGGCATTTAAATGCTGTACGTTCAGCAGACAGCTGTCAGGGAATCTCAAATTGCAATTGTCTACCTCTTGTTGCTGGGATAATTGGATGGTAAAAACCAGAAATACTGATTTCCCTACCCCACCAATAAGTGCATTTAGGTATTTTTAGCAAGCAAATGTGCCAAAATGCAGAAGCTACTAAATATAGAAAGTCTCGGCATCTTTTTTTCTTTATTTTTTTCTTTTCTTGAAATCTTATTGATGAGATCTCTGCCTCATGTACTTAGGAAAGAAATGAAGCAATCAACAGTAATACAGAATTTTTTCCGGTTTGGGGAAAATTTTTTGTTCTGACCCATTAATTCCCAGCTGTATTCCAACATCACACAGGGCAGTGTTAGCGTGACTTGAAGGGACTCTTTCAATCTAAAGTTAAGGTTTTTAGTTTCTCAGCTCTGCCAAGGAAAGACTCACCTGTCACTGCACCATGTTGTGAGTGGGTGAGAGCTGGATGAAAAATTCAGGGGAAAAGGGAAGAAAAAAAATTCACAACAACCAACATGTAGAATGCTCTCTTAGTCATCCTGGGCTTTGTCCCCTTCCTGCCTGTCCCTTGTCCATTTTCATATCTGAAGCCCTGATGCTGAAGTCAAGCTTCCATGTATATGTGTAGGATCAAGGGGCTCAGATTGGAACTTTTCAGAGCAATGACTCCCTAATTAGATGCTTGAAAAACTCATAGCACACTTTTAGAAATAATTAGAAAAATAAGGGCTGATGCAAATCTGTGATAAAATGGTGTGACTCATCAAAATGTCATCAAATTACATTAAAAAAATTTATCCTATTGCTTCTTAAAGTAATTTTAAGCCCAGTAAATATCCTCTAAGTCGTGGGTGCTACTGGAGCATGTAATAGTGCCAGCAGAATTGGGATGCATGTTTGCTGCTACAATAGATCAGGTGGCCACAGCAGATCTAGTTTTCTTGTGGCTTATACTATTAGAAATTGAGAGTACTTGTGAAGTAGAAAACAGGTGTTCTGCTATAAAAAGGAGAGCATATGGCCATGGATATCAAAGACCTGCTTCCTCATGACTTACCCTTTTTTTTTCCTCAGATGTTTCTGATGTTGGCATGTTGCTTACTTTAGCCAGAGCCCTCGGGGCAAGGCTGGGGAATGGTATTTGTAAAGCATGAAGCTTACCCTTTTTGGAGCTACCTGAATGTAGAAGGAACATCTAGAGGTCCTTTAGCAGAACAGGCTTCCCCAGCTCACTAGGGAAGTAGGAGCTGGATGCGGGTGTGAGCAATTGAGCCTTACTTCCCTTCTGTGCTGAGAACACCTTCCCTGTCTGGGCATAGGCCTAGCAGCAGAGAACAGAGGATTATCTGTGAAACATGGAAAGCAGTAGAGCCCCTCTCTTCCCTCTCTGGTGTGCAGCACCCTGGCCACACACACGACCTCTCGGGTTGTACCTCTGTCAGAGCTGCAGCAGATTCTTGGTGCAATGCAGGAGGGTGCAGTAAAGGCTCTGCTGCCCGGGAAGCTCTGCACAGACCTCTGTGGAGATGCTCTGTAGGATGCAGCCATCCTCTGGTTGTGTGTGTGGGGGTCAGTGGTTGCAGGGCAGGGAGAGCTTCCTCAAAGGTAATGATTGCTGAGCACTTGGGTTTACACTTGTTCTCAGTGGGTTCAGCTTGCTGCCTTCTCTGATGTACACCTCAGAGAGGACACCTCTAGGGAACGGGCTCAAACAAAATCAGGAGGAGAGCAGTTATCAGCACGGAACAGAGTCTGGGGGTCCAGCTTACTCAAATCATTGTGATTTTGCACAACTTCTGGCTGAAAAACTACTTTTCAGAGAGTTGGAGTTTGAACTTGTTGTGACGCTTATTAATTGAAGCACTCTCCTGTTTGGGTTCTCTGCTGGGCAATAATACTGTCGAATTCACATTTCACATGTCCCTTCATAGAAACTTGGCTTTTCTCTTCTATCCATTTACCTGTTTTCATGAAACTTGTAAAAAATATAATACCAGATGGAGATGTAGCTGTGTCAAAGATTTAGCTGAAATTTGCCCACAAATTTAAAAGCTCTGGGGAAGTGAGGGAGGCAGAAGGAAGAGCAGACTGCTGTAGTTGTAAGGCTTCCCCAGGAAGCAGGCTCTGCAAAGCCTTAGTCCTTTCAGCAGAAAGTCCCAAGCAGGCTCTTCCCCGCTCTTGGTGTTAGTTCCTAGAGGGTGCTTACAGCTTGCCTGCTTGGGAGACCTTAAGGCTGGAGTCTTCTCCCTTTCATGCTGTCAACTCTTGCAGGGGCTCCTCTCCTGACATACCTGCATGGCCTCCATGCACCCCTTTCCCTAGCCATCATGTCCTCTTCCCTGCATTGCTCTTTCTTCCCTCCTTCCAACATCCTCTTGTTCTTCTTGCCCTCTCTACTCGCTCTTGCCACTCCTTCCTGCCCTCTTACGAAAAGCCGGCTTGGGGAGCAGCAGAGAGGGTTAAGCCTACAAGGTCTCATGGCTGCAGAAGCGTTGGTGGCCTCATGCGTGGTAAAGTGTCTTTTTGGCATGCAGAGCTGTGAGCAGCCTCCCTCTCCCCGTTCTCCTCCTCAGGCTCTGCGCCAGCGGGCAAGCATTTGCAAAGCAAAATTACAGAGCTCTCTGGGTAATGATCTGCCCGTTCCCATACAGCAGGTGGCTGGAGGCTGAATCCACACCACTCCCTCTCAGCTCTGTTCCCATGCACATCAGGAAGGCTATTCCTCCCTTACAGCTGCTGCGAGCCAAGAGAGGCCAGGGAAGTCGCCCTCCCAGCAGAAGGGTGCCATGGGGGTGATCCTCTCTCTGCAAACACCTGCAGTGGGCTCCGATCAGAAAGACCAGATTCAAATGCCAGCCACGTGCATGGGCAGAGAGGAGATGGCATCTTCACTCAACTTGTACAACATGGCTGTGCAAGAGATCAGCACCACTTCCCGCCTGCCTATTCTTCTCTGGGCATCAGGGGCAGAGAGGGGAAATTAGGATGCATTGGATAGGTCACTTTTAAAACCCCTCTAAGTTAACTCCTGTGAGTCTTTGACTGACTGTGGGGACCCACCAAACTCTGCTCGCATTGCTGGGGAGGAGTTAGGAGGCTGTCTTGACTCTCCTGCAAAGTTTCAGGATAGCCTGCAGTGCTTACTTCTAATTATAACTGCTTAACCTGTTGCATTTATCCGTATTTCCATTTGCTAACCCACAGAAAGGCTCAGCAGGGGTGTATGCAGCCTGCAGGTTCACCAGTGAACAGGCTAATCCTAGCTGTGCTCCATCCATGCTATTCCCCCTCTCCCCTTCCCTCTGTACTGTTGCTGAAGGCTTCCTATAGCGGTGCCATCCTGCTTTCCCCTCCTGCCCTGCCAAGCCCTTCCTGCCGCAGCAGCAATGATACAGCAGCCTGTAGGACTCCCTTGCACCGTTTTGCGAAGCATAGTCATTCTATACCAGTGGGAGGGAAGGAGTGTCAGGCCCCAGGCAAAGAAGAGCACAAGACCCCTAAGCATGTCAGATCCACTTTCTTTTGGCTGCTGAGGATAAAGTCTGGGAATTAGGAATATGAAACTGTTTATCTTTTACACTGTTAGAAAGGATGGGTACTGTATGCTGTCCTGGATAAGAACCCAGCCTGGATCTCTCTACCCATTTTATCCTCTGAGACTCTTGACACTCTCTCCTCCCAGAAGGAACTTTGGTAGGAGCCTCTTATCCACATTTATCTTGCAAAATAAATATCTAATAAACAAACCCTAATACTATTAAAGGGCATTTTGAGACATTAACTTATTCCCCTAAGCAATAGAACAAACAAAGCAACTTCATTAGCAGTAATATATAATGCAGAGTCTGAGCATCTCCCTTTGGGTGGAAGAACCAGGCTTGCTCAGGTAAGCAAGGGTCTCTGGGGACTGGTGTGGATCAAAGTATGCTTTGCAGGGACGGACGCTCTCCTGTGGCACGAAAGTGAAGCTCTTCTTGAGGGGTACTTCAGCCTGGTCCCTACAGAACACCTGTGTGGCCACAGAAGTGACACATAAATCTGGGGGAGTCCCAGATTCATACCCCTGTCGCGACTCCCAAAGGCAGTCGGTGCATCTGGAGGAAACGATGCGAATGCTGCCGTCCCGGTGTGGTTGCCTATGGGGGCTCCATGCTACTGATGCTTTTTGGCTTCTGCACGAAGGCAAAACCCAGTGAGCAGTAACTTCACAACAGCAGATGGAGGAAGACAGGGTGAAATGGGGGGGTGACAGAAGTGTGGATTGTAGCAAAAGAGGAAGCAAGGGGGAAAAGAGACCATGTGGAGGGGATGAGTCTAGGGGACAGAATCTGTGAGTTATGACCTCTTCCTAATTTCCCTCCAGAAATTTAGTTCTTTTTAATGCAGTGTGGGTCCTGTAAGAAATAATGTATGATAGAGCACATCTTTATATAAGATTGGTGCATGAAGTACTTTAAAATTTGTTACAATCTGATAAAATGTTACATGTATTGCAATATTTTGCCTGTCTCTTGTATCTTCTCCCTGGTGATCTTAAAGCACATTGCAAGCTTTCCATTCATTGAGTTTCCCAACATCTTTGTAGGTCAGGCTTATCTCTGGTTTATAGATAACAAAATTTAAACTAGAAGTTCAAATGGCTAAGCTGAGAAAATGACCCAGCACCCCAGACCCCACCAATGCTGGTGAACTTGAAGCCTGTCCATCCAGGCAGTCATCTGTATAGTTGTACAGGAGGGGCAGTGACTTGTGCAGAGCCCAGGGAAGAGCTGAGGAACGGGTGGCCCGTGGTGCTCCCTGCTAGCAAACACTGCAACCTTGTATTTGCACCAACACCTTGTGGGAGAGCTTCATTCACTGGTGCAGGGCTGACTCCAGCACAGATCCAGCCACGTGAGCAGTCCCCAGAGGGAGTTGTTAAGTGTTTAGGACATGACCGCTTTTGGCTTTGGAGTCTACAGCTGTGCTCAGGGCAGGTCCCTCATTGCTGGGGCCGCCCAAACTGGCTCAGGCTCCTCCAGCCCTTCTCCAGTCCATTTGTTCCTGTCATTTCTGTATTGCTCAGCCCAGAAATGCTGCTGCCAGGGAGCAGGGCGCCTGTGCGCACTGCCTTGTCCGTGGCAGCAAGGCAAGGGGACCGTGGCTGGTGCTCATTTTGCTCTTAGCACTACCACCCTGCAGAGAAAAAAATTGCAGCACTGGTGTAGAAAGGTTGGTCTGCCTTGACACATGATGTACCTCCAGCAGATGAAGATTTAGTATTTTCAGCACAAGAGAAGGCAAAGCTGGGGATGGGTGATTCAGTCCCATTGGACCCCTCCCCTATGTCCATTTCTTTTTCGAGAGTGGTGGCTTCTCTGCCTCTCTTTGCTGCCGGACAGCCCTGTCACAGCCTGTTAAGTCAGCGGTATCTCGCAGCACTGCCCTGGTGCTCCCTGTGCTGGCAGACTGTGTGAGTGTGTGCTGGAAAAGGACTGAGGGTACTTGGGCCAGATGCCTGTCCTGGAAGACTATTCCTGTCTAGCCTGGCCAGGCTGGGCCAACAGCAGTGGTTTGGCGGTGACCCCTGTGGGCAGTGAGTGGGTTGTTTGCAGTCCTGTTCCTGGGTCACCTCATCTCAGAGACTGCTGATCTCTACTTGTAGCCCAGCAATGAGGGGAGCAGTTCAGGCAAGGGGTGAGGAGGGCTCTAGGTGGCAATGTGGGGCTTGCTGCAAAGGTCACTCTCATGGTCTGAGATCAGGCAGGCTTCCTGCACCCAGGGAGCTCCTACTGCTGACTCGGGGCTTGGGATCTTTTCTGTGCCCAAAGAGAGAAGGCAGGATTGGATTTTGATCCCAGATACAGCTGCACTGAGCCAGAACCATTGGTCTTTGGTAACCCAGAGCTGGCACAGGCCCTTAGGGCTATCAAAGCAATGCAATTTCACCAATATCAAATTCTCCTCAAAACGAAATACGTTCCCACCTCCTGGGAGGATGCACTGCAAAGCCAAGTCAGTCTGGCTTGGAAATGTGTACTCAGTCCGGATCCCGATCCTTTCATCTGACTGTTCTGCAGCACACTCTCCTGAAAGTGATTCTTCTCAATCCCCTGCACATGTGCCACTGAATAAGGAACAGGAGATGCTGCCAGAGTTCACACTGAGTGCCACAGGGATCTAGAATAAATACTGCCATGTAATAGATTTTTATCCACTGCCTTGCTGTAATCCCCATCTGAATCCCTTCCAAATTGCAGTCAGGCGGCTGTTTGTACAAGTCAAACATTGATTCAGCTGCTCTCGAAAGGGATTCGGGGAGTGCAGGCTGGAGGGAGCACTAGCCAGGGAGCTGGAATACTGGGATTTATTTGTTACGTGCCAAAGGGTTAAACTCTTTTCACAGCGCCCAGCACCAGAGTATCTCCCCTTTCCACGCATGAGGAGGACGTATTCACAGCAAGGATAATTGCTTAAGCAGTGAGCTTGGCACCTCGAGGAGCTCTCATGTCCCTGGTCAGCAGGCCTGCGGTTGGCTTGCAGGGGCTGTGGGCTGGGAGACCTCCTTGCAGTGCTGGGTAATCACCTGCTCCTCTGGCGTCAGAGCAAACCGTGGTTTCCTCTGCGTCCTGGATAGCGTGTAAGGGGCTTAGCTTCCTGGCTTGTATCTGGTCCTTCAAATATTCCCTGTCAAGGCCCTTGGTTAGGATTACTCTTCTTCCTAGGGCTGCTGGTGGCAGGAGCATGGCCTGGTGCCCAGCATGTGGTTTCTCTCCCAGGTTTCCTTAGCCCATCTCAGAGCGCGTGTGTGAAGGGGAGGAGTCCAGAAAAAATCCTGGAGTCCTGGGCAGCAGCTACCGGCTACTGCTCTGCTCATGTTATCTGCCTTTTTTAGCATGTGCAAGGATTTTTCTCAGGGACAGACCTTTCAACCCTTCACTGTATTTTATTTCTACTTCATTTCCTGCCTCCTCAATGGGCTTTGGCATCAGGCTCTTCTCTTTGCCTAGCACTTGCCTGTCAATGGCAGGGTCAAAGCACAGGGTTGTCACAGACATGGGAGGCCTTGGTCCTTGGGACTGAGATGGTTTTGGGCAACTCATACAGGGGTACACATGCTCTGGTGCAGGCCAGCTCCTCACACCAGCCTCCCAGCTGCCAGAATGATAGAGGGCCACAGTGAACACTGAGCAGCCAGGACCAGGACTGTTTTGCTCTACCAGTGGTGACTTCTGCAGGGCTCAGCCTCTCGCAGAGTGCTTCCATCCCCATGCCATGCTTGAGTGCAAGGGAGGAAATCCCGCAAAGCCAGTTGCACGTTGAGTAAGTATATCCCACTTCCATAGACTGGGACAGGCTGGAAAGAAATGCCATGGTTGATTATACGTCAGTGGGCCAGAGACCAGTTCTTGGCCTGTGCTTTGTATAGCACTGAGCCCAGAATTTAGTCATTAGTAATTTTACAAATTTTCTTTCTTTTCTGCTTGCTCCAGATGGCCATGCCTGCCACTTACAAGGGTCCTGCTGGTGCTGGATTAGCTATGCAGCACCTTCAGCAGGTTGAGAGCTCAGTGGAGGTGTTCTCTATGGTCCCCATGGTTCATACATTGCTTGGGGACCATGCTGTATGGTCCCAGGCACTAGTCCTAGGCACTGCAGCCTCACATCAGCAGCCATTGTTGCTTCCTGGAGTACGGCAAAATGAACAGGGCAGAAGGTAAGCAAAAGGGAAGGATGCAAATTCTCTGAATGACTGCTGAACGTTGTTTTAGAGATAGGGGCTAGATGACTGGCAATGATGGTCTGCTGAAGTGGGGGAAAGAAATTGCTATGGCTGTTGATCACTGACAAACAAATCAGAGAGGTTCAGTCTAACCAAAGCCAGATCTGAGCAGAACCTCAAGTTCAGCCAATGAGGAATGTTGAGCTATGAGTGAAATGGCTGAAGAGTTTCTGTGTGGGATGTTTAGGCTCACTTCCACACCTGCAGCAAACAAGCGGGATTATGGTGCCAGCCAGAGTGGCTGCAGCTCAGGGGCTGGGGCAGCCATGTGGAAGGGAGCAAGGGGCATGTTGGCAGCGTTTGGCTCCTGGTTGGCTTGAACTTTGCAGATCAAATTGAAATTCACTGAGGGAGAGGAAACAAATTAATCACCTGATTCATGAAGAATCCTGCTGCAACCAGACTGGCCACAGACTCAGGGTCATCTCAGGATGGGTAGGGAGAGCAATGGGGCTGTCCACTCTCCAGGCAAATGAGAGCAAGAGGCTTAAGGCTTCTCAGTACTGGAGAAAGTAACGGACTGCCCTGGAGCTCACAGCCCTGCTTGAAAATGATGGAGGCTGACAGATCTGGGATTAATCTAAAGGTTTCAGCTCTCTGAGCACCGAGTGGAAATTCGCCTGGAAACCACAGCACAGGAGCTCAGCATGACAAAAGCACTAACTGGAAGTGGGGGGGGGGGAGGCAGAGGCATGCGTGGGTCAGATAGCTTTCCCCGCCTGATTATGCACAAAGGCTAGAGCCCTTCTCTCCTGCTCTCCCAGCCATGTGTCTGGGTAGGGATGGAAGGCATTCAGTGCTAATAAGAACATTAAAAAATAGGCCACTTTACGTTAGGCAGATTCTTCTGCGGGTGCAACTTTGCATTGCTAATTAGATGTAGAGGCAAAGCTATACCCACAATGCGCAGCACTCCCAATTGCACCTGGTCATGCTCTTAGAGCAGCTGGGCATTTGGGTTAGGCAGCCTGCACAAATACTACAAGCTGTGGGCTCGCCTACGCAGGTATTTGCAGGTGTTAAGAGTGCTTGTGTGGGATGGGAAGGGAGAGTGGGAGCCAGGCTAAGAGCTGGATCCAAGGTGTGCTCTGCTGGTGCAGACTTGGACTTCTCTTGTTCAGCTTGTCTAACTGAACAAGGGAAAGGCTATCTCCTGCTGTGTCTATAGCTTTCTTGTAAGGCTAGGATGCTAATCTGTTGCTCTGTCCTGAATGTGGAAGACCAGGGCACCCCTTTTCATCTGCCTCAGTGTCCATTAAAGCTACTGTTGTAGCCTGTAGGGTTATGGGGACATACCACACTTCATACTACATCCAGGTGCAGTCTGCAAGGAAGGATGTTATATGGACGTGCATATCATAGAATGGTGATTCCTTGCCCTCAGGCACCAATAGCCTTCAGCTGAGGCTGATGAAAGTTTTTTCTCAGTGCGAGAAAACCACAAATTCTCGTACATCCTGCACTACTTCAGTCTCAGAGTATTAGCACAGCTGTCATACTTAGCTATGTCTGCATGTTCATGCCTTCATATCTGATTCCAATACAACGACACCATCATCCGTGTTGCTTACATCAAAGGACTGAATGCATCACAGTTCACAGTCTTAACTCCTTTCAATTAGCTTGCTCTATAAATACATAACCCACAGTGAGTGGGTATGTGTAATATATACCTGTGTATGGTTCTGCTAAGTGCTGTGGATGGGATCTCTGATCTGATTATTTTAAAGTCACTGGCCTACATCTTCTGCAGTAGATATAAACTGGCGCAGCACAGTGGTGTTGCCAGTTTATGCGAGGTCAGGATCTGGCCCATAATGTTAATCTGTAGTAGAAACTTGTCTGTGTTTCTGAAAAGCAGAGATATTTTGAGTGTGCGATCAAATTGGCATTCTTATCCAGGTTTCTGCATGGTATAATTGCAATTTCAAGATCCTAATGTTATTAAATTATTAAATAATGTAGCAGTGGAAGGTTAGTTTAAGGTTGTGGTGTGATTTTTATCTCTTTGATGTGATATTGTTGAAGTGAAATCAGCATGATGATATGTCCCAGTGCACAAACTGGATATGTAGCAGAGATGAATGAACACAGGCACGGTTTCAGACCAACCAGCCAGATCTGAACACATGTCCTCTTCTAAAAAAGGAGTCTAGGAGAAATAATTTTCAGCTCCATGATCCACACACCCAGTCATTATCACAGACATTATGATGGTCTCTCCCTGCTTGTGTTTTAGAAAAGCTCAAAGACTGAATTGCAATACAGTCGTTGCTAATTCAGAGTAAGTGGGCGACACTGCAGCTGGTGTCTGTTTGCCCATCTGATATATGAATAGCAATCGATTTGGATTTTTTCTCTAAGCATAATGTGATATTGAGTATGAGATCATTGCCAAATCTTCATGAAGAATTATGTTTGGTTTCGCTAGAAGACGGAGGCAGCTTGGTCACCCTGTTAACAGGTGAAGCACACAGTCCCCTCCAGCCTGGGGAGTTGTTTTGCCATGGGCATCTTCCTCTGTGTTTAGCTACCGAAACTATAACAACTTGTAGCAAATAAAGGAAATAAGTGCTCCAGTTCTGATTCCTGTACTAGACGAATTTCCAATATATGTATGCTAATAGTCATCCAAGGTTTATTTTATGACTGTCTTTTTGTTCTTTTCCATTTAGATTTACCCTCCTATAACACTGTATCTCTTCTTCAGAGAGTCTGCCAAAAAAAAATTTGGAGATGATTGTCTTTTTGTTCTGCTATCATATATAATGTATGGTTAGTTAATGGTAATATTATTAATTGCTATCACTAACATCTTGTAGCGTGGGTACACCAATGGAGCTTTACAGCTACTTCAAGCTTGTTTTTTTTAAATTTATAAATCAGCTCCTTCAGTCCCATCATCGATTGCTCTTTTCTGAAGCCTCTTCTAAGCTGTAAATCTCATTCTGGAATTGAGGTGTGGGGAGAAGCCCTTTTCACAATCAAGTTGACAGCAAGTCTGCTGCCTTGAGATCGTAGGAGCCAAAGCACCACGTAAGCGCTACATTCTGTTGGGAACATCAGAGAAGTAACTCTGAAACTGCACTGTGGTTTGTGTTTATTCTCCCTCGCTGATGTCCGCATTAAAGCACTTCGTTTACAAGTGATGACAAAGTTGTTCTCTGCTGCAAGCTGAGCCTGAAGGCAGGAGGCCGGTGTGTGATGGAAAAGATGGAGTTTCTCAGAGCGATACATCGCCTTTGCTTTCTCCCAGCACACAGTTTTGAGGAGGAAATTCTTTGGCTTGATGTTTAAGTATTGGAGACAGAGTCAGTGATGCTGGGAACAATTCAGGGGTGGAAGGGAGGTAAATGGGCTTGGGTGAATCAGTAACAAACTTGAATCTTTGATCAAAACATGAAGTGACATGTCCGCCTCCTTCCCCTCCCTGCTGCAGTCTGTGCGAGACTTGGATGAAGCTTGGGGAAGTTGGGGAGTTAACCAATCTTTTTTAGCAAGTGACTTTGCATCTCTATTTGTTCTCCGCATATGGGGATATATTGTGCCAGTCCCTAGGACGATGTGATGTGACAAGTGAAGAGACAAAAGACCTCTAAACCTCATGCAAGACACCATGTGCAATTTCTGTCTTTCTTTTTCAGCGTGTGTGGAGCAAGCTGTACTGCAGACAGGCTCTCCAGCAGGGGATTGGCAGAGCTCAGATTTGGCTGGGTCCTGTTTTCTTCTGTGCTTGCTGCACATTAGGCTGGAAAAAAGCTGGGTGGAGGAGACCTGAGTTTTGGTGCTTTTCTTCAGCCCACTGCTGCTGTCTTCCTTGCTTAGCTGCTTCTGTGTCTCCCACTGTGGGTGGTTAGAGCCCAGCGCTGCTTCCCTACCCTCTGCCAAGCCTGATGCTCCATGGCAGGACTTCTGGTGCTGCCTTTTCCAGGTGGAGCTGTAGATAGCAACAATATGTTGGCTCTTTCCCATCCATTCCCTGCCAGGGTGACAAAGACAGCACTTAGAGCAAATGCTGGCTTTTGCAATACGTGAAGCTCTCAAAAGCTGGGACAGTACTCATGAGAAAAGCAGTAACTGCACTGGAAGCAGAAGGGGCTGTCACCTCAGGCCCTTGGCTGGCTGGATGTCTGCTTGCTGGCATGAAGTCACTGTTGAATTTTGAAGACATGGTTTTCCACACAGTTTTGAGAGCTGCTATAATGCTCTAGCCTCAGCGTTTTGGCATTGTGCTACTAACACCATGATTTTGCATCATTGGTGTGGCAGAAATTAATTTGTGACATTGCAATTGAATTAAAAAGAGAGAAGAAAGTGGGTGCGACCTAGCACAGTCCACCCGACCTTTGAAAGCAGGCTTCGATTCCTGCAGGGCCCTGCTTCCAGTGGAAGCTCCTCTGGGCTTACACCTATCTCTGAGGCAAAGTTTGGAAATATTCCACTGAGGCACTGAAAATAGTGGCAGTTTATACAGGGCTTTGGAAGGGATTTCCAGCTGTGGAAATGCCCTGGTGTTTCCAGTCAAAAATCTGATGACTATGAGTGCTGACTAAAACAGGCCAAGTTTGGATCCCCAAATCTAACACGATACTCTGAAGAAGTCTGAACTTTGCTTTACTTTAGCCCCAGGAGACCTAACCTGCAGGACGCCTTTGAGTCTATGTGGTGGCCCAAATCACTCCTTGCTGGAGGAGTACACTGAGTGAACTCATTGTCACAGTTCTGCTTGTACCTCGGTGCCCTGTTCTGCCACCACCATTGCTCCTGTCTGGGCATCACTGGTGGAGGCTTTTGTTGATTGATTGGAGGTAAGAAAAAATACTCCACCCCTGGCAGTGTAAGTGCATGAGAGCACCCAGCTGCCACCACATGGTCAGACAATAATCACCTGCCTTTACTCCTTGGGTGAGTCTGTAAAGCTGGAAGTGCAACAGCAGGCTGTGTCAGTGATGGAGTGTCACCCACAAATAGGGACACAATGGGAGCGCCATGTCAAAGTTTCTCCTCGAGCTGTGGTAACATCCAAGCCAATGTGTGGAAAGGTGCTAAATGGGGAGGAGAAGCTATCAGAATCGTGACTGGCACAGCTGGTGTCTCCGACATAGAGAATATGTTGGAGGTGGCTGTAGCTAAGTTTCTACAGAGTTTGACATGTTTGGCAGGTCTGAGTTCACCTGTGCGACTGGAAAGCTCAGCAGAGGTGGCAATGGTGCAGAGTGCAGGAACCACTGCTTGCAAGCCTGCCTTCTCAAAAGCCTTTGACATTGAAGTCAATGAGCCAAACATCATATGAAAAAGGGTAACAGCTAGGACTTTTCATATTCGTAGCAGTTCGGAAATATTCCCCAAATAAATCTCCCTACATTGTTGGACTCCATGCTTGCCTCTGCTGTAAAACAGATATTTTCCCTCTGTGCGTGCCTTGGTTTCCCTATCTGTCTGGTGGTGAGAATAAGACACTGTCTATTAGTATGAAGGACTTTGAGAGCCCTATATTAAATGCTTAGCATTACTGTTATTTAGCGAGTGAGAATCTTCTGGTGATAGGCAGGGATGAAAATTAAGAGGATAAATATGACAATAAATGAGAAAAATTAAAACCCAGCCAACATTTTCACTTAATTAGTTCATGATACCTACTATGCAAGGAAAAGCAGTCTTTCCCTAAGGACATTCACTTCTTCTTGAGTAGAATTTCTTTCTGATATGTGGTAATACAGCCATATCCAGGATGAAATCAGATCCTTCTTTGGCTGATGTCTCATCTCAGGCTTTTCTGGAAAAATTTGTTGTTATTTATATTAATTTGGAAAGTAAAATCAGCCTTTTGTCTTTGTTAGAACGTAACTAATTTGGGCATCTCTAACCAATGAGCATAATTTTTTCTATTTATTTGGTGGGGAAACTGAGGCACAAAGTGGAGAAATGAGGTGCCCAGCATTACCCACTGAGTCACTGCTCTGATCAGCACTGTGGATTCTTCACCTTCCAAGTCATCAGAAATGCAATCCTTATTTTATACTCCAGGCTAGTTTTGAGTTAGTAACATTCAGCTGTTTAGCTATCAAAGATCTGAGCAAGGCTTTAGTTACCTATCTGGATAATGGAAATATGTGCAGTTGCATTGTATTAAAAATATGCATCGGTTAGCTTTTGTCTGGTGTTAAGAAAGAATTTCCTGATAGGCAACTTGTTAAATAATTATTCTTTACTTGGTGATTGAAGTTTCCTCTGAAGCATCTGGTACTTACAAACATGGAAGATATGAATAAGATGGACCAATGAACCCATTAGTTATGAAGTTTTTTGTGTTTTCTTTAATGCAGAGGTGCTGCCTATAAAATGGACCTCTCCAGTATGTAGTATGTTGTCAGGATTTTGGTCACAAAAACTCTTTGAAGCTTACAGTCTTGTGTTAAAGGTAAGAATGCTGGTTTCTGGCCCATTTTATACCATTATGTGCTGTCCTGAGCCAGAGCTGTGGCCTTGCAATGGTGTAAGTATAGTCAGTCATGCCTTGGGGCAGGCGGATGGATTATACAACCCTTGAAGTCTCCCTTCCAGACCTATTTTCTGTGATTGCAATGCACATGTGCGTGCATGTAACTGACCTGCAGCTCCATGGCACTCTCTCCACCAACCCTTCCCTTAGTGCCTCCTTTTTAGATGCAAAGCTCTCATCCATTCTCTCCCCTTGTCTGTAGCTCTCTAATTCTCCATAAGTGGCTGCAAAACCACTGCCGTGAGAATAACTGCTGCCTGTTCCTGTGGCAGCAGCATAGCTGTGTCCCCTACCCCATGGTGGGGCAGCCCACAGCCAGAAGGAAGATACTTCAGAAGCAGTGTCAGCTTTTTTCTGCCACTAAGCTGTGCTCCAGCCCCCCTTCCCGGGTTGCTGCCGGTGAGGTAGCAATTATGCTCTCATCGATCCCTCCTCTCCAGGAATCGCCCTGCGCGCACCAGCACACTGTCACGATCAATAGCCCAGCACTCGTGCAGAGACGGCAAGGGGGCCAAAGAGGCAATTTGCTCACTGGACAGGTTACGATGAAATAATATTGTGTCAGGAGGTGAAGTGGCAGAGCGGCTGGCACTAAAGATTTCCCTCTGTGGCCACAGGGAAAGCTAGGGCTGGATGAGATTTAAAGTCAGGCTCGATAGCTGCTGCTTAGATCCTGCTGGAGATGAAGTATAACTGAAAGCATGTGGGGAAACGATTGTTTGGGAAACAAAAAGTGATATGGGCCTTTAAACCCATCACTTCAAAATTGTTCTGACTGGGAAGAAAACAAGGAGATAAAATACCTTTCATTTTTGACCTCTAGCTGATAGGTATTAAATACATACAGGGTTCATTGTGGACAAAACTCAGGGCTTCCAACAGCCAAGCTCAATCAATTAGCCTATTAATAAAAGACAAAATACTGCATTCAAAAAAAGGAGGCACTTGCCTTGACAGTCACTGCTGTGTTAGAGGTGTATTACAAATTAGGCAATCAAAGGTACCACTTAGATTTTTCTGCCAATTTTTGACAGACGAGGCAAGGGGAGTTTCAAGACTTCTCTGAAATGTTTTTATCTTGTTTTGAGTAGCCCCTTGATGCTGTATCTCAAATGTAATGAGTAGATAGCTTTATGCCTGTTACACCCTGATGCAAAGCTCATGTTTGATATGTGATAGTCATCTCTCCCATGTAAAGTATCTTAGTCTTCAGCTTTGCTGAGTGTAAGCAGAGACCACTGTGGGTGCTGCTTAACTCAAGGGCCTTGGTGCCCGTACAACCCATTTGCACCCATTGCCCTCTTCCCAACATATATCAAACACTTGGAAATACACACAATTACTTAGAAACAAAATACTGATCTCTATCATGGAATCTATGTTAATATATTTATAGAGAACGAAAACAGAGGTTATTGTAAGCATGGAAACCACTGATAACAAGGCCTTCAGTCAAAGGAAGGTTCACAGAAAAAGAAGGCTTAGTAGTTAGATGTGGGAAACTGCCTGAAGACTGCTGCTACTCCCAGATACACCTCACACATGCTTTGCCACCCCAGGCACATAATTGAGTCCAGATCTTTCAAAAGTGCCCCGTTATTTGGAGTGTCTCATTAGTGGTAACCCATGAGTGGAGCACCTGCAGATGCCCCTCCATCAGCAGGACCTAGCAAGGCTCTGCACATCTGCTCATCAAGTCAGCTTGCAGTTAGGCATCTCACAGTTATAATGGAGGCAATCTGCTTTCGGCGCCTCTCAGTTTCCACCTCTGTGAAAAGGAGGCAACGTTGCAGGAGATGAACAGCTTCGTGGGAAGCATCCAGGCCAGAATAGCCTGTTCACACAACATGGCGGCAAGAAAACCTTGGGTAACTTGGTACTCCTAAGGAAACCTGTGTCTTAGGTGCTGTCACAGGCTGCTCACCCCAGCTATGCAGCTAAGCCCTTGCCATTTCCTGCAGCCTCCAGCCATCCCATGATTTCTCTGGGGCAGTGCTCTCAGGCCCAGCACAACACAGGGACGGAACCCAGTGCTGCTGTTGAGAAGGTCCCTGGGTGTTGGAAAGCAGTCTGTGGCCAGTCCAAACACAGACTGCCCACAGGGCCCCTGGATGCCTTCTGCTGCCTCTACGTCTTCAAGATTAATAGTGCTCCACAGTCATCCTGTGCAAATGCAACACAGGGCTGCTTGCCCTTGGTGAATAAATGGGGGCAGCATGTTTGAGCTGGCCCCAGCAATGCAGGGAGCAATTCCCTGGCAAGAGAGCGTCTGGCTTCCCTGGCTCTGCAGAGGGAGAGGGGGAAGCGTGATCTACCCTCTCCATGCTGTACAGCTTCCATCTCCGCCAGTCTAATGGTGCTTATTTGTCACTACGGAAAGGAAAACCCAGCCATGTGCAAGCACGACATCTGCTCGGCGGGCTGCCTCTGCTTGGCACTTGCCAGCACGCAGCATGACACTGTTTGCTGGCCCCCACACCACTCGCCCTGGGTGCTTTGCAGCAGCACTGGCCGTAGTGCAGTAAAGGTCAGGGGTGTGTGTGCCTCCCGCCAGCGGGCTCAGAACTGCTGCATTTAAGCCTAAAGCAAGGCCTCTGGGTGGCTCTGTAGGGATGTGAGCAGGGACTGGCAAGCTGAGGCCAGTGGGCTCTGCTGGGGTGCGTCTCCTCCCTGCCCATAGGGGTTAGGAGGCCTTGGGCAGAGTGGACTGGTAGCTGACAGGTATTTTGCTGCATTTCCAAGGGCGTGCTATGAGAATTTGGATGATGCCTTTCTCTTTCTGTGAGGTAGCTTCTACCTGGAAATGCACGCAACAAGGCATTTGAAGATTTCTTAATTGTTGTCCTCACAGTGCAAATGGATCTGATTTAAATCCCTAAATGCCAACACTTTTTGTGTACTGCTTTAGCTGTGAGTGTGACAGTAATGTCTCCCCCTCTCCAAAATACTGTGGTTATGTTAAGCAATAGCATAGCCCTGCCTGGGGACAAGGGGCAAAAGGAATGAGTTCCTCTGCAAGGCAGAAAAGCTCTGCCCCATCTATGTGGCAGCATCAGCCCCTGAGATGCAGGGCATCGGTGGGGAGCGGGTCTCCCCTGCTTGAACTGAAGATCCCATGCCTATCTGTATTTGTGTAGTGATGAGGGCTTTCCACTAGAGAGAGACATGAGTACACACAGAAAACCTGTTTGCTATTTGTATCACACAGTCCACCTGGCCAACATGGTGCAAAAGGCAATGGCTGGAGCTAATCATGAAATAAGCTTTTTCCCCCACTAAAATTTTTATTTATCTTTTCTGACTGACACTTATCTTCAAGACTTTGGGGTTTTGACAAAGCAAATGCTCTTTTTTTTTTTTTTAATTCTTGCTTTAATTTTTTTTGTTTGTTTGTTTATAGTTCTTTCAGTAGAGGTCAAAATATACTCAAATATTGGACAGTCTTACAAAAAATCAAGAAACTTGTCAAAAATATTTTTATTAGAAGTATTTTTCTAGAGAAAATTTTCAGCTGGTTACTGTTTATCTGACAGGAAAGTGGATATTACCCAAGTAAAAATTGGTAATTCTTGTGTACCTTTTTCTCTCTATAGACAAAAACCCGATTCAGTGACTTCTGAATTATGAACATCTGTGGGAGGACCATGGCGATTATTGAACACGACACATTTTAAGAGCAGAAGTAAAGAATAACTTTCTTAATTGAAAATCCCAGGGAAGCAGAAATGTGGCCAAGGACAGTGGTGTTAATATTTCTGTGTTTATGTGTCATGCTTTAATCCTCGCAGGCAGCCAGGCCTGTGCTTTGCACACCAGAGGGAGCTGGTCCTCTCAGCTATTTCTTACCAGAAGACCCGCACAGCCAGCAGAACCAAACCTTAGTGTGGTCTTGGAGCATCGCCTATTTGGAGGTAATTGCACTGTTGAGTGAGATGCCTTTAGCACATATATTGTTATATGTATATAGTGTAGGTTTTCCTTTGGGGTCAGTTGCAGCTATGAGTGCGGAGGGTGTGTAGCACCTAAGGCTGCTTTGCCTGGGATTTCTGGTGAGCATACAACTCAGGGTGGCAGGGCTGTGAGTCACACAGTTTCTTCTATTTTTGGGTCCTGTTTTTGAATGCTTTCCCCTGTGGTATATGGGTGGCTGAAGGAAACACACACATGCACGCTTCACATACTGCAAATAGAAAGTCTGCATTTAAAGGCCTCCTATTGCTTTCTTGCAGACCCTGACAAGCTTCAATCTGCTACTCCTAATAAACATGCTTTCCTGGGGTGTTGCTCGCTGGGAACAGATGGTCCCATGGGGGACAGATGGGCCCAGAGCTGGGAACTTCCAGGGCCTTTTGGTGGGAAATGGGATCCCATCCTTTACCTCAAAGGCCCATCCTAAAGGCACAGTGAGAGCATTCTCCTCCGGTATGTTTCTAATCCCATGAAAAATCCCTCTTCGTTGCTGTCAGGTGTGAGAGGGTAGGTCACCATCACAGCCCGCGCTAAAGCAGGGGGTTCCAACGTACAGGCAGTGTCCTCCTTTCTGCTGGACATAGAATAAATCTGAGGAGTGAAGAGGGAAATAAGTAACACACATAGACTTAAAGACCATGAAATAAGGGCCTTTTTCTTTGGTACCTCCCAAATGGCTTCTTCCCCCAAATATGCCTCCTACACTACCCAAGGTAAGACCATCACAGATCTCCATCATGACAGGAGACATGACAGGGGTGTAAATCTGTGGATTTAAGAATCTGTTGTGAGTCAACATGGATCTGAACAAGTCTCCTTTCAACATTCACTCTACAGTTACAGGCCCAGCTTTGCTCTATCTTCTCATCTTGGGGAACACATGTGCAGGATTTAACTGCTCCTTTCACCATCAACAACCATTCCTCGAAATGAATCACTGCCTCCAAGATCATTTCCTGGATCTTTTCCATAGAACGTCCGATATCTCAAACAGATGTCTTTTCTTTTTCTGTTCATCTACCCTGGAGCTATTATGATCATAGTAGCTGCTGGATTCATAACAGCAGGTGCAGAAAGCCTGGCTGCATCCTGGCCACGGCACCCCTCTAGGCTAGTTTTCTGTAGCCTTTTCTCAAAGTGTATGGCCTAGACCCAACAAGGTTGTTAAGCTCCCAGTTCCTATTTGTTCTTAATTTTCCCTTTGAAAACTAGCCCTTGGCTAGTGCGGTTTTCTCAAAAAATGCAACCCTTTGTTATACCAAGTTTTTGTTCGCTCCAGCATGAAGCCCAGCCTTCCCGTGGGGAGAAAATACCACACATAGGGGACTAACTGTTGAGAGGTAATATAGTTGGGAATTTTTACCTCAGAGTCATGTTTTATTGTAGATCACTTTCTCCCTTTGTAATACCCCTCTGGGCCTCCTAATAAACCCCCCTCTCCACTTGTTTATGGACTCTCATTCTGTTTCAGAAATCTGGTAAATGCAGAAGCCTTTAGACAGAAAATGTAGACTAAAAGCTGCTCTAAACCAATGTTTCTTCCCTCTTCTTTGTAAGCCCAGTGCACATTAAATGAAACTTATATGCTTCTTGAAGCTGCCTGTGTTATTATTGGAACTGATGCACATTCACTCCAACCAATCTATTTTTATTTGAACCACTTACGCTGTATGAAACCAAGCATAATAACTACAGTCAATATAGATATATTTGTTTTTATTTAAACTCCTAAGTGTGCTAAAAGCAATAAATGCTTTTCCCCCTGAAAACCAATATATACGTTTAATAGGCAGAAAATGTATGTATCAGTCAAAGCAGGAGTGACCCATGGCCCAGGGGGCCGCTCCTGAAATCCATTGCGCTGTCACCCGCGCAGGCGGCTGCAGGGGGCCGGGGGCTGCAGAGGCCAGAGGGGGAAGGAGGGGAGTGGGTCTGCAGGGGCTGGCAGCTCCCTGCCGGGACGCCTGGCTCGGCGGGAAGGGAAAGGGCAGTGAGGCCTGTCACTAAAGGCCCAGGGGACAGCGGGCCGCAGAGGCGGCCATTCCCCAGGGTGTGGCGGGGGCTGCCGGGCGCCCCCTGTGGGTGAAGGCTGGTGCTGCCCCATAGCGGTTCCAGCCGATTCCGGCCGGTCCCAGCCAACTCTGTGGTGGCCCCTGGGCAGGATGAGGCGAGGCCCTCAGGGGAGGTGGTGGCGGATCTGAGCCAGCCGCGGGAGTCTGTGGCACCACTGTGAAAGTGTATTTTAGAAGGGGTGTAAGCGCCATGCTCAAGGAACAAGGTGGCCAGAGCAGGAGGAAAGACCAGAGACAAAGACCACACAGGAGCAGGCAGGGAGAGGAGAGCTGCAGTCGAGGCAGTGGGCCGGGCTGGGACTGGGAGGTATGACTCTGAAGGGGCTGGCCACACACAAAGCACTGGCTCAGGGGCAGTCCATGTCATGGGGACAGAGTATAACATCTAGGGAGGGGATTGGGGAGCAGAAAGTGGGGACGAGAGGTTTGGCAGAGGCAAGGAGTGTTTTCCTTGTGTGCCTGTATGTTTGTTTTACTAGCAGAATCAGTAATTAGAACTTTGTTCATTGACAGTAAATTAAATTGATTGAAAATCCTCCCAAATCAGTAAACTGTTTTTGCCCATGACACCAATATGCCTCT
The DNA here is from genome assembly GCF_011004875.1 of Balearica regulorum gibbericeps. Taxonomy (NCBI): domain Eukaryota; kingdom Metazoa; phylum Chordata; class Aves; order Gruiformes; family Gruidae; genus Balearica; species Balearica regulorum. The sequence goes on along the minus strand of NC_046188.1, from coordinate 24,587,796 downwards.
ATCACTGGATAGAAGTTAACTACTTTGAGGGTGGGTTTTTACCCTCAGACATGGAAAACAAGCACGTAACAGGCATCCTCCTGCTCTGATGGGATCTGCTCTTTTGTTTTTGTTCATCAGGCAGCTTGTCACTTTTCATCATCAAGACATTAATATGGGAGAAAGAGAACTTCAAGAATGATCAAAATGGCTGATCAAGGTTGGAGAAACTACTCAAGGTAAAACCCAAGGTGGTCTGTCTCTATCCTGGTTGCTTGTGAAATGCAAGGTCACATCTTCTAGCCTGACCACACACCTCATCAATTAATACTTGTGCAAAGTAAAAGCAACTGCTTTCGTATCCTTCCTCCACAACCATATAATATGTCAAAGCTAGGAAATGCTACGATCTGATGAGTAATCATGGCTAGGTCTTCTGTGTTCCCCAGCTCCTCCTAGAGCTCATAGACTGTCACCTGTGTTTCCCTACACTCACATGTGTCTTTTCTGTTAGAGTCATCCCTTCTTCTTGTAATAGCTTTGTTATGCCTACTGTTATACAAAGAAGATGCAAAATCTCCAGTTTAGTTTTTCTGTTACCATGCCCTGAGGCAGCATCAGTGCTCATTACCAGGCCCTCATTAAACACATTGAATTGTGAATGGCATGTTTCCAATTGTGTGGCCTTTGTCAGGCTTTTAAATCTTTTAAATAGTTGTTGTAGCAAGAAAGCTTTTGGGGTATTTCAGTTGGCCAACAGCTGCTGTGTGTCCATATCCTGAATACCACATGTTTTGAGTTTGTTACGTGACTTCTGCATTACCTGGAACTGCTTTGCTTATGCCCAGTGGCCCAGTCCAGGGAGGTGTGTATGGATGGTTCACATTAGTTGGTCTGTGGCATCAAGTGATGCACCAACAGTTTTCATTCAATGCAGTTTCTCGCTTTCTTGCATGTACCAATCTTTCTGAGACAGATGTGCATATTCAGCTGCTAGAAGAAAAAAAGCAGTGTTGCTGAATGAGCCTGCAGATAGCATTCATGAGCTATATTACTGTAAGCACTAAATTTACCCTTTGCCTGTTTCACCTGTGCTTTAGAAAACAATATGCAGTGGGCTGTCACTCCCAGTGGTCTGAGTTCCTGGAGCGAGTGACTTGTGCAACATTCTGGCTTACAGAAAGTTGTTTGTTAGCTTTAAAAAGTGAAAGATACTCATGTGCATGCTAGACAGGTTGGTGCATAATTAGTGTTCGTTAGTAACGAAAGACTTAGCATCAGCATTAATGTAGGTTTAGTTTGGATGAAGTCTTTTTGTTTAGAAAGCAGGTTTGTTTAGATAGGAGTACCTATATGGCCTTGTACCTAATCTTTGACCATTTGTAGAGCTGTTAAGTAGTATAAGTGCGAGTATACTTACTTGTAGTGGACTGCTTTATTCTCTGTCATTAACCACCTCCTTTTGTGTAGTTTGAGGCAAAGTTGTTTTCTGCTAGGGCTGACAGCAACATATGTGGGCACTTAGAATGTAGAACATGCCACCAGCCATAGTAGGCATCTGGGTGTCTGACTTACCATCATGGTGTAGAGACACTGTTCTCTTCCCTTTCCCTGAAAAGCTGAATTTCTGGTCTGTCACAGAGTGAGACGGTGTGTTTAACCTAGTGGCTCTGGTGAGGGTTTCCATCCTTACTGTGTCCCCACAAGAAATACGGGAAGCATGTGCCAAGGCAAGCCTTGGCCCAGCTGTTATTGTAGACTCCATCAGAATGAATGACTGGTTCAGGAGTCAGCTGATTGAGTGGTGTCTCATCCCATTTCCAGTGTGTCAAAGCCCTCACAAACTGTAGTGTACTGTGGTAACCTCCTTGTCCATATTAGCAAAGATCAAGGGCTGAACAGACCTTGCTACTTGTTCTGGAGGGTTTCCATTGCCATGAAGAAAATTAGATGGTCTTTCCCACACTGCTCTTGGTCTACAGAGAAGGTTTCAAGAAGCAGAGGTCAGCACACTGCCCATCTTTGGTCCTGGAATCAAAATGCCTCTCCTGCCTCTGCTGTTTGATGCCAGTCTCTGTGGGAGTCTTTGAGGGCAGTTCTCTGCTGTCCAGGGTGTAGGGCACAGAGCCACCAAAAGCCCTGCTGGCCTGTTCTGCTTGGTCTGGGGCAGAGAAGAGCTCTGTGGGGAGCACGGCTCTGGTTCGGCAGCAGGGCACGGCAGCCCAGCTCATAAGCCATCCCAGCCAGCTGCACATGCAAACCTGTGCTCAGTGCTGACAGAGAGTTTTCTAGCTGTGCAAGGTGCTGTGATGTAGGGATGCCTTAGTCTTTCTGCTTCAGGTGTCTCAGCTTTACAATGAACTAGATACTAAAGTAAATGGTATAATGTAGATGGATAATGTGCCAATAACAACAACTGTCAGGGGATGTCTGGAAAATGTGCTGTAAGGACCTAAAGATGGAAGGGCATTATTGCTATTATTGATATTGCACTAACATCTCAGAGGTCTCATTTTGGGACCTAAGTGCCACTGTGCTAAGCTCTCTGTATGCACATAAGAGAAAGATAGTCCCTGCCCCAAACTCCTTTCAAAAGAACAATATGACAGTTCCCAGCATGTGGCTACTAACCAGAAAGTTGGGGAGAGGACACGGTTAAAGTGAGGTGATAAAATGTGGCAAATAATCTGCAGTCATGACACACCCACTCCCTTGCCATTGCCATGTGCTAAAATCCTGCAGTGGCGCATAGTATTACTGAATAGCTAGCTCCCTCTTACAGACCAGATGTTCTTCTCCCCTTCTGCCTTTCCTGAAAGGAAAGAGTTATACCCAGCATGCCACTGGACCTGTGCTGAACTCCCAGAAGGATTGTGAGGAGCTCAGACCATTAATGTTGGTACGCAGAGCTGATTGATCCAGGAGCATGTATTCAGGCAGGCTTCAGAACCCAATACCTCCCATTTAGCGTTGTGTTTGTGTGTTTGCTGAGGTTTTCAGAGGGGCTTTCTGAAAAGGAGGATTTCTCCATAATGAACAGAAACAAACAAGATAAAAAGGCAGAGATAAGCAAACAGACAGGATTTCAATCCTAACCTGCATTTAAACTGAGTGTCTGTCAATACTAATAACATAAAAGCAGCAGTGAAGTGTGGCTGACATGCGCCAGGTAGAGAATGCGCAGAGGTGTCTGAAAATCCCATCAGAAATTGCAATGGCAAACATAATTAGCATGTCTGGAATTGTCTAAATTCATTGGTTTTATGTTGTTTTGAGAAGCTGGCAGGGATCCTCTGCGTATAGCTTGTGCAGGCACAACATTGTCCTCTTCCAGTCCTCTTACCCCTTCTTCATACTCTATAAATGGAGGTAGGGAGTGATGCTGACTCAAGGTGTTCCTGCCCATGGCTGTAAGTATGAGGCACTTTCTCAGTGTATTCAGGATTCAGAACTTGTTGAAATCACAGACCCTACATGTTAGTACTGCATGCTAGAAGAATTCGATCTTGATCTGACCAAACATGATGTGATGCAGGTCAGGGGACAGAGGTATTATCAGAGCCCTGTGGAGGCCTGTGGCTGGGCTGGCAGCAATGTAGGCTGGGAGAGCAGAGCTGTATGGGAAGACCCAGCAGAGATGCAAGTGATGCTGCAGTCAAAATTGAGGGTCATTGAAGTGACTGGTTTAGCATAGTGAGAAGTGGAAAACCAACAGGTGGAGAGGCAGATCTGAGAAATCAGTTACAAAGGAAATGCAGGAGCCCAAACTGCAGTTTAGTATATCCACAAGTGTGTATTTAGCAGGCAGTGGTTGATGACAGAGATTTGGAGGCTCCACAGTAAATTTCTAAAGCCATTTGCACAGTAGATTAGTGTGTGACCCAGGAAATCAATAGCCAAAAAGTGTGGTTTATGCTGAAACTGGCAAACAGGTACAAAATCATGGTAAATGGATGCAGAATGACTACACTCTTATGTCTGTGTAAATACATCTGGTGGAATTGTGGGAGGGCTACAGTGCATTCAGCTACATTTTTCTGATGGGACTTCGGCAATGGAAGGGGAGCCTCTGCTGGAATATTTGGCAGGATTTGAAGTAGTGGTGGTGGGAGTACCTTGTGAGCTCAGGGTGCAGAGCAGGCTGCTTCCAGTGTCAATCAGGGTGCTGGCCCTATACAGGGAGGGTCAGCAGCACAAAATATCAGCTGTAAGAAGACATAATTTAATTTAATGAACTCATCCACAGAACTACGGGGCCAATATGATTCCTAAAATACAAACACTACATGGAACTCTATTAACAGTGACTAAAATAAAAGCCAAGCTGGAAGCAAATCCCAGACTCAGCTGTTACAGAGCAGTGGTTTCTGGCTGCTAAGCCATGAGCACAGTACACAGCACTCAAGTGAATGAGCATTGCTAACCCAGAGACTCCTAACTAGTTCTGGAGAACGTCTGCTATTTCCAGTCAGGTTTACTAGCTCATGGTCAGTGTTGGCACTGCTGACACAACCTCCAGAACTGGTAAAGAAAAGAGAAGGAAGCACTGTAACACCAAGCCAGGTAGAAAAACAAAGTGGGTGAATAGCATAGGTTGGAGGAAAAAGGAGAAGACAGCTGTGACAATAGCTGAAGTAGAATAAAAGGGCTGAGGAGGTCAACCAAACAGATGCAGAGCATTGCTTGATTTCTAAATGAAGCTCAGCTGCAGAAATGCTATTCTTGAGCAAACAGGGGCTGTTGCTGTAGCCTGGTGAGAGTAGTAGGCAAAACCAGATTGGCTATGAAATACCTGAGTGGAGGTGAATTTAAGCCCTGAGTGAGTAAGGCCAGAAAGAAAGAGGCTGGAATAAGGAAAAGTTAAGAAGATGGGATGCTGGCAAGAGACTACAGACCATCTTTCCAGGTAATTTCTAGACCTGCATTATCCATAACCATGCTGGCATTGCAATATCAAGTAAACTGCTGATCTTGCTTCCCTGGGAAATGGCCAGAGCTGGAGTAACTCAGCAGCTCTGTGCTGGTTGGTTTGTTTTCATTTCAAACAATAATGATAATGTTTCCCTCCTCCTGCTGCCCTTTTTTCTCTCAAGTGTTTAGAGTCGGTATTTCTGCTATAAACTAGGTCAGGGAACCTAAGTAGGTCATGGTGGCTCTCGAAATGTGGCAGATCTAGAAGCAAAGCTGGGGAGGGAAGACCTGACTGTATGTAAACAAAAGGTGGCAAGCTGGGCCTAGTGGGAGGGATGATCCTAGAATGAAGTGTGGAGAGGCTGAAAAACACCTGCATGGGAGCTGAGGAGGGAAAGTGAGGTGTGGGGCGGGGAACAGGGGCTGAGGTAGCAAGAGGGTTAGGGAATGGAGTACAGCTGAGGGGAGGAGGAGGGCACAGAATGGAATTACTATAGGTGTGAGGAGAGCAAAGAAAGGTGTTAGGGCTAAAGGGTTAGAAAGAGGTGTTAAGGCTGAGGAGAGCAAAGAGATGAGTAGGTGTGAGCAGCTGAGGAGGGCTGGGAATATACTTGTGTGGAGGGCAGAAGGTGGCAAAAAGTGGGGAAAAGGCTGACATGGTGAAGTGCATCGGAGAGCAGGGACGATGTTTAACCATAGGGTGAAAAGTGGGAGATCAAGGAGAAAGGAAGATGGTATTCACGAAGCCTGAAGCTGCCAATCCCAGCAAGGCCATGATGAAGCCATCATTGTGTGCCTTCCCTCCTCTCTGAGAAGGATGAGCATGTTGAAGGTAAATTACAAAATAAGAGAGGGCTGTGACTGTGCTTGTGCTTCTCAGTTGTACCTCATTTTGCAGGGATACTGCTCACTTTAGTTTCAAAGATCTGACTTTCATCTAAAGTTTGGTATTCTTTCACTGGAGTCATCAAAATCTGTTTCCCTCAAAAGCAAAGAATAATGAAACTGCAGCAACAGGAAGAACTGTTTACACCAAAGAGAGAAACCTCTAGGATTTGACAGTTAATCATTTTTATGTGCCTAATTTTGGGGTTTTGTCACAGAGTGTCTTGCACATTTGGGGTTGGCAGGTTCAAAATGGTGCATGTTACCCTGTGGGACCCCTCAAACTAATGTTCTGTGGAAATGTGGAGACTTCATTTCCCCATCTGCAGTGTCTTTCTCTTTTTATCACAGTGCAAGTGTGTTCATGGGTGCAAAATCAGTGCATCCACGCAGGCAGCATCCGCTGGGTCTGTTTCACAAGCTTGGGAACACTTCTTTCTGAACTGAGCAGGACACTGCATTGCATAGTATCTAGTGGTGTCAGGCAGCATATGCCTGCATTCAGCCTGGCTCCCGCAGCTTCTCTCTTGATAATGTTTATGCTGTCCCATTATGGTATGGTATGCATACTGTTGCTCAGATGACAGATTGGCAACCTGCAGGGAGGGATGTCCTGTTTTATTATCAGTCGTGGCTGTAAGATCCACTGGGGTAGTGTCTGCAGTGAGGCAACCAGAGCTGTCATTTGTGGCTTCTGCACAGAGATCTGCCGCACCTGAGCCCCTACTAACAGTCCTTACTCTCATAGTTACCCTATCAATACTAAAAGTATTTTAGTTTTCTTCTTCCGTGGAAGTTATTGGTCCTGACCTAGCTGTTGATCAAGTCTCACTGTGCTTAGCTTTTTCTGTTTGTTTTGGATAACTGTTACGTGGAATCCTACAGAAATTTGCCTCTTAGAGCTAGGAGAAATGGATTTGGGGGAGAAGGAAGGACAAAAAGGAAATATTTGTTAAGGAGGGGCACGTTCCCTAATGATACCAGCCTGGTGAGCCTTTCCTTCCTTTCTTGTTAGCAGAGATGTTGCTGTAAAGGGGGTATGCAGCTTGGATTCTAGCAGCAAAATCCACTGATTGCTTTTAGGCCATCGGCAGTTCTTGTCTGTAAGATCTATAAAGTTATCTGTGTATAGGCACTGTAAACAGATGTAATCAGTTGGAGTAAGTGTGCAGTGGTTACATAGAACTGATAGGGATATGGTGCTGTACTGCTGAGATATTAATAAAAATGTCTGAGACTATCCTCATGTACTGCATATACCTCCTCCAAGAACAGAGTAAGAAAAGCTTTAGGGATAATGACTTTGTTTATGTTCTTTTTAAGCAAAATCTCTGTGTGAATGCAGGAGCAAGACAGGGCAGCAGCATGTGCTCTTCACGGGCAGTAAGGCAGTATTTTGTCTATGGACACTGCAATATTCAGACAAGAATAGAGGGTGAAGTCAGGTTCTTATACAGAACAGTTGGGTGTCTCATCTGGGAGATGCTTTTTAGGATGAATTAAGTCTTTGGGATGATCCTGACTTGATTGTATTTCCAAAGCTGTAATTTGATGACAGCCTCTAGTGACTGGGTTAAGAGTATTAAGCAACAGTTTAAAAAAAAAAAAAAAAAGGTCCAGGAACATAAAAATCTGTTTTTTCAGTTATTTCTGACCAATAAATGCATTATTGAGGAAAATTTTCACCCTGAAACACTTTAATTTACTAGGAAAATTGAACTACAGTTGTTTAAATCCCCTTTGGGCTATAATTTATAGCCATTTGATGTTTTTCTTTACTCCAGATACTTCTCCTGACCATGAATGCTTATATTGCTTTAAAAAACCCCAAACACTTATTTTGATGGTGGAGTGCATCTGGAACAAAAATATTAGAATTTTTTCCAAGTATTTTGTCTGATGAAACACCATGAAATTATGTGGAAACTGGCATGCAATATGAAAAGCTGAGCTGTCCAGGTGAATCTGGGAATTAATGCTACAACTTTGTGATTTGAGGTTTTTTTGAATACAAACACAGTTTTTGTGAAATCAGTAGAAGTTTGCCAGAACTGTGGTGACGGCGTTTGATTTATTATTTTTACCCCAACTATTATCATTATTGTCAGAGTTAAGCTTTACCCATCTGCTTTCTTCTATGTACACATTAAGAACTAGGGCCACTCTGGGACTTCACAGCCGAGTTCAGGCAGCAGCGAAGCAGTGTAGCTACGTGCATTTGACATGAGGAAGTTTCACTGCTGAGACAAGGCAGACACATGGGATTAGTGATGGGCGGACCGCTAAAATCTATCATGGTACTGATGCCTCTCAAAAAGCAGTACCAACAATTAAGGAATTACAGAATACTGTTGTGCTTTGCCTGGTTGTTCTGAAGTCAAAGATGGGGCTGGGACCCAGCTGGTGCAGGTGTCCACCTGGATGAGTTCCTTCCTTCCTCTCCTAGCTCTCCACTGTTTCTTTTCCCTGCTCCCATCTTGGTGCCTTCAAAACACCTCCTCCTGCCCAGTGCCACTTTCATAGCAGCTCCGCCCTGTGCTGTTGCCCGGCCATCTTCCTGACAGCCTTTTGCTTTCCTAAGGAGAATTTTATGGGTTACAGTGCCCCTATGTTTTCCCTCCAGTTCTGTGGAGACACTGGGAATATGTGTTGTGTCGCTCTTAGCTTCAAAAAGCACAAGAAGGAGGACCCATGTAGCTACCAGCTAAGATGATTGTTTCCTTTTGACAGCTTTATGATAGAAAGCTTTTTAGGGAGGGATATGAAGGAAACATGCATGGAAGGGGATGAATCTGATCATATGGATAAGTGAGAAGCATCTGCAAATGAAAGAAGAGAACGAAGGTTGAAAGAGGGTGTTTAGTAGAAGTTTGCATAGCAAACGAGAAGACAAGAAAGTGCAGATACATAGTTATTAAACTGTAACCCTGACAAAATCTGCAGCACTACTAAAATCTTCAGTGTATTAACAAGCCTTATGTTAAATTGTAAAGATAACTCCGTGGCTGTGTTTTGTGACTTCTGCATATTAAAGACAGTGTTGATATCAGATCTTCCCCTGGACTAGCAGTATGTCCAATAGAAGAAGCCTACAAGGTCATCTTTGCCTTATACAGGATGTTGAAAAGGCATTTCATAGCTCTTCCAGTAGATTCTGTGTTGCTTTCCTGGATCTCTGATATTTACCTGATTCTTTGAAACTTATCCAAAACTTCCTATAGATAAACTGCATGCAAGAAGTTCAGTTCATTTCCCATAACACACACATTCCTAAAGAGTGTCTTATGATATGCTGGGAGTCTGATCTCCAGTGTGCCAGCAGGGCAGAAAGATTTTTGTGTTCCAGGCCTTGACCTGCAGCTCTGGAGATCTGCATTTAATTTTCAGCTCTGCCACATACTTCCCAAGTGACCTTGTGCAAGTCATTTATTCTCTCAGCATTTAATTATCACCCTTTTGCAGATGAGAAGTTGACACATCTCTGCCTTCCAGAGAGTAATGTGAGGATAAATTCATCAACCTTCATGTTCTGCTGCGAACAATGGGAGTTCACTGAGGCAAAGCAAAGTCCAACAGGGGAGATGAGGCAACGTAGGGAAACAAAGCAAGGATGAAGCCAATTTTAGCTAGTTAGAGAGATATCCTGTATGAACAGTCTATGATGTCGTGCAGGATTTTACATCAATCCTCTGAGTGTGCAGTACTATGACTTTATTATCCTGTCCTTCTGTATAGTACAGTGACAAAACTGGGAGGTGAGGGAGATCATGAGGTTCCTTACTCTCTTTTAGTAAGCAGTCATCAGATGGCTCATTCGCTTATGTCACTTCTTTCTGTAGCTCCTGCCTTTTCATTTCTGTAGCTAGTCTGAGTCAAGCACAGAAAATGGTCATTTACTGAGATTATAGAATGTGGGTTGTATTTCAAATAGGGAAGAAAAGGTGCAAAGCAGAAAAATGCTGTCTTGGAGAGAGAATGTTCCATGTCAGTCTGCGTTGTCATTGTGCTTTATTGTCCTAGAACAGCTGAGCATTTCTGCTCTTACTGCCAAAGGACTTGAGCTGTGTGGGAGCCTCTCCAGCATTTCTGAGGGAGATGGCTTTAATTTTTACAGGTGACAGTGGTGGGTCTGTATCACACGAACAGGTATCTTGACCTGGGGGTGAAGTTATTAAAAAGTAGGCGCAATTTAAAGTAGGACTTAGTGCTGAGGTGTTGGAGTCAGCTGCCTATATATCTCCTGAATCACTGGGGTTAGTCACTAGCAGTATCGGTCTTCCAGTCACTAAATGGACACTGTAGACACTTAACAGTTCAGATGGTGCCTCCCTTGACTGATTTCATTTGGAGATTTCCAAGAGCCACAGAGGACTAACTGTCCCTTCTTCCTTCATAGCTGTTCCTGCGAGTGAGAAATTCAAACATGTTGGTTGGTCTTTTGCAGCTGTTGCTCTGACTATGTTCAGAACGATGGATTTCAAGTGCATTTTTCATCTTGCTCCTTCAAGAGCAGGTGAACATCCTTCTGTGTAGCTAGTGCATGAGCTTAAGCTTGAAGTCATTTGGGATGCCAAGTTACATATGGTAATTGGCTTCTTTTCAGGTATGGATAAAGGCAATTATTTGCCCCCAGTATAGTAAAATACTATCAGACAGCTCTGGTCTAATTTTTTTATTGCCCACAGCTTTTATTAAAGCTAAATGGAACTGCAGGTTTTCAGCACTTTGGAATGTCACATTAGAAGACAGACCTCTCTTCTGTTAATGGATGTTACTGACTGTGTGGATGGAAAACACTTATAAGAACTAGACTTAAATATTTTTATTTTTTTCAGGTAGTGAAAAGCTACCTTTCCCACTTGCTGCTTAATATTAGATTAAAAAAAAATAATAAAAGCCTTGGCAATTGATTTGACTTCAGAATGAAGTTCTCTTGCTTTGCAGCTTCCAGAAAATATAGGTAGTCTGTTTGGATGTGTGCATTTTGGGATCTTTTGGAAGCCTTCTGCTTGTGAGTCTCAGGGTTTTATAAGATGAAGTATCTTGGCTAGCAGGTTCCAGGATGCCAAGTGAAAAAGGGAATAGAGATTTTTGGGGCCCAGATTTTTGACTATTCAAGTGGCTATCTGTAATCTATTTCAGTGTGAATAAAGTATCTCTATATCCTTAACATATGAGATCTAGTTGGGGGAAGCAAGTTTGTTCTTTATTATTCTTTCCACCCCCCACCTACCCCCAGCAGCATTTTCAAAATCTCATTGATTAAGGATTCTCTGTTCCTGGATTCCTGATCTGAGCAGCTCTAATCACCAATTGCCTTCCCAGTATTTCTAAGGTTAGGATGCATTCCAGGAAAATCAAGCAGCCTGTGAGAAGTAGATGCTGTCTTTGCTTCTTCGTCCTGGCTTCTCTGGAGTAGTGTTGGAGGGGTATAAAACATGTTTCCCATTAGGAGAAAATGTGCTGTAAAGAAGGAAGTCTAAGTAAATATACAATAAAGAGATGTATAAAAGTGTCTGTGAGAGACAATTCATGGCTCTGTTAGTATCACAAGGAGATTTTTGTCTTGGGTTTCTGTAGGTCCTTGCTGTAGTTCAGGGAATGACTGTGATGCCAAACTTTATCTTTAAAGCCCATGCTGAAAACAAACAGCCAGCATGTTCTTAGCCTATTCAGCATCTCTGTTAAATAAGGGAGTATAAAGACGTGTGCTGTGGATATTAGAGGTTTGGCACACTGATGGTATTGCTGTCACCTGGAAAGGGTATTTATAAAATGCGCTATGGAGCAAATATGGTATTGCTGCTAATAGTGAAACAGCCCTAGCAAAATGCCTTTGGAACTCATATGAGGTATGAAAGTGCATCAAGGCATTCATCAAAAGGTTTCAAAGTGAGGGATGAACAGAACCTTCCTCTTCCTGCAGTGTGCGTCAGGTCATATGGGTCGGTACAACTGACACTTGGGCACACCTAACAAAACTTGGCAACAAGAAGTGAAGGGAAGTCACATGCTTAGAAGAAACTTCAAGGGCACACTCAGAATGTAATTACTCAATTTGGATTTTAGCCATGACACTGAGTTAACCCTCAGAGCAAGTATGATTTTATTTATGTCTCTTCCCCATCCTGAGAGTTCCTAAGATTAGAGGTAGGCACTGAGGACCCTGTATTTAATTTTCTTGATAAGCTTTTTCTATGACCCGTGTTCTTGTAATATCTGAGCCTTACAAACATGAATGAATTTAGTCTAATATCACCTCTGTGAGGCTGGGAAGTACTTTTCTAGCTGCCTCTTTGTGCCTAGAAGTGGTCCCTGAGAGAAATACAAGATTGGGGTGGTTTAGTTTGTTCCTTGCACTGGGGATTGCAGTTTTAGTTGCTGTTCTTTTTGACAAGAAAAGGGCATAAATATCCAGGTTAGGAAACAATTGGTAATTTAATGAGCCTCAAAAGACTCGGTGGGAAACAGGGCATTTCCCCTCACTGCTGTCCTTGCTTATGGTGAGTGCAGAGATCAGGAAGAATGAGGAGCCAATGTCACTGTATATTTCATGAACAAAATATCAAGTTTGTCCTTAGATAGGGTATTGTATGTTAGGCAGCTGGCCTCTACTCTCTTGCCCCGGGCTGACAGTAGGATTCTCTGATCAGGTAGGTTTTCCTGTTATGTGAGCCCTACCTGTGGAATGCACGTGGAAAGTCTGTGCTTCCTTTCACCCATGTGTTGCTTTTTGATGACAGAGATGAGGTGCATTTTCCCCTCATTTTCCCAACTATTTCACAGAATCTCAGAATGGTAGGAGTTGGAGGGAACCTCTGGAGATAGTCCAGTTCAGCCCCCCCTGCTAAAGCAGGATCACCTAGAGCAGGTTGCACAGGATTGCATCCAGGTGGGTTTTGAATATCTCCAGAGAAGGAGACTCCACAGCCTCTCTGGGCAACCTCTTCCAGTGCTCGGTCACCCTCAAAGTGAAGAAGTGTTTTTCTCACATTCAGGTGGAACTTCCTGTGTTCCAGTTTGTGTCCGTTGCCCCTTGTCCTGTTGCTGGGCACCTCTGAAAAGAGTCTGGCCCTATCCTCTTGACACCTGCCCTTTAGAGATTTGTAGACATATTTATTTCCTGCAGAACAGCTGCATAGCTTCTCTGAGACCTGCTGCTGGCCCAAGCACCTGTGATCATAGAAGTAACTAGATAGGTGGTGATTCAGAATAAAAAGAAAAGGCAAGTGAACTGGGGACAGAGAGATCCCTCTCTGTTCTCCCACCCCTCAAATACTTATTTTATTTTGCAATCCAGACTACACAGTTATTCCTCTTGCCTTTCCCTGTCATAGGAATGGAGAACGAGTAAGGCTTTAAGTAAGGCCACGCTTCAGGGTGCGTAAAGCTCTGTCCGAATTGCTCCACAGGAGACTTTCGTACCAGAAAGATTTAGACCCATGCAGGCACAGAACTCTCCGTGACTTAAGCGGAAGGAAAGATGCCCATAGCGTGAAGTCTGGCGAGATCACAGATTGGTTATGACCTGAGCTGCCTCTCTCATCAGGGAGTGATCAGGCCAGTGAGTGAGGGCAGGCTAGGATACAAATCTGGATTCTGTTGCTTGATAGCATAGCTCAGGTTTGCATGTTGAAATAATCCAGCGACGCACTGCAGAGTTATTCACCCAGCCAGCATATAACGTGGAATAAATTCCAGTTACCGAACGGGTACTGATGAGAGCCTGGCCGTTAAGGTAGAGCCCTGGAGAACGGCAACAGGAGGCGCCCCGCAGAGCGGTGAGGGGGTGTGCCAGAAAGCCCCTTAGAATCCAGCACCGCGGAGAGGGGCACCGACCTCCCGGCGGGAGCCGGCGGGACACCGGGCTTCGTTCGGCCTCACACGCCACCGCGGAATAACGTGCGGGTTATTTTAAGCCACTGATGCTTTTATAAACTCTTTGTATGCCAAGTGCTTGCCAAGCACCCACATGTTTGAAGAGAACTGGAAAAAATTTCGAAGCTCTTTACAAGAGCACTCAGCAAAATGGCAAGTTTAACAGTCAGTACTTGGGCAGCACTTTTTGTGCAAGGGTCTCCAAGCACTTTATGAAATTAATGAAGCCGTATGCAAAACCAATCATCCCTTTATAATCTAGGTAGGGTTCATTGTCCTTTTCTAGTTGGGTAAACTGAGGCAGGCAAGGATAATGTTGTTTGCCTCAGCTGTTCAGTCAGCCAGCATCGGACCAGGGAAATAAAGACCGTGACTTTTGTGGTCTCACTAATACAAAGCCATACAGCTCCTATAGCTCTGCCCATTTTGGTTTTAAGAGATATATTTCCTTCTCTAAACTACCATTCACATTAACTAATCTAAGCTGGCTAGCTTATGGCAAAGATTTTCCAGCTGGCCTAATTATAGCAATTCCCACCTTCTGCCCTTCTGTATCCCAAGGATTGCTGCTGTTTTCAAAAAGATAAGAGAGTCACTAGCCTTATTTCAAATAAACATCAGTACATGTGTGGTGCTGGGTTTGTTATTCTTATTTGTGAAAATGTTAATTTGCAGCAACAACTTGCCCCCTTAATACTTATAAATATATGTGCTATTTTGCACTCAATTGTCAGGCATGTCCCATGCTGTTTTGTTGTTCCCCTGGACAGGTGGAGACAGAGCAGTTAGGCACTGATGGCTTCTGTCTAGTGAGCTGGCTCTTGATTGACTGATTAGCTTCTTTGTATGGCAGGTGCTTCTTTCGTCTCCATCATTAAAGATGCATCATAACCCCTTGCAAGAGCCTTTTTTTTCTGAGACAGAGCGAGAGAGGAGTAATTTTGAATGTTTTACAGTAGGGAAACTTTTATTAATATGGGAGATCTTTAGAGATGGAATGTAGCAGGTTTCTGGCTCCAAACTGTCAAATGAGCCTGCCGCATGTAAAACTGGTGTGTGTATCTGTAAGTAACTTCTTTGAAAAAGAAAACTAAAAAAAGTAACAGTCAGGGTAGCAACTCATATGTCTCCTCAAAAGATTTTTCATGTATAGTGTTGGATTAATTTTTTTGATAGAAGCTACCTGTGGTATTAAATAGTTAACCTTTGTAAAATACATGGGAGGAGGTTGAGAGGTGCTCCTCATTTTACAGTTGGATAAGATGAGGTACAGAGAAGGAATGGTCTTATAGACATGGTTGCAGGTGTCCGGACTGTCAAGTTTTCAGCTCGACACCAAACCACTCTTTCCTTCCAGAGGCAGGAGACAAGACCCAGGAGATGACCCCAATTCTCTGTCAGTGCTGGTATCTGATGTAGCTTCTTTCCGTTTTGGTGTTGATCATGCTATGGAAGTCCCTTATCTAATACCTTGTCTGCCTGGAGAAGTGATACTGGTGTGTGTAAGTGTGAACTTAAATTGATATGCTAGTATAACTTCATTGTTTCTTTATAAGATAACTTCTCACAGGTCAGCTTGCATCACTTTGGAAGAAGCTTAAGCTAAGGGAAACAAAAAAGCTCCTATTCTGCAGCAAGCATCTACACAGGGAATTCTAGCACTTGCTTGTTTAACAAGATTTCTGAAGTTGTACTGATAAGCCCAGTAAAACTCTGTTTCAAACAAAACAGACTAATTTATTTGTGATGCAGCACTTTCTTCATCATTGTTGCAGATATTGTGATGAACCCAGAGATGACAATGTCACTCCTGCGGTGGTGATCAGTAGTGCCACAAGTAGATTGAGCTATAGTCCTAAGACTGTGCCTGGCAAAAAGAGACAAGATAATCAATGTTTTCTGTCTGCAGGTCAGTATCTTAACAGTCAGCTGAGGTTTGTAGCTGGATGGAGGAAGGGTGGAGTCTTCTGTTGTTATGAATTTGCCTGTGCATGGGGTGATCATAAGCATGCTTTATATGATCGCTGTGACACCTTGCATAGAGTTGAGCACAATATGTTCAAGACACTGCACTTCAGCTGTGACTGACACTTGCCTAGCTGTGTCCACATTGTAACAGTCCCCTTGATTTAATCCGTGAGGCCTCTTGCTGAGACAGTGACAGGTTAGGCAGAACTTTGTTAATTAGAACCTGTTGTAAACTTTCTCTTTTATTAGGATGGTAATATGAAACATAGCAACTGCAGACCTGGTGGGTCTTATGACTCTATTCCTGCTCAGTTGAAGGATCAGTTCCTATAGGAGGATTCTGACTTCAGTTTATGAGAGGCACCACCTCATCATTTAACCAGGTACACCCATGATCTTATTGCAGATCCTAGATCTGAAGAGTAGAAAGTTTCAGTGCATTCGATGCTAAGTGTAGGCATCCAAACAGCATTTTGCCTAGTAGGAATCTAGTTGTTACAGAAATTTAATGGTTATTCTGTATTAAGCCTGCGTAAGGATTCATATATCTTTCTATATGACGAAAATCAGGTCTATGCAGGCATTTAGACGTACAACATATGGAGCTTTGGGTTCTATATGTGATCTAAAACTAAGAGATCTGTAGGTCTGTGAAGGTGTGTTTTAAAATCATAGAAGAAATCCTGTCACTTTAGAGATCTGTAGAGCTCTCCATTGAGAGCTAGACACATCATAGATCCATCCTGGGATGTAGCGTGATGCCTGGTTTACTAGAAGTGTGGAGAGCTGAGAGAAAGCAATAATTCAATGGAGCTTAACATTGGCTCCTTTTTAATTAAAAGCCATGTTGATTTGCCTCTAAGAATGTTTTATTAAGTCATCTTCAGTCAGGGGAATACTGATGGCAATGGACTGTTTTGGAGCTGTATTTGTGGTGGTGTGAGAGGTGCGCCGTGGGAGGACAGTGAAGGCTACTCTATTTTTGGGATATAATTGCAGTGCAAGGAGGAATGGATGGCACCTTGCTGTGAAATAATATAATTCATACCCATTTCTTTACAGGATTGCCCTTTGAATGGGCAGTGACATGGCAGCCTTGTCTAAAGGCAACTGCCCAACCTTTGCTCATCCATGTTCAGTGCAGAGTTTCAGCTCTGTTAGGAATCGTTTGCATGCAGCAGATCTCATTCTCTCTGAGTTGCATTGGTGCAGTGCCAGTCGGCTTGGGGAGGAAAGGCAAACCTGCTAACTGGAGCTTTTGCTTGTTTACTGTGTATTTTTATCTCCCCTTCAAGCTTTTTTTTTTTTTTTTAAACTTAAATATTTGATGTCAGTTCATTTATTTTTATGACAAATGATTTTTTTCATTCCAGAAACAGAAAGCAATAGAGATGCCAGCATCATGGGGGCATCTGTTCTCTACTTCTAATTAGTCCTTTTCCCCCACTCACTTCCAGCCCATATACAGAGATGCATGACTTTTAAAAAAAAAAAACAAAAACAACAACAACAAAACAACCAAACAAAAACCCACCCAGAACAAAACAAAAAACTCCCCAAACACCCAACAACTACCTGTGTCACCCATCTGGGTGTTACACCAAAGACAGACCATCTACTAGGTCTTAAGCACTGCTAAAGGATAAATAAAAGCCTTTGCATGCAGTTCATTCCAAAGGGTCAAAGTCTGTGTTCATTGAGGTGTGCCTCAAGGGAAGATTATTGGTTTTTCCTTAAAGCATCAAATACCATCATGCAGGTTAATGATGAATCTGTTACTTTGGTTGCTATATTACACCTCCAACCCCTTGTTTTCTGTCATGAAATGCCATGTCTCTTCCACCTGTGCTTTTTTTTTTTTTTTCTTAATAAGATGATGTGCCACCTCTTATCCTCAATGCCTTCGCATGGGATCATGTCTCAGAGACTTCAAAGGGATCTAAGAAGTACTCAGGACATTCCAGGATTGACTGAGGCATGTACTTATTCTGGATGTGATGGACTGTGGCATCCTGGATGCCTTTATCCTTACTACTGTAAGTTCAGGCCTGACTTGGTTGATAGAACGAAGGGAGGAATCCACTGGGACCTGTAGTCAGTAGTCATAGCCGGTTTTTGGTAGGAGCCTTATACTGATTTCAAGGAAAAGAAGAATGAAAAACCTACAGCAGGAAAAGGAAGCATGAAAATTGGGCCATTAAACCATAACAGGGTATCGTGAGTTTAATTTGAGCAGGGAAATATATAGATGTAATGGCCCTCAGTTTATGCCAATGGTGAAATTTATGAGGCTCTGAAAGGGCATCAGAATGGGGAGGTAGGGAGTGTTGTATTGCATGGGAGAGTTAAGTGAGGCAGCAATGGCACCAACAAATAGATCACGGGGAATAATACTGTTCTGATTGTGAGGGGCATGGATGAACTATCCCTGTAGCTGATCTTTCTCACCCGTAACTCTCATGTGGATATGACACTTTGAAGTGCTGAAAATATCCATCAGTATCCGTTGAAGTCTGTGATAACTAAAGGCACAGATCATTCTGCAGCTAGTGGTATTGCTTCTATAGGTTTGAAGCATCCCTTTCTGTCTGCCTCAGACACAGCTCACTTTTCTGTATGTTTCAGCACTCCGCATGTTTTGCTTGCCTCACTCTCTGCTTCACAGCTGCTGCATTAAATTCATCCATGGACACTTAAAAGATGCTATGGAAATGTATTGCTTGCCTTCAGCAATAGTGGCGGTTGGCCAGTTGTGTTGCTCCCCTAGCCCATCAGCCCCAGCAGTGTAGTGCTTGTGTTTGCTGGACTGTTCCTTCTGAGTGTACAGAGGTGAACACATGTTCCTTATTAATCTTCATTTCAATGAAGTTGTTTTAGTTCATGCTTTATTGCAGCACTTTGTAATAATGCATCTGTAATGGCAGCCCTTGGGGCAGCAGTCGCATGTGGCAGGCTGAGTGCCTGAACTGCTCCTGAGAATGACTCCAATCATACAGAATGAGGCACTCCCTGGTGCACCATCTGAATTTATAATACCAATTTATATGGTGCCCTAAAGCAAGCTTTGTATTTGCTCTGGGACACAGGGGCCAGGCTATAGAAGGGGAACTGCTCTCCATTTTTTTGCTGTCCCTTTTTCGAATATATGCATTTGTCTAGCTTTCCACCTTGCCTATCTTAAAGCCTAGACGGAGCCCAGGAAATGCAAGAATATGCCTTGATACACAATGATGGATGCAGATCTGTAACTGGACAAAACAGACCTGCTGCCAGTCTCACAACCTTTCACAAGATGCAGAGGGGAGACATGTAGGAGGAGACACAGTCCTGCAAGCAGTGTAGGGCAGAGTCCTGGCTGTTAGTTCATTATGGTCATGCTTGTGTGGTTGGGAGTCAGTATTGACTTAACGTCCTTTGAGAAAACAGGTGATGAGATCCAAGCCACTTAGGGTTGGGTTTTCAGAACTCGGTAAGGGTTGGATTTTCCAAGATAGGTACCCAGTAGGATTTTCAGAAAGTACTTAAATAGCATGGATATCTAATGCTTATTAACTTTGAAAAAGGAGCATATAGTGCTTTAAAGGTCAAAAGCAATGCTTTAAGCTTGCCCTGGAGATACGCCGCACCTATCATTAAACACAGGCTAAAAGGCTTTTGTCAAAAATAGTGTTCACTAAGTGGAAAGAAGGTATGTTTTGCTCTTTTTGGCTCCATGGAGGATTTTGCTTATGCTAGAAAATTAGCACCCCACAGTGTTTTATAGCAGCAGGGAGAGAGTTTTTACCCCTCACCCCAGTTTTATTGGAGTCCTGTTTGGGGTCCTCATCTCACCTTAAATCTTCAAGTTATAGACTCATGCAAAACAAAGACATTTATTGCAATCTGATTATGAATGAGAAGTACTTCCTCCCATGGACAGAACAATTTTCGATGGCACTGTGTTTGTCTGGCACGTGAGTAGAGAAAATAACAGTTTTATTTTATCATGCTTATCCAAAATGGTGCCTAAGGTTTTAAAGTGAGATACCATTAGAAGGGTACTGGCTGCAGCAGTTGTTCCTTATCCTGAGAGCTTCCCAACTGATCAGTTAGTTCTAAAAAGATCCCTGCAAGCATCTTTCAGGAGCTCATGGGATAAAAGAAATTCTGCTGGGGAAATCTACAGTTCAGTAACAGCGGAGCAGATCTGAGCTTACTCATGAGATGGGCGCTGTAGTGAGTGTTCGGGGGCTGCTTTTTGAGAGAAAGAGAGGACAGCCTGTCTTGTCCTGCAGTGATGCTGTTCTGCACTGATGTCCTTATTCTACCTGCTCGTGTTGGCTGAGGAGGGTTTCTGTCTTGTGTGGATAAGTGGCAAGATACAGGCAAGTGTTTGATGTGAGATTGCTAGAGGTTGATCCTGAAGAATGAACACAAGACTAGATACAAAACCCCAAACTGTCTGTGTTTCCTACATTGTTAGTAGTGTTATCTAGTGGTTACAGCAGGAAATGTCCCTATCTTGTACAACTGATCTTGAGTAATCAAGGTGCCTGTACTTCAGGGTTGCTGAAGGGGGGTCAAAGGCAAAGTAGAAATAATATTTAATTTTACTTGAGGAGTCACTGGAGCTCATCAAGGAGTAGCTCTTGTGGATGCACTGGCTGAGCATTTTATTATAGAGAGATTTATCTTTCACTCATATTACATCTAGCTCTTCTGATCACAAGTCTTACCATGCTCTTCCTCTTTTAGTGCTCATTAATTCCTATTCTTGCCCAACCCTGCTGATGAACAAGCAGGTACGACATGGTATTTGTTGCCAGGAAAGCACACTGTGATATCATCGGTGCATTTTCATGGCTCTGTCTGAGGATTCAGAAGCAAGAAGAGGAGGTAGTAAGCAACAAGGATCTGCTGACTCTTACTGCAGAGAGAGGAGTTCATTGCAATGTTAAATCCTGTAACTCCAAAGAGACTCTAGGGGTGGAAATTGTAATGGAAATACGTAAATCATGAGTTGTGACAATTTAAAGGTATTATAGGAGTCAGTGTAGCAGGAACCACCTGAATGGATGGAGGACATGCCTTACAAGAAGCGGTGCAAGTACAGCAGTAACCCAACCTGAGCTGGCTTTGGTGCGCAGTAACTTCACGCAACACATCACCTCTCTGTCCTGAGTGACCACCATAACAGATACAGCCTGAAGTCATGGGCTAAATGAACTCAGTGGACATTTTGTGGATGTTTAAAAGACATTTTACAGACTAAGGGAATGATATCTTTGTATTATATCAAAGGATGGGAAGGGTGGTGGTGGTTAATGAGTTTGTATTGGATAGTGTGGGACCTGAGCATGATATCAGTAGTATGGAATAAGGGGTGGAGAATGTGCTACTTTTGGCTGGGATAGTTAGTTTTCTTCATAGTAGCTGGTAGAGGCTGTGTTTCAGATTTGTGCTGTGCTGAAAACAGCCTTGATAACACAGGGATGTTTTTGTTAGTGCTGAGCAGAGCTTACACAGAGCCAAGGCCTCTTCTGCCTCTCACACCACCCCACCAGCGAGTAGACTGGGGGTGCACAAGGAGTTGGGAGGAGACACAGCTGGGACAGCTGACCCCAATTGACCAGAGGGATATGCCGTACCATATGATGTCATGCTCAGCAATATAAAGCTGGAGGAAGAAGGAAGGGGAGGACATTCAGAGTGATGGAGTTTTTCTTCCCAAGTAACCATTATGTATAATGGAGCCCTGCTTTCCTGGGGATGGCTGAACCCCTGCCTGCCGATGGGAAACAGTGAGTGAATTCCTTGTTTTGCTTGGCTTGCATGTGCAGCTCTTGCTTTACCTATTAAACTGTCTTGATCTCAACCCACGAGTTTTCTCACTTTGACTCTTCTGATTCTCTCCCCCATCCCACTGGGCAGGGAGTGAGTGAGGGGCTGTGTGGTGCTTAGTTGCTGGCTGGGGTTAAACCACGACAGAATGTTTAGAATCTGCCTTAGAATCAGGTGTAGATATGTGTCTAGTATTTGGTAGTGGAGGTCATAAAGCCAAGGTGACAACCATCTAATTTTATATTGCTGGCTAAAAGAATGTACGGCTTTTCTTTTTCTTTTGCATGCTCCAGTGTGCACACACATCTGTCTCATCTGTTGTTATGCTTATGTATTCCTAAGTACAAATACACATGTGCAAGACACCTTCTCACAATAACACTTTTAAAGATGGTGGAAAACACTGTATGAGACTTGGAGAAGGGCTTGCATAATTTCCCCCCCCCAAATATATTAGTTGATGTAATGAAACATTCTTCTTTTCCCTACACTCCTTGCCCTGAGTGTGCTCCTGCAGCATTTACACACACACCACTCTTACTTAAGCCCTCTTATGCACTCCTCCTACAAGGAATCCTTTCATCTGAATGGGTTCACCCTTACATGCCTGGGTACCCACATCGGGTGTTTTGTCACGTGCTTTCCCATTCATATACCACCACACACTCAAATGTGTGTCTGTATGGTTTCTGTCCCCTGTACATTCAGCTAAACAAAGCGGTGCTCAGAAAATTGCTTCCTCTATACATTGTGTAGAGCTTCTCTATAGCTACTGAATAAATGCAATGGAACATGCTCAGGGGAGGAAAAGGTCTGTGAATCAAAAATAAACAGGTAAGTCCTGCAAGTGGCCAGAATAAGTTTAGAGGTTGAACCTTCTGCTGGAGTGAAAAACGACGTTTTGAGGAGAAGGGCTTAGAACTAATCCTCTGAAATGATGGTAAAGGGAGTTCTGACCAGGCACTGTCATGATTACTCTCTTCCCATCTCTGTTATTTCTTATTATTGTAATGAGTTTTGCTCTCTAAAGTAGGATAAGGTCACCAGTGAGATAAGATCAGCTTCGTTTGGCACAACCAAGATGGTCTGATCGCAGTTTGGACTGCAGCTTCTAAATTCACCTTGGGTATTAACTTCTGGGCAAAAAGACACTAAAAGTGCTAATGTGGCAAAAAAGGAAAAAAAAAAAAAAAGGCAGAGAGATAAAGTGCATTCTTGCCTTGTTGCACAGACTTCCCTGCTACTGTTTCAATGGCAAATTCCCCTTGAGCCTCATTGCCATTAAACAGTACCATACAATTCTTGATTTCAAGGATTTGGTGAATGCCATTAGAGACTCTAAGAAAAAGCCCAGGAGATTATACTCTATGGGACAATATTGTAGTGCAGCCTCTTTTCCCATCCCTTGCTGCCACACATGGGGCATTTAGTTTAGATGGAATCTTCTAGATCTTGCGTTGCAGCATTTGGACATCCTGGAATGATGGATGATGCCTCTAACTCCTGCCTATTCTGTCTCCAGAGCCATTTCTAGGCTCTCATCCCTCTCTCTCATCACCCCTGCTTAACAGAAAAGAGGGGGGGGACCAGGAACTGATGATAATGGCCCGTGCAGTTTCTACTGCATCAGGGAGTTAGGTAGCTCCTGTGAGACAGCTTGCTGCTCTAGCATGATGTAAGCAAGAGTTATGTCTTGTGGGTACTACAGCTGCTGCCTTGAATTAGCAAGCTCAGAGCAGAATAAATACCTTGAAGATAAGCAGTTCCACTTTGCAATTTATTGAAAATTTTACCAACTGAATTACCCCAGTTTGACAGCGTTGTGTCTTTTAGTTAAAACAAGCACACAAGCTTGGTAAAAAGTTTTGGATGTGTATTCAAAGGGAGCAAGCAAAAGAAAAAAAGTCTATGCCTGTGTGTTCTTGCCTTTGCCTCCTCTCTCCAGTGGTGGGAGCAGAGAGTGCAGTGCTTACATCAGGAGGGAGTGGCCAGGTGCCCAGGTGTATAAATCTGTGCCACCACTAATTTACAAGGCCCCTCGGAAAGGGAACGAACTTAATGAAGACACCAGAAAAGGCTGATGTATCTACTGATCATCTTATAGACGGGGACAAAATGCTTTGTCTAGAGCATGTCATAAGTTTCTAAAAGTCTCACCACAGTGCCAGTGGCATATGCTGGGGAGGGGACCAGTACTAGAGGGGGTGCGTGTGAACCTCACTGTGGTAATGATTTTTTTTTTTCCTTCCTCTCCATACAACTTGTTTGCAAACTGCAGGGCTACAGCTAGAGATGTGAAAGAAAGAATTAGACGAATTAGTCGGAAAAAATCCATTCCCTTATTGAGCAATTAAGAGTATTGCTTGCTGGACAAAAGAAACTTCTCTTTGTACTGCGCTGCTTTCCTCTTGCCTCTCTTTTGCTCCATGCCCCAGCAAAGACATGCCTTGCAACCTTAAAGAAACTTCCCTGCTCTTCTATTTTCTCACCACTCTCTACCTATTTATAAAATGATGTCTACTATTTTGGTGTCTAACCGTAACAATTTTTCAGAAGTAGACGTCTATGTGTGTGAGTTATGCACAGTAAGATTTTTTCAAAGTAGTTGTTATCTTCCTTGGTTCATATATAGCACTCTGAAAAGCAGCTCCTCAGTTAGATGAAGTCTCCTATCCCTCTTTCTGATTTATAAACATTTCATATGTGGGGGTCCTAGGTTTTTCTTTTTTGAGTTGAAAGAATAATATGTGGATGAAAGTTAGCTTGTTTTCCCAAAATCTTCTTGGGCTCACTTTACCCTTTGTGATTAAGCTGGCTATAAGCTGCCATGGCTAGTTTGTTTTTCTTGCGGGGTACATGCTGTTTTCTGTCTGCCAAACTGAAGAGGTTTAGCTCAGAACTAGAAGTGGAGACTCCGCTGTTGTCATTGATTTTACGTGGAAGCTACTCTGGTGATAGGCAGCCAGATCAAAATATGATGCAAGTACGTACATGGTCTTAGAAGACCTTGGAGAGGGAAGGGCCAGAGGTGGTGCAGTTTCAGATGACTACCTCATCCAATCATTACTTTGATAAGCTGCAAGCTACAAAATGCTAAGATTGCCAGAACTATCAGCAGGGGAAGAAAGGTACTAGAAGCCAGATTTTATTGCCAGTTGCACATTTTAAATCTGGAGTTAACTATTGAAGTAAATGAAGTAATACCTGATTTTCTTCACAGTAATTGAGACCAGGATCTAATCCCATGCCCTGAGGAGACATTGATAGTTCTCACTGCTGTTATGTTGTCCATATAAAACAGGAAGCTTAACAATAACCTGCCTTTGCACGGACATCTAAAGGGATAAATTCCTGCACTTGGGATGCTGATTTTGGGTCAGGAAGATGCCTCTTTGCTGGACCGTTGTCACCTTGTTGAAATAGGTCTCCATTATCCTCTCTGTGCATGTATCTGAATTTCTTAGGGGATGTGAAGGACTGTTTTCCAGAAAAACTTCCCAAGGGGCTCCTAATACTATTTGAAACTATTATTTAGTATTTCTGTGTGGCTATTATCCACCTCAGACACAGTTGCATTTTGATAGTGGGCAAAGTGATCAATACATACTGTATAAAATAATTATTATTTATTATTTATTGAGTGCTGTGAGTTGGCTGTCTGCTATGCAAAATGTAAAAAAAAAAAAAAAAAAAAAAGACAAAACCCTTTGAATACATGATCAGAAGGGGAAGGAAAGGCAAATAGCTTTCCAGTCTGTCCCTAGGACAAATGCATTTCTAAGTGCCTGGGCATTCCAGTATGGGCATTGTACACAAATCTTGCAAGATCATATGGGCTGGAGAGAGGGGTCAGAAGGTTTGATTTCTCACTCCTGGTTTTGTGTGTACTTCATGTGCATAATATTCCTGCCTGCTAGTTGTCTTTGAGGTGGACTTTCAGTGTGACAACACGTTAAAAATCTTTACATAGATGTTCCCCACAGAAGGCAGTCTAAATTATATTGTTTACTGTGTTAAGCGCTAATGGTGATAAAATTATAAGTAACAATATTTAGGATATACATTCTGAATGAAATGCCGACTGTAGCGTAGTCTATGGTGTCTGTCAGTGCCATGGTCTCTACTTTTATAAGTGAGGAGTGGATAAAAAGTTTGAGAGATTTGTGCGAGGTAACAAGGAAACTTAGTGGCCAGTTTAAATGAAATGGGCAGTGTATAAATTGACTTGAAGTACCCAGTCGGTTTGGGTCAAACTCTGAGGGAGAAGGGAGAAATCTATGTGAACTTTAAGGGTTTTGGGGGGGATCACGGAGGTGATCATCTGAGGAAGGCGTTACCTCCTGCTCAGATGGCACGTCCCTGCTTGCTCGGGTGGTGTTGGCAAACTCGAGAAGGTAAAATAAGCTGTATCTCCCCTCTCCCCTTGCCGGGACCGGGGGGGCAAAGATATCCCTCTCGCTATGCCGGCCCGGAGGGGCAGCGCTCGAGGAACGAGACGTTCCCGGAGCCGGCGGCAGAAGAAAAGCCTCCAGCCGCTTTCCTGGGAGGAGGCGGCGGCCCCGCTGCAGGCGCGGGAGGAGAAGCCCGGCGGAGCGTTGCTGCCCCTGCCCGGGGCCGTCGCCTGTTGCCGAGGCCGGGCGGACCGTGTCGGGGGGCCGGGGGCGCGGGCCCGCGGTCTCTTTAAAAGCCGGGGCCGGGCCGGGCGGGCGCGGCGGCAGGGGGCGGCGGCGGCGTGCGCGGGGCTCGGGCTGCTCCGGCACCGCGGCGCGCTCAGCCCTGCGCAGCTCCGCCCGCGGCCGCCCGCGGCTCGCACGGCTCGGCACGGCTCGGCCAGCCCAGCCCAGCCCAGCCTCCCCGGGACCCCCGCGAGGCTCCGCGGCTGGGGCCACGCTGGAGCCCCCTGCCCCGCAGCGGAGGCGAGCCGCGAGTTGGCGCGGCGGCCGGCGGCCGCCCGGCTGCGGAGGTGAGAGGGGGCGGCGGGCGGGGGGCGGCACGGCACGACCCGGCTCGGCACGGCACGGATCGGCGGTGCTACCTGCACGGCGGGCGCTGGGCGCCGCCGCTCCGGAGGTCCGCGGGTGGGTTTCTCCTGACCCCCTCACGACAACTATTTCGGATCGTTTTATCCCTCTCCCCGTTCCCCGCTGCCCCGGCGGGGCTGGGCGCTGTCCGCCCGGGCGTTGTGGGCGCGCACCGACCCCCCGGGACGCTCCGGCCCCGGCTCCTTTTGCCCGACTTTTTGGGAAATCGCAGTTCCCACGGCTTTTCGGAGTGGAAAATGGGGGGGCCTCGCGAAAAAGAAGAAGACACAACGCTGAGTTACAGCAGGGAGACGCTTAGAGAGAGCCTACTGTTTGACTAAAGCTTAAGGATTTCTTTTAAAAAAATTATTAATGAGGAAAGAAGAGAGGCTGAAGATGAAAGTTTTTTTTCTTTAATATTTTTTCCTCTTCCAAGTCTTCGGATCTATTACAGTAGCGCCTTTCCTCCCCGCCTTCCATTTGTTTGTATTAATGATTTAGTAGCCGTCTTGCCTGAAAACTTCCACCGTGAGCGACTGCTGTGGGTTTTCAGGCAGTCAGTGACCTTAAAGGTTGGTTCAATGCTTTCTTCGTGCAAGATGTATGTGAAATAACCACTGTGTTTTTAGTTGTTTTTTTTTTCTTTTTCTGTAAAAAAAAAAAAAAAATCCACCTGCTTTATAATTTAAAAGAAAACATCATTCAGTCAGGGAGTGATGTAATTCTCCTACCTAAGGGCACCGACTCTGGTGCTTTGCAGGTGACTTGTCTTTTGCTTACTCTTTAAATATATTTTAATTGCAGTCTTTCGTAGCTAGGAAGTAACATATTTAACCAGTGCTCTTTGAGGATGCATTTTGTTAAAATTGAAATATTTCTCTTTCAAAAATTTTTTTTTTCCTGATTTCTTCCCCCTCCAAAGAAAACAATCAAAAAGATTAAGCATGAGATCAGCAGCAGAAAAACCAAAGGATCAGGGAGGCAGAACCCAGGCTAAAAACATCGAATCATTTATAAAAAGACACTTTCAGCCTTTCGCTTTTCCAAGCTCTCTTTCCACCTTTCCACCACCTTTCCATAGTCAAACTGTTCAACGCTTTGTTGCAAATAGTTTTAAGAAATTATTTCTGTTTTTTCCTAAATATTAATTGTTTCTCCTGTATTTTTTACTGCACGCAATTGTTTTGTGATAAGCAGAGAGCCGTCCTAAAAAGGTGAATATTGAAACGAACGCTCACCAATACCTGCTTATTGCCTATTTTGAAGGGCTGTTTTTTGAGGGGGCAAACTCTTAACTAGACTGCTGAAAAGTCTAAGATAGATGTTGAGAAGGTGGGGGAAAAATTGATCATATAATGTTTTGTTTGCCGTGATGATACAGTCCGTTATTAATTGTAACGTGAACCAGAAGGCTGTTACGTCTGCCACTGGTTTAAGTTAAAATGGTCATCGGTGTTAAGTTGGGCAAGTTTATCTAAGGGTTAGTAGTATTTTGGGGAGGAGGAGGTTGCGGATATTATTGCTCTTGGTTTTGGGACTGGACGCACTTTATCAGCTGAACAAACTAGATTGTTGTATAGACATAATTTTCCATTTTTCTGTCAGTTTTTTTTCGGTCTTTGGCAGTTTCTTAAACATTTGTCTCTCGAACAATGTATTTGGTTTTCGTGAGTAGGGAGGTGCAGGTGGGGACATTGGGAGTTTGGGGATAATGGGAGCAACAGGACTGTATTTATTTATTTTAAAAAAGGGGGGGAAAAAAAAAGTTAGGAGGTGAGGATTCTCTTTCTGGAGCATTCGGGCACCTTCTGGTGGGGTATGTCTCTAAGCTTTTAATTATTTATTTCACTTTTGTCCTTTAAAAAATGAAGTAGAGCGAAACCAAAATGAAATAAAATTAGAGTAAGCATTGAAAAATAAATAAATAAAGGAAGGGAACGGCTGAAAGCCCAATACTTGATTTCATCATCCTGGTGGTGATGGCTTCTCAATAGAAGCGATATCTGCCGATATCACCCCTGTTCCATGGCTGTAGCCTGGCCTCATTTTATGCTGCGTTTCCACTGAACATGTTGACGTGCTGCTGCTTATATAAGGGGAAGAACAAATTCAAGCGGATTAGTGCTTGGGATTTTGAGATCGGCTACCCAGATCGTGTTGTGGGTTTTTTTCCTTTCCTTGGGGGAGCTGATGGGGGGAAGGCTGGAGAATGATGGGAGGGGGTGAAATCAGGATGTGTGGTTGAGGCAAGATGGGGGTGATGCGGGGAGCAGCTTATTCGCATAATGTCTGCGCTGCGTCCCTTTTTCTTTTCTTTTTATAAAACCCATTATCTCTAAAAACACATTATTCTTCAGCCCAGTCTAAAAAAAAAAATAGTGGGAGGGGTTATCATAGCGAGGGGGTTTGGTATGGGAGTCATTAGACCCACTGCTGCAAAACCAAGATACAGAAATCCATCTGCACCAACATTTCGGGGGGAGGGAGGGCGTAGAGAGGGGGGAAGGGATGGATTGTCTATCTTGGATTAGCGAAGTGGAGCTTTGTATTCTTCGTTTTCCTCCCCATTTTCTGCCATTTCCCCCCATCCCCCCCATCCGCACACCCGCTTTCCTCCTCCCAGCCCCCACCCCCCCCCGAAGGTTTCTCGTCCCTTGACGAGAAAATTCTGTGTTACATCCTGATGGCTCTGCGGCTTTTTTAGTGCATCACAACAGTGGCATGATGACCTTTGCTTCATGCCACACAGATTTGGGTTCCCGATAGGACTGTGACCGCAGCTTGGGTACACGTGCATACGCTCATACACCCATAGTCATGTACTTAGGACAGGCCATGATTTAATTCTGATTTTTGCGTGTGCATCTTTGTGTGTGTGTGCGTGTGCAGCTGATAAACATTGGCAGAGGGTAGGGAACGCAGTAAATGCCAAAGGCACGTCCGTCCATTTTGCCAGCCCCTCTTGCTGCTCTCTTTTCCCGGACATTGTGTCACACATCGTGAGATTTTGTGTTGGGGAGGGGTGCGCCCTATATGGATGGCAGGGGCCTGGGGGTTGGAGGCAGCGTATGTGTACTGGGAAGGGAGGAATTGGGGGGTGGAAATGGACCTGACGATGCTAATAACATTATTTTGGTCAAATGAACGTCTGGTGATAATGATTCAGTGTAACCATCCGTGAAATACATGCTTGCGACACACTGGAATAAAGGTTACTCCAGGGAGCTCCGGCAGAGCCGGGCATGCTCAGGGGAGTGAGCCGTCCCCTTGATGGCAGAAACAAAATTCATAAGGGCCCCAGGCCCCCTCCCTTCCCAACACCTCCTTGCATGTCCGAGCTGGAGGGCATTGCGATGGAGAGAGGGGGTGGGCTGCGCTGGAGCAAGGACCAAACAATGCCTTCCTGCCTCGTCCTCCTGTGCCAGCCTCCCTTGCCCTCTTAGAGCTTATCCATGCCGTTGATCCAGACGATACAGAAATATCGCCATTTCCATGCAGTCCCTGCTGGAGGGTGGTGAATTGAGAGAGGTGGGGGAAAAAGCTCCTTGTGTGTCTGCTGTAGGATGTACAGGAGAGCCATAGCTTTTTGGGTCTGAGTAGAGCAGGGAAAAGGCTGGGGGTGGGGAGAGTCAAGAGTCTGTTCCTCCATTCCTCCCTTCTTCCTTTTTTCCTCTAGCTAGAACATGGGGAAGGGCCTGGCAAGCCTCAGTGGGTGGCCAGTGCACAGGGGTGGGGGAGGCAAGGCAGGAAGAGGGAAGATTTTCCTGGGTTTCAAGCAGGCCAGGACCCTCTACAGGGCTTGCAGACCTGTTCAGCACCCTCCCTGTCTGGTTGCAAAGGACCTCCTTGCTTGGTCACGGGCTGCTCGCACACAGGTGGAGAGGAGCTGGGGGAGAAAGGTGCTCTTGCAGTTCCGCCAGCTGCTGCTTCTCATCTCCTGTGTGTGGCTGTGCCTGATCCGAGGTCTCCGTGTTTCTGGATCTTTCCACTTCATGGAGCAATAGCAAAAGCTGAATACATAGATCTGTCCAGGGCTATTGTTGTTTGCCTTTTGCTTTTCTCCTTTCTCTCTGACCTTGAGGTGCAATGGTAAACTACAGCCAGGAAGATAGGGCAGGGGCGTGTCTAGTGCCCCACACTGTTGGTGTGGGTGATGCCCAGAGAGATACCAGTTTCCCCTACTGCCCTGCTTTGTGCTCACCAAGGCCAATCTTGCCTCAGCTGCCCAGTTTCACCAGTAGTTACTTTTTGATCTCTCCCTGTCCTCCCCTTTAGCCCAGTCACTTCAGAAATGGTTGTCGTGCTGCAGCTCCTGTTCTTGTATGCCAGCCATGACTGCTGTTGAAGATGATGCAGTGGCCAGCTGAGCAACAGGCAGAGGGTGCTGCAGGACCCATGTGCCTGCTCTCCCCTGGAGACTGCCTCCTTGGTACCCTGCAGGGCAAAGGTAATCCCCAGTGATTAAGGTGCTAGTGTGCTCTTGTGGCAGAGTGAGCCTCTGCTTATGAATTATTTGTTAGCAGGAATAGGAAAAGTTGGAAAAAAGCATTATTGTAGATAATTGCAATGATTGCAATGTGAGTGTTGTAGCTCAGCAGTCCCTGATTGTGGTGCTTTGTCCTTCCTCAAGCTTGCACAGCCAACAGAGCACAGGGAGCTTCACATAGCACTGGAACTTACTCGTGATCCTGAATGATTTGTACCCTTGAAGTGAGAGGGGAACTTGGTTCCTGAAGAGCATTCAGAGGGTGACAGGTGGTGCCAGGGGTAATTTGTGGTAGCGATGATGGTGTATTTTAAGACCGAAGTGCCTGTGCAAAAAGGAAATAAGTATGCCTCCTCCCTCCCTTTTTGAGCAAGTTACCAAGACATCAGGTGCACGCAACTCTAATTCTTTTTGTGTTAGGATTGGATTTAAACCCTCAACCTAGAGGACACCTTCAAACTGCACAAGATCTTCTGGCTCTCATCTGGCAGATTCCTGGGAAGGGAGAATTTAATACCTTTCTTGTTGTAGCAGCAGTGGTATTTCAGTGGATCTACTGAACTTCTTGCTTTTGTTTTCTGCAGCCTCCTCCAGGGCTGTTGAGTTTACCTGTCTTGAGTAGCAGAGTGTATTTTTCCCCTTTGATGTCTTTTCCTTTGCCCTCTCCTCAGCTCTGTGCTCTGGGCGTGTCCAAGTGGATGTCTGGATACTGGCTGAGCTGTGGTACACTGTATCAAGGATATGGACACAGAGTGATCTGGCCTAGAACAAACTGAAGCAGCCAGAAGCTTTGCCATGACCCAAGCCAGGATAAGAGATGGCCTCTGACGATGATTCAAGAGACATGGTATTTTATTTAAAAAAAAAAAAAAAAATCTAACTTTATCTGCTCCTGCCCCCACCAGCATGAAGAGGAGACAGGCTTTATTTTAGGACTATTGCCAATGCAGCTGGAGCCAGAAATTACCCAAATTTTGGTTAAGTTTTGGAAATTTTTATCAGTTCTCTTCTCCCCCTCGTCTCCCTCTTCTAGTTAATAGCAGAGTCTGTCAATCTAGCAGACTTGGCTCTTAATTCATAAAGCAATTGGTGAGGAAGATATTTTGCCCTTTAGAAACCAAGCTGCTACAGGGATTGGTAGCTTCTTGAAACCAGCACACTACATAATCTTGGGTCAGGTCGTTTACTTTTTCTTTAGTTTCCCCTCACATGAGCATAGACAAAGGCAATTCATGTGTGTAAAGGACTCTTGACTATCAAAGATGGTGTTTGACCTGTCACTGCCAATCCAAAGAGCCAGACCAGGACATGTTTGTAGAAAGGCAGCACAGGATCAGTTTGTTCTGCCTTTCTCCTTGTTGTGGACAGTGGATGGCAGTTTTAGTGCTCTGCATTTGTACCTTTTTTCTTTTTTTTCTTTTTTTTTTTTTTTTTTTTTTTTTGGCATGGAAAAGTCATGACTCTGGGTTGGGCTAGCCCAAGTATGGTTTTACTGAGGTCTGGTAGGGATGAAGTGTGGTGTCCCTGTAATGGTGTGCTTGAAAAATTGAGCAATAAGATTCCTAGTGGAAATATGCCAGTGGTGTTGGAAGATCCCGTGTTCTTCCTTAAGGGAAGGTGGGGATATGATTTCTCTTGTTGCCATTCACAGAAAAAAGACACTCTCTAAGCACTGTGGACAGCTGCTGGGAACTGCATACCATGCAGCCAGCTTGGCAGAGTCCTGGGCTAAAGCCTGCAGCTTCTTGTGACTCCAGGCTGCTGCGGGCATCACTATGTGGCTTTGCAGAGGGTGATGGAGGTGTGTCCACAGCCATTGGAAGTTCAACTCTCTCTGAAATGTGGCCCCTTGCTACAGAGTGGATTAGCCCTTCGTCTGCCTTGCTTCCCTGTGTCTCTTAGAGCTTTCCACTTGTCTCTTACAGCCCGGTGCCAGAATTCTATCCCAGGCACGCTCCCCTGCCTGTTTCTTGTCTGCTGGCAGCAGGAGAGAGCCAGGGTATTGGGAAGGGGATGTCAGGGATGAGGGGGGCTCTGTCAGCACATACCTGTCATCTCTCAGCGGTGTGCTCAGCTCCTGTCCTTTCCAAATTCCTTTCCTCTGCCCTTGATGGTGAGGGATGGCTTATTTCGAACACAATCTGCTTGTGTCATTCCTGGCCCTGCTGCTTGTCATCCATCACATCACAGGAACTAATTAACACTAGTAGCTTTGGATCCTGGGAATGACAGTGCTGGGATAGTAGACTCTTTCAAAGATCTTGATGTCTCTTTTCATAACTAGGGCAGTCCAGCCTAGGAGTTCATGGACACCATTGTCTCTTGCCTGCTGCACCAACCCTGTAGTGAGGATGCCTGTGTGTTTAGCAGGGAGGGCGCCCAAGGCCTAGGCCTGCCTCATAATGCCCTTGACAGTGCTGCAGCATCCCCTGCATCCAAGTACCTCCCAGCAGCTGGATGAGAGCCAAGGAATGGGATAGAATAATAATTGATGAGGATGGAGGGAGGTATGATGTAAACCTTTTGAAGCTGCCGGGAGCTTCTCCACTGCCTTTGGGTATGTGTAGCTGTGTGTAGTCCCAGAATCTGTTTGTGAGTTTGACCCTGGGAGCATTCTCTGCTCATGGCAAAGCATACTGTCCTGTTTCTGCTGCACTGCTGATCCTATTGCTGTGTTGGTGGGGGGGGTGTCATCAGGGGAATCTGTGTGCCCCTCCCATGAGGATGGCAAGATTAAAGATGGGGCATCGGTCATACTGTGAGGCTACCAAGAGAACACTTGCTCCCCTTCTCCCTCTACTTTCTGTCTTTCCTGCTGTTGTGAACCACTTCGAAGGAGGGGAAGAGTCCCATGGGGATGGAAAGGAAGGTACCTAAGCAAGGGGATGATGTTTGCTGACAGTTGAAGGAGCATGAGGAGAGGAGGAACTCTCCAGCAGCGTAACTGTCTGATGGGACTGGCTGCATCTGCAGAGCAGGGAGGTGCTGGCTTCATTTCAGTTTGCTGTTGCAGCCCATTTTTTTTTTTCCAATAATGTGTTAATTAAACATTGATTTCAGGGGAAAAAGGAATCTGTTTGAACTGCAGAAACTAAATGGAGTGTGGAGGAATGGGATCTGGTGAGGGATGTGTGGAAGGACCTTCTGTCAGCTGTCTTCCTGACCAGTCATGGATGGAAGCAAGGAAAGGGCTGGAGAAAAAACCTGTTCACCTTAAGTTTAAAGTTCTTCACTCATCTTGGGGGGGGGGGGGAATCTTGTTCCTTCTATAACTGCACAGTTTTCACCTGATGCATGCTAAGGAATTACCAGGTTGCCAACTATATTTTCTTACAAAATATAAGTAACGAAATACTTCATTTTTATTAAAAAGCAAAACGGAAGTGAGATTTTTCAAGACATGTTAGTGTTCAAGAGGCTTTCTGTTCAGTTTGGCACTCCTGATTTTCTACTCTTGTAGTTACTGTTGTATCTATAAATTAATTAAGCTGTGGTGCAAGTTAAGGCACCAGTCACAATGGCATACTTGTTCTTGTTACTTGCAGATATCAAGTAGCTCGACTGACCTTCATTTACTGCACGTGGATAAGTCAGTCACTAAACATGGGTATAAGACTGATGTGCACATTTAAAATTTTCTCTTCTGGTCCTCGGAGCTTTGGAAGGTGAGACAAGATTGTGATATCTCCTCCCTTGCTTGGTTGAACTCTCTTCTGTTCACTAGACTGGAAGAGCCAGTGGGAGGCTATGCTGCCCTCCTTTTGTGCTTCCAGGTGTTAGGGATGCATAGGGAAGATAAGAATCCTTGCTTTAGTCTGAGATTTTATCTGGAATAAATCTCTCTGCTGATGTGAGCAATATATTCTTACGGCATTAAACAATTTGATTTGAATTATTTTGACCACTGTGCTTTCTGTCTTCACTAGTTCTGGGAAATAATGGCAAAGAGGGAATAACCTGTCTGACCTTTCTGAGCATTGCCTAAGTCTGAATTAAAGTGATCTCACAAAGATCTTGGTCAGTTTGTGTAATAAGTGAAATGGCAGCATGTCCTGAGAAGTTACTTTCTGTACCATCTGCAATATTGAAATACAGAAGGATCTGCTGTAGTATCAGGACACCTTTGAAAAGGAACAGATTAAGCCATAGACCGACTATTTTCCAGGAAGATTTTTGACCTGTTGATGACTGGTGAAACCCACAGAATCACAGAGTGGTTGAGGTTGGAAGGGACCTCTGGAGGTCATCTGATCCAAACCCCCCTGCTCAGGGAAGGCCACCTAGAAAAGGTGACTGCATCCAGACGGCTTTTGAATATCTTCAAGGAGGGAGACTCCACAACTTCTCTGGGAAACCTGTGCTAGGGCTTTGTCACCATCACAATAAAAAAGTGTTTCCTGGTATTCAGACAGGACCTCCTGTGTTTCAGTTTGTGCTCATTGCCTCTGGTTCTGTGTCATGGTTTAACCCAGCAGGCAGCTAAAACAACCACACAGCTGTTTGCTCACTCCTCCCCACAATGGGATGGGGGAGACAATTGAAAAGAAAAAGGTAAAACTCATGGGTTGAGATGAAGGCAGTTTAATAGGACAGAAAAGGCAGATCATGATAATAATAATAGCAACAGTGATAGAAGGGTATACAAAACAAGTGATGCACAGCACAATTGCTCACAACTCTGAACCGATGCTCAGCTAGTTCCTGAGCCATGGTGCCTCCCAGCTAACCCCCGAGATATACGGAGCATGAGGTCATATGGTATGGAACATCCCTTTGGCCAGTTTGGGTCAGCTGTCCTGGCTGTGTCCCCTCCCGGCTTCTTGGGCACCCCCTGTCTTCTTGTTGGCAGGCCAGTATGAGAAACCAAAAAGTCCTTGGCTGCTTGGCATCAATTAAAATATCAATGTATTGTCAACATTATTCTCATCCTAAATCCAAAACACAGCACTATACCAGCTGCTAGGAAGAAAATTAACTCTATCCCAGTTGAAACAAGGACATCCTGTCACTGGGCACCACTGAAAAGAGCAAGACTTTTTCATCTTTATGCCCTCTCTTCGGGTGTTTACGTACATTGATACGTTCCCCCCAAGTCTTTTCTTCTCCAGGCTAAACAGTCCCAGCTCTCCTAGCCTTTCCTTGTATGAGGTGCTCTTAATCCTCTTTGTGGCCCTCTCCCCATTATGTCCATCTCTTTCTTGTACTGCGGGGTCCAGAACTGCACACAGTACTCCAGATTTCGCCTCACTAGTGCTGAGTAGAGGGGAAGGATCCCCTTTCTCAAGCTGCTGGCAACACTCCTAACGCAGCCCAGGATACCAGTAGCCACCTTCTGTGCAAGGGCATGCTGCTGGCTGATGTTCAACTTGGTGTCCACCAGGACTCCCAGGTTCTGTTCTGCAAAGCTGTTTTTCAGCCAGGTGGCCCTCAGCACGTGCCGATGCATGGCCCATGAACATCACTACAGTGGTATGGAGTGTCAGCAGAGCAGGCATGATAGTCCTTAAGTATTAACTTAAGAAGCAGAAGTCTGGAGTTTTTTCACAGAATGTGTCAAACTTTTTTCATACTAGTCATCACTTTCTCCATCCACTGAAAATTCAAAATTATAATTTGGAAAGTATTATGAGTTCCTTGAGAGGAAGGCTTCATGTGTCTGAGAATAGAATACAATAGTTCCAATGATCATCTAGTCCAACTGCCTGACCATTTCAGGGCAGACCAAAAGTTAAAGGATATTATTAAAGGCATTGTGCAAATGCCTCTGACAGGTGTGGGGCATCAACCACTCCTCTAGGAAGCCTGTTCCAGTGTTCAGTCATCCTCTCTGTAAAGAAGCGTTTCCTAATATCTGATGCATCTTGAACCATTCCTACATGTCCTATCACTAAGTAGCAGGGAGAAGAGCTCAGCACCCCCTCTGCAGTTCTGCTGCTCAGGAAGCTGTAGAGAGCAATGAGGTTGCCCCTCAGCCTCCTTTCCTCCAAGCCAGACAAATCCGGAATCCTCAGCCACTCCTCACAGGACATGCCTTCCAGCCCTTTCACCAGCTTTGTTGCCCTCCTCTGGATGCATTCAGTTACCTTAACATCCTTCTCAATTTGTGGCAGAGATTCCAGTTTCTTTAATTGTTCTGTTACTGTGGCTGCTTACACACTGCAATCTCTTTATAGACCATGAAGAAAAGAAATTTTGAATTATTGATTGTTTTGACTTTTAGGGTGGGATAGAGATGGGCAATGCAGAAATCCTGTGATGGGACTAAGGTCAACCTTCTCAAGGGACTCTGTATGCCTGGTACTGCGTTGAAGTTCTGGAATCCTTATCTGCTGACTTGTCAGCTCATGCAGCACTTTGAAAGAGGGTATGATACAATATAATTTCAGGTATATGCATTTAAAATACCTGCTACATTTCTGGGAATTAAATGCTAAGGACTTTATGGGAAAACACAAGTAAAAAAAAGATCCTTGATGTAATTTCATATAAGTCATTAATCAAATACATATTGAGGGTGTATCTAACAACAGTGGACCAAAAGGCATAGTTTTGTTAAGCTGGGTCTTAAGAATTTATCTCAATACATATGTTTTTTTAAATGTGTCCCTTGTCTTCCTTGTTGGTTGATACGACCTAGTTAATGAGTTGCTAGCAGCTCTTTTTGGTACCAGCTTGGGTCCTAGAGTGACATGGTGCCTGGGATGTCGCAGTACTTTTTTGGTAGCAGATTGTAATTTCATTGAATAAATGTATTTTATGAGGCTAGAGTGAGATACTGTTTGTTTACTAAGACCACAGTGTATCAGGTAGAAATGCAGAGTGAAAAGGGAGTAAAAATTGATAGGCTTTTGATAAGACAGTAACTCTTTCAAGAAGTTTGCCTGAACACAGCAGCTCTTCCTTCCATGCTCTCTTTGTTGCCGATGTGTAACGTGAGACAGGAAGTCAATCTGCTTTCTTGGCACAACACAGGTCATATACCTATTAAACTGGAAAATGGTCTGAATTCAATAAGAAAAAATTTGTTAAAGATAAATGAAAACTACTGCACTTGGGGAGGCGAAACCAAATGCCTACATGTAAAATGGGGGATAACAAGCCAGGCAACAGAACTGCAGAAAAGGATCTGGGAGGCACTACAGTGAGTCAGAGACTGAATGTGAGTCAACAGTGTGGTGACATTGCAAAAAAGCAAATCCCATTTTAGGGTATATTTAACAGGAATGTCACGTGTAGCACACAGGCAGTAGTTTTTCTACTCTAGCAGCCGCTGCTGAAGCCACAGCAGAGCACTGCGTCCAGTGTGAGCAGCAAAACCAGAAATGATGGAAGGAGATGAGGAGAGGGCAGCCAGAGCGGTGAGTGCCACCTGCGAGGAGAGGCTCAAAGAACTGGGTTGGTTTAGTCTGGAGAGAAGATTGACGAGGGACATGAAAAGTCTTCCAATATTTGAAAGTTTGTTTTAAGAAGACAGTGATTAATTGTTCTCTGTGTCCTCTGGGGATAGGACAAGAAGTAATCGGCTTAATTTGTAGCAAGAAAGATGTGGAGATAGGTGCTGGGAAAAGCTTTATGAGTGTTTGGATAGTTAAGAATGAAAACAGCTTCCTGAGAGAGGTTGTAGTGCCCTCATCACAGGAAGTTTTAAGAGCAGATGAGACACAAAGACACCAAATTTTATCTATGTTGTTTTATTATAGGGGAATGGTGTGCCTGAACTCCCTATGTCTAGTCCCAACCAGCTTTTGCACTCCCTGAAAGGCTGGCTTCTCCCCTCACTGGCGGTTGTGGTGGAAGAGTGGGGAGGCAGGGCCAGGGTGAAGCACTCCCTCTGCAAATGCCCCTGCAGCATCTTCCATGCCCCTGATGCGATCCAGTTTTACAGTGCATGTCCCAAAAAGGCCTGAGGAAGCTTGTGTGTTCGGCAGTGTCACATTAGCATCCAGCACTGTAAGCCTTTCTATTTCTGCAGATAACAAACAAGCAGAGGGCTGGCCCAACTTTCTGCATCCTTGTAATTAGGAAATGGAAGTTATTTGAGACTCTTATCCTGGTTACTGATTAATTTACACTGGGAAGATTTGGAGAAATTATTTGGAGATGGAAAAGAAGACTTACACTTGTGCTTTCACCTGTTAAAAACCACTGCAAGTTTGTATGGTGTGGCACAGTTACTACAAGATGATTTTTCTGTGCTCTTCCATCAAATGTATTGGACAAGGGCAAAGGATTTTCCTCTCTGCAACACCTTTTCTTCCAGTTGCCTAAAGCAGAGTAGTTTGGATTAGGCATTGCAAGGAGGTGTGTTAGCACCCAGTGGATTTGAGAAGAGGGAGCCTAACACCTGATTCAGTAAAGATATGTATTTCAGTACTTGTGAAAGTACTCATGGTACTTCCAGAGAGGAGGTTGTTACTCGGGGAATGGGGGTCTTCTTCCCTGAGGGTTCAGCAAAACCTTTCAGTGGCTACTAGAAAGAAATCCAAGACATACTATGTGGCGTGTTACTTATATCTTTTCCTGAATCTTAGATTTACCTGAATAGCCAGTCTGGAGCCAGCTGGGCCTAGGAGTGAATTTCTGAGCATCTCCAGTGTAGAGAGCCGGTTCCCATAACAAACCTTCTCAAAGAAGGAAGTGTCTTCCTTTTGATTTAACAGAACATCCAGGAATATATGCTTGGTGGGCTTGGCCACTATGTGTGTGCACAGTTTATAGTATAACCATTTTCTGCCTTCTTACATAAATTTGTAACTGCAGGCTCTTGCCGTTCTTCAGAGTTGGTGGAGGATGAAGATATTATCCTCTGCTTTCTGGCACTAAAAGTGAGTCAGGGTTGACACACGAAAGTAGGAGGCAACAGTTTGTATGTAGGAAGCTTGTTCTGTCCAAGGAAAATCTAAGGGTTGTATGCAGGGCGTTAGTCCAGCTGCACTGCAAGGCTGGTATCTTCTTCTGGAGCTGAGTTCACACCACTCACCATTTGGAGTGTATGGAGAGCGCAGCAGATTCAGCCCTCAAGGGATGGCTGGTGAAATGGTCGAAGGTAGGTTGGGATGTAATTATTTGTTTATGAGCCCCCATATTGCACCAAGAACACTGCTGTGAAGTCGGGAGGGAAACATTCCAGCCCAGGGAGATAGTAAGATATAACCTAATTATTGTTGTTATTATTATCTCTGCCTATTCTGGTAGCACCTATACAATTCTGATTCAAACGTAGGGCAAAAAATGTTCCCTGCCCCAAAGAGCTAGCAAGCTGAGGATGAGACAGGAGACAACAGATGGACACAGATAACTGGGGGAGTACAGAAGAACAGATTGGTCAGCAGGATGGGTGGTATGATAGCACGTTGACAGCTTAGCTGTTGTCAAGCTTTCTGTAGGCATGTGGCAAAGGATTGCAACAATAATTCAAGCTGTGGCCTTTGCTTTGGTGTTTTTGTGTGTGCATCTTCCATCTGTTTTATTTAAACAGCTTAATTCTCACTTGATGAGGTCTTTCTGTCCCAAAACTTCCCATCATTCATCTGATGTAGGTAGGGAGACACACTGGTCCAGCAATGAAGTGGCCATTACAGTTTTTAAGGGAAACTGTAGTTTTTTATTATGGAAAGAGCATGAGACAGTAAGCACAGGATTTTGATGGTATATGTTTAAAAGGATGCTGGGAAAAGACTGATGGATCTCAGCAGGATGAATATCCAAAGTAAGTGACATAATGCAAGAGGTTTGTTGGCTGAGGTGGTGTCTTACTAAGGTGATGCAAAC
This sequence comes from Balearica regulorum gibbericeps, assembly GCF_011004875.1. Lineage (NCBI taxonomy): Eukaryota > Metazoa > Chordata > Aves > Gruiformes > Gruidae > Balearica > Balearica regulorum. The sequence continues at coordinate 24,547,077 of NC_046188.1, read as the reverse complement.
TATCTAAAGCCATTCACAGGCAGCAATTTTGTGCATATAGGTTATGTCCTTGGTGTGTATATTGGTGAGTGCGAGAGTGCCTGGAAGGGTGGAGGGCTCTGATTGAGCTGCACAGTGAGCAGTTGTTCCAGATGTGTGGCTGTACCACACTGCTGGGGAATTTGGGCATCCTTGGCCTTAGGGTCTTTGCCTATGCCAGTGGCTGCATTTACATGTGTGTCTTGTTTTGGACATTACCTTGAGAGGGCCACAAAATGCCGGATAGACATCAGGTGATTTTAGGGTGTCCTTATTTCTGAATTTGAATTATGTCAAGTAACTTTGTGTGCTGCTGTGACGTCCTCTCTCTTTTACTGTGTGGTTTGTTATCATTGCACAGTATGCCAACATCAGGCATGTTATAAATGTGCCTCCTATTAACCCTTGTGTTGCCAACACCCATTTCCCACTTTGGCTTCCCTTGCCATTTATTGTTCAGCAGCCCAGAAGTGATCATGGGACATTAGATGCATCTGCATGTTTTATAGTATGTGTGTAATGGTGAGTAGTTAAAATGATCTAAAACTTAAAGCTTGAACTGTCCAATCAAGTCTTACTTAAGTTATTCTGGGTGAAGTTGTTGCCAGAAATCCTCCAATACAGACAGACTGCAGAATTATGGGATCATTAGTGCTAGAACACATTTTTTGGGGCAAGCATTTATGGAAAAGGGAGTTGGCTATTTTGGGGTTTATTCCTGGCTCTACTACAGAATTCTATGTACCTTTGGAAACAAGTAATTAAAAGCACCATGTTTTTTGGCTCATAATGTCTCCATGTTTTAGTTTGTCCTTTATTCTTGCTGAATGGATGGTGAGGCTTCATAGCTGCTTGTAGAGTTTTTAGGTTCAGAGCTGAAGAGTATGGAGCTCTTCTTGAGCTGAACAAACTCAGCTCTCCCATCTTCTTCAAGTATCATTCCCTAGCCCCTAACCATCAGGACCTTTCTTGCAGTGGTGAAAGCTAATCATATACTGAACTGTGGTGTTGGCAAAAGCATAGGCAGCATGTCAAGGGATAGGATCATTTCCCCACACTCAGCACTTGTGGGATCACGTCTGCTTACTGTGCCCAGTTCTGGGCTCTGTAGTACAAGACATTGACAAAATGCAGCAAGTCCAGCAAAGAACCCCTGAGGAACATTGTTAGTAACTGGCTGCTATTGGACTGTTGTACCACTGACCACTAGCCTTTGAGTGCAGTGGTCCAGTAGGTTTTCCACATGCTTTGCAGTACACCCATCTGGTTCCAGCTGCCTATAAATCATAGAAATCACAGAATATTGAGTTGGAAGGGACCCATAAGGATCATTGAGTCCAACTCCCTGCTCCTCACAGGACTACCTAAAACTAAACCATATGACTAAGAGCATCCTTCAGATACTGCTTGAACTCTGACAGGCTTGGTGCCCTGATCACTTCCCAGGGGAGCCTGTTCCAGTGACCAGCCACCCTCTCAGTGAAGAACGTTTTCCTAATGTCCAATCTGAACTTCCCCTGATGCAGCTACATACAATTATTGACAATTACGCTATTGGAGACTCAAAAGCTGTGCTCTCCTTTTCTTCATTGGGCCTGTCTTCTCATCACGGAAGGCAATCTGGCTGATTTTTTTCCCTTGGTAAATCCATGCTGGCTGTTCCAAATCACCTTCTGGTCATTTGTGTGCCTGGAAATGGGTTCCAGGAGGATTTGCTGCATAACCTTCCTTGGGAGTGATGTTAGGTTGACCGGTCTATAATTGCCTGAATCTTCCTTCTTGCCCTTTTTGAAGACCGGTGTGACATTTACCTGTTTCCAGACATCGGGAGCCTCCTCCAGTCACTGTGACCTTTCCTATGTGACTGAGTGTGACCTCACAGTAACATCAGCCATTCTTGCATCCCTCAGTGCTGTTGGGACATCTTGTTTGGTCCCAGGGATTTGAGTATGCCCAATTTGCTTAAATGGTCCCTAACTCAGTCTTGCTCTGTTGTGAGTAGTTTTTCACTCCCCTGGATCCTTCCACTGGGCAACATGGAACAGGAAGCCTGAGAACAGTCCTTGCCAGTGAAGACCAAGGCAAAAAAGGCATTGGGGACCTAAGTGGGTTTTTTTTTTTACCACTGGTACCCTGTCCCATTCAGCTTTGGGCCCACAGTTTCCTTAGTCATCCTCTTGCTACCAGTGTGTGTTTAGAAGCCCTTCTTGCTGCTTTTCACATTTTGTGAATTTTCATGAAATTTCAAGCTTTCCTAATTTTCATCCTGACATACCGAGGCAGAGTTTCAGTATTCCTCCCGGGGAGCACACCCCCACTTTCACATTCACTTCCTTTTGTGTTTGAGCTCTGTCAGGACTTTCCCATTCAGCCGCCTGTTTCCACACCCGCTTGGCTTCCCACACATTGAATTGGACTGTTCTTGTGCTTTGAGGAGTTTGTTCTTCAACCAGGTCTCCTGGGCCCCTTTGCTAGATTATCCCATGTAAGTGCTCAGTGAATGATTTCTTAAAGCTCTCCAGTGATTCTTCTGTCACTGTAATTGTTCTGGGAAAATGGTTCTGTTTGTAAACTGATTTATGTGTCATTTCAGATTTGGTTGTTCTTCTCTGTAATTTTTGCTCTCTCCATGTTAAACATATTATACCTCTTCTATCTATTTCCATGTAAGTCTCTTCTGTCTGCTTTATAGCCTCTTTTTGCTGGACTCTGCCCAGATGTTTTGATGCATTTTATTTGATGGTGGTTTTTTCTGTTTATTGGTTTTTTAATTTTTTTTTCCCCTGACGCCTCCCTTCTTTATACTGTCAGAGGTAAATAATCAAATGGAAAGGGCAGGAGGCACAAACTTTTTTTTTTTTTTTTTTTTTCATTCTGCCATTGAGTTATTTCATGACAAAAGCAAATTGCTATCTCTATTTCTTATCTCTAAAATGGGTCTCAAATTCGATAGAAGGAGTTTAAATTATTTTTGTTGAAGATCATAGACAACAGACCGATTTATTTAATCACATTTAGTACACTCTTCATCTTCAGATTGGTTTGAGATTCTATCCCAAACTGTTCTCTCAGTTAATGGATATCAAACTTACCAGCAGATGCTGCCAACCTTCAGAATTCTGTGCTGTGCACCATGTACCTTTATTCTCAGGCTTTTAATAACATTGCTGTTGAAAATCCACCTGAAACGATACTGTGAACTAACTTGGATTAATTGCCAAGACTCTGATGATCTCCACGTATTTAGAAACTGAACTAATCAAGTTACATATTCCATCTATCAGTGTTACCAGCTCTTCATGGAGATTCTGTGCCATTGCTCAAAAAAGTAGACACAAGTTCCTTGTTTCAACCCCTTCCCCCCCACAACCCTCCCATGATTAAAAGAATGGGCATCTATCAATACTGTAGTCCTCCAGACTCTAAGGAGATAAATTCAACTTTATATTGTAATTATATGGAGAGGAGACTAGTTTTAGTGACTATTAATCTATATAATTATATTTCTATATTCCCCAGTTGTACACACGAATCTTGTTGTGTGTGGTGCTGTCCAAATGTAGAACAAAAGGTTTGCATTCTAAGTGATTTGTGTCTCTAAAGTGTGCCCCTCTATGGCCTCTAATAAAGATATCCTTCTATAATTGATCGAGCCTCAAGTACTGCACCCAGACAGAATGTCCCGGAAGACTGTAACCTGCAGGAAGAAGTGAGTAATATGAGTATTTGTTGGTATGTGTTGCAAGGGGCAGAGACCTTAATTTAGTAAAGTTTCTAGATCAGAAAATTACTTGTACCTTCAGAAAAGTCTCTTCTGGAATGAATAAGGTCAGAGAGGGGTATACTGAGTGCTGTGGAAAAGTTCTATGACAAGGAGTGTAAAGGTGGTATCTGGGAATGCAAGCTATTAAAATATAGGTTAAAGCCCTTAGTTCATCTTCTCTGTATACTGGGCTTTCCCTTGTACTCCTCTTCCTGCGCTAGATGTTTATGGTGAATAGTGGCAGTACACGGTGTGCACCTGTATGTCTGTCTGAAGATCTGGTTTTATAGTAGCTTGCAGAGAGGGAAGAGAAGACAGGCGAAGCAGCCTTTGCTTTACATGTCTGCTGAAGGCAACCACACAGTACTTATTGGAATGCTGTTGGTGTTGTGTCTAATCTCAAACGTGAGCAGACATAGGGCTTAGTTAATTGATGACCTCACTGTCTTCCCATCTTTCTCTCCTGATAACTAGATGGCTAAGAGGCTCAGGCAGTGATAAAGCTGGAAAACTCAAGCTTACCTAAATAAAGCTTGCATTTTGGGTAGCTTAGTATGATTAATTTCTTCCCTAAAGTCCTGGTTTCAAATCCTGGTGAGACCATAAATGAAAAAAGCACGTGAAGGTCTTCATTTATTCCCTGCTTGGTGTTTATCTTCATGGCAGAAGTAGCCCAAGAAATTTGGTGTATGGCAGGCCTAGGATAATCAAGAAGATTGTGAAGAAACACTGTGGGAGAAGATGGGTTACAGGCTGCTTGGCACACAGGTCTCCCATAGTTTCCCAAAAGCCAAGCAGGCATGTGCTCAGACACTTGCAAAGTTTGCACATTTGCACACTCTGGCTGTGCACCTTCCTTCAACTCTCTGCCCCTATGCCAAGATGGCACTTGCTGGCTTCTGCTGTGATAATATCTGATGGCTTCTGCCTGTACCCAGCACAAACGAAGCCCTTTGTGGAGCTGAGGCTCATGCTGTCTGTGACAGTGTTTTCATAAGGCTCAAACTTTTATTCTCCCCCTTGTTCCTTTGAACTCTGTCCACCGCTCTGTGAATACTAACACCAGCCTATAAATTATCCAGCGGGGCTCTGGCACTTTAGCAGCCTGTGTTTTCAGTGGCGTGCATGCATAATCGATCCAGGAGACTGCCTCTGCTTTTAACTCACGCGTTTGCAGAGACCTTAGACTTTCAGAGTTTTCAATCACGGCTGCCTGTATGTTTGTTCTCTTCTCTGCCTGCCTGTTCCTCTGCCACCCACACACACACCTTTACATGTGGCTGGGTAGCACGTCATGTCACAGTGTAACCTGCCATAAGTTTGGGGGTGATGCTATAGGCAACCTTCCTATGAGGTTCGGGAGCAACAGGTCACTGCAAGCAACTTTCGTTAGAGTATCACACATCAGACTTTGAAAGGCTTCATCCTCAGTCACTACTTGGAGGTTGGAGGTGTGTATATGTCTTTGTCCCCTGGTGTGCCTTATTGGTCAGCCTACTGACCAGGTGCTGCTCTCCTTCTCTCATTTTCCAGGTGAAGTGCTCAGCATCATAAATGCTGCCCCTGTGACTCATTGCTCTTAGCTTCTTTAAGTAGCTGGAAAGTTGCCTTACATGTTTGCCTGCTGACTGTGTGTAGAGTTCGAACTCTGAAGAGGTAAATGGCTGCTCTGGTATTTGGCTGCTGGAGTTCACTCCTCTTGCCTTGGAACTTCTCGGTGTCCTTACTTAGCTCTGTCTGTAGCCAAAATGTCTTAGCTGAATCTTTTTTCTCTCATGTTTCTAGGGATAAGTTGCTCCAGAATTGTCAGCCCAACTCTTTGGCTGAACTTCAAATGGAGTCAGCCTTGATTATCAAGGCTTCACTTATCTCTTCCAATCACTTCTTAGTAAGCCACCCTCTTAACACTGGCATATCATCATGCACCCCTGTGGAAAAGTTTGGTAATTGCTTCCTATGTGAACAGTCAGTTCCCAGTGAAAGTTTGTGCTGTTTGAGAGGAGGAAGAGACAGGGTTTGGCATTTGTGTGACTGGGAACTAACTGCTAGGACTCAAAGGAGCAAATGGGGAAAATTAAAGGAGTCTATTAAATTATTTAACTGTAGAGGTACTGGAGACGTGGTTGGGGCTAACAGCATAGGTGACAGTCTGGTAGCAAAAGAAGCTAAAGGAATTGGCTGGACAATAGGTAAGAAAAAGAAAAACATGAAGAAAATTACCAAGCTTTTGGTGAGGCAAAAGGATATAGGGAAGTAGGAGAGGCTGGGAGGGAGAAGGACTAGAGAAAAAGTTTTTGAGTGAGGAGAGTGAATGAAGAGAGCAGAAGGCAGCTTTCTGATTTATGAAGTGTACATCTAACAGGGCTTTGTGTGTCCGCTGATCCCACTGACATCTGCATAAACTACACAAGAGCCTGGCCGACTTGGTAAAGAAAAGGAGAGAAGAGGGCCAGGAGGCAGTACTGGAGGGGGTATCTGGAAGGAGCAAGGTGGGAAATGAGACAATCTCTGGGAAGGGAAAGAATGCTGGGCAGTGGGTTGGATGTGGGGGAAGTGTGGGGAAATGCAGAAGGGAAAAATTAAGTGACAAGACTCCTTTTGAGGAAGAACAAAATCCCAAAAGAGATGCAATGCTTTTAATATTTTTGTTCTGTGATGTAAAAACAACTCCCAAAACATTCAACATGCCTTCCCCCTAGGTGTGTGATTGGAGAGGTAGGTTGCAGGATGAATCATAGATGTCTCATGTTTCTAGGGTAGAGTGTGTGAAAAAGCAGATTGCATGCTTTACTGAAATAAGAAAAAAGAGACCATAGCCAGTATTGACACTGTCTATTGAATGTTGAATATGTTTTTGTGCCTGATGGGAAATGTGTGTTTATTTGAGGCAGAGGATTTTCATTCTATGCGTGTTGTTTAAGAAGTGCCCAGTAGCTTCATTTTACTTAGCTGAAAAAATAAATGCTCTCCTTGGGCTGACTTGCCAATATTTGAGTTTCTGCAGTTACATTTCCATACGTATTTTTCCTTCCCTATTTGTATGGGTCTAATCCAGCTTAACTAACAGGGGATCTGACTGCTTACAAGAGAAACAGTAGAACTGACTTGACACAAAATGCCGTCAAATGCATGGAGTAAGCATTTAGGTGAAAGGCATTTTCCCTTCTAATCCTTCAGTTCTAATAATCTTAGGTGTTGCTTGTAACAATAGCAAATAAAAAAGTACTCAAAATAATGATTTTTTTATTGATAGTATCCTTTAATGAAATATAATTTGCCAATGACAACTTATTTTAGGATCCAAGACAAATAGCAAGAAATTTTTTGTTGTTAATTTTAAATGTGCTTAAAATCAGTGTAAGATCTGTTAAAATAAAGTGCAAATTTCTAAATGTTAAGGCCTGCTAGGGAAGAAGATGCCAATTTTTTACTGAGTTATTATCAACTGCCTTGATCCCATTCAGTTTTTTGTTTGTTTGTTTTTTAATATCAAAATTTGTTCCATGGTGAAAAAGTTGGAGGAATCATATAATTTTGGACCACTTAAGTTATTGGACAGGCTAATAATTCAGAGTGAGGAGAAACACATGGATCAGCTACATAGAGGACTGCAGGAAATGAAAAACATGGAAAGGCATTATGAAGAAATGAGGAGGGTGCGGGTTTGTATGGGATAAGAGGATAATGTTCTTTCTTTCATCTCATCTACTCTTCAAGTATTGCAATCCGACCAAGTTCCTGGGAAGGACTCACTGTGCAGCTTGTGACTGGAAGGACAAAGCATGGGTGTATGGATTGGGAAGGGAGGATATGGTGGGTACAGCCCCAGGTATGGACTCCAGATAGCGTAACTATGGTGTTACTCCCTCATTTCCCACTGTGGGTCTCTGCAGCTCTCTTGTGGGATGTCTGTTGCAGCTGGTCCTGCCTCTCTTTCCTGGGGCTGGCTGTGTCTTCTCTTGGTTCATTTCTGTTTCTGGGAGAAACTGGAGCTGGAAAGAAGATTCATGGTGGCCCTTGCCACTTTTCTTCTGGATGCCACTGCTTTTCGAAGTCCTTAATTACATTTTCTCTGGTTAAAACTAGGAATGAAAAACACACCTATCAAATGACCAGCCTGAGGCTAGAATCTGTAATTGTGTATCCTCATCCCTCCCTGGCTTCTCTGGATGGAGAGGAAGAGACTTGTGCTTACCCATGGAAGAGCTCAGCTTTCTCTGCTTGGTGCAATAGTGGAAGGTCTCTTGGGGAGCTGACATTGGCTGGTAACGCCTGCTGGCTGTGATGAGGAGGTAGAGGCTTGCTTTTTGGGAGTTGGTATGAGAGTGGGAATGGAGTGAGGCCCAGCAACTCTGCTGAGGATAATAGGGAAGCAGAAAATTGGAATTACTTGGAAATAGCATGCACGATGCAATTTCTTAGTCTGTGCAACAATTCTCTAAATTTAAAATAGAAGATCTACCTGCGATCCCCGCTCTCTCTTCTCTGATGAGGGAGGAGAGGAAGTTGAGCATTCAGGGGAACATTGTACATGCAGATTGAGACCTTGAAGACACCAGTGAGCATGTAAGTATGTGGAAAGAAATTAGGTCTGTAAGACCAAGAAATGTGTTCTTGAAGCAGGACTATGGGAAGACTGGAGAGCATACTGCCTTCTTCAGCTGAGAGAGCTTTGTTATATCTGGTGGGATTTTTCTGTGCGAAGTTGTTGGTGAAGTTCCCCAGCCTCTCCCGAACAACTGAGATCTGTTATGTTAGTAATAATTAGCCCTCTGCTGTCTTACTCTTCTCTGATTTAGTGGGCATGGTGTGTTTTCATCCCCTTCCTATCCATTTCTTCCATACTGCCTTTCCTTCTGCATGAAAAAAACCAGCGTGAGGCAACGGGCTGTCTTTTGCACGTAGCAGGCATTCACTGTATTCCAACAGGGAGGGCTCATGCAGAGTTACTGGTTTGCACATCAAGCTGGTGGCTTAAAGAATTAGCAACTGGCCATTCCAGAGGAGAAAGAACAGGGCATGCCTTAGGTGCTTTTGCTTGGTAATGGCTAGATGAGGTGGACTTTCAGCTTTAACATATCTCCTATTTCTTTGAGAGAGAGGGGAGACTCCTCAGATTTGTCTGAGCTCTCCTTGGGTGTCAGCTGTTGAAATATATGGTGGTGAATTATACACATGCAAGAGGTATGAAGTGAAGTTGAACCAGATAGTTCTCGTCATATTGTTCTCTGGTTTCCATGTTTCTCTCTTTAGCCAAATGTTTCCTTTTGCTGAGGGCTGTTCTGCCTGTAGCATGTTCTCCTCCTCATCTGAGGCTCAAATGATGCTTGGTTTCTTGGCACTGCACCAAGACAAAGACATTTTGCTTCACTGAGGACTATGGTGCAACATTTACTGGGATTAATGAAGTCAGACTGTGTGAGAAGAAATCTGATATGATCATATGAAGGAGGATCACGTATGATCCTCCCTTCAGTTCCTGTGAGATATATAATCTAAAGAATTATATGGAGAAGCCAGCAGAGTCTTGATAGTAAAAGTGACACTGCAGCGTGCCACCCTCAAAAGCAGAAAGAAGTTGCTTCCCTGCCATCTGCTGGGTTTTTTCGTGTTCCTGTGTCATGCTTGTGGTCTCTCATCCGTTCAAAGTTTTAAAAACTTTTTCCACCTGGTCTTTCTGCTGTGGGCACAGTGCCAAAGGGCACACCCGATTAGTGTACAGGGTCATCCCAGGAGACCTGGGTTAAGACTGAACCCAAGTCCCAGGCACAGTGCATTTGATGAGCTGCACTTTTCCCTGTGGGGCTTTTTTTCCCATCTCACAAAATAGCTCTCGCAGATTGTGTGACTGATGATGTCCACTCAGGAGAAGCAAATGTTTTGAAGTCAAACAGGTTGGTGTGGGTAGAAGCAGAAGTGTTTTGGGATGGAGCCAGACAGTGAAATAGAAAGGCTTCAGGTTTTGTCTGCCATCAGTTAAGGGCCTGAGAGCTGTGGGTCAGCACAGCTTCCTTTTGAATCGTAGACCTTGATTTTCATTGTGGTGCTATGGCTAATTTATTTATGTTGTTATGGCTATGTTGCGTGTCACCTTGCCCCATCTGCCTTTGCTGGGTATCCCTCATTTCCCAGCCTTTTTAATCCTATTGAGAGCTGCCACCTTTCTCAAGCTGACCTGCCAGTGTTTATGTACAACAAATAGAGGAGAGTGGAGTAGTGATGGTGAAATTGGGCAGCATGAGCTGCTGAGTAGAGGGGAAGAGTACGTTTCCTTGGGCTGAGCTTCTGTTTTGCCTTTTCTTCTACTGCTCACTCCTTCCTTGACAGTCCTCTGTGGTGTCATCTACTTTAATCCTTGTGCAGCAAAGGTTAATGTTAATGCTGTATGTGAGGGAAGGAGTCCCTGCTCACACAGGAAAAGAATCATTTAATAAAAAAGTAATTATTGATCAGTGGCTCCAATTGTCAAAGGTCAATTATCGATCCATCTCTCATTGTGAATCAGGCCCTCTGTTTTAATGATGTAATTCCCAGGTAAGTTTCTCTGCTATTTGGTGGAAGTGATGCTAGGAAACCCTGTCTCTTAAAGGAATGTCACTCTTGGCATGTCATGCCAGGGAAAAAAAAGTCTTGCAGTAATCTCAGCTATCTGTGCTTTAAAGTGCTCCCAGTCCTGCTTGTTTTGTACATTTGCTATCTGAAGGAAAGCAAAAGTTGCAAGGATCATGGAGGTTAAATGTTCTTTTGTTGCTGGGCAAGTCTCTTCAGGCCAGAACTGAAGTACAGTAAGAAGGGTAATGCAGAGGAAGGTAAGACACTTGTGAAGCTGTAATTGTTCCTTGTGCCCTAATTTAGTTTGAAAGAAGTAAGGACAAATATGAGAGAAGGCTCCAAATATCATCAAATTCTGTTAAATGTGTCTGGCAGGCATTCCTCTTCCTTCTGGTCCTCTAATATGAGCTGTAGGAGGGCACACAATGAGATGCAGAGATGTCACATTTTTGAGTGGTTACAGGGAAATTGAAGAGCAGTGTGTAATCCACTCACTGCAAGGGATAGCATTCACCAACACTTCTAATGTGATATCCCACTGGAAACCTCCTGAGATGTAAAAATCCTATGGGCTCAACTAGCTATGATGCTTGTAGGAAGATTACAGCATTCTCTGCAAATCGCACCCAAATGCAGGTTGCCAAAGGCTGCTGCACCTGGATGGGAGCATTCCCGCTTGCCATGTCTCTCACTTGTACCTTATTCCCATACAGTGCAAAAATACATAATCTAGTCTTTTGCATAGAGTCTTTTTATAGGCATACTAAAAGTGGCATTAAAAATATAGGACTTTATATATCCTTCGCTGCCAATGCTGCTACATGTAATATTCATATTGTTCTAGAGTGCATGTGCACAAGTAGGCTGGGTAGCTCAAAAAGGCTGCAGCCTGCAGTGCACATCTGAATGGAAAGAGCAAGAGGAACCCAGGACAGAAGGGCTGTGGCATAAATTGACAGCAGTGGAAACTGAGATGACGTTTCATGACATGATGTTGTAAAGTTAATAGAGTTAACCAGGTTTTATGTCTTTATCTACAATCGCAGTTTCTGAAACAGGACACAGAGGATTGATCTGAACCAGAACAGCAGGATGCTGGATTGGAGATGAAAAGTGTGAGTTTCTGTGGCGGTTTGCATCTGCTGTGGCATAGGCATTCTTGAGGTTTTGTCCTGTGCTCCAAATCTCAGCAGAACACAGAGGAAGTTCACGTATCTTTTGGAAATGCCCCAGTTAAAATTCAGGAAAAAAAGAGCAGCTCGCAATTTCATCTTCAGGGCTTGTTGGTGTCTTTGATTATAAAATACCCCCTGCCTTAAGCATTTAATAAAAAAAAATTTAGGATAAAAAAGTACTTTCTAGCTACACTAGAACTGTGTGCACCTGAGAACAATGGGTAATTGAGGGAGGATCTATCAGCAACCGTGACTTCTGGCCTTTCCTTGTCCTGATGAAGTAATGAACATCTCTGTTTTGTTTCTTTGCACCCTCTTGGCTGCTTTGCTCTTAGAGGCTGATATTTAGCTCCTGAAGCATTTCTCCTTGAATGTCATATACCTCAACAGAATTTCCCAATACATGTTGTGCAATAAATATATCGATACTGTCTGTAGGTAGGTATGGTTTGTACAGTTGTATTTCACCATGTGCCATGAATAAGTGGAGGTCACTGATTTTCTACTTTTTGTCTCTTGTGGGAGCAGGTATGTGTGGCACCTCTCTGATATTCCACATGGACCAAGCTCTCAAATGTCTGGTCGTGTGTGGTGAGTGCCTCTGTGTGTGTCTGTTTGGGGTCTCTTCAAGCAGACGTGTAGAGTTACAGAAAGGCTATAAAATTTCTCTGGGGATTTCATTGCAAGCTGCCAGAGCGATTAATGAATAGCAGCAGGGTGCTATGTGGGTGTTTGCTCCAAGGCTGTCTCTGATTATACAGGACAGGGACTTGCACTTTTTCACACAGATGAAAAACGAAACAGTAGTATTTTTCTTGGGGATTTTTTTTTTCTCTTTTAGAGTGAACATGCTGACTTACGGAAGAGGAGTGCTGCTCCTCACTGGTGCGTAGGTGTCAGCTGAAGCCTGTACTACTGAGCTACTCAGTTCTGTGGTTCACTGCAGACTACATAGGTAAAGAAAGATTTTGGAGAAGGAGATTCTGCTCTGGCCCCTCTCAGGGTATGTTGTTTTCCATGGTTATTGATGATCTTGTAACTCTCAAGTGGCAGAGCAGAGTGGAGTCCTTAAGTGAGTTATGAAAGGCCATCAATAACTGTTGGAAATAACGTACCAAGAGCTAGTCCCTCTTAAACCCAGTTAAAAGCAAAACCTGTTTTTAGTTTTTGAATTGATGGAGTTTGTGGTTTGGTTAGGTTTCCACTTAAGGTCCTGGAGCAGCCAGGGTGGCTGGCTATGCCATTGAAAACAACTGCTTTAGAAGATGGCAGAGGGGCAGGCCCAGGAGTGGAAAAAGAACTTAATTCTTTTTATTCTGATAATTGATGGGGAAGAGGAAAGAGTAAATAAATTTCATGGCTTACTGCACAGAAAGTACGGAAATGTGGATATCAAGTGGCTTGTGGGGTGTGTGACATGAGGGGACACTATTTCCTGATGGGCTTTTTACTGCTGATACCCAGCTCGGGGTTCAGGGTCTCCTCCAGCGGTGCAGAGTAATGTTCATCCTCACAGCATCTGATGCAGGCCAAGAAGTAATACTTGTGGAGTTGCCTTAACAGTACCATCAGCTATCAACACAGTAACACATGGTTCTGCAATGTAGAACCCTGGCAGGCCAGGGAAACAGGAAACAGCTGTAACTTTTTTCTTTTTTAAATTGAAAGGTGTGTCAGACAGTTTGTAGCTACACAGTATAACCATTGGCAAAGCAAGTGGGGAATAGAATCCACTATTTCACCTTTGGACAGCTTTTGATCACTGAATTGCTCTGTTACCTATAGAGAGCTTATGACACACAGTTCAGCATTGCCAAATTGAATAGAATTAAGTAGTGGCACTACACACTCTGTGTCCAGTTTATTCTGGAAGATAGTTGTTGCCATTAAGCTAAGTAGAATATCCCATTGATGACATATAGTTTTAAATTTTGTGTTGTATTTTTAAAGCTTTTTATCTGCATTAAAAAAAAAAATCCCCCAAACTAATCACAGGACATCTTTAACATGTCCTGGCCTGTATCATGGCCTGTGATCATGGAAGTGTCAGCCTTAATAGCTTTATCCATTTCTCTTCTGCAAAACAGGACTAGTGTTGGTGTAGCCCCTTTCCTGATGTTGGGGAGTTAGATTTTGTGATGCACTGTCAATTGCATTAGATTAATGTGTGAGGCATCAGATGGTCTGGTGGTCACCATCCTTGTGGATGCTATTAGCTTATGATGAATATGAGGTAACCTCATTTGGCTTAAGCCTTTCTTGTTATCAGCTGAAAGCTGAATTAAATTGTATTATTTGCTATTGACCAAGAACATAGACCCGTGAACCCCTCAGTTGATGGGTGCTGTCTTGGTAAGCCACAGTGCCTTAATTGTGTGTCTGTGCTCCTCATATGTTACCCAGACCTCGTACTCCTCCATCCAGCACTGTCTCTTCTCCAGTATTTTTCCTAGCTTATAGTAAGAGATTTTTTGCATCAGAGACTTAGTGCAAACAAGCTGTGATTGACCTTTTAAACCAAACAAGCTTGCATGTTTCCAATATGAAGAGACAGCAGACAAACCTCTGGCTCGAGGCAGAAGATGGAGAAGAAAGGGAGGGATAAATATCAGAGGAGTAGGAATAAAGAACATGGCCTTGCTATGCGGAGCAGAGAAAAAACCCCAAACTTCTGCTTACTTTTTCAATATGTCTGACATGTTGCAAGACACTTTGTAGTGGGAGTCTCTGCTCTGTGCAGACAGGAGGAGGAATGTGCCTGTGTGTATTTATAGACCATAAATATCTGTTTTGTGCAGGTTTTGGATACTTTCTCATCTGAAGATCCCCAAAGTTCTTCTCACACTTGGCATCTGTTCAGCCACATACAGGATTTGTGTGCATGTAAAGTCTGCTGTAGGAGTCACCTCACCCTGGGGGTAAATTCGCTCTCTTTGGTTACCCCTAGGCAAAGAAGGTTTGAGTTTCATCTGGGAGTTCAAAAAAAATTAATGTCACGTGTGTGCTCTGGCCCTTGTCCATCCTGATTGTTTTGCCCACTTTATCCACATTAGAGACTGCACTTCTCTGAGGGTATTTTCTAGAGGAAGCTCAATGATTGCTGTACTCTTGGTTTTTAAGGGATTCAATGTATTTTGTCCCTACAGTTGGGCAGCAGGGCTAACTGGTTGAAGAGCGTGCTGGCTGAACATGCAGAGGGCAATTGGTAAGATGAAACATAGTTGCAGGAGGTGAAATGTGGGTGAGGTAGAGATTGTGTCTTGCTTGTTCCTATGGAAGGGCTTCTAAAAGTCATAGTTATGATGTTGCTTTGAAAGTTGTCTGAAAGACTGCAACTACACAGTCTGTTCGTGCTTTCATAGAGTAAATGCTTTTTGCCACTTATCCTTATGTTAAACTATGTTTACTCTATTTACTTTGCACCTTCGACTTCTAGTGGTGTATTCTTTTATCTAGGGACTGACATTTCTCCAGATCACATTAAATGATGACAGAGAAATGCAAAAACAAGTGTTGTGAAGGTGTCCCTGGGCTCCTACCAAATACAGATCAGACTTTTTGGAGTTTACATTTCACCTTTGCATGAGCCCTAGGTCAGGCTGTGTCTCCTGGCTAGGAAAATATTTGGTATCTAAATCAGCTAAGTGAATGGGAATAGAATTTCAGGTTTTCTGTTGATGCTTGTATCACTTTTATCTTGCCTTGTGATCCATGGATTTTAAGGCCAGAAATGGTCATTATACTGATCTACTCCAATTGCCTGTGTAACGGGGGAAGCTGTATGACCTACAGCATATGCTCATATACACTGAAGCTATTTTTGAGATTTAAAACATTCTTGGGAACAGTACACTGGGGACAGTTTCTCTCCCCCACCATCCTTCAGCTTTGTCTTAAATCCTTTCTAATATTTATTGGCCCTTTGGGGCTCAGATTGTGCTTTCTCGTGTTTTTTACAGTATTTACCTTGATCAGGGTAGGAACACAGGATTGCAGAGGACCTCCTGAGTCATGTGGCATGCAGCTGTATTTCTTCTAAAGAAAATAAAACCCATTAGTTTTGTGATATCTGCTACTTTTCTGGATGGATGGCTATTTCAGAACTTCAGTCTATGGATTGTTAGAAATGCTATTTTAATTCCCAGTATACGCTTACTTATAGCCAGTTTATACACCTTTGTTCTGGTGCCAGTATTGCTCTTCAGCTTAAATCTCTCTTCTTCCCTGTCCCCAAAGAATTTATAGACAGTAGTCATCTCTCTTGGCCTTTGGCTTGTTAGGCTAAAAGTGCCGTGTTGTCTTAGCCTTTTCTTGGTAAATAGGCCCTTGGTTGTCTGGTTCATCCTCAGAGGCTTTCTCAAAACTTGCTTAGTCTGGCTTCATCTTTAGCAAGCACAGGTGATCAGAATAGCATGTGCTGTTTCAGAGCAGGTCTAATCAGTGTCTGGCATGATGGCTGGAGGGAAGCCTCAGATGTGTTAGGGCCTCTGGGTACTGCTGTATGACAACTCATTGCCAGGTTCAATCCACCTCACAGGTCCACCCTCATATTTTAAATCTCTGCACAAACTGTTTTAGCTTACGTGGTATTTACAAAGCAGAAGGATATGATTTTCATGGCATGCATGATGAATGTTGGTCCTTGTGGCAGCATGGACTCAAGTCCTGCTCCAGGGGCATTGGTGGGATTTCCTCAGCCCTGTAGGTTGGGGATAAGTGTAACTGGGCAAGAGAGATTTAAATCAGAAGCCAGCATGCCGCTGCTTCTTATTAGTGCATCTGTGTTAAGCATCTCCCTAATGTAATTGCACGGCCAAATTGATTTATGAGGTCAAATAATCAGATAGACAATACTCTTGGTACAAAAGAGGTCCTCCTTTAGTGTAATTGAGAGTAACAATTTTTTTGATAGTATGTGGATCTGAACACATCTTCTTTTTGAGAACATGGTATAGTTGTATGTAATACTTCACATATGAACCTGAACATGCCTTAAATAAGGATGGGTGTGAAATGGTTACATACAAATGCACTTCTGGTGTGAGATTACATATTCATATCAAACTATTTGAATCTTGTGTTGATAATGAAGAATTACTGTAATGAGAATGAAGCCCCAATAATCCAAGGGGAAATGGTTAGCAACATGACACACACAAGTATGTCGGGCTAGATGGGATCCACCTAAGGGTACTGAGGGTGGAAGTGCTCATCAAGCCACTTTCAATCATTTATCAGTAGTCCTGGCTAACTGGGGAGGTCCCAGTTGACCGGAGGTTACAAATGTGATGCTCATCTACAAGAAAGGCCGGAAGGAGGATCTGGGAAACTACAGGCCTGTCAGTCTGGCCTTGGTGCCGGAGAAGGTTATGGAGCAGATCATCTTGAGTGCCATCACATGGCACGTACAGAACAACCAGGTGATCAGGCCCAGTCAGCATGGGTTTATGAAAGGCAGGTCCTGTTTGACTAATCTAATCTCCTTCTATGACAAGGTGACCCACTCAGTGGGTGAGGGAAAGGCTGTGGATGTTGTGTAACTGGACTTTAGTAAAGCCTTTGACACCCTTTCCCACAGCATTCTTCTGGAGAAACTGGCTGCTCATGACTCGGACAGGTGTACTCTTCCCTGGGTAAAATCTGGCGGTACGGCTGTGCCCAAAGAGTTGTGGTGAATAAAGTTAAATCCATCTGGCAGCTGGTCACAAGTGGTGTTCCACAGGGGTCAGTATTGGGGAGAGTTCTGTTTAATATCTTTATCAATGATCTGGATGAGGGATTGAGTGCACCCTCAGTAAGTTTGCAGATGACAGACACCAAGTTGGGTGGGAGTGTGGATCTGCTTGAGGGCGGGAAGGCTCTACAGAGGGATCTGGACAGGCTGGATGGGCCGAGGCCAACTATATGAGGTTCAACAAGGCTCAGTGCTGGGTCCTGCAGTTGGGTCACAACAACCCCATGCAATGCTACAGGCTTGGGGATGAGTGGCTGGAGGATGTTGGTCACCTGGGGGTGTTGGTCAACAGCTGGCTGAATATGAGTTGGCAGTGTGCCCAGGTGGCCAAGAAGGCCAACAGCATCCTGGCTTGTGTCAGAAATAGTGTGACCAGCAGGACTAGGGAAGTGATCGTCCCCCTGTACTCAGCACTGGTGAGGCCGCATCTCAAATACTGTGTTCAGTTTTGGGCCCCTCACTGCAAGAAAGACATTGAGGTGCGGGACCATGTCCAGAGAAGGGCAACAAAGCTGGCAAAGGGTGTAGAGCACAAGTCTTCTGAGGAGCAGCTGAAGGAACTGGAGTTGTTCAGCCTGGAGAAAAGGAGGCTGAGGGGAGACCTTCTTGCTCTCTACAACTACCTGAAAGGGGGTTGTAGCCAGGTGGGTGTTGGTCTCCTGTCCCAAGTAACAGGTGACAGGACAAGAGGAAATGGCCTCAAGTTGCACCATGGGAAGTTTAGATTGGATATTAGGAAAAATTCCTTCACCAAAAGGGTTATCAATCATTGGAACAGGCTGCCCAGGGAAGTGGTTGAGTCACCATCCCTGGAGGTATTTAAAAGATGCATAGATGTGGCACTTAGGGACATGGTTTAGTGGTAGACTTGGCAACGTTAGGTTTATTGTTGGACTTGATGATCTTAAAGGTCTTTTCCAACCTAAATGACTCTATGAATCTATGATTCTAGAATCCCATTGTGTGTGCATACCACCCTATAGTGTGATAATATAACAGAGAATTTAAGTACCCAGAGTCAGGAAATTGAGTTTCTGTTCCCGTAACACTACTAAACTCTGTTCTCCGTATGGTGTGTTTAAGCCATAATTATGATAAAATCCACAGGAAAACACAAAATCTTACATCTGTACTTGGGGCTAAATCATGGTTATAGAGGGAACTGCATGTTCATAATCTCTGAATTTTACACAATTAAATACTCAACATAATAAATACGTTTCTATTGTATATGGCACAATTGTAAAAGAGACTTGCAAGGAAAACATTGTTATTTATAGAATGCTGTGGCTGCATTTCTTAGTATTGTGTTTAATGGTTTCCTTGTTTGAGTTTGAAACTTTGATGAATGAAGAGCTACCAGGACACTATGATATGAGTCTCATCCCTCAGCAAATGTGACTTGCATGTTGTCTTTTATCCTTAAGAGAGGAAGAAGGGCTTTTACAATAGAGGGTTCTCCAGTTGAGCATACAAAGGTATATAACAAGATCAAGTGGTTAGAAGCTGAAATAGACAAATTTCAACTAGAAAGACGATGCCCATCTTTAACAACTATGATAATTAGGCCCTGAAAAATTGTTATAGGAGTTGTCATGAACTCTCCATTAATAGCAGTCTTTAAGACAGGATTGAATTCACCCTTCCACCACCCCTCCACCCCCCTGCTTCAAACAGAAATTAATTTAAAGAAGTTCTCAGACCAGATGACCTCCAGGGATGTTCTCTGGCTTCATTATTTGTGAATTCTCCATGAGTCATATTCCAACCTGGGCTATACAAAAAAGATGAATTTGTGGTTGAGAGAAACAGAAAAGTGTTTCCTCCACATGGTCCCTGTGTGACACTGGGAATCATACAAATTTTCTGTGGCTCGCATTCCTATCTATAAAATGGATGCAGTATATTCTTCTTCATATGGGTGTAGAGAGTTGGGATGCTTCTGTGCAGAAGCTTGGGATCTGTAGGGCTGTGTCCACCTGAGTCACGCTGGGGTTTTTTTTTTTCCCCTGAGATGTTTGCATGTAGGATTTATTCCTTCTTTTTCAGGGTGTAATTTTTCTAGAATTTTCCTAGATGATTCAACCTCCTTAAGTGCCAGTTCTTCATTGGTCCATTGTAGCTGTGGGTATAATGGAAGCCGAGGACTGAAGTGGCGGGAATGCTGGAGATGGTAGGGTGATAAATGGGCCTGAAAGCTATTAATAATTTCTCTGACCAGTGTTTGAGATCTTCCTCACTCCTACCCTGTCTCTGGGAAGATGACATAGACACTGAAAGTCACCATGGCCCCTTAAAATCTGTGCACATAGAACTCACGATTTGAGTCCCGTGACATTAGCAGTGAAAAACTTCTGCCAGAACATGGTAGGGCAGGACTAGTTTACATTTCTGCCGCATCACTGACATTTGATTCCCCCTTGCTCCTTTACCCATCTGCTGCATGTGTAAGGAAAGTTCTTAGTCCCTTTTGGCCCTGGGGTTGCCCTTCCCAGCTGCATACTGCACAGCACGCTCAGCCTGCCACCATCAGCTTTTCAGGAGCTAACTGGATAAACCCTACTCTAGAGCCCATTGAACTTGCCTGTTACAGCGCTTAATTAAAGTGCAGAAAGTTTGAAGAGATAGCAAGTTAAGGCTTAATGCAATAACGAAATGGCACTATTCCACCATCTGCTTCCTTCAAGACGTTAATTGCTTCCTCATATTTGTTTGTTTTAATTAGGAAAGAACCTTGATTAAAATGGAATGAGGAGGGGTAAGGGTAGAGGAATGAAAGGCTGAGAGGGGAGGAGAGGGGAGTGCAGGAGAGGGAGAAAGGAATGGAAGATGAAAGTTTGACCATGCTGCTGAGTGCTGATTGGCAACTCTAGAATAGCCAACTAGGAATAAGTATTTTGGCATTCATGGATACAGCTTGTACAAGCAACACAGTGTTGTGTGACTGAGAAACTAAGTCACAAAAGAGGAAAGGAATGAGTAAAAAAAGCCAAGGCATTTTTCATGGAGGAGTCTTTGTTGTAACTGCTTCTTACCCACTTCTGCAGAATCTTCTCTGATTGTGCACCATGACTGCAGTGCTTGTTTTTTCAGTCTTGAGTAATAACCCACATGGAAGAAAAGGTAACCAGACTTTGCCTATGTTCACTTCTTTTTTCCTCTCCCTTGAATTATCATCCATTTGCATTAAGTTCATCTTGGAAAGACTTCAATTCCTTATGAGCAGCTCCAGATAAAAGCATTTTCTAATGATTGATAACCATGTCTGCTTGAAGAATAATGTCAGCAATTTTCTGAATAGATGACCGATAAAAGAAAACTTAAAAAATAATTAAAAAACACACTCCCTCATATTCCTAAGTAGTGGCTTTGGCTGAAACTTCAGGGATAGGAGCTTAGAAACTTTTAATTGGATTCATCTGACTTACCTTTGTCTCTCCTTTTTCTGTTTCTTTTTCTCCATGTCTTTTTTTCCCCTTCCCTTTCCCCTTTTTAACCCTCTTGAGAGTGAGGTCTGATTTCCCAAGCAAGTATAAATGTAATTAAAGTCAAACACAGCTCTTAAAAAAGGGAAGCAACTAATTTCTTTTCTGGGCCATTGGTATTGTGGACAGATCTTGATAATGGAAAAGCATCAACCCGGGAGCATGAAATGGGGATATTGGAGTCACTGAAATAATGAAATGCTTAATAGCATGATGAGTAAAAATGCTTGTTTTACAGGCAACTGTAGGCATTGTGTTACTCTGTTCTCACCTCTTCTTCCCCACCCTGCTCTCTGACAGAGGCTGTAGCTTTGATATACCCAAACCTACCATCCCAGGGACTCTCACTCTTTTATTATTTGCCACTTAGGATTTTTTTTTTTTTTTTAAATCTCTTTCACAAGTGGAAACTAGTTCCATTCCCCTGTGGCAAACTTAAGAAAGCTTGTGATCAAAGAAAAATCTTAAGCTTACCCAATCTCTTACCTTAAAATAGAAAAAAAAGAAATCCCCAAACCAAAACTGTCACCTGATCACCTTGAATTGATTGGTGAATGTTTTCTTTGGTAACTGTGGAAAATGTGTGTGCTTTACGTTGCCAGCCCATCCCCTGTGCTTAGCTCCCACCTGCAGCACTGGCTACTTTGTGTTTTGTTGTTCTTGAAATTTCATCAGTATGACCAGTCACCTTTGTAACAGACTAGCGTATATATATAAACAATTATTATACAATATGTATGTACAAATATTTTGTGTCTGGGAAGTTTAGTACAAGGACGGGAGCATGACTTTTCATCTGTTGATCTCTGGTTCAAAATCAAGTCCCTTAATTTTGTCCTTTAAATATAGTGTAATTGTTCCCTTGAGGTAGGATAGGAGACTCACTGTAACAATTCTAATCACATTGCTTAGTGTTATGCACTTGAATACCTCTGAGATGTGAGCTATAAAAGCACCAAAGGAGAACTCAGGTTAGTAGGGATTGCAGATTAGACTGAGCGGTATGCTGGGGTACCTTGGGTTTTCTTTGGACATCTCCTATTCCTGAATTAATTTGGTTTCTTTTTTCATTATAAAACCTGTCAAGATCCCAGCTCAGTATGATAAAATTACTAGCTCTGTGCAATTGTGATCATCCCACTTAGAAGAGGTATGGAAAACATTCACCAGACCCTCAGTGATACCTCTGTGAAAAGACGTGGAAGGGCTGGGACTCCTCAGCTGGTGAGAAGAGGGCTGGGGCAGGGAGTGCTGTAAAAGCCACAGTGGTCTGAAGAAGGGGGATGTGGCCTCCAGTTCCTGGGTTACAGCCAAGACTGAAGTGGAGAGGAGAGGGATGGCTTTACTAAAAGTGCGTGAATGTGTGTTTAGGTGTTGAGAAGCAGGATGTAAAATGACTGAGCAGGAGGCAGACTTCCACTCTGGCAGTGGGCAGTATGAGATGGCACTGAAGCAAGAATCTGGTGAGGAGGAAAGGAGGGAGCACATGCCAGCCGCTCTTAATGCAAAGTTACTGCAATAAAGACAGGCTGATTTCAATGTGCAGGGTCTTGTATTTTGAGTGTGAAAGTACTGAAAGAGGATGTGCACTGGCTGGGGTGGTTAGAGACATCAGTATCTAGCTGGTACCTTGGGAAAAACCTTCAACAGAATTTTCTCAGCCTGGTGTTATGGAGTCTGTTGGGGATGAATGTCTGGAGAGGAAGATGTGTCTGTGGGTTTTGGGATTCTTAGGTTTTATTATGGGTGTGAAGATTAAGGGAAGTATGTTCTTGAAGCCTGTGAAATCAGTTGAATCAGTGTGGTGTTTGGGGTTTTTTTGGGTTTTTTTGATTGTGTGTGGTTTTTTTTTTTCCCAGTGGTGCCACTTAAATAGCGACTTTATTGCTATTACCTACCAAAAAAGCAAATATTCTGCTGAACACCACTATTGCCTTCCTCATCTGCTCAATCATGCACTCTTGCCTCTGTGGTACTGTTACCTCAGATTTTATTTTCATCATCATGAAACAGCCTGCAATCCTGTGGTTTAAAGTCAACTAGTTGTGTAGTGAATAGCAGGTGTAGTTTGGTACAGTTGCCATCTTAATCTCTCCCACTAGTTGGAAAAAGCTATTGGGAATGGATATTTTAGGAGATATACTTTCAATGTCTCTAATTCTGCTGCCCTGGATGAGCAGTGTTTGTCATAGTGAAGCTGTACAGGATTCTCTTGGGAGACATCTGACAGAGAGCCAACAGTGAGCTGTAGTCCAAGACAACAGACTGGTTCAGTGCTGCAGAGTAACTGTATACCTTTTATCGACATGTATTTTTTAACAGGTGACTACTTCTAGCCTGTATTTGTGAGGTAATCGGAAGACCACAGCAGACTGATGGGTTTTCCATATCCTTTCCCTTTTTCATATAATTCTGTAGGAAATCTTACGTTAGGGATTCTGTAAAAGCAGTTTACAGTGATGTGTATCTCCCCTTTCTTGTAAACTGTGGAGGCAGTTTTACTTTTTGTAGTAGTACACATTGCACGTGTTTGAAAACCAGCTGCTTTGAAAGCAGCTTTTAATTTTTTAAAAACAATGTTTGTAATTAAATGTAGCTAAACCCTTGCATTTTCTTATAAGGCTAACTTAAATATACAGGCATGTGCTTGGTAGCTTTTTTCCTTTATTTAGATCTTAATTAAATGCCTAGAAGGATTTTGTCCTGTTAGATTAATGTCTTTTTAACTTGCCTTTATTTTTGACTTTTAAAAGCCCCAGCAAAGTGGAGGAACATGCAGGAGTTTATGAAGCAAGCTTAAATAGTTGTACTTAGCTGATCCTTAGTGCCGGGTGGTGCTGCATACAAGAAGCCTGCCTGACTTTACACCTTTCCCTTCCTCTGAGCCTTTCAGATGATTTAGATGACCACTGGTGAAAAATGGAGTTGAGCATACCCGTTTTTTCCCCACACGATCGACTGCTTGTTTTTGGGGCCTCAGAGACAAGTTCTCCCTTAGGGACGTTTGGGGGGGAAAAGAGGGGTTGCAGATCTGACTGAGCAGTGGATAAACCGTGGGATGTTATTCCCATTTAAAACACAGAGTGGCCAATGTACAGATTCACTTGATTTGTATTTAAATGGAGAAGGTGAGTGCCCTGGTTTCCCATGTTGTATCACAGGAGGGAGGTATCGTATGGCTGGGCATGGCAGTCCCCAGGGAGGTGCGGACCATGTTAGCTCTCCACAAATCATCCTGAGGTGCTTGGGGGAACCTGTTGTGCTGTGAAAAGCTGTCTGGTGCTGGTGGAGTGAGAAGGCAGCTGGAGGTGAGTCAGGAGTTCAAGCAGATGAAGGCTTCCCTTCTCCTTACCGTGGCCCTGCCTGCTGAGTACACCTGTGCCTTTTTGGGGCTGAGCCATCAGGAGTACTGAAAGAAAAACTGCTGCCTTTTATAGATGCATCTTCCCTTGCTTAATTTGAAAGGAGACTATTAATGTCATAAAGGAAAATAGGTTGCTCTTGTGTTAGCTTGTCTTTTGAGTGGGTCGAGCACTTTACAATCGCTAATTAAACTTTACAATGTGGCTGCTCTAGTCCTAGCTATATCCCCTGAAAGAGCACTTTGCCTAAGGCCACACAAACAGGTCATGAGCTGCCTTCTTTTGACTCGTGCATGTACCCTGACTGCTAGAACATGAATCTTATTGCATGAGGAACTACTGAGCAGCAAAATACTGGCAGACGATAACTAGGTACCATAGAAAAAATGAGTTAAATTAATGTGTGATGAAGTTACACGGGGGAGAAGTTTGGCCTAGAATCTGGCAACTGGCAGGTTGCAGGAACCATCTGTTGCCTGTGGTACCAAGTAATCATTTTCCTTAGTTACTTATAAATCTCAGTTACCCAACACAATTTGGAAACAGAAGTTCTGCCAGGTTATTATGAGCACTTCAGGTGTCTTCCTTTTAAGTGTAGATTAGAAAAGCTTTTCCCTCCATTTCTCCCAGACTTATTTTTGTACTCATGACAGGTGTGGGGTGGGAGACTGGAGTGCTCAGTCTACCCAGGAATGAGTGCTCTCACTAGTGAATTTTTTTTTCCACCCACATGTTTTAGCTATATCCTAGGCAGAGTGTCTCCTCAGGTGTAGTTCTAGTGTTTGTTCTTTTCTTGCTTGCCTTACTGGTGGACAGTAGAAGAATCATTGTTGCTCCTGGTGAGGGGAATTGTGCTGTTTAATTTAGAAACTGGGGCTAACCCTACGGCATTTCTCATTGGCTTCCAGTTTGCTATCAGCTAGCAAAAGCTTTACATGGAAGACGGAGATGAAAATTGGTGTCAAAGAGGAGTGAGACTCGTCACTGCCTCATCACCCATCTCTGGAGCTATGCAGAACTTCCCAGCCGTTTGCTGAGCTGAGCGCAGGGCTTGGTATGAAGGGGAAAAAGTGGGTGCTGTTAGCAAGAACTGCTCATAATGTTTTTGTCAAAATAATGGCTTTTCAGACTCCGAAAACAATGTTAGCAGAAAGGATGTATTATTCAGAATGTTCAGATTCTTTTTTGTTGAAAGGGAGGGAAATACATTTAAAATTGATTTGAAATGAAAAGTTATGCAATTGCTAGGAATGCAGCTATTTATATAGCAGTCTCAGTTTTCTGCTTTTCCTATTCTATACTCCTTTCCCAGAAGAAATAAAAAGAAACAGCAAATAATGACTGGAAGTTACTATAACCAAAGCCAGGTAAATTAAAATGTTTCATTTTTTAATGAAAACCAGAAAATTCAATGAAAATGCCTCAATATAATAATTTTTTTTCATTGTTTTCACTGGTGGCTTTCATAGCAAAAAATTGTCTGTTGTCAGCTGTATTGCTAACCATACAGAGATTTGTCTTTAGTATGGCAAAGCACAAAATACATCCTGTGGAGATACTGTACAGAGATATTCCCTGACACACTATCTCATCTGTACCCTGAGAGGTTCTGTCCTGGGGAGTGGCAGGAATTCAAGTCTTTTCCTCACTCTCTCTTTTTTTCTTTTTTTCTTTCCTATTTTTAAAATATGTGAGTTTGAATCCTGACTTGAGCAGGTCGAGTTGGGATTTTGAATTCGCAGCCCAGTCACTCAGAATGTCAATTGTCTTCCAGGGCACTGCACCGTGAGTCCCAAGGCTGGAAGCTCTATAAAAGACCATCTGACTTTTAAAGGAACATTTGCAGGAGAATATATGTCTTTTAGGTCTTTCTAAATCTGCCAAGTGTGATTGATTTATCAATATGTAGCAAATAATGCTTAAATAAAGAGACATGTCTTCTCCAGTGGTGTTAAAATGCTCCATTAGAGAATTTGAAATAATTTCTAAAGGAGTTAATTTCCATAATGCTGCTGGTTAGCTTTTTTTTTTTTTTTTCTCATGGGCTCATGTGAGGTATTAACCTGGCTGACAGGCTTTGCTTCCTGGGTCTGTGGCCCTGGCACGCTGCTGCCAATTTTGGGGTTTTTAGCAATGAGTTTTATTGCAGGGAGGGAATAGAAGAGTGCTGGTGCGGTGAGCCCAGGCTGTTTCTCAGGTGGTGAAGGGTTATTCCCTGTTACACTATTTCCTAGAGTTTTTATCCAGGCTAATTTTAAGATGTATCAGGCAACTGTGTTCTCTCCCCATCATCCTGCAGTCATGCCCAAGTACTTCTGACAGCCCAGGATGGGCTCTGGACTTCTTGTTTTAGCTAACGTCTGCTTCTTTGTCACCCTATGTGTGTGATGGTTCCTCCTACCCTTTGCTACGTGTGCTCATTCCCTGCCTTTTTCACTACTTGTGTTTTACTTACTGTGGGAAATGTCATTACCTCGTCATTAGGTGGTTCAACTGAAATAAACAGATGAATCCTTTATACTTCAATTTTGTAAAATTCCTTTTGTTTTGCACTTCTTAATGTTTGTTTTTACATTTCACAGTAGCAAATCTCTGAGGAAGAGGCATAACTAGAAAGAAGACTTGTAGGGCAAAATAGTGTGAAGTGAAAAAAAATGTGTGAATAGTGAAAATAGTGTGAAAATACAACCCAGGAAGATGTACGTGAATTAAAAAACAATAACGAAACCCCTGTCCTGTGTGTAACTCCTCCTGCTCTCTGGGCTTTTGGGCTCACAGGGCTCTTAAGCCTACATTTGTCTGATCAACAGCTGTCCTTTCAAGAGATTCTGCCTTAAGCACTGTATTTCTGCTTTGAGTGTCCCTAGGGCCCAGGAGCCCAGGTAGCCTTTACCAGAGCTGTCTCAGTCCTTGGTTGTGAGGCCGCCGCTGCGGCAGGGCAGAGGTTTGTTTTTCCAGCCTTGCCAGCAGGCTGTCTGGGTTAGGTGGAGGATTGCTCGGTGCACACTGACAGGTCACCGTGTAGCGCTGCAGTCGCAGGCCAGGCTGAAATGACTCCTCACAAGTGCAGCGTGCCTAGTGTATTTCTTACCTGTCCCATAATCACTGGTTAGTTTAGAAACTGGCACGTATTGTGCAAAGCTACAAGCCGTTTCCTTGATGATCTGGAAAGTTTTCAATATCCTGAGCCATTTAAAGTTTTATCCTTTTCCAGCCAAGACACTAACGCTTAAAGATTTTTGCTAGCAGTCTATCTTGGCAAAGATTTCCGCTTCCATTCCCCAGCACGCTAGAACTGAGAAACCTATCTATGCATAACTTCTCATCATGTCCCCCCAATAACCCTTAGGTGGAAGTGGGGAGGGGAATGGGGTGGAGGGAATTTTGGCAGGAATTTTGTACATCAAAAGATGAAAAGAGCAGAGAGCTGGAAGAATGCAGTGATTTCCCATGGCAGGGGATTCCTAGCCTGCTGTTGCGTACATACTCACAAAAAGCAACATGTTTCTGGAGCTGGCGGTAAGGAAGGAATGTTGTTCAGAAAGCAGACACCTACTCTCACAGCGGTTGCAGACTTTAGAGTGCTTACCAGGTTGCCAATGTCTTTGCTCCCTCATGCTGGTCAGCATCAGTCGCTGTGAGACCTTTGTGAACATGGATCCCTCACACTTCAATTCCGATGTTTAACTGGGCTCCCTGAAAGGCATCTCCATTTGGTCCATAAACAGAGCATCAGCTATTTAAGGAGCTTAGGAACTGAGCTGAGCATTCCCTGCACTGTGGACAGTTGGTCACGCACATTTGCTAGGTTTGGGTGTTCGTGTTTGCTTTGTGGGAAGCTGAGTAGAAATTTTTGCATGAGATTATGACGTTGCAATGAAACAGAGGGAGTGCTACATGTAAAATAATGGGAAAATCCACTGTAAATTTCCAGATGTCCGTGGGTCCTTTATTTCCTTTTTGAGGATGCTGCTTATCTTCCCATGAGCCAGCAGAAAATAGGGAATGACCTGAAAGAATTACTGTCCATACTAATGACAGGAAAGTCAGGCCAGGTGCAGTGTCCCCCTCTATGCATGTTATGTTTTTAGTAAAATAACCAAACTGATTGCATCTGTCTCACCTCTCCCTAATGTACTATCACGACATTTAAAACCATGCATACTTCTTAGACTTACTGGAAATCAGGTTCAGGAGTGTAAAAATGTGTTGAACAAAGTGCAAATTGACTGTGATCTGTAAGTAAAGAATGAGTTTAACCTTTGTTCTTATTCTAGTCTTTCTGATAGTCCTTTTATGCTTTTTTCTTCCTTTTTAATTTTTTTAAAGGAACTACTATATGCTAGCTGGAATGTGGAGGTATTTTAGTGCTAGCTCAAGTACAGAAAATCACAATTATTAATGTGTACGTAAGCAGTCCCTGGGAGCTCTGTTCTTGACTTTGTTGTGCTAGATTCTGTCAAACAGAAAAGAAACTGTTCTTGCTCATGAAGAACTTAAAAAATGCATATGAAAGGAAGAAGCAGATGGATAGACAGACAGCTAGGAAAAACACGGTGTTATTGGTTGGTGTGCCAGCCATTAGCTTTATTTTGTTGTTGCTTTTTATCCTTTGTAACTTTTCCTAATGTTAAGTAGCTGGTAAAACAGTGCAACAGTGACTTTTTTCCTCTTCTTGCTTCAAAGCTGGGAGCCCCCCATACTCCAACTGTGTTTTTCCTCTGAGGAGTGTCTAATACTATCCTGTCTCTGCAGTATCAAAGATGTTTTTGGGGGAAAGTAAACCCATTCTAGACTGTTAGTCTTAGGAAAATCTTGGAAGCAGCTTCATTTTCAGGCATTGATGACATGCTCAAACTTCAATTTTCAGTAACAGTAAGCACATTTTTAAAAGCCTTGATTTTTATTAAAAGAAAAGGGAAATACAATGTATGTGTCAGATACGGGATCTGGAAGAAGTTTTGCTGTTTATCAGTAACATCAGCACTGCAAATACACAGAATTCCCTGCTAACATTCCCTGCTGTGATGTGTGCAGCTCCTGGCTTTGCATTTGATATAGTAGGATGTAGTAGAATAAACAACGCTACATATCTGTCCAGGCTTCTTGGTGGCAGAAAGGAGAGGATGCAGGGGATGGAGGCAGACCAGCTACAGGAGGAGTAAAATAAATGATGATAATTGAGATCTCTCCAACTGTTGAACAAAGTCTTTAGAAAAGCAGGTATTCTTTATTCTCTTTTAACGATGGTGGAATTGAGGGAAGGCCAGTGTTCCCAGCGCAGCTGCCATGGGGATTACAATAGAGGCTGTTGAGTTTTGCAGAAATCGCTCTCCTGGTTAGTACCAGCTCAGAGATGGGGGAGTTTGGTTTCTCCTGTGTGGCAGTACAGAGCAATAACTGCTCAGCTGCTGCCAACGCTTCCTTTTTGCTAGTCCTTGTTAGTGAAGAGTTTGTGGTAATGGGAGTAATTAACACACTGGGAGTCATTTCTGTGTCCTGGAAGGGAACAGAAAGCCATCAGAGCAGCCCCAGACATGATTGCTCTGCAGGGTTATTTTCTCTCTCTCTTTCTTTCTTTTCCATTGTACTTGGGTTTTGATTTTTCTTCTTTGTGTTAAAAAAGCTGGAGAGCTGAAATGGTCTGTAAATTGCATTCATGCTGAGCTTGGGCTCGGTAGGCTAGTTAAAGGTCACTCTTGTGGACTACATGGACTCTTATTGGGTGGGGAGAGTGTTTAAGAAGGGAGTCACAGTGTCCCTTGTGGCTTTTTTAACCCTTCTTCTTCCAGTGTAGATTTGAAGAGCTCTGGTTCTGAATTAAGTTTGTTTAAATAGGCCCAGGAGGTGAGAATCCTGAAGGGTGATTATAATAAAATATTAACTCTTCCAGTAGCCAGATGGCTTCCCAGCCTAATAGCTCTGAAATATGAGGCTGTGCTGCCATGGTCCCATGCTTTTTGTTGAACTGAGCATGTTACTGGCTTGCTCATATCCCTTCTGAGGCCAAGGGTGGCATTTCAGCTGTGTGTCTCATGAGTGCGTGTAAGCTCAGCTCCCCCCATGCATAGTCTGGATATTAAACAGTGTTTCTGGAGGTGAGGTCCAGGAGTAGACTTGTCATAAACAGTCATTCTTGCTCTCCCCAGGTGAGAACTGGGAACAGGGAGAAGAAGGGCAATGGGCTTAACCTGTTCGATTGCAAACCACATGCCCAGGTACCAGGAAACCAACCAACCACCTACATACAGATCATGACTGATAGTGTATGCATATGCATGGGTATATCCTAATCCACTACAGGGGAGCAACGACAAAGTAATTCTAGCTTTTTAGTCTAGCTTTTCTGTTTTCTTTTTCTTTTAAGAGGACAGTCTTGGATGCAACCTTCCTTTTCTTGCTTTTTGCTTTGATTCAGGTTTTGTTTGCCACTGTCTCCTAGGGAGCTCTGTGCTGAATTCAGATAAAGAGAATTGAGCAACTCCATATCCGCTTTCAGGAATGGAAAAGCTAAGCCTGCAAGATATATCAGTGGTGGGAAGAACCAGTGAACATAGTAGTATACATCTTGTTGTTTTTGGGGTGGGCCAAAGACATGTGCGGTTCTCACAGTGATGTTAGAGACTGGCATGAATACTATATCCCTGGAAACCATCCAGAAGAGGTCATCAAGTGCTCTGTGTCGCCCCCAATCCCCAATTTTAAGATGCTGGCTTTCATGCCCACATGCGTCTCTACATCCAAGATAAAGCCCTAAATCTCTGTGTTTCCTCTTCCGCTTCTCTCCCTGCAGCCAGTCACATAAGATGCTCTATCCCATGAAGTTCTGCCAACTTCAGCAGGACCTGGGTGTGTTCAGCTCTTTGCAAGGCAAAGCTGCCATTTTCAATTGCACTTCTAGCCCCTTCACCAAGGAGAGAGCCCATCTTGCCTTACCCCTGATCCCTGCGAGCAGTGTAGTGCCACCAAACTCTCCCTGGGTAATAGAATCATAGAAGAGCTGTCTGCTGCTATCTTCAGCCTAGTTCTTTCGGCTCAGCTCCACTGGCACCACCCCAGAGTCCTCTCCATCCCAGCAAGGAGATGATGCCAGGGTCCAGATTTATAGCTGAGATGCAAATACAGCTAGAGGAATTAAAAACTAAATTAATTCATGTGGTTTTTCTCTAGTCTCTTGAATTTCAAAGCCTCCATGTCCCCTCTCAGTTCTCTGTAAACATCTCACTATGCATCCTTGCTGAGGAGGCTGTGTGATGGGAGAATTTTTATCTTCCTTTTTTTACCCCCAGTGACAGTAGCAACTCACAGTTTTCACATCTGCATTTTTCATTGTTTCATGTTTCATTGAAGGGGTTTTTTGTTATTTTTTCCTCCTTCTTTTTTAGCCACAATTCAGCTGGGGAGAGACCAGACAGAAAGATTGCTGCTTAAGAGGTAGGAGTCTCTGTGGAGACCCACACTCAAAGCATGAGCCAAAAGGAGCCCATTGCTCGCTAGAGAACTGGATGAGTGAAGACAGACTGAATAAATAGTATTAATTCCCCATTTCCCTGCTGCTGGCAAGCTTGGCCTTTAATATCAATTATTGATTGTGTATCTCACTGGATCATTTTGAGCAGCATATGTCATAGAGCTGTAGTGATCTGATTGCTGTGCTTTGGGCTGACTGTGGGAACACACATAGACACAGACCCAAATTAGGGTCCTTTGTAGCCCTTCCTAAAACTCCTCTGCTTCATTAGGGCCCGAGGAATAAAGCAAACCATTGGATTTTGCTTTTTTTACAGTGAAGGCAAGGACAAGGGTGAGTTCATAAGGGATATAAATACATGGATCCTAGGTGGCCAATGTATGTTTTTCCCTCCATGTGCAGTATAGCATAATGAATAGTTTCAGTTGTGGAAGGGGGTGGCAGACTGGAGGGACTGTAAACCCCTCCTATCAGTGTGTTGGTGGGATTTTGTCCAGCATCCTTAAGTGGAATAACAGGACTTACGCCGGCTTGCATTGGGCTGCAGTGGCAGGGGTTTGCGAGGGAAGCCAGCCTGTTCTTGGCTTTATCTAACTCTGTTATTCTTTCTGCACTAGAAATTGCTGAAAATTACACTTTCAAATACAAAAAAGTCCATCCCCAAACAATTAGCAGCCAGAGAGGGAGGTGGTAGAGGAGGGAGGACAAGGGAGTGACAAACCTGTCTCCTGCAACCTTTCTGTGCGGTTGGGTAAATAATCTGTGGAGCAGCACTGTGCCCAGCTTTTCACCCTCTCCTAAGCAGGTGCGTTGCGAGACGTTTGCAAAGATATTAACCCTGCATACAGAGTGTGCCAGTCAGTAATTATGGAAATTAGTTGGCAATTAGATAATGTCACTCACTCTCCGCATACAGCTGATAAGCAGCTGAGAGCCACTCCAAAGCGAGGGTGAGACCCTCTCCGTGGGCTGCTGAGCAGATGGCTCTGACCTGGCGTTAATAGGCTGCTCTCAAGTTTGGGAAGGTGTATGCTGCCTCCCTTCCCTGGCTTGGGAAGTTGTGCAGCTCTATCAACCCTGTGAGTGGGATGTTTCAATAGTGCAGGTGGGTGTGTTTCCTACAGGGAGTTTTGTGTGTGTGAGATGCTGAGCTGTCTGTTCAGTGTGCAGGTTCCTCACTGTCTCAGCTCTCCAGCAGGCCAGGGAGGCGGTACAGGCTGCTGGAGGTGCGGTGCAGATAACTTGCTGGCTCTCTCATTCCTTCAGGGTAGCAAACATTTTAAATGCTCTGCAAAGACCTCCCCTAGTGGTTTGTTGAAGGGCTGATCGCATCACACTGACTGTCTTGTTTCGTGCTGCTAAATCACGTTAAGCCAAAAATGTAACACGGAAAATACTTGTTACGTTGCTTTTCCATGTGAGCAATAGGTGGAATTGGAACAGGGATGTTGCTAATTTGTGACTGGGAGAGGCAATGTCCATCATGAAATCTTTTTTTGTCAGATGTGATCATGCTGTGACAAAGTTTGAGATTAGAGATCAAATTTATGAGAAAATACTATGGGATTCTATAGTTATTGTCCCAAACTGTAATGTATTGCTATGGTAGCAGTGTGCTGTATGAGGCTGCTAGGGTAGTATTTATGCTAAAAATAAAATGGTAAGAGCAGAAAATTATTTGTTCTCTCAGTGTGTCTTGGAGGATCATTATGGGAAATGAGTGAGGCACAGATCTGTTGTGTCAGGATTTACACTCTAAAGGTATGGATTCAGATCCTGGCCACCGCTAAAAAGGACACTGAGTCTTCTGAGTTTTTCTTGAAGACCCTGCTACTGTGTGGTGAGGTTTGCTCTCACAGGCTGAACGGCGTGAGACACCAAAACTAGAACAGCAGGAAGCACCATGGGTCAGGAAATACGGGTGCTGACAGAGCTCTGGAGGAGTCTGTGATGGCCCCAACCTGCTAGTGGCTGGGTGCAGGCAGCCTTCCCAAAACCTGAACTGCAGTGTCTAAAAGGTGGTGAAGCACCCAGAAGTGACACCTATATTTCGTGGGTTTTATGTCCTCTTCTGAAACAGAACTGGCACAGTCTTCTTTCAAAACAGCTAGAAAGGGATTACCTTGGCTGCTCTCAATCAAAACAGATAGAGGGATTGCCTTGGCTTCCCTCAGTCAACAGTGCTATTCCCATTTAACCATTTCTGCCTAGTTTCCTTTGTTAACTGTGGCCTTTGTCCTCTCCTAACGAACATGTATTGATGATACAGAAATCTGTACCAAAGAGGTAGCCTGCTCCTTTTACTGTGCCTTTGAAATACCGCAAAGATTGAAGCGACCCATGCAAACTGAGATTTCTTTGTGTGTAAAACATGGTTTCAGCAGCCTGGGGTTGGGAGAGATTGGTAGGCTTCTGGGACAGGCTCTAGGGCTGTACCTGGACATAGGCATCTGATCTGTTATCTCTATCTATAGAGTGTTCACACCTGCTGCTGTGATTTACAGCATCTTTCACTGGTTCTCAGAGTTAGTCTTCTAAAACAGGGAGAGAAAACTGGTAAGACTGAGGGCTATCCACCCATCCCAGGAGAACTGAAAGCCGTGGTGAGAGTCCCTCTGCACTGGGGTCTCTGTGGGTGGTTGGTGCCATGCTGGGCTTTTCCCTCTCCCCAGGTCAGGCTGAGCACAGGGCTGTCCGATGGAGCAGTGAATTTTGCTACAGTGGTGGTAAATGTTCCAGGGAACTGTGAGCTGCTGGGAGCGTATCGCTAGCTAATTTACACACATTATTATATTTCTATTCCCATCTCATCAATAATTCCAGGCTTGGGTCATCACTTTCTCTCTTACCTCCCTCTCACTCTATTCGCCTTCTCCATAAATCATGGGCTATTTTAGTGGAGCCACTAGGGAGCACAGAGGAGGAAGGTAAATGGACAAGAGTCACATAATTTTTTTTCCCCAGTTGATTTTCAAAGCCCCTCAAAACCCCCATGAACTGAGCTGATATCGTGATTATTGGGAAGACAGATGATTTGAGTATTTGGATCTGTGGGGTGTTTTTTTTCATTTTACACCTCTCCTAACACCTCCTTTTTCCTCCTTCCATTCTCCTGAGCCAAGCTGTTAACAATTAAAAGGAATTATCTTCCCTCTGGTTTTGACTCAATTTTATTTGTGTTTATAGCAGTTTAGCTAACATGCTTCACTCAGGCAGCTGCAGGGAACAGGCCTGGTTTCCACTGGGCACTGAAAGCTTGTGTTTCTCTCCAACTTGCGGGTTTTCTTTTAATTGATCCCTTTTGTTTTGTAAGTGGCTTGTTTTTTCATGCTGGCTAAATTTGCCAGACTGAGACTTACGGCTTCCACAGGTCCCTGGGGCAGGTAGGGCAGAGGCTGTGACTATGTGAGCTCTCACCTTCACTGCCTAGTGATTCTCCTCCAGCTCAACCTCTGCCCTTACCAAACAGAAATTTTTCTGCACTGCCCATTTCTGCAGTGTCTGTGGGCCTCCTCCTTTGGAGCCAGGTAGGCGGTGGGGTTGAAAGGCATCTGCTGGGAGCAACAGCATCCCCGGCAACTCTCATTGTCCACACCACAACACACTTTTCCCAAGCAAATACTGTCTCACAATATTTGTCATCCAATTTGTGAAATCTGTGTTCATGCTGGCTTCTGGGAGGTTGAAGGCCTTGATTCTCATCACCTCCTTTCCTGCTTTGTGTCTGTGCTTATATCAGGCATTCCCAGAGCTGTTCTCATGCCCAACCCATCTCTGTGAACAAGCACCTGTTTTAATGGAAAACTTACTTTCTTTTTGAGCAGAATTTTCAAAGAATGAGCCTAGCTTTGTGCAGTCTTTACTTGTCATCTTAAAACATCCTCCTACCCAAGGCATACAGTCACCCACATGCAAATAGGTAGAAGTGAATTAAATCCTGGTGTTAACAGGTGCAACTCCTGCTCACTGAAGTTGGAATTGCTTGCTGTAAGCTGGGGGTGAATTAGGCCTTTTTGCCAAACCACTAGGCCAGGGTAAGTGGTTAAGTGCTTAGACAGTTCTTACCATCTAAGCTACAAGTTTCCTATCATCTAAGCTGCAGGTTGCCATATATAATTTGCACAGCACATGTATCCAGGTTGCAAAGGTCCCTGTTAGAGTCTCTGAAGTGTGCAAGACATGTAAAGTAAAAGCAGCTATTGCATGACAGGCCAACAGCAAGGTTGTCTTCTCTAATGCTTGCTTGGTGTGCTAGGAAGCATAATGAAAACAGCAGAATGGGAAGTCTGGATAACGTCTTCTCTTGCCCTGTATCAACTTTTAAACTTTAAGGAACTCTGGTCTTTGCCCTGAGCATTTTCATTGAGAGGTAATTGTTACTGGGGAAGCTTCAGCACCGTTTCTCTCAGAAAAGCCAATGAGATTGCATCCATCAAAGGGCTTAAATAATTTGGCATATGTTTTTTGTTCGTGGTATGTGCAGATCACTTGGTGAGTTCTCTATTTGGTCCTCTTAGTTTTGAGGACATACATGTTCTTGCACTTTGGAAGACTGTATAGCCAACTGCAGGCATGAAGAAGTGGCCAGAATATCAAGAAATGTAAATGAGTTACTGGACAAGATGTTAATAAGCTTCATGGTAAAGATATGGTGAGAAGTAGGACTAACTTTTTCCTTTCTTCTCTTCTCTTGACCCCACAGGTCCTGCAAGCTCCGTGAGTGACAAGAAGTGAATTATGGGCTGGGTAGCCACCAGTGCATCATGAAGATTGACTTTATTTTTGCCCTCTCGAGGATCACGTGCTTTATGAATTCACTCTCTCCTCCATCTCACTGCCACCTCTGTCAATATTGTCGTCACTTCTAGGAAACCAGAATTTGAGGCTTGGGCTTCAGCTCTGCCTTTCCTTCCTCCCTAGAACAACCACTGTCACCTTTGTGTTCTACCAAAAATAAATCACTGTGGGTTATTTTGCCCTTCTCAAAAGTAAACCAACTGGAGAAGTCACTTCATATACCCTGTACTTCTGAGATAAAAGCCTCTGGATCCTTAGAGGATAATTGAGATCTTTCCTTGGGGAGGAGACATTTTCTCTTGGTCACGTGCACTTGCTATCTTACTTTCCACTCACTCTCCCTCTCTCTCCGTCACTCTCTGTGCTCTCCTTGTCTTCCCGTTGGATTTAACATTTGGTGTTGACTGCTGGGGTTCTCCTCCCAGTAGCATCGCTTTTGTTTTTCTCCTAGGGAAAAGCAGATTCTTGAAACAATGGGCTTCACTCTGCACTCTGTCTACTTCACCTTGAAGGTGAGTTTGCTGCTGGGCTCCTTGCTGGGTCTCTGTTTGGGTCTGGAGTTCATGGGCATCCCCAACCAGTGGGCCCGCTACCTCCGCTGGGATGCCAGCACTAGGAGCGAACTCAGTTTTCAGTTCAAGACCAACGTCTCTGCTGGGCTACTCCTCTACTTTGATGACGGTGGTGTCTGTGATTTCCTCTGTCTGTCCCTTGTTGATGGGCGCATCCAACTCCAGTTCAGTGTGGACTGTGCAGAGACTACTGTTATCACAGACAAGCAGGTCAATGACAGCAACTGGCACTTCCTGATGGTCAGCCGCAATCACCTTCGGACGGTGCTAGTGCTGGATGGTGAAGCCAAGCCAGGCGAGGTGCGTCCACAACGCCAGTATATGAACATCGTCAGTGACCTTTTTGTTGGTGGAGTCCCATTGGACATCCGTCCTGCTGCCTTGACCCTTGATGGTGTTCTGGGTGAGCCTCCGTTTCAAGGATTTATCCTGGATCTGAAATATGGCAACTCTGAGCCGCAGCTCCTGGGCAGTCAAGGGGTCCGAGTGGAAATGGAAGGGCTCTGCGCAGAAAACCCCTGTGACAATGGTGGCACTTGCTTCCTTCTGGATGGTGAGCCACACTGTGACTGCTCAGCCACTGGATACACTGGCAAGCTGTGTTCTGAAGGTAAGAGGATACTTCCCTGCTTCCCATTGATCTGTACATAATCCAAAGAGTTAATTTGTCACTTAGCAGGGCTACGACTGAGCTCTTATCCCTGCTGGTGACTCTCAGAGGTATTAAAGTTCCACCGTTCTTTTTCCAGCTGGAAGTAATGAAATGGGAGTAGATAGAGAGCATGAGCAATTCCAAAAAGTGCCTTTCTGAAAGGATGCTGCATTTGTAGCACAGGCAGATTTTTGTCAGCAACTTTATTAATAAAGGGTAGAGAATGTAAATTCGTAAATACAGAAGTACCCTATGTTGGTGTTGGTAAAAGCAGCAGTAAGAAGTTATCTTAGCTATCTGGGTAAATTCCACTCCTCTGTGTCCCTGAAAACTGAGTGAAGTGTCAGTAAACAGGAGTCCTGTATGTATGGCTAACATAACTGATTGACAGGACATTGCCAAAGTTAGGCCATCTTTGATATTAGCTGTTGCTAGTCTGTGGAAGCCCCATGCTCCCCCTCAATTGCTTGCATACTAATTGCTGAACGGCACCTTGATTATTTTAACATCCTTGATTAAATTGCTTGGGGACCTGCTGAATGATCTTATTTTGTATTGCAAAGGGAAGAGGGATTTGAGTGTTTCTACATCGTTTAATGCTGTCTTTTAAAATTTGAGTCTGGAAGTTTTAAGTCATGCAAACCACATGATGAGTTGTGTTTCAGGATTTTTTTCCTTGGTCTTTAGCAGTGTGATGGTAATTAACTCTGTACATACAAGAGACTTAAGTAAGTCAACTGGAAATCCTGGTGTGAATTTGAGAATCTCATCACAGCATTTTTATGACATTTGAGTTTAAACACAACAGTGTAAGCTTAAGCCAAAGATGAAACCTGGGCAAGAAGTGTCCAATCTCAAGGAACCGCTCTCCCTGCCCCCCCCCCCCCCCCCCCCAATTTTGTCAAAATGGAAATACTTGTAATAATATCTTATCACAAATAGCATTTGTTTACTTCTTTTGGCAATGAAAACAGATTAACCTGAATTTAGTATGTAGAATGTGAGAAGTGCTGAAAATGAAGTCCCTGTACTGTTTATATGTAAGCAAAAAGCCCTACAGAAATACTATGTAAATACAGATCTACATTTACATTATAGGGGAAGCAAACATGTTTTTATAGGAAGGGAAGGTTTGGAAAATAAACGTGACGTGCGTATGAGCATTCATTTTAAGGTGCTATTAATGATAACAGAAAATTTGGCTTTATATCCAAATATTACGGTAATAGTACATGACCATTAGGTAGGAGGTGTGAGCCTTTGAAGTACCGAACACCAACATTCTTCCTGTCTATTTACTCCACGCTGATCAGGTCCAAACCAATAATGAGTCAGAACTGTTTTCTGTGTTTGAACCCTGAGTTATGTGGAGCTGGAGAGAGTGCTGGGTGTGACCAGGCACTTCAGTAGCTGGGCTGCTAGGCCCAATCCTCAAACGCTTACAGAATAAACATACCTCACATCTAAATGTCAGTTCTGAGTCATGGAAGATTGCAAGAGCCACACAGGCATGTGGACCCTGAAACATAAAGATATAAGTCTCTTTCTACTGCTGGGCTAATGGATCCAGACTGCACAGGGAGCTGCTCAAGACATCAACAACATATGGTTCTTGGTGAACATCTTGAGAAAATACTGTAAGTGAGCAAGGCTTCCATGTACCTGTGGGGCAATTGTGAGAGCTCTAATCAGGGCTCGGGTGGTGGAATTTCAGTGTTTCCTGGGTGGGTGGAGCAATATGAAATCCATCTTCTAACAAATCCAGGGATATTTCTGTTGTAGACATCACAGATCAAGCAGTGCTATTGTTACCTTTTGAAGCCATGCGTCACCACTGCTGTTTGTTTCCTATAGTGATTCATCAGTTTCCAGCCCAACCTTCTATTCAGGGTGAGCAAAGAAGTTTGTCACGATGTACCTTTTTTAGTAAACATTTTTAACTCACTGTTAGCTGTGGTCTGTTCACTCACACAGAAGATGCTGTGCAGAGAACTTTTTCAATGGAACAAATGTATAGATTTCCACAGTCATTACCTTGTCTGGTTCTTCGGTTTTCTCTTGTGTTACTTAATGGTGTATATGTGGTTTATGTTAGAATTTTATAATCAGCTTTGTTTTCTGCCTCCTTTATGCTGCAGCATTGGTGATTTCTCTGTGTTAAATACTGTCACCCAAAAATGTTACCATGTCTGTGCAGATTGTGAAAAGAAGGAGAAAAACAAAAGAAAAGCTGTTCAGTAAGTGGAAACAAGCAGACAAAGAAAAGTGGCGAGGAAACAAAATGAGAACCAAGTATAACTACCTTTTTATCTGACTTTGAAAAATGTAGCAAACTCCAAAGATGCTGTCTTTCAATTCTGTGAGTGTGACAGAACCTCCACTGATGAACAGTAGGATGTTGTGGGAATGGCAGACTGAATGCAGGTTCTTCCTGCCTGTGGCTTGATTGGCCATTAACCAACTTATATTTTCTTTGTTTGCTTTTTTTCCCAAGAGATTGAGATGTTTGTTGTCAGTACTGTTCCCTTTCATTTTGTTTCCTTATCCTACCTCTGGATATTTGCAGAAGTAACATGATTATTTTATTTCCAGTCTCAGTTTTGAAAAAGACGTGCTTTTTCAACTGGATATCAACAACTCCCTTTTGGGGTGGATCCTTAATTCTATTACAGTATTTACTAGTCTGTAGTCTGTGTATTTTCATTTCGTCACTGGAGTTGGCTCTTTTACTGGGAACTGATGGGATCCAATCAATAACAACTTCTGTTTGAGCAGCTAAATGCAATATGTACCTTTTTAATAATGAGTTCTCTTGACAGTGTCCAGGCCATTACTTGCCTATTGACTGATACCTATGTCTGCAGATGGTAAAACCACAGCAAACTCATTTATTCTGTGGCCAGAGAAATAAGAAATAAATAGAGAGGGGAACCTGCTGATCCCATTCCGTGATGGAATGAAGCTCCATTTACAGTATTAGGAGTTACTGTAATGCAAAATGCAGTTCCAGTTATGGTGAACCTCAGCAGAGAACAACCATTCCATACTGAGACAAAACTGTAAATCCTGTCCAGAATGTGCCCTCAATGTGCAAAAAGATTTTTGGCACTTGATGTGCACTCAGAGTTACCAAGATTGTGTCCATCATGGTAGCTACATGCCGAGATGGGTAGCAGAGCTGGTCATTGCTGGTCAATGAGAAGTACAATTTCTGTGTCTGAGTGTATACAGTGGGAGTCCAAATGTATGCACACTTTGGAAGGTTTGGCTGTTTTGAATAAAATGTGATACTATTTTTATTGCAGCTGGAGTAAACTGGTTCATCGAATCCGACAGCTCTGTAGGGTACAAAGGATGGCTGATTTGAGTAGCAATTAATTTGTATGTTTCTGGGCAATAGTGGCATTAGACATGAAAGCTGAAGTCAGAGACACTTTCCCCTCTAATAAACCTCATCAGTCTTTGTGGGATCAGGTTGCTGCCAAGAGAATGAGGTTCCTGTAGAATTTGAGCAGCACAGATACATTCATGTCACTGGAAAAAAAAAAAAAAAACCAACAAAACCTTCCCCATGCAAATTTTGAAACCGCTACTGCTATAGCAGCCCCATGAGCATGTTCATATCTGCTCGTTCAGGATCACACTGTCTTCCTTAGTCAGCAAGAATTTCTCTCTTCCTCCAACATCACAGCGTAGAAAGTTCACTAATGTGGACAGTGTGAGTGCAGCATTGTATGTACAAGAGTATTTTGGCCCAAGACCTCACCAGTCTCCCTAGGTCCCTTCTGGACTTTGTGAGGAAAGGTGAACAGAAGATGTGCTTAGAACTGACATTAACTCTGCTTGGAATTGCAGTACCAAGACGTTGATGTGATCACCAGCTTCACAAAGCACCATGCTGAAGCCTTTGTGTTGCCTGCAGGGGCTGTTTCTAAACGAAGCCTGAATAGGGGCCTGATTGCACCTCTTCCCTTGATTACAGAGCAAGATTTCCTGGGGATGCTGCCTGCTGAATGACAGAGAAGCCCGTTGCTCTGTAATTATCACACTTTTAACTGCAGCGGGAACATATTTTTCTATAGCCCCTCAGGTTCGTTTTAAAGCGACAAGTTACTGCAGGATTTATCCTCCACCTGCCCCTTCGGAGCAACCGGGTTTTGGCTGCATCTAAAGGGACTGCCTAGCCTCACTTGCAATCACTGTATCTCCCTGCCAGCCACCCCAAACTTTGTAATACTGAGGCTTATTTGGCACTTTGCCATGAACCTGATGGGTGCACTTAATTTGCATGTGCATTTACATACATTTTGTAATCAGAAACAAATGAACATGACCATAATATATGCTTCCACTTGCATATTCTTTGATAGATGAATATAAATTGGTTGTTGTTGAATTCACCAGCAATAAACAGCTGCAGACCCTCCATTTGGTCTTGTGCTCTGCTGTTCTAGGGGACAGCGGGCAGTTCTGGGACACAGTCTGTGTGGGGCCCAGATCTTCACTCACCAGTGCAAAACTCTAAAATTGATGATCTCCAAGGACTGTGGAGTAAATATTGCAAGGGGCAAATCTGCCGCTTTATGCCACTTTTTATGCCCCAGCGCTGGCCACTGGGCAGCAGAAAGCTGGTAAGAACTCCACTCATAACTTAGTTTTGCAGCAATTTGGTTTTCCCCATCTCTCTCTTGCTCATTCTTCCTGGTTTAAATTCCTTTGGTTGTATTTAAAATAGTAGTCTCTTTCCAGTCTGGTTGTAATTTTTTGATGCATTGCCAGATGAGCACCAGAAAAAGATGATGTGTTAAGATATTAATTAATGTTTATAAAGTGCTTTGAAACTCCAAAGTGCAGTTTAAGCACCATTTGTTATTCTTAATAATAAATACGAAAAGTGAGCAGGAGCTGCAGAATTTCAATTTAGATCCTACATACCGCTTCACAGAAATGGCCTAGGACCCATCTCCCCTCACTAAGTGTGGACTTCCTGCAGTTCCAAACCTAGCTGGATTTGTTTCGTACTCTCCCCTGCTTTTAATACAGGGGAGCCACAGGGAGATTACAGGCCCCTGTATGGAGTGTGTCATTGATTCAACCAGTCTAGCTGCAATACATGCTGACAGCTATATTCTTCTTGTTTTCATTCTTCTGTATTGTAGATGACCATGAGGCTACAATCCTTTTCTGCTTGATTGCAGATCAGCTGCAGACCTCAAGCAACAGACGAGTTATAGCCCTCAGTTAGGCAAAGCTTGGACATCTCCTCTGCTAAAATGAAGCAAATTGCAGGTTGGGTACAAAGGAGATCACCATTTGGTGTGAGGTGGAACTGGTGAAGTGTGAGAACAGTTTGTAGGCAAGAAGGAGCTGGGACTTGGGGAAAAAAGCAGGATGAAAATGTTACTTTACACAAGAGTAAGCCATAGTTCATATAGGCTGCTTACAGCGGCTGTTCTGTCTTGGTTTTACCTGCCTGATAGTGTAAGAGAATGGTTCTTGGCTATCGGGGTAGATTTGAATGGGCTGAGTGAGCTGCTGGAGGACTAAATCGAGCTGGAGTCTGGATACCAGCTTCCTTTGTCAGCCCATAGATCAGCCTGCTGGCTCCTGCTCTGTCCCAAAGTGTGCACAGCTAGGATCTAAACTGGATTTTTTGGTTGTTACTAAATAAAGACTTAAATAAAAGTAACTAATAATAATTATGAAAGTAAGCAGAGCCAGAAATTTCTCTTTCCCACTTATGGTCAGGAGATAATTTGATTTCAGAAAGTAGGTTTATTTTCCTTTGTTTTTGCCCTAAAAAAAAGGGGAGGGGGAAAAAAAAAAAAAAAAGAGTTGATCTATTATTACTGTCCAGGCT
Source organism: Balearica regulorum gibbericeps (assembly GCF_011004875.1). NCBI lineage: Eukaryota > Metazoa > Chordata > Aves > Gruiformes > Gruidae > Balearica > Balearica regulorum. The sequence goes on along the minus strand of NC_046188.1, from coordinate 24,503,636 downwards.
TCTGCTGAGCTAGGCAGCCTGTCATGGAGGTCAATCAGCAGTAAATATAGCCCCAAGCAAGACAGCACATGCTGTAGCCTTGCTTTCATCCTTATTCCAGGATGGAGGTGTGCAGGTCATTTGCCACAGGGTGATTTTTGTTAAGTTTTGGTGGAAAATGGAGGAAGCTAATCCTCCCAGATACCTTGAGGATGCTGGAAACTGCGTGACACAGCTACAGGGAAAGAAGTGGAGGAGGAGCACATCTGTCCTGCACACTGTGGCACTACTAAGAGAAGATGAGCCTCTCTGCACGTCGACCTCAGCACTGAGTACCCCTCCGGTGTGGGAGAAGGTGGTAATCCATGTGATGAAATGGTAGAGCGGCCACCTGTCCTGGGCCAACTTCTGATTTCACTTTACTTCTTGTTCCTTTGCTGACCCACTTTGAACTTGATACATAGCAAAGCTTCTTTTTCCTATACAAAGCAAGGCAACTGCCGTGTTATTGCTGTCCAGAGACAGCAGTGTGACTTCTGGGTGTATGTGTGTGTGTCTCCCACAATCCTTCATTGCAGACAGGCTCACTGCCATTGTAAACCTACCCTGCAGAGCAAAGCATTTGTCCTTCTGTCTGTGAACAGGTCCAGGAGCTGTCAGCTGGGTGCCAAACAGCCCAAGGGCTGAGGGAGGTAGATGTGGAGAGGTAGGGAGGACTCTGGATGTCACAGACTACTTGAAGCAGAATTGGTTTGTATTTGAATGTGTTTGCTCTGAAATGGGGCTGGGACCTGAGTGCACTGGATTCACTTTCTGTGTTGCTGACAGTGTTGCCAGTCATTCTATGTCACCTGTCTATGCCCTGCCTGCATGTACACTTCTCGTTCCCTTATCCTGAGAGGAGACCAAGGTATAACATGTAAAGAAAGTGGACTGGAGTAGCAGAACATGGATGATCCGGTTGTTAGAGCGTTGGTACCTAAGAGACTAATTTCCATTTCTGTTACAGGCTTCTTGCGTCCCTGGGGTGATTTGCTGGCAGACTAAAGGACTCAAGATTAAATCAACTGACCTTTTTTTTGCAGGGGATATGTACCTGGTTATCCTCTGTGTCTCAGTTTCCATATTTGAAATACGTAGCCAGTGGAGCTTCCTGTGCTCTAAGTATTAAGAATTCCATATGCTTCTGTATGACAGTGATAGAGGCATATAAATATCTTAGCAGGACAGGTAAATTATGATAATTCATGAGCACCCAGTAGGATGACCTGCTTTGATTGTCAGTTTTTCAGCTAGGCTTACAGTTAGAAATTAAGGTGTCTCTCCCTGTTAAGTGGCCGTATTTGAGGACCATTCCTCATCTTTCTTTTTAACTGAAATCTCCCAGTTTCCTGATGCTTTGTGCAGTGTCACACTATGAGTATTAGACACTTCCCAGGCCAGGCTGGAGCTGTGCTGGTGAAGACATAGCCCAAGCAGCAGTGTAGCCTCTTCCCTGTTGGGTGACACGGAGCAGATGCTGCACTGCAGGGTGCTGATAGGAGCAATGGGAGAAGGAGAGCTTTTGACTCTTTTTTTTGCATCTGTCCCGTGTGCTCCACTGACTTCCCCCAAATGCCCTCTGTCATGAACCTCAGAGGCTGATCAGATGCTTTTCCTTGTGCGGTGACTGACCTCTGCCTACCTGTCTGCATTGGCCCTCTCCCTGCTGTGGCTGCTGGTTCCAGCCTGTTCCTGTCACCCCCCATGCTCAAGACTTGTCTTGACCTTGTGCTGTCAGGGAAAGCAAAGAAGGATGTAAAAGGCTACCAGAGCAGAAAGGCAGAGTTTATACGTCCTCCGTTCCTGTATGAATCGTTGCATAAAAAACAGGACAACAAAGAAAGCCCTCTGGGTTGTTTTTGAGTGTTTAATTAGCCCAAAGCTGGCAGTGAAAGGGTGGGTAAAATCTTCTTTCTTTTCCTGCTAACTGCTTATTAGATACAGCAGGTATATTTGTAGCTGGTCTGCAGTTTGCAGTGTAGGCCAAGGAGGAAAGGTGTACTTGGTGCCCACGATTTTGCTCTGAGGTGTGATCTTTCTCCTTTTACTCAGGGAATTTGACCAGTAAAGTAACCTGAGTGAATCTAATGGACTGGGTTTGGCTCTCAGTATTTGACATAGACCTTTATCAGAAAGGAAGCAGCAGTTCATTGGTAGATATAGAAATTTGAGCTTCAATCTCTAATGCTGCTGGCAGGCCCTAGAGTTAGCTTGGCTGCTGCATTTATTCAAAAGTCTTTCTCAGACTGTGTGGTCTCTTGGGTGGATTTTCATTTCTTCTCAGTTTGTTGCCTTAGTACTTGAGAAAAATGACACTGTCTGAATTTTCCAAACCTCTGGTGTGCTTCTGCAGGCATGTGTTTGATTTTTGGGTCTTTCTTGCTGCTTCCGTCCTGCCAGCTTGGCTTTCAGGGCCAGAGTGCCTCTCAGTACCTTTCTCCTCAAGGTAATACAGGAGAGATCCTTGGAGCTAAAGGCAGGTTTGTCCACTGGGGCTGGTCAGAAACCACAGTTGAGGCAGAGATGGCTAGCAGAGGTGAGAGTGGCTTGTGTTGTGATCTGCGAATTTCATAGCTCAGTGGTGTTTGCAGCTAAATTCCTTAAGCTCCTTTCTGTATGTGGCTGAAAATATATTGCTTATATTCCCCAAAGGTTTGGTTTTTTTTTTTTTTTTTTGAATGGGGAAGAAGTGTATGGAATCATTCCTTAATAAATTGCTGTTAAAAAAAGAAGGGAAAAAAAAGGTGAGGCTTGTGAAGAGGAAAGGAGAAGGAAGGGAGATTAAATTGCTTGTCTAGGACTGCCTAAATGAAAAAGCTGGGAAACTAGCCAGAATTCATGTGCTTTTTCTTCTGTCTTTTGCCCTTTCCTCTGTGGCTCCTGTGAGAGCTACCCTGGGACTTGGTGCAGTAGGAGGCAGGGGGCTGCGCAAAGGGACCACCCTGCATGATGCCTGCCAGACCTCTGGTGTACTTGGAAATATGTGTAGGTCCTTGTTATCAACATAGTTTCAACTTTTAAGGAACATAACAGGAGATCAATGAACATAAAAAATATATGGATTAGCTATATTGCCATCGTGAAGCAGGAGCGTTGTTACATCTCTCAGGATAACCAGAGCTAGAGCTGTGTTTATATTAATGTTGAAGATGAGGCACAACTCATATGGGCATATCTAGCTGAAAATTTGCCAGCTCAGACACTGCTAGCTGTGTGATCTTGGCAGCTTGGAAGGTAGTCATCTGATGATAGTGGTATGGCTATAGGTTTATTGTTGGGTAGAAGACCCTCTGAGAAAACACTGGATGCTGCAGAAAATGGCAAAATGCTCTTTCTTCAGAGTTCCTCTAGTGGGCACTCCGCTGTTGGAGATTTTATTTTATTTTTTTATTATTTTTCATTGAAAAGAAATTTAAAAATTATGTCTCTGATGATCAAATTGTGATTTAGGTTACTGGCTTAGCTATCTCCTCCTAAATTTTCTATTTTCCTTCCTTAGTTATGCTGAAATGCTCAGCTGTGTCTCAACTGCACTAATGAACACTTCTACAACAAATTCCCAAACCTGCTGGTTTTGAAGAGATATGAGAACTATATACCTATACACTTGATCTCTACTTCGCATCTTACATGTAAATGTATCTGCAAGGCAGTCTGTTTTTTCACTCCCCTATCTCTTGGCATGTTCAAATGAAAGACGTGTGAAGCAACAATTTGACCAGCTAAGACACATCAGAATAAGACAGCTTGGAAATGTTTTCCTTGTGAAAAATGGTGCTTTCGCTCAAATCAAAATATTTAGTAAAAAATACTGATTTTGATGACAGTCTGCAGAAAAAGCAATTTATTTTTATTTTGTAGAATTTCTGGATTCTGACTTTGTTTAAAATGTAATCTATATCAATTGCACATATATTTCTAGCTTATTTTATAACTTACTGACATTATTGTCGGACTTACTGCTGATGAGCTGCAATATATCACAAAAATGTTGAAGTGTTTTAAGGAAGGGGCATATGCTCAGACACTGACTAAAAAGCTCTAATGAAAACCCGTGGACTGAACCCTGCTGTGCTATGACTGTGGGAACTATCAGGCCCAGATGTGGAGGCAAAAGCAGACCTGTGCATAGGTTAGACTTGACCAGAGAGAACAGATTTCCAGCTCTCAGACAGCGAGCGGAGCCTGGAGCACAGGTAGGGCAATGAGTCAGATGGATGCCCTTTGAAACCTCCCAGGAGGGAAGAGTGGTGTGAAGCACTGTTATCATTTAAGTTCATTGGAAGTGACAGATCTGTAGGTACTGCTGTTTGTCAAGAGCTCCACTAAAGGAAAGGCCCGAGGAGTGATCTTGGGTGGACAGGACTTGGGTGGGTTGTTCCCTATTTGACTTCTTGATGTGCCAGTATTGTTGAACAGCACAATCTCTGAACAGTGACAGTGAAGGCAGCAAGGCTTCATCTATTAAAGAACTAGAGCTGCTGATTTGAGAGGTTGGGATTGTTGGCAGTTTGGACTTTAGCTTTTTAGTGTGTTGGATTGAACCCAAGTAGTTTGCAGTGTAGCTGGACCTGAGGACTGGGCAGTGGGCATTCCCAAAGAAGAGCATAACACATACCTCTCTATGCAAGAAATTCTCTTTGAAATGCAGCCAGTCAAAACTGCGATTTGGGCTGGATGAGCAAGGCTCTGCCTGTGAAAATCACTGGGGAACTGCACTAGTATGTCATGACAACCATTCTTGAGCTCTGTGATATTTTCCCTGTCATTGCGCTGCCAGTGTGGTGACTCCCAGTTTGCCTGAGGCAAAAGATAGCTAAACCAAGGTACTAAGTAACAGATCCTGTATCTCGGGAGAACAATTGGCTGTGATTTCAGACCTCATTTGTCAATGGTGTTTAATTATAGCCCTGCTACCACTTACAGTGGAGGTCACTGCTCTGTTGTAGGTCTATTTAATGCTCTCTCTGGCCTTAAAAATCTATGAATCTATATCCCACTATTTGGGGGCATTTGTAACAGTCTCCGCTGGTTTTCTTCCAGAGATGAAATTGCTTAAGTTTCCTCTTGGTTACTTGAAAAAATGTTGTTGTTGGAAAGCTGACTAAAACAATTTAAGCCACTTTTCAGGTCTGGGACTGAAACAAAATGTAGGTTTCATCTGTTTTAGTTTCTAGCCTTATACTAGCCCAATTGTTTTCTCCTTGTGAACGGCTGGCTGACTGCTGCAGGGTGGGCACAGGAGCTATCTGAACTTGTAGATACAGTGTCATTAATGAGCTGTTCTGTAGAAAATACATCAAATGTACAGATCATTGTATAAAATGTTTTCTTGAACATCTGATCACATAAATAGTATTCAACTTAAAATTAACCTCATACAGCAAATGAGGCATACAGGCAAAGCCTTCTTTCATACTGATGAAAGATGTGCTTAACTAAGAACTAAATGCAAATCTATTTAGATTTGTTGATCTTGTCAGTTTAAAAAATACTACTTTTTAAGTCCCATTTTGAAAAGTGATTCAGACACCTTGGAGCCTTGTGACTGGATAAGGCTTCTAAATAGTAATTTTGATCATTTAACCTTCATATTATATTTATTTCCATCCTTTTTCACCTCTAAAGATTTAGCCCAAAGAACACATTTCTGTTTGAAATTCTTTCTTTGCCTGTGTTCATTTTTAATAATTCTAATGATCTGGTACTGAACTAAAACCAAGGCCATTCAAATGTTCTTTAAAACTGAACGAAGAAGGAAAATTATTTGCAAAAATCCTGCTTTAATGTGATGTTAAAGTTGTGAATTTCAGAATTAAATGGTAGTACCTGCTACAATCAAAATGCCACATGGCATCCATTCAAATGTGCTTCAGGCATCCTGCACTTGAATTGTGTGCAAGGCAGGAAAATAAAAGAGCTAAAATGCTGTCAGGTTAATAATAAATTGTGCATACATGTGGCACATTTCATCAGAGTATTCCTAAGCATCTCACAACTACTGATAAATCAGTCAGCCTTCACATCACTCTACCACACTGTGAAATGCATGTTATCTCCATTTTACTGATGGCAAAACTGAGAGGCAAGCGGAATGTGAATTATTGAAGGGTATCGAGTCAGAAGCTGCCTGAGGTGGGATTGGAATCCAGAATGCTAAATCCTAAGTATTAAACAATATAGTAGTTTATCTAGTTTCATCCAAGTGTGCTAGAAAAGCTGCAAAATACCGTGGTTTACATCGAATGTGAAGCTAAAAAGGGGGCTTTGGATTTTAGGGATTCTTAGAAAATTTCAGCTGATTGAAATTCAAATAAAGACCTCTTTTTATTCTATCTGGTGAATGGATTGCCCATATCCAAGAAGTTCTGCCCTTTGTGGCTGTTGTCCCATAACTTTGTCAGCTGAAACCATATTGAACCAGCTTGTTCCTTTCTCTTGCCAGTGCGCTGCACTATTTGGGCTATGCTTTATGGATTCCTCTGTTTAGTGTTGGTTTATAGTCATTAACAACGAAAAATAGATTTGTAGCAATAAACATTTTAGCTGGTTTTACCCATATGTGGTTTACGTGCTCTTCAATATAACTTTTCAAAACAGGGAAGAGAAGATCTGGTTCCTTCAAATGTTTCCAGTAGAAAGAGGTTTATGATTTCACCAAAAATACCAAAATGAAACACTAGTTGCAAGAGTTTGCTTTACTGAACATCCCCTTGGATGGAAGGTGACAGGAGAAAGTGTAATGAACTCTTACATTTTCCTCCCTTCTTCATTTCTGCTAACTTGCCAAGGTGATGCTCTCCTGTAAGCTTCTTTTCCTGCCTAGCGTTCATTGTTGATATAGACAATGAGTTTTACTGGAAACTTTGCTCCAAAGTGGAGTGACTTCAACAAACCACTGAAGGCAGGACTGTCATGTGTTGGGCTTCCAGCTAAGAGATACGTCTGATTTTTATAGAAGGTTGTTCATATGTGATGGAGACAAAAGAGTTTTTGATTGGACTTCTATTTTGTTTGGTTATTTTGAGAGAAGACCACATGGAAAAATGTATTCCTGAAAAGACCTGGGCTTCTTATCTTTGCTCTCTTTGAGCAGCTTAAAAAGAATATTTTAGAAGAGTTCATTCTTCTGTGTCTGTTGCCAAAAAATCTCTTCTTTAGACACTGAAAATGGTTCCAGTATGTCCCATTTCTAGTGTTGCTCTTGAAAACAGAGTTGCCGGGAAAACAACAGGCACCCAAGTGAGCAGAAAGTTCTGCATGGAATGAAGATAGTGGCAGATGGGACACAATGACCTTGTGCTTATTCTGGAAACAATAATATAACGAGAAGACTTAAGTAGAGGCTCTTAGCCCAAAAGTGTTCTCTTATTTTCTGTGTAGTTATGGCATACTGCATTTAACTATACTGTCCTCCAACAGATACTTTTTTTTACTGCCTGGCATACAGAAGCGTGAGTAGGACTCATCTGCTCAGGGGTAGCTAACAGTTCTGACCTGGCATTTATTATAGAAGCTGTTTAAATTAAATTATTAGAAGCTGTAAGCATTACTTATGGATTATTTTAGTGCAATGCACAACAGAATTTAATTGTTGGTGCTGTGAAGAAGCACATCACTGGAATTCCTTCAGGTCTGTAATAAAACTCATCAGCAGAACTAGGCCAGAAGGAAAGAGATCTAAACTAACAGGCAATACCAAGATCAGGAGTGACATTTGGTGGTAGTGCTGTCAAAGTGGATCCCAGGATAATCACAGAAAAGAGAGTGGTGAGTCTGGACTGAGATGTATTGCTAGAGCTTTTAGCTTCGTGATAGATGGTTGGAGAGTGGTGCCCAGACCTGTGACTGTGTGGATCTTTTCTTTCAGTATTTCTGGCAGTCTTTCATAAGCCAAACCACACCTAAACACCAACACTCCAGCAGTTCCTTCCTCAGAGCAGAAGTATGATGAGTTGATTTTTGGAGCTGCTTAAGGCTCAACTGCTTTTCACTGCTTTTCCTCCAGCCTAATTGCCCCATCCAGGCTTCACCCTGGCTCTGTTGGGCTCATCACTCTGTTGGGAGTAGGAAGGAAGCAGATAGCGCTCTGACTTTGGTACTGATCCTTGTTCCTCTTGACCCAAACCCTAATGTGGTAGGTGGAGGAGGCTGATTGCAGGAAGGGGAGGTGGAGTGAGAGAGATGACAGATGATGTGAGGAGAAAGCAGAACTGTCAAGATGATCACAGCTGGCAGGGGAAGAGCCTCCTGGTTGTGACTGGCCAGGCCAGCTTTTTCATGCTGGCACTGGGAGGCAAAGCAGTCTCTCTGAGGCAAAGCTACGGGGGGCTGGGGGTTGGGCTCTGCAACTGGAGAAAAAGCAAGCGAGTCAGCAGGGGAGAACCCAGTCACGCTGTGTGTCTGAGGTGGCAAGGCTGCCCAAGCATGGAAAACTAATCAGCCTTCAAGGCACCCGTTGGAAGGTAAAGCTGTACTTTAACATTTGCATCCTAGTGTTTGTCTTCAGCTAAGTGAAGTGTCAACATCTTTTGAGGATCTGTTCCCTGGGCATCTGCTGGGAGGGCTCTAAATCTCCTTCCTTTTGATGTTTGATTCCCTTGCTGGAATTGGCCACCTGATACTAGACACACACTTCTCACACCTTCCTAGCCCTCATCAAATGTGTCCCAAGAACCTTACCAGGTGTAAGAACAATGCAGCGATGCATGAATCTCTTTTTTCCTACAACAGTCATCTTTCTCCCTCATTCCTCTGCTCTTGGCTTTGGGGACCGAAGTCTTCTAGGTCTTCAGATGTCACTATGGATCCTATTGTGTCTGCACATTCCACGTATATGGAATTAGAGGAGTTGTAAGAGCTTTGAGTCTCCCTTTCTTTAATAGGATGATGTAAAGGTGCTGTGACCTTCTTTCATTTCCCTCTAGGCCTTATGACAGAGAACTAGATAGTGGAACATGTCTGGCACACTTGAGCTAAACTAATTTCTGAGAAAATCCTCATCTCTGTTATCTCCTACACCATATGGTATGAATTGCTTCTGTCTGTCTGAACTGACTCTTCCTGACCCCTCTGGGATTCAAGGCCCTGCCAGCTTTAAGCACTCTATATTTTCCAGGGCTAATCATCACATGGGATGGACACAACAGGCTTCTCTTCTGAGTGGGAATCTCAGAAAGGAGCAGATGCCCGACTGTCATTCTCCACAAGAATGTGTAAATTGTAAGACATGAGGTAAAAGCTCCATCTGCTGGAACAGTCTTTGAAGGCCCTGTTGGAGACAAGCTCCAGCCTTCTGCTCTCAAATGAGGTGGCTTTGTTCAGGGCCTCCTATAGCAGACAGGAAAGGAAAAACTAGTGTGGAAAAGACAGCAGGCAGAAATCAGCCAGAGCTTATGTTACTCACGTGCTGAGGCAGCAAAACCGAGGCTGTCTTGATCATCATTGGTACTGGAGCCAGGTCCCGTATTTCTAAGGTGATTGCCAAGGTCCTGCCTCAAACCTTGTCAGGAACAGCCCAAAGTTGGCCAGTGTCCAGCAAACCAACCATAATCTGTATGTCATGGGACTGTGCACTGCTGAGCGACTTGGAGTTGATAAAAAGGTGCTCTGCACTGCATTTGAGACAATAGAAAATGGCTTTACCCGTAGGTATGGAGAAAGGCTGTGAAGAGTAAGATCTAGTGACAAAGCAGTAGTGATGCTTACTGCCAAAGAACCTGTTATATCCTTGTCATCTGGTGAAGTAGTATCATGCAACCAAGGGTATATTGAGGTTCTGTTAAGTGCTCAGAAGTTTTTCTTAAGAGTTTCAGAGACTCTGGAGATCAAGATATCAAGTATAGCTTACAGGATGTCAGATGGTCCAACCAAAATTACTATAGTAATAAATAGGCACCTTTGAGCATGCCAGAGCTCTTTGCCAGCATCAGTTGAGTAATACCCAGTGCAAAATGAGTGGAGAAGGGACTCTAGTTCCTCCTGTGGGACTGAATATGTCTGTAGTCATTACTTCTGGCAACATATGATTTCTTTACGTGATAGTTAAGCATTTCCTGAAGGAGATCTTGTAAAATAATAAGGAACAGTCAAAACCAAACGTGACTCTGAAGAACTACTGAAAGGTGGCAGCATGTCATTTACCATATTTTAAACGGAAACATGTTTAGACATTATTAAAGAGGTGAATGGCCAAGGTGGTCCTGCAGATGGCACTGGACATCCCAGACACTATGGTTACGTCTACCATGGTGGCAAGGTGCTACCATGGAATATTAAATATTAGAGGTTCAGACCAACCCTAAATGTTTTCACTTGAGACTTTCTAGCTGTAATACAGGACAGGACTGCATATTCCGAAATACCAGAAGGCCCAATTGGGGCTTTCTAGGGTTTTGCATTTTGTCATTAAATTGCAGTGAATGCAATTCTCAGATCAACAGATTTTACTTTCTTAGCAACCTGAATATCATGCCAAGAAGTTTAGTGAGATACTGGAGGATAACAATCGTCTTCCTCCCTAATAATACATCCCACACACATTATACACCTCATATTTGCAGTGGTGATTAGGAGCACTTTCAGAGTTTAGTGAATAAATCTTTGGAGACAGCCTCATCCTCTTTTGTAAATCATGGTATGGCTGCAGCTATTTGACCAGTTTAATTTTTTTTAACTTTTCCCCCATTCTTTTTCAGGGTGTCACTCATAAGAAAACTTGCCTCCAATAGAAGTGGGTGTTGCTTTCCCTGGGAGTCATGCAAGAGATTACGTAGGAGTGAAAAAGCAGCTTTTGCTCATGCCACATTACACCAAATGATAAGGGAGGTTGTTTCCCTATTCCAGGTCTGAAGGAACCTAGCAGATACATACATACTGTCTTCTGTCTGAAGTTTAGGATAGTAAAGTGGACCTTTATCCACTGACGTGTCCAAGCTCAAGACTGACTAGCTCACAGTTCTTGCATACCATTACCCAGTCTGTAGGACATACCTTGGAGTGGTGCTGTTGACCTCAGTGTTCCTAACACAAGGCCTGTTGGGTTTTTTTCCCCTCTGACTCTTCATGTAATTGTGGGGGTTCATCAAGCATTCAGCATTTGGAGTAGAAGAATATTCTACTTCCCCCAGTAGATAGAAGCTATAACAGTTAATCTTTCACCCATAACAAGCAATTAAGTTCATGGACATTATGACTGATAGGCAATATCCTCCTCTTGGATAGTTTCTTTTTCTCTAGTAATTTACAAGTGGGGATTGAACTGTATTACACTGGTAAGAAGGAATCAGTGCCTCTCAAATAGTGGTGTGCACAACTGATACTATTTGTTGGGTTTCACCTCTGGCCGCCTGGAGTGTGGCTGAGGTCAATATATTGTGTCTAGGCACGATAAAAGCAAGAGGATCACATGTTTGCACCTCTCCTTTTTATGACTAGTCCTGGAGAAAAAGAAAGTTCCTTATTGTCCTCCACACAGTGACAATGATAATGACCATTCTGAGGCAATATTACTATAAGGCACAGATATCCACTTGAGCAAACTGCAGTGGTGAGTAATGTGCTCTTGGAAGGAGATGAAGTTACAAGTAATGTCCTGGAATAGAAAGTTGTCAGGCTGGTATGCAATAGTGTTTCTGCTTGTTTTAGAGTTCTTTTGTGGTATGGCTGAGAAGCAATATGTCCATATAATGCTGCATTATATAAACAGCAAGGGAAATTTACTTAATTGTTCTCTCACTGAGAAATCATCAGGATCTGGATATAGTGTTATTAACCCTGTTGCTCTACGCCTCCAAGCTGGCAAGCTTCCTCACCAGACTTTTGATATCCAGCAACTGGTGGCTGCTGAAAGAGCCCTTATAAATGTTCTTCTATACATTCTATTAATATAGATATTTCATGACAGACTTGTTTTTAAGGGAAGATACCATGTGCTCCATCTGCTGCTCCATCTACTGCCTGTGTTAGGTTTCTGTTGGCTTAGTTTTGCAACTATGTAGTTTTCTATTACTTCCCCATGTATGCTGCCTACTATCCAGCATTAGGCGGTACAAGGCTATGATTTTCCTGATCACTTTTACCAAAAGACAGTGTTTGGGTTGTCATACCTGTCTAGATGTCCAGCAGGCCCCCACCCTTCTTCCCTCTTACGTGGATGTATATCAGAATGACCTGCAGATAGTGTTCCTAGTGGAGTGGCTGCTGTGTATGACAGATGGGAGGTGAGTGGCTGAATATGACTACTAGTTTGCTTCTTACAGATTCAGGAGATTTTCATACAAGCCAACAAGTTCTCATCCAGGAGGAGTTACTTCTCACAGTATGAGTTTTAAATAGGAGCTGCGTAAAGCTATCTGAACCTGTGGAAACCTGTGGTAAAAAGATGGTTTCTACATGCTGTTCTTGCAACATGCTGGATTAATATTCAGTTCTTGGGGTTCACCTTGCAACAATATCAGCATATCACATACTTCTGCAGTTACATCCAATCATGTATTCTGTTTTAAATTCAGTATTACCAGTATTTGTAATCCTTCAGGATCTACGTTATACTGACTTTTTTCATTAGAGGCTTAACTTCTGCCTGCAGCCTCAATGTCTGCTTTCTAAAGTTTGCTTTGAAGCAGCATTAGACTGTATTATATTTGAATGTTTATTCTTGTGGATGTCCCCTAATACAAATACTCATCTTCAGCTCCTTCAGCTCTATCATGCAGCATTCAATTGCAAAAAGATGCAACTTCAACTTCATTCTTACTGTGTCCTTGGGGTTCTCTGCAAATCATTATTTGTGCTGTTCCTCTGTGGAGGGGAAAGGAGTACATCTCTTGGACCACCTCCCTGTGTATTTATAGCTGTATCCAGCCCATCAAAGACACACCTTTCTGAACCACTTAGAGGTTATATCCAGCTCTCATTTAAATGAGTAGGCTGTTTTGCATATCCAGGCACACTTCACCAACTGTTGCATATTCTTCCATCCTTGAAGACAGCAAAAACCTGGCCAGTGAATGTTCTGAGAAACCTGCTCAAGTATGACCCTGAGGGAGTCAGGGGGTCAGAATAGATGGTCTGGAGAGGTCCATTCAAACCTCAACTACTTTGTGATTCTGTGGTTCTGTGAACTCAGAAACAAATGTTACTACCTGTTTCAGCAACATGTTGTGAGGTGGTAATACAGAATAATCAATTTTCTATCTTATTAAACATTATGTCTTTGAAAAGGCAGCTAGATCAGATGTTGTTTCAGGAATATCGTCCTTCAGTCACTCCTTGATATGGCTGAAATACTTTTCTCCTACAGTCCTGGAAGGCTACTGCTTTTTAGTTATTTCCAGTGGGATCCACACTGACATATTCTTGAAGAAGAGAGAACAGATATTACCCTTTTAGTAATTAGAGGGCATAGAAAAGAAGGTACAGTCCCTCTTCCAAATCTCTCAGCAATAGTGCTTATGGCCATCACTGAAATCCAAAGATGAATTGCGTCTCTGCTCCCTAATGGTTATTGATTTGTTTCAGGGCTGTGTCTCCCTAGTGAAGGAAGTTTTTATTAGCTCTTTAAGTATGGGGCTGATTACTCACCTGACAGTGGATGAATCTCTCTAAGATGTAATCAGAATAAGCTGAACAGCTTTCCCTGGTTCATGCTGCAGTTATGGGCCCTGAATTTTTCAGGGAATAAGAGAGGGCTGTGCGTTGCCATAACCTCATCACAGACATAGAGGTACAAATACCCTGGAACAGCCTGACGTATGCTGCTGTTCCTAACACCTTCCTTTTCCATGCTTTTGTTGCATGAACACTTAGAGCTGGATCCTGGCTGGTGAGGAATAACAGTTCCTGGAGGAGAGGTACTAGCTTTTACTCATGCACCAAGCATCTAGTGGAAATTTTCTTCAGAGAGATTGCATTTAGAAATAAGACAGTAAATTGTGTTCTTTCTGTGCTTAAGACCCAGGTGAAGTATCATTTAGTGCTAGTGTTTGACAGTGTGTTTGGCAGTCTTCTTGATGGGGGGGTTGTGCTTTCTCAGTTCATACAGTGCTCAACACGTTTGTGTACTGTTGGAAGCTAATTATTATGATGGTGGCTTTTCTGGAATTTAGAAATCAGTCAGGATATGAATCGAGGTCTCCACTCATCTGCTTTCACTTAGGCCATGGAAGGACTGCTAGCTGGGAATAACTTTGAATCTTTATTGACATACAGTGGATTTGAAGTAGTGGCTTGGAGGTGAAAAGATTCATACTGCTCAGCAGTGTCTTTTGTATAACAGATGTGAGAAAATGAGCATGGAAGCTATTTATTGCACACAGATTTAAGAAAGAGTAGAAATTTTAAAACATTTTTTAATACCAAAAGATGTACAGCTCTTTTACCTACACCTTCTCTGGCTGTTTTCTGTTGTTCTGGTTATGAGCTTATGTATATTATGTTAACGCATTAATCAAAAGTGTTTTGGACTGTGTATAGAAAAAACAACCCCCAAATTCTTCTGCATGCAAGTGCTCGTAATTTTAGGGGCCTGATCCTAGTCCATTCAATGAAGAGAGACATCTGCTGAATTCAGTAGGTACAAGGTCCTGCCCTGCCCTGTGATTATGCACTTGGGTCTGCATCTGCATGGATCCCGCTGAAGACTGGAGGTCTACATTTAGACATTCACACAAGAAAATTTAGTGTTTTGAAAGATGCAGAATGCAGCTGTTTCCCGTCATTATGTTTCACATTTACTTAAGTCAGCAGTTACTCTTTTCCAAGCAGCGCCTTTCAACAATAAACAAGGCAAATGTTCCAATAGAACCTCTTGATGACTTCTATTTAATTTAAATATATATATTGCAGCAGCAAATACAGCAATAACATGGAATATAAAACCCACTAACACATACTCTAAAAATGATATGTAGGTGTAGGAGGGAGAGCAAAAGAAGATCCATTTCTTCTGATTACTCATGCTGTATTTAGGGTGATTATTGTAAGTCGGAGGAGCATGCACTATATATTTTTATGTGTAATAAATAGAGTTCTTACTTTACAGGCACACTGGAACTCCATCCTAATTGGAATCGGAGTGAATGAATCAATAATTAGTTGATACTTAGTTATAGCAAACCCAAAGGCATGCTAAGCGCATTATAGATACCAAGTAAATTTCAAGATCATGGTCTTTATTTTTAAATCAGTAGGCAATTCAGGGAGATGAGTGTTTAGAACAGGAGACTGTGAGTGGTTCCTTGGCCAGAGAAACTTATTGTCATGGTTTAGCCCTTGCTGGGCAGCCGCTCGCTCCCCCTTCCCTCCTCCCAAGAGGATGGGGAGGAGAATGGAAAAAAAAACTTGTGGGTTGAGATAAAGACAGTTTAATAGGATGACAAATGAAAAGAATAGTAGTAGTAATAAGAAAACAACAAGTGATCTACAAATGCAGTTGCTCACCACATGGAGGAAAAAAGACCCAACCCAATGCCCAGTCTGTTTCCAAGCAGCGATCCTGCCTCCCGGCTAGCTTCCCCAGTTGTATAGGGAACATGACGTTCTATGGCAGGGAATATCCCTTTGGCCAGCCTGGGCCAGCTGTCCTGGCTGTGCTGTCCCAGCTTCTTGTGCGCCTGGCAGGGTGTGAGAAGCTAAAAAGTCCTTGACTTAGTGCAGTCTAGGACTAGTGCAACTACCTAGCAACAACTAAAAACATCAGTGTGTTATCAACATTATTCTCATACTAAGTCCAAAACACAGCACTGTACCAGCTACTAGAAAGAAAATTAACTCTACCTCAGCCAAAACCAGGACACAGACTGAAGCACAAATCTTAACACTGATGGCATCAGGTGACTAACCAGCACTGTGGCAGCCTTTTCTGAGGAGTCTTTTCCTTAGAGCTATTCCGCACTGGGGAGGGGGTGGGTGAGAGAGAGAGCAAGAGATAGCATGCAGGGATTTTTCCAAACCTAAATAAGAAGGCTGAACAACAAATGGTGTAATAAAATAGACATTTTAATAAGATATAATAAAAAGAGGAATATAGATAGCGAGTAAATCTTATATCACTTCAGAGGCTAGGAACCTTGCTTTCATGCAGCATCAGATGGACTTTGGATGGATTTTCCTCCTCCTTCCCATGCTGCAGTGCCTTTTATTTTGTGTAGCAAACAGAATCATAAATCTTCTCCTGATGGGTTGGGATGCTATTTCTGTCATAATACCCACCAGCACACAGCACACTCCAGCAGGTTTCCATGCAGTGGCTACTCCTGCTAATGTACGGGCTTCTCAAGGCCCAACAGAGCAGATGTGGCCTGGCCAAGATCACTAACGGCTTGAATATGGTGTCTTCTGCAAGGCTCCCAATACAGAACTGAGTTATAAATTAATCCAGTCTGAATCCTGTAATAAACCTAGATTTGATTCTGTATTAGTGATAACCAGTATTGAGAGGGTTAATTTTCTTCATAGTAGCTAGTATGGGGCTATGTTTTGGGTTTGTGCTGGAAACAATGTTGATGATATAGAGATGTTTTTGTTATATAGACCTCTTGTTCTTGAGCAGTGCTTAGACAGAGTCAAGGCCTTTTCTGCTTCTCGCACCACCCTGCCAGCGGGATGGCTGGGGGTGCACAAGAAATTGGGAGGGGACACAGAGAGGACAGCTGACCCAAACTGACCAAAGGGGTATTCCATACCATATGATATCATGCTCAGTTTATAAGGGGCTTGTGGAAGAGGAAGAGGGGGCGTGGCAGCATTCGGAGTGATGGTGTTTGTCTTCCCAAGTAGCCGTTACGCATGGCAGAGCCCTGCTTTCCTGGAGGTGGCTGAACAGCTGCCTACCGATGGGAAGTGGTGCTTGAATTCCTTCTTTTGCTTTGCTTGTGCGCACGGCTTTTGCTTTACCTATTAAACTGTCTTTATCTCAACCCATGAATTTTCTCACTTTAACTCTTCCAATTCTCTCCCCCATCCTGATGGGGGGGGGGGGGGGGAGCAAGCGAGTGGCTGCGTGGTGCTCGGCAGCCAGCTGGGGTAAAACCATGACACCTTCCAACAAAGAGGTACCATGATATTGAAGATACAATATCTGGGCTATTGCATAGAGCCTGCTAGAGGTCCCTTGTAACGTGGAAAATGCCACCTCTCAGTTTCTGTGGGACATCTGTGTGCCTTGCAGATGGATGCAGCACAAGTGTTGGTGTATGGCACTAGTAAGTGCCAGGTGTAACCAGGCAAAGGAGTGTTCCTTGCCCTCCAAGGCTGCACAAGCTGCTGCTGCTTCAGAGCTCAGGTAGTGATCTCTGAGGCCAGTGGTACGGGATGTCCTCCTGGCTGTGGCCTGGCACCCAGGCCTGCTGTGAGCAGAGAAGGGCTCAGATAGCACAGAGCTCAACCAGTGGAGCAGCATCTCTCTTCCTGCCTCACGTTAAGATTAGGTTGGCAGCAGAAGTGAGGATGGGGAGGTTTCCTCCTTGCAGGTTTTGCCCTTGTGCTGCAGCCTCTGACACTTTCCAGAGCAGGCTGGGTAGGAGTAAGCAATGCTGACAATGAGAGTCAGGTGGGTTTGGAGAAGGGTCCCCTTTCCTCTCCCTCCATCCTTGCCTGACTAGGCTAGTCTCAGCCTTCTGTGGCTCCAGCTCTGCTTCTTCAGATTGCTCTGAGGGGAATATTAACATCCTCTAATAACTCTGTCAGACTTATCAAGGGATTTGTTTTATTAATTCCAAGGCTGGGTACAGCAAATAGATTATAGCTTGGGCCACTTCATAGGCTTAACGAGCCCTTTCTCTGCTTACTTATCACTTTTTTTTCCAAATCTCCTTGTGTTAACTTCTTTTTCTGTTTTTTGTGTTACTATTTATTGAATATCCTCAGTGCTGTATATGTCACGGGGAGTATGCCCAAAGTTCATTCCTGTCTATCATTTTTTGGATGATGAGAGGAATGGAGGCAGCACAATTTGCTATGGATTTGGGGGTAATAAATGCCTTTGGTAGCTGTCACAGTGATGTTCTGAGAACAAGACAAAGCTGAAAATACTCAGCATGTGTGCAGGTTCTTGCTCAACAGGAAGAGAGATACTCTCTTTCTGTGGCATATGATGGGTAGTGCCCTGGTTTCCTTCTGTGGCATGTGGTGGGTAGTGCCCTGGTTTCCAGTCTCTGTGTCAGTCTTCCAGGTGATGCAGACAAAGGTAAAACACCATGGGCCTGATTTCAGTACTTTGAACAGGTAGCAGAGTGCCTGCAATGAAACTAGTGTTAGCTTCTTAGGTCACATGGCTAGTTCACTTTGGTGTAAGCCATAATACTGCTCAAAAATAGGTTAATTTTTGTGGCGATCAGCATGGGAAAGTCCACTGTTCTGCATCACCATCAACAAGCTCCCTGTCATCTTTATGTTCTGATAACCTTCTAGCACTATTGCCTTTGCTGGACCTGAGAAGTAGCTATGTTGATGAATCCAGGGAAGACCTTCCTGGCAGGGATGGTATTTCATTTAGGGAGGTCCATCCAGTTGCTGTCCCTTTGTGATGCCTAAATCAGTTAAAATAGCAAGGCTATTGGAGAGAAACTGGCTGCTGTATCCCTAAGATCTGTTGTGTGAGTCACCTTGAGCTTACAAGAATATCTCTTGCTATGATATGATGCAGCCACTAAAGTGTGACATTGGTTGATTTAGTCCTTGTTAAAGTCAAGAAAAAATTAGGCTTGTAATGGGAAGCTAGTTTCAACTGTAGTTAGAACATGAGGAAGCGACTCTCCATGGGAATGTAACTGTCTTGCAAGTAGTTTTTGAAAGGCTTTGCAAAGCACGAGGCTCTCTCCTCTAGAAGGGAAATCTGAATGAGGATTGGAGTTTCCAGCCATAAGTGTTTACGTGGAAGCAGGTACAGAGATGCCTAGGTAATGTTATAGAAGTGTGAAAAAACAGGCAGAAGTATGAGCAACGTATGCTTTTAGAAGGCCATAGTTTTTTGTTTCATCCAAGCTGTGAGGGAAAGAGAAATCATCTTCCTCTTTTTACTGCTGAAAATGCAAAAACAACTTTCTATGTAACCCTGCCACTGTCTCTAATATATGAATGACTTATAAATAGTAGTCCCAAATATTGTAGCTAAAGGCAGGAAAGTCATTTAGTCCCCTTTTTTCTGTGAGTGGTCACTTAGGTGGAAAAAGCTTTGGCACTTCTATGTAAAATGATGAACCATATGGCAGCTTTTGCTGTTTGCATGGAATATTGAATGACAAATCTTAGTGTTTCTGGAGGAGACTGTGTACTGTACATGCGTAACTTGGGCACACACCATCAGAGTGTCCATGTTTTTCTATGACACGCTTTGTTTGTCCTCTGGTATCTATTCCTCCTTCAAAGGACCTATAGCTTGTTCTTGGCCCAAGTGTTGCAGGTGAAATCTGGGGCAGATGAGTGCTCTTTATAGGGCTGCGTGCATGATACTGCTAAACAGAAAGACAAGAGGAGGTCTGGATCTGCACCAGGCCCTGGTGAAAAACAAGGACCTCCAGAGAGTAGAGTGCTCTTAGACTGATTTGTTCAAACACAGTCTGTATTTCTTATTTATAAACTTGTCAGCCCGTGTTTCTGACAAGAATAAGAGCTTTTTTCTCATTGGATTTTTGGCCAGATTGTGTAGTACTCTCTGTTCCTAGAGGAGGGACAGGCTTCCGATAGGTTTAGACCTGTGCTGAAATATACTAGTTAAACAAATGGCCTGGTACAAATAACCCAAGGATAAAATTCAAAACTGGTCCTGTTGTAGATAACTTACATGTCTTTTCACTGTAGGCACAGAATACCTGCAATATGCAGAGGGTCTTGATGGACCAGCACTCTTCAGTTTAGAAAAGAAGTGGCTAAAGCAGGAGGTAAGGTAGATAGTTATAATCAAGAGTGCTGTGGTGATGCTGAATAGAGAATGTTTATTCATAACATTGTATAAAGCAACAGGTAGGGGATGCCCAATGCATTATATTCAGCTGCAGGTTTTAAATGAACAAACAAAAATACTGTTTCACACCAGATCAATTCTAGTTCCAGAAGAGACCAGACAAATTCAAGGAGGGAAAAGTCCATCAAGGACCATTAACCATCTTGATCATGATGCAACCTCCACCAGTCTGTTATTGCTGGAAGCTGTTAATAAGGGTGCTGTGAATTTTCTCAGTTCCTTTGAGTCTTCTCTGAGTACCTGCACTTGGCTGCGCATGTCAGAGGCTTGGCCTTGGTGTCGGCCCTGCTCCATTACTGAGCTCCTAGCTTGTGAAGCCCGGCAGCAGTTACTGACGGAATTGTCTGGAGAGAGTGCGTTTTGAATTAGATAATAAAATTGTAGAAAATGGGATTGGAAAAGGTCTCAAGGGCCAACTAGTCTTTCCAAGACAAGATCAGGTGTATCTGAAAAATTAATGAGAAATACTTGTTTTCTAATCTTTTCTTAATAGTCTCCAATGCTGGTGGCTAACTCCCAGTAGCCAAGCTATTCCAGAGCCTCACTACCCTGTTGCTACCAAATTTTTCTAACCTTAACCCAAACCTTCCCTTTCTACATCATAAGTTCCTTCTCATTTTATCTATGGTGAATACAGAGGACACTTTGGTTTTTTCTGCTTGCACCTGCCCTTCAGAACTTTTACAGTTATGTATCTGTGTGTGCTGCACAAGACTGTGAACACAACTGGCTGAATGGAGCTGTATGGACATGCTGTGCAAAATAGCAGGGAGCAAATCCTCTATTTCCTCCAGTGCTCAGAAACCTAGGATGACATAGAAAGAAACTTCATCCTGGAGTTCTTAAGTAATGTGTCTAGGCAGTTTAAGTGAAGATCAACAGATTGTTTGGAGGGCACTGAGTAATTAAATTCCAGTTGGATTTTTGCTAGTAGTAGGCTACAGAACTATTGACTTTTTCCCCAGCAATGTAGCCAGGGCCTCGAGGAATGAACATGAACATATTTTTTGGGATGTGTGGGAGAGGATCGTACTTTCACTGAAAGCCATGAAATCAGCAAGCAGCTTTATCTAAGAATAGTAATGATACAGAGTTAATTAGAGGGATTATTATGAATTCATTTCTCTAAGATTTTTTTGTTGTTTTTTTTAACTCTTACTGGAGCTAAGTAACTCTATGCATTGGTTTCTGAAAGCAGCAGGTATACTTAATCCACCTATACCATGTTGATATGAAAGCACTTTTCTAAATGGCTACACAATTGTAGTGAAACCATATTGGCTTGCAGATGTCTCCCCAGCTAGCTAGAGTGCACACTCTGCCTGAGTATCTTAGTTGCCTGAGAGGAGAAAGCTTGGCCCCTTGAGGTAAAGAGTCCATTTTCTTTAGTAGATACAGCATCCCCTCAGACTACATATGCTTTAAAGAGTGACATATTCAGGCATGTGTCAGTCAACTTCACATTTGACCCTGTGGAGAGGGCAGGCTGCCCACGACATTAATGCACACAGTATGGAGAAGAGCATTGAAGGCATCAAATCACTGTTAATCATTCAGATAAGATTTGAAATCAAATCCCTTCACCTCATTTAAATCAGGAGTGCTTTAAAATCACATGGCACTTTTAGTAGAATCAGCCAAGTTTCATTCTGCCTCTTTAAGTAGTTCTTGTTCTAACTCTGACATGCTCAACTGCTGTATGGTGTTCCTATAAGCTGTTAAACATCTGTTTCTTTCACTTCAGAGCTGGCTGCGTTTCAGTACTGGATGAATGATTCCTATATTCACAGCTAATAAGTGCTTTGAGATCCCAAGTATTAGCTGTGCAAAGGCACAGTACCACAAATGTCTGCAATTCTATGCAACATATCAAGTGAGTACTATTCCTGAGAGACTGAAGCCTAAGAGATCCCATAGGACAAAGGACACAGAGAAATGTAATTGATTGTAATGAACTTGTTTGTGTATGTGTCACCACTTGTCTCTACTGAATAAAATCAGAAGTGTTCAACACTCCATTAACACAAATTACAGGGTCCTATTCTTCTGAAGTGAGACAATAAGGCCTACACCTGCTAGTACTGTGAAGTTCTTCATGATCCTAGTGTGCAGCTCAGTGAAAGACATCATAGGCTCGAGTGGTCTTGGATTTGTTTCAGTATCCTAAACATTTAGCAGATTAAATAGAATTGGTCAGATATACTTCTGTGGCAATTCCATTGGAATCAGTGAAAGGATACCAGGGATGGAGCCTGCTACCAGAGTAACACAAAAAATGTCAAGTATGAGGGATGAAATCCCTTTGACACTATCAAAGTAACTGGTAAGTCTTTTATGAATTTAATGGAGCCAAGATTTTAACCTAGTTAACCATAAATACAACAATCTCCTATCTCCTGTGTGAGGATGGGCACTACAGGGATGTTGTGCTAATGCTTGGAATTGACCTCATTACAGAGCCCGTCTTTACCCAAGCAAATTGTTGTTAGAAGCTGTTTATACAATGTCAATGCTATTTCTTTTTACATCTCTGCAGTCCTCTCCTGGAGGAACCACTGTGTCCTGAAGAGAAAGATAAGGAGTCTGTACAGTTTTGCACCAACAACACTGGCCCCCAGCAGCTTGGCATGGGCGGTGAAGTAGGACCATAAGTTTACCTTTACCTTAACAAACCAGGTTAGGATGGAATGAGACCACTTGCCAAATCAGCATCTGAAATGAACACTTTGTTTGATGAAGCATCAAATTAATGAATACTTTGCTCCCTCATCAAACTGGGGGATAAGATTGAATGGACCACGGAGATGGGAACAAAAGCAGGTCTTTTCAGGTCAAGGTGATGTGTATGGGTAGGGCTGTTGTGCACAGAAAGTCTGTGCTGTCTTTGTCTTCTAGTTGGACACTAGTGCACTCTCACGACACCTTCCCTTATTGCTAAACTGTTTGTTAAAAATATTGGAGTTAAAAATATCTCAGATGTTTCCTCTACAGGCACAGGAATGATCTGAGCTATAATAATATTTGCCTTGTTCCTCCTGCTCCCCTTCATCCTCCTCCTTCCCCTTCCACCCCACCCAGATGGCTGGGGCTGCACCAGACAAAGGCAGCAGCCCTGCTGATCCCTTTTTCAATCCAGCTATTAGCATCAAAGAACAAAAGCAAACAACACTGGCTTGCGGCTCAGCCCTTTAAAAAGGAGCAATAAATGGATTCTTGTGTATAGGCTAAAGCAAACTCTGCCTTGTCTTTTGTTAAGAGGCAGACCTTTCTGTATTTGAAGTGCTCTGAACTGGAGAAAGTGGAGAAACCTCCATCTGCACAACAGTAAGTCCCATGGTCACCGGGCTTTTTGTTAGCCATGGGTTCTGCATGGTCCCTGTTTAATCAGGGAATGCTGTACTTCCTCAGTCCCCGTGGCAGGTAGGAGGTCCCTGTGAGGACAGGAAGGTAGTGCTAATGGAAGAGAAAGAGAGCGGGGACATATTTTAATAGTCCTTTAGAAAACAAACCAGAAAAACATGATGAGAATTTGAGACGTCTCAGATAACAGGATCTGAAGAAGAGTCAACTCAGATCCTCAAATCTTGTTACAGAATCATAGAATTGTTTAGGTTGGAAAAGATCTTTAAGATGGTCAAATCCAACAATTAACCTAGCACTGCCAAGTCCACCACTAAACCATGTCCCTAAGTGCCACATCTACACATCTTTTAAATACCTCCAGGGATGGTGACTCAATCACTTCCCTGGGCCACCTGTTCCAATGATTGATAACCCTTTTGGTGAAGGAATTTTTCCTAATATCCAATCTAAACTTCCCATGGTGCAACTTGAGGCCATTTCCTCTTGTCCTGTCACCTGTTACTTGGGACAGGAGACCAACACCCACCTGGCTACAACCCCCTTTCAGGTAGTTGTAGAGAGTGATAAGGTCTCCCCTCAGCCTCCTTTTCTCCAGGCTGAACAACTCCAGTTCCTTCAGCTGCTCCTCAGAAGACTTGTGCTCTACACCCTTTGCCAGCTTTGTTGCCCTTCTCTGGACATGGTCCCGCACCTCAATGTCTTTCTTGCAGTGAGGGGCCCAAAACTGAACACAGTATTCGAGATGCGGCCTCACCAGTGCTGAGTACAGGGGGACGATCACTTCCCTAGTCCTGCTGGTCACACTGTTTCTGACACAAGCCAGGATGCTGTTGGCCTTCTTGGCCACCTGGGCACACTGCCAACTCATATTCAGCCAGCTGTTGACCAACACCCCCAGGTCCCTTTTCACCGGGCAGCTTTCCAGCCACTCATCCCCAAGCCTGTAGCATTGCATGGGGTTGTTGTGACCCAACTGCAGGACCTGGCAAATAGCCAGTCACTTTGCCTATTTGCCATCTCTATTTTCTACATTTCTGGAGACATTAGATTTCTTCTAATTGTGGAGCCACCAGCCATAAGGTACTGTATCAGAGGTTTCTTATTAAGGGTCCCTTTTGTCAATATAGGCAGTTTTAATTGTGCACCACAGTGGAGTGGCACACCACACTGCAGAGGTGTTACAGGACTTCCCATGAGGACTTGCGTGGCAATTTCAGCTGTATGCCACAGTGGTATTTATTGTAGGGTCTTTTGTGAGAACTGACTGGCTATATGCCCTTTTTGTCTTCACGAAGAAAGCAGTGCTTTCTCATCTGTGTTTTAAAATAAAACCCAAGTACTTTCACCATTTGAAAATCAGCATTTGCCAGCAGATACCACATGGGGGGGTGTCTGCAATACAAGAAACTCCCTTTGTATTTAGTATGGGAAGTAACACTAATGACCTGGGCTGCCACATCGGTAAATACTGCAAAAGTGTCACAGAGATGCAAATAGTGACTTTTCTGATGCAAGTAGTGTATACAGAAATTGTGTTGGGTGGAGACTTTCCAAAAAAGATACAGCAAAAAGAAAGCTAAGAGTAAAACCAGTCAGGATTTGGAATGCTTGCTCTTAGGGACATTGGAACAAAAAATATGGGTAAAGGGAAATCCCCTTGCTGTCTGCCCCCTGTTACTTGCCATTGAGAAACTACATTTTAGAGATGCTTGTGTGGCTCTGAACACTTCATTGTTCCCCTTTTTAACAGCTTCATGACCTGTTTAATTCACGCACAGTTAAATAAGTATTATTTCAAGCAGTGTATCAGTTACAGCCCACTACCTCTTCTCTTATTTGCTTAATGTGTTTATCCCCTGCTCACCCCTGGTTAGTTCTTTCCTTTGCCCTCTCTATCTGCTGATCCTTTTTATTCCCTAAACATCCCACAGATTTCCTCCTAGAGCACAGACACCCTGGTGAGGCTGCCTGTTGTTCCTGGGCCCCAGAGGTAGCCCGGGCTGCAGCTATGCCTGCTCCTTTGTCAGGCATGCAGGGAGGCTGAGAGGACAACATGGGTCCAGAGCTTTGTATCTGCTTAGAACAGGCTTTGGGGCAGCTGCTTGATTATCAGAAACATTTGCGGTACCTTATGATGCTCCTCTTCTGAAATGTGTGATCATCTTTGACTGCCACTGATTTTCCCAAGCAACACCTCAAGTCCTAGCAGTGGACTTGTAAATTCTTTGGCATCGTGCTCATGTTCTGCAGTGGTGTTTAAAGGTCTGCTCCTTCCTTCTGCCCCTGCTCTCACCTCCTTTAGCCTTCCATCCTCAATGCATGCATTGCTGCCTGACGCTTGTTTTCTTTTCCTACCTAAAAATAATTACTTACAGGCAAACTTTCAGTGCTAAGTGTCCTTCCACGCTCGCATGTCAAGACACCAGTTCTTAGATACAGTTATGTGTTAAAAAAGGAGAGGCAACAAATAACACTCATCAGATCTGAGGTATATGTTTAGTAGAAGCTACAGAAATTAAATGAGTTGATGCTACAGTCCCTCCCCTCTTTGTGCATTGTTTTATTTGGGTTATTACCTCCTTAGGGAAGGATGGCTTGATATATGTGTGATGCACCACAGGGACTTTTCCTCAAATGATCCTGAAGCCATTACAAAGTGATAAACAAAAAGCAACAGAAAGTGATAAACAAAAAGCCACATTCACAGGAATCACTCACCACTGAAATGCAAGTGTCTTGGGGAGACAAGTGGGACTGGTTTCACAGCAATGCAGCTGGTTTGGACAGGAAGGGGGGAATACTGATGGAAATTGGAGAGGATATTCGGGGAAGGAGAATACATTCTTAGACCTTGGTATGTAGCCAAAGCACCCAGCGTGTCATGCTCCTAGACTTGTGGCAGAAGTGGTTTGGGACCTGTAGTAGCCCAAATTGTTAATTGCTTTGAAGTCTTTCTGGAAAGGTGATACTTGCAGCAGCACAGCTCCTGGGCAAGGTGCAAGCCTCCAGGGAAGAATGCTACCTATGGACCTGGCCCCACTGTTTCCTCAAGCAGGTTCATTTTTTTTTTCTTTGGAGGGTTGCCTTGGAATGAAAATGTTTATCTAGCCTAATCCTATGAGATTTCAGAGGTTCTTCCTTCATGGTGTTATGATAAGTGTAGCTATTCAGAGAACGACTAAACTTGGGCTGCTAAAAAAGTTAGGAGAAGCATTTTTAAAGTACATTCTTGGGATTGGTGGGCTCTGTCCAAAACAGACACTGCATTCAAAGATATGCCTTTTCTGTGATTGATACTATCACTTATATAGTCTTGCTTCTTTCTTTTTTAAAGGACTAATTTATTCTGCAATTTATGTGATTGATTTTGAAAAGCAGTCTTACGTCACAAAGAGGAAAAATACCGAGTGACATTTGGTCTGAATTCAGTATCTTGTGAAAAGACATGTGGGATGTGCAAGCCTCTGGCACTCCTTCTCCCCCACCCATGCTGCTGTCTGCAATGAAGGATGTTGTTTTGGGAATGATGGGCAAGAGGAATGAAAAGAAATGGGCTGTCTTCTAGACTTTGGGACTATGTTGAGCGTCTTGTACCTGGTCATAAATTCACATGGCCCCTCATAAAAGGGGAGCAGGTTCTTTTCTTTTTTCTGAAAACTTGCTTGAATTTATGTGCAATAGAAACCTACTGCAGGCAGGTTGTTTTTTGTTTCTTTCTTTTGCATTTGTGTGTGAAAAACAGTAGAATATTTTAAACAATATTCTTACAGGAACTGACGTGGCTTGGTTCTATCTGATTCCAGGAACTCTCTCTCCGGACAGATATGATGGTGGATTCACTTTTACATGCACAGCGGAGAGGGAGCCAGTGCCTCCTCCCTTGCATGGCTGGGTGCTTGGCTGCAGATGGGTGGCCTTCAAACAAACCTAATTACTTTTGGTTCTGCATGAAATTGATTTCCATGCAAGGATGCTGAGTTGCTGTGTGCATCTCTAATGGCTTTTCTCTCTTCTCTCTCTTTCTTTTCCTTTTCTCCCTTCTGCTTGCCACGAAAACACCTCGACAGATGTCAATCATATTCCAGGTAAGCGTTCCTTTTGCTGAACTGAAAGGCTGCTCTTTAAGGAGTGGTGGGGGGCAGTTACCAGGGGCAGAAATCTCATTCTGCTTCCTGAGAGCATACTGAAATCACGGAGTCTGGATTTCAAAGTCTTTGCTAAAAGGAGAGCTTCATAGTAGCAAAGGTCACAAACTTCCCTCTCCAGGGATTACGTTGTGTTGGTCAGTTAAAGGGATGTTTTCTGAATGAAAATTACATTAAAAATGGTTGCTTGTGTTGCTAATTACCTCGCATTGAACGCTGCTTTATATACAGTTTGTTTCTGTGTGTAGGCTGGCATACAAATCTAGTTCAGTCATTTTCCTTCTCCTACTGTGGTCTACTCCATTTGCTAGTCCCCCTGATAACCTGTTGAGTTTCATTTCCATTAATAAAGATTTTTTTGTTGTTTTATTTTAGGTTTTAAAACCCAGTGAGTATCTTTCTGGATGAATGTGAATGTGTTATTTAGGTATCAAAACTTGAATTCCTGACAGGGCACAAATGATTCATTTAAAAGGAAAAAAGAATGTGTGTTTCATGTGCTTGTTTATTTAGGGAGTTCTTCCACAAGGAAACATTTTACCACAGAGAACTCCAAACCTCCCTGCTCAGATTGGTCTCTCATTGCCAAAAGGATCTGAGTCCCCCAACTTCAGCTACAAGGGTTAATTGATCTAGAGCACCTTATGCTGTAGTCCACATCCTGTTGCCACTGAAGCTTAAGAAACTAATTTTTACCTCATGGTCAGGCAGCTCCACCTGGTTTATCATTATGTGAAATGGAAATGAGAGCCCAGGGAAGCAGCTGGCATTGCCCTGGCTGAAGTGAGATGATGGGAGAGTCGATGCTCTTTTCCTTCTCAGCTTTCTGCATAACTTTTGCTAAACCCCACCTGGACCTGAAGTGAGTTCTGTGTTCAATTTGCTTCTTTTCTACACTTGGATAATCAGATTTTGTGAAACACTTCAGAGAGGCACAGTGAGGGCCAGCCGCTCGGGTAATTTCTCTGCATATTTAGCCTTTTGGCTTCTCTAATCAGCCCCCTTTTTGCTCTGCTGAGGTCCTTTGCAGTCTGCACGGACCTCAGCTGGCAACAATGGGGATGGAAGTGGCCAAATGGCAAATGTTGCCTGGCATGCCTTGGAAAGAAAGACTCTGTCAACCGTAACATTGAATCTTTTCAGTGACTCATGGGGCTGAACATGGACCTTCTCTGTCCCAGTCTGAGGTGTCCAGGAACTCCTGTGTCCTCTCATCTTGGCAGGATCTGACAGGACATGCACCAAGGGCTTGGGGTCATGGGTCTCTCCACCACATCCTGAAGCTGTTGGTGTCAGTGGCAGAGGCAGAGGAGGATGGTTGGATTGGGAAGTCACGGCCTCTACCAGTAGGACTCATGATATTATGCCATGAACGAGCGTTGCCACAGTGTACAGGTAACGACAGCATCACTAGTAGGGGCCCAAGCAGAGGTGGCGAAACCAGGACAGGACCATGCTGCTGTTACTGTGAGCAGCCTGGAGTGGTCCATCCTTCTGCTCTCTGAGTGGGCTCTTCTGCCCCACTGCCCTCTTATTCTCCTAATTTATATGCTTGGATGTGCATTTTTTATTCTCCTCATCGCTCATACATGTGTTCTTGTTCTCAGGACTGCTGTGTTCTTTCTCACGTGGCTTTCTGGTCACACATGAATGCTCTTTTCCATGCACTCGCACTCATCTGTATGTTTTCAGTCTGACAATTACCCACACCTCATTATTGGGCTCTGTAACTCTGTTTACTCCTAGGCAGTCTAATCCCTCTGCTCAGCTCCCCCTGGGGAGAACCCCGGCATTGCTGCATGACTGGGCAGCAATGTAGACCACTGGGAGGGTTTGGGTGTGCACTTCCCCTCTGCCCGGCTGTGCAGAGGCTTTCTTCCTATTTGGCCATCCAGCTATCTGTACTGTGAGGACAGGACTCTGGGCCCCTGTCAAAGTGGTTACTTTAACCATCCACTGTTTGCAAGACTAATTAGGGATTTTATGAGCTAGTGGTAACTATTTACCCACAGGCAGCAGAAGGGCGGTAAAGAGCCCATTGATTGAGTATTGTTGAATAGAGTGATTAGAACTAATTCCCCAGTAAGAGAAGGTAGCTGTGAACAGGCTGGGGCTGGTAGCAGTGGGGACCACAGGGCTCTGCTGGATGCGGTTCACGCAAGGTGCAAAGAAGTTGGTCTTGTTCAAAGTAAACAGCAATGTGTAGTATGAGCCTTCCCAAGGTCTCTGCTTGTGAAGAAGGAGTACTCCAGTAAGAGGCTGGCATGCTACGCATCTTTCAGGAGCCAACTGAAGATCTCATCTGGCTTATTTCACAAATGAAAGGAGTTTGTCAGATGTTAGCCCAGCTGTCCTGCAAATGTTATGTCCCTGGTTACAAAATAACACCACCACATTGTAAGCAGCAAAGTCAAGTATTTAGAGCAGGACCCTGGAGTTGGGACTGTTGCTGTCTGTACTCAGCTGGGTCACTGACTCACTGTGTTGTGTAGAGGAGAAGTAACTTCTCCTTTCAGTACTTCAGTTTTCTCTTTGGGGTTATAGCTACAGCCTCATCTCACCTTCACAACATGCTTAGAGATCTTGGGTTGAAAATTACGGAGGTTAAGAGCCTTATTACAGAGGTTAAGTGCCTTGGCTGGGGAGTGATGCACAGCACAGACCAGAATGGATGCCTCTGTCACCTCAGCACAATATTTGCCCCTTTTTTTGCACCTTCTACTCTTTGCCAGTGGTCTAGGTTCTGAAAGACAAATTGTTGGGAAAAGACCAGTAGATCAAGGAGCAAGTGATATGCTACTGTCTCAGGTTTTTTTTGTGGAAGAATATATGCAGGAGAAAGAACTAAATATGAGTCTTTATGGTGATTGGTACTGATACCTAGGGGGTGTCAAAGTTTAAATAGTGCTTTTCCTATTCATGCTACGCTTGTCCCCTTTGTGGGAGAGATCTTCAGATGTTCATGGGGAGGCGGGTAAGAGATGAAGTTCTGGCCATTTTGCTGTCATGATTTTACTGCTGACTAGAGTTTGCATATAACTGAATGGACACAACCCAGTAGAAATGACCTAGTTAGTCAGGGCCCTGAGGAAAGATTAGTCCTTGTTTGCCTGAACAACCCCTTCATAAGGATACAGAGATTCTTGAAGGCATAAGTATACTAGCACTTTTTTGATCCAGGTCTTTAATCTTTCAAACTCCATCTTTTAATGCTTCTTTCCCTTCTTCATCTCAGGACTGCTGTTTCAGTCTGTCTCCCTAACTTCATGTCATAGGGTCATTTAAGCAGTACCCATATGCTGGCTTCTGCTTCCTTGAAGCTGAACTCTGCTTTTTGGGCATGAAAATGTGTAAATTGTATTTCAGCCCATCTGAAGTTTCCTATTTGCAGAAGGTACTAGGTCAGAGTAAGAATCCACCCATGCCATATCTTCAGTGCCACTCACACAGGTATTTGAAACCAGTTTGTATAGGCTTGTGGTCTTCTTCATAGGTGCCACTGTTGTTTTCATTCCTGCATGCCCTTTGTACAGGCGTTGTCACCAAATTGGATTCTCTTGCACTGAAATGTGATGTTTTTCAGCTCCATGCTCTCCCATTTGCAACAATATGGCAGTAGTGATCACTGGAATCAGAGCAAGAATTCATCTAGCCCAGAAGTGTCTTTTTATGAAAGTGGATGCTTTGGAAGAAGTTTAAAAAAACTATGTTAGCATTGGTCTTGTCCTTATACACCTTTGTGGCTTCTGGTAGTCACTGTTTTAAGGACTTTTTGACCTGATACTGCGTCCAGGTTGTGATGTTGTACAGTCACTGATGGACATACTTTCTCTGGACGTGTCCAGTCTTGGTTTTTCTTAGTCCACTTATATTTTTTTAACTCCACAGTATCCTGTGATAATAAGTCCCATTGTTTAATCATTCAAATGTGGAAAGTACTTTCTTTCACTTGTTTTTATACCTGTTACTTGAGAATTTCATTCAGTGACTCCTACTCCTTGTGTTCTGACAAATAGGGAAAAAATATTCCCTGTTCACCTGCTCTGTATTATTTGGGATTTTACCTCTATCATATATATTGTCAGAGATGTCTTTACCCAGCTGAAGAATTCTATTCCATGCCTAACAGTTCTTCTTTTCCCAACTTGTGCACCTACTTGATCAGGTGCTCTGATTTGCAGTGATAGACATCTTCTTATAGGTCAGCCATAAAATGCATTCACCCTCAGGTCTTCTTACATGCACCCTCACCTTCTCTTGTGCATGTGGCCATCTTTGCGAGCACTTGCATGTTTGTTTTCATGCTTTCAAACACCACCATGTTCATAGCCCTCCCTGTGTGAATACTTTTAGGAATATGCCACGTGCAATGTCAGAATACTGTTTCTGCCATGGGGGAAAGGAGATAGTGTGGCTTGATCACTATTTCTGCCCATAGTTGTTGGGGTAAACAACTTTCTCTTTGGCTTCTACCTCATGCTCTTATTCCTTTGATCACTCAGAGTAGGTGCCACTCACCCTATCTCACTGCCTCTGATAATGACAAAACCTATTCTGGAATTACATAGCAGAGGAAGCAAAGGGGATGGAAAAGAGGAGTTAGCACAGCTGTTGTGTGTAATTGGATTGGAAGTGGGCCTCCGGCTACAATAACAAAACTGCACTCCTGACTGGCCTCACTGCTGGGGCCTGTGAGGAGCCCTTGGCTGTTGTGCATATTGTGGTTGAATCAAACAAAAATGACTGCTCCTCAGCCTGTGCTACTGCTTTGCTCAGTTAGAAAAAACAGGCACCATGTATGCCAGCAGCCAAGGAATCAGGTCATCCTCTTGGCAAAGCTGACCTATCTAGCAGGTAAAAGGTCTGAACTAGGTCTCAGAATGATTTTTCTTCTTCATCCATTCTTCACATCTCTCAAGACAAGGGTTGTTTTGCTTCTCCCTCTAAGTCCCATCCTTTGGCCCTGCTGGAATGCCCTCTTTTTCATACATGGAGACTCTTAGGGAATCTTCCTTGGTCTTTGGGTTTTAGAAAACCTTAAGATGCCTATTTTAAGAAGGACCACATGAGTGATGAGGGACTTCTTAGCTCTCCTTCCTGACTAGAAAAGGGAACTGCTGATGGAGCTGGGGTAAAAAGCTCAGAGGAGGAAAAAAAGCCTATTTCTTAAGGAATTACCAGTTTTAGGAAATTAGGAAAGGAGGTCTAAACAACAGGCTCCATCACTCATCAGAGTGCTCTTCTCTATAGTTGATGTAATTTTATTTTTTGAAGAATCCCTGGTTTACATGATTTCTTTCTTCAGCTCTGCTGTAAAGAATTTGCATGTATATCCTGGACGAGAGGGCACGATGCCCTGCCTCAGACGTACATTGCAGCTGGCCCTGTAATTGTTTGAATGGGTCATGGAGCCTGATACCCAGGAAAGGTTCCTCTGTGGGCAAGCCTGCCCCGGGGGAGAGCTGGGCTGCTGCTGCTCTGGCAGTCTCTCTTC
Organism: Balearica regulorum gibbericeps; assembly: GCF_011004875.1. Lineage (NCBI taxonomy): Eukaryota > Metazoa > Chordata > Aves > Gruiformes > Gruidae > Balearica > Balearica regulorum. The sequence continues at coordinate 24,470,650 of NC_046188.1, read as the reverse complement.
CCATTCATTAAGAGCTTTTGGGCTAATCATCTGGCAGCATCATTAAAAGGGAAATACTGAGGCTGCCTGCCTTAACAGAGCAATTCAGCAGTGCACGCACACCCACGCACACGTGCACACCCCCAGAGCATGGGCCCAGTAACACAGGACAAGCTATAATTAACTAGATGAAGGAGTCCATCTTCCTTTGTTGCTGCAATCAGTTGTCACTCTCAGCTGTGTTTTGTGCTCTCCCCACTTTCTTAGGTTTCGTGGCTTTATTTTTCCATTTTAAGTGCTAAGTACCCAAGTGTGGTGCTGGGGGGGAGTGGAGGGGGGAGGGACAGTGGGGGCAATGTTCAAACTGCCTCAAAGGTTTCCTTCATTTTCTCCTACACCCTGAAAATTGCCCCTAGTAAGTCCTTAAAGATGAGGACTGCTGTTTAACTGCATTGCTCTTTCATATCATTGTACTCTGAAGCTACTTTTTAAAATGTCCTTCTGGCTTCACAAGAATCCAGTGTTGGCCCTCGATACTTTGTACAATTAGAGCCACTTAATTTTACCTTTTGGATATAGAAAGCAGATGGTTCACAATTTAAAAAAAAAAAAAAAAAAAAAAAGAGTAGTTCTTTGAAATGTTACTTTGAGATCAAGGGAGATTAATATTAACCTTTAAGAAAATAATACTGATTTTGTAGTAGGTTAAAGAAATATTAAAAAGCCTCCCAGACCTAAATAGGAAGAGTCAGTTGTGGCAGGCATAAATCATGGCCAGAGAGCAGAGTTTATATGTCTGCCTGCCCTCAGCAGTGGACATATTATTTTAATAACAAACCAATGTTCTGAAGAAGCAGGCCACTTTCTCTTCACATTACTGCTGAAAGTTTGAAGAAACTGGGGCTCCAGAGACTGAGCACAAGCAGATGCTTGTCATTATCTAAGAAACCTGTTGAGAACCTTCTTCCGAAGCCATGCGCTTGTTCTTGCTGTCACTCATGTTTGAAATTCAGAAATAGCAGGTCACCAGATTTCTGACTTTGAGTATTTATTCTGAGGTTTTCCTAAACCTTTTCCAGAGCACATGCTACCCACCATTTTGGTTGGGCAGCAGTTGTGCCCAGCCAATAGATTATTACAAGAATGATTAGATTGGTTTAGAAAAAGCACACAACCCCTTGACCACTGTGGCTCATGCAGGTTTGTGTCAACCTTTTCCCAGTTCTATGTTGGCTGGGTTTGCAACCCTGAGGCTTTAATCAGGATTTCTTTTTGGACAAATCTAAGATTAAAAGGAAAGCATGTTTCACCTGGATTTAGGTGGAAACTCAGATTTTCTTACAGAATTCCCCTGGAATGGGATGACTATTGGCACAAATAAAGGTTGTATATGCAAATAACATGCTTTGGGGCCCGATCAGTTCATTTAGCATCCTGAGCCTGCTGAAAGCTTTGCTGGCCTCTATGGTTGATGCCCAGATAGCATGATGATAGGTGTTCCCTCTGTTCTGGCAAAATCTGGTCTAGTTTGCAGGTCTGAACAATTCTCACACCTCTTGCATTCGTTTGTTGGATGCCCTATTAGTTTATTGTAGTCCAATAGCAAGTGCTACCCCATGCCACCTTGAGATGACTTTGACTTTTATGATTTGAAAATTGTTTTAGTGTCTTGTCATGTCTTGAAACTGATGTAAAGGTGAGACAATGATGTCAGTTCACGTTTTCAGTGTTGATTTTACTGTGACTAATTTGGGGCCTTTGTTACACACGCTGCAAATGTCACAGATTTTAGATCTCAATAGTTGAAGGTTTTGGTTGTTAATGACATTTTGTTGCAGATAAATACACTCATTTTCACTCCTACTTTAAACTGCAAGGGAGGAAAATTTTCAGATGAGAAAAGCTGATATGTTATTTCATTATTTATATTATTATTCTATCTAATAATGAATCTAGAATTCTGTTGGTGTTCTCTTTGTTAAAATAAGGATGTGTGTCAATGGACAACTTAGGAGATAATATTGGGTTTTTTTGCTATATCTCCAAGTCCACCCTCCTTTTTCTTCCTGTTTTCAAAAGGGAAAAATTGTGTGTGGGGGGCATTATTTTTCATTAATCTCCCTACTTCCATTGTCCAGTCGAGACTAGAAGATCAAGAGGTACGTACAATACGACAGCTGCTGTTGTATTTCAAATTTGTCAAGAAGCAGAAAGAGTCAGAACATTTCTCAGGGAGACTTACTTTCACAGGCATTTGAACCAAGGCCAAAACAGGGGCCAGAATGATGGGCACATTTGGGGGATTTGCTCGCTCCTGGACTGTGGGCAAAAGGCTCTGGGCTGCACCTGACTGGTGCACCTGACAGACAAGGCACACAGCACTGGCCTTTTGGGGACAACCACAAAAAGGATGCTGACATTCCTGATATTTTGAGATTTTTTGTAGTCCTCTGTGGCTGGTGGAGAGAGAAGGGGTCTTCTTACAGTGTGGGTCAGGGAGTGTAATGCAGGCTCTTGCTTTGAACGCTCTCTGGAGTTTTTTCTTTCTCAGTGTCCCATCTTCCCAAGTGGACAAGGTTCCTGCCATCCCCAGCAGCTGCACCTGTTGGTTCTATGCCTCTTAGCAATGGTTTTCCTTCCCTGCAGTGTACAAGGGCTGAGGGCTTGGGACCCCTGTCTCTGCTCTGGGTCTGATGCCCCCTCCCTGTTCAGCCAGCTTCTGCTGCATGTCATACTGCCACCTTCTTGTCTTTTCTCCTTTTTCACCATTGCTACAGGGTCACTGTGCTTTGTAAGTCCTAATAATTATACTTTTCTCAGCTTTTGCAGTGCCTTTTACAGTGCCTTTTACAGTGACTTTCAAGTGGCCATTTGGACAGACCTAAGGTTTGCCTATCAAGAATGATGGGGTCAGTGGCCATAAATAGAGACACAAATTCAACTCACTCTGCTGGCAGAGCAAGACGATTCAGTGAAATTGTATCTTGTAATTTAGACCAGAAATATGTCGTACAGTATCAAGTCTGCTATGTTTATTTATAGTTAAAAAGCCTAAAAAAAATTCTAAACCTATGTTGTATTTCTGATTATTTTTCTAAATCCACAATAATCTTCAAGAACATTAAGATATTTGCATTCCTTAGACTGTACAATTATTAATCCCCTTATCTGGCTTGGAGTTCTCTGTGGGTGAACATATTCTTGGGATGATCTGGTGTTTAGATTTCTCCAGCAGATGCAAAGGAAAAACATAAAAGAGAGAGAAATGCACAAATTCAAACTCAGCATGCTGCTTGTTGAAAATTCTCATTTTAATAAATTCATTTGACCTCTCAGTCTCCATGAAATTAAAAAAGTCACAGCCCTGTTTGATTAATAAACTGACTTAAGATAGGATATGTGTGTGTGTGTGTGCAGGTGTGTGTATGCGTGTATCAAAATCCCTGCTATACTAAATGCTGTGAGAGGAGGGAGATGTGGAGAAGGAATCAAACTAAGGGAAGAAGGTCAGGGAACCAAGTATGAAAGGGATCACTCATGACTTGAGTGGGTAGGACTTGATTTTTGTATATGTTAGTTCTGTGATATCATGTATCACAAAATTAACTGATGGGCCACTTGATGCTTAATGGATTGGGCATGAATACAATAGTATCTAAACAATATTTGTATGAATACAGTTGTACAGTAAACACATTTGCAAATTGGGGCTAGAAATGGATTTTGATTGAAACAAACAAGGTTTATGCCAGAAAGAATTATCGGACAGATTGGACTGGAACAGCCCAAGTGACCACTGCAGCCCCATCTACAGAGCTGACAGTGACTGTCACTGCTGAGGGGAGCTGGGCTGCTTTCTGGCTTTACCTTGAATTATGAAACCAAAGAGTAGCTTTAGCTACAGAGCCATAAAGTAACGCACTGCCCTCGGAAGTTGAATCTCCAGTTCTTCCCAGAAAGGAAATAGAGTAGTATTAAAAATAGGTTACAGGTAATTTTTTTAGTCCTTGACAGGTCTGGTGTACTGGTGTCTAATTAGCAAGTGTGAGCAGTGTTGATCGACTCCTAAAAATACATGCTGAAGCCACCATGTTCAGGAATGACGATAGCTCTGTGTGTGTGTGTGTGCATTTAGCCCAGATGTTTTGTCTGAAGCAGATGCGGTGAGATCATGGCCTCCCTTTCACTGACCACTGCAGCCTTGAATTTTAAATCTTTAGCTGAGCACAAGTTATTTCTACAGCTCTCCAGAGGAGTGAATGCTCCCTGCAGACCTCCATTGCAGATATTGGCTTTTGTAGCCCATTTAGCTAGACCTGTGTGCAGTGCCTCTGGAGTCGCTCTCCAAGGGATATGATAAACCTCAAACACAGTTCTGCAACTACCAACAGGTTTTTTTCTATCTGTGACAGAGGCTTTCCTGCTCAGTGTGGAAAGCAGCAACTGCATATGTGTGTGCCCTGTGTGCTACACCCATACTTGGTCTAGTTCAAGTATGCGAGCTCCAATCCTGAGAGGTATTGGACTGCGACCAGTGTGCATAGGTTTTGCTGCTTCTTTTTCTGTTTTGTTCTTTTTTTCTTACTTCCTGTCTCTCTCTCTCTTTCTCTTTCGAAGGCCTCTCACACCTGATGATGGGTGAACAAGGTAAGTCCTTCTACTTTCTCTTTGTTTCAGTCACTGATCATGAAAGAGCTTTGTTCCTGCTGCTTTTCCCAGCTGAGCTTTGCATGACAAAAGCAACTAAGTCTACTGGGTGCCAGTCAAGCCATTGGCATTTTTTGCCTCTGTGTCCCATGAACCATGGCTACTTGTCAGTCTGGGACTCATGAGCCCAGGAGGGAGCACGAAATGATTCCATGGACAATAAAGAGGTATGCTTCCCCCTTCCACGGAGCCCATCAACTATTTTATCTTGCCATTTCTTTCTTGTTGTGCCAACTGTAATGACTCCCACTTCTGCCTGGTGAATGTAGACCCCAATGCTGGTCTTTATTTTTAAGAGTGCAATTATTACAAAAATATGTTAATAGTTCTCTTGGCATGATCCTAACTCATTATGAATCCTGAGGAAAATTGCATATAATGGCCTGTAAGTCCTGTGCCTACAATTTAAAATATTCAAATATGCACAGAGCAAAATGGTTTAGAAAAAGAACAAGGCTAACCCCAGGTTGGGCTACAGATGGGATCTAGGCCTGCATCAGAGTTCACATTTTAATATCTCAGCCTGGATTGTGTTACAGATCTATTGACTGTGACATGATGGGATCATTAGTCCCATTTTGCACTATGGGGGTGTGGAGCAAGAAGCTGGTGAGGAGAGGGGGAGTGAGGAGAGGGGTGATTCTGTTTTCCTTGGACAGTGTCAGCGTCTTGCTGACATGGGTACACAGGGAGGAGTTAGCAGTACTGGTGATGCATTCTAGTCTTGTGAATGCAGGAGTGAAATGCTTGAAGACTTAACGTAAGGTTAGTGCACATGGTGTGTTAGGAAGACCAGACCAACTGTTTGTCTATGGAGAAAAAAACGTGAGTTTTGACTCTAAAGCCTGATGAGGCTTTCCTAGACTAGATGCACACAATAGTGAACACGTATCTGAGGTTAGACAGTCCAAAGAGTTAATAAGATAGAACGTAGTGCCTGTGAAGGCTCAAGAGTAATTAGGTACTTGAATAAAAGAGACATAGTTTCTATGTATCTCTGTGAAATGTGGAGAGGCTTAGGATGTAATAAATTTTTATTCTGTAGTTCAAGGCAGCTGTCTGCTCTGAGGTCATGAAAGCTTAGGAAACAGTCAGAAGTGAAAGTTGGGGCTTGTTCTTCAGTTTCTGAAGTGCTTAGCATCCCTATGTGGTGGGAAAGGTAGGAAAACAGGGCTCTTTATGAGTGCCTGTCAAGACCATGGTATTTGGCATGTGGAGCATCTGGCTAAGCTCTGGGAAGCACTGAGCTCCTCTGTCCCCACTTAGTGTTCAGCTGGGCTTATGGCTCAGAAGTTGTGCTTGGTGAAAGAGCACCCAGCAGACAGGTCCCTTCATCATGTCCCAGTTGCTCAGGATGCCGCTGAGTATGCAAGCCATTGGTAGAGAAAGGATGATGGCATGTTGGAAGTGATGAGGACAATGAACTTTCATGGCCACTTTCAGTCTCAATAACACTGAACATATCTTTGTAGCAGTCTGTGATTTAGCACTGAATTATATAAACAGATGCACTTGGGCATTTAAATTACAAGTTGCAACCCAGCTGGCTCATGAAGACTTGCATGACCTATTCCAGCCTGTATGATTGTCATCAGCCTTTCTATACTCCCTTGCCTGGCAAAAAATGTGAGAACTGTTGGCTTCTGGCAACTTTAGCCACCCTTATTTATCCATGATGCATCATGGAACAGTGGCTTCTCTTTTCTTGCCAACCAAATCACAGATATTCCCTTTTGATAAATATTTACTCTCTATAAAAATATGATGGATATATAATATGTAAATGTATATATGTGAGTAAATATGCAATGTCAACATTATATACAAATACATTAGCTCTGGTAGGTGAAATGTGTTTAGCAAATATATTACCATAAAATTTTTTTTTTTCTCTGTCCTACTCTGTTATTTCCCTTGCTGTTATGAATTGGACGTGGAATGAGGCATATCACTGGCATGCTATTGCATGAGGGGTTTGCATTTCTCAGTAGAAAATCAAATTAAAGCCAAAGGGCTTAACCAGGCAGTTGCTGATTGTACTGTCAGTTGTTTAAGCCTTGCTTTGTGCTTTAGTTGTGGTGTGTCTCTCGTTTTTCCCTTGACATTGTGTTTTGTTGGGTTTGGCTGCTACATAAATATACTCATTTTCTTGTTTTTGTACGTATGGCCAGTGACATAATTTTCTGGTTTTTATGCTTCCTCCTTCTCTTCTGCCTCCTCCATGATGGACACCTCTCTTGTTCCTCCTCTTGACTGGACGCACACCTTCCTGTCTGTAGGTAGAAGTAAAGGTAGAGATTGCATTCTTTTTAAGACTTCGTTGCTTGTAAAATGTCTGCTTGTCAATGGACAAATTGTATTTTTATGAATGTGGTTCATATTGGAACTTAATGCCTTTACTTTTAAAAGTCTCGTAACCATCTTTTGGTTTGTATTGAATTATAGAGGAAATATTGATTAAGATGAATGCTTTGAGGCCTTCTTAATAGATGTTATTTTCTCCCTGTTCACCCTAAGTATGGGCTGTGCAGTGTCAGGCGGTCTGTAGCTGGTGACACTGGGTTGCAAAGGGATCATCAGTTCAGTTGAAGACAGAGCCAGAGGCCAGTGAGCTGATACTGCCAGCTCTCTTGAACAAGTGATGCCACTGCTGGGAATTTTGGCACTGGTGTGGGTGGAAGCAGGACCTGGGCTTGTCCAGTACCCTTCAATGATGGAGGTCTTTTGAGCTGTCATTTATCCCCCCAGCTCTGCTTCCCATCCTCTCTGTTAGTGAAAAGGTGTTTTTCAAAGAGAAATCAAGTTGCAAAAACCTGCAGTGGAAACAGAAATGATCAGGACTTCTTAACAGAGAGGTCCATTTCCTTTGCAGCTCAATACAGCATAGGGCATGTAAGGCTGCTCTGGGGCTCCAGCTTGCTCTTCAGCAGTTCACACCTATCTTTAGCATGCAGAGGGCAGTCATCCATCCCTAATCAAAACTGTCAAAAAGGCAAAATGCTGCAAATCTGCTGTGGGTCTCCAGTTGGACTGGAGGGAAAGGTGAAGATTAATTGATAAATTATAAGCATTGCTTGAGGAAAATCCATTTCTTTGTCCTACTTTACAATGAAATCGAGAGATTAAAAGTCTTTATTATGTTGAGGCTTACTCCTTTTCAACAAATACACTGCTGAAGAATCTGATCTGTTGATCAGCATGATGTGAAAACATTGGAGGATGTTGGGTGTCTCCATGCCAGTAAGACATTGGGGGATTAAATGACTAAATGTACTGCTATGAATTTGGGAGGGTGTGAGAGCTCAGAGAATTTGTTCATAATAACTTTCCTTTGCGCCACAATCAGTCTCTGCCCAGTGATCAATCCTCCTGTAATACCTGAATTCTGGTATTTCTTTCTCTTTGTATGATTCCTCTTTCTGATACCCTGCCTTCTTCTGTCAAGTTTGTATTGTTGGATGCTCTGTGATGGGGTGCATCATGTAATTGATACTATTTGTTCAGTTTTGAGGTTGAAAAATATTCCAATAATTAATTTCATAGCTTTTCTGTTCTATCCAGAGTTGGTTGGTGGTGGATAATACATAAGCTATACTCTGAGCTATCTTCTTAGAAAGAGGTGAGCATCAGAACATAATAACCACATATATATACACAGTAAAAAATGTGAGAACCTAAATCTCTAAACACACCATACAAAATGCTACTGTGCCTCAACACAACTGCCAAAAATTGAGTTAGCTGATGTATGGCTTAGTGTGATTTAAAGGTCAGTGAGATCAGGGTGAATCTTGTGTACCATGACGTCAGCTCATGTTGCTCCCTTCTTTTGTCAGGTGGCGTTTGTGCTGCAGGCCAGTCTGTGCAGGACTAAATTGAAAGTCTTTTCCAAAGCAAAATTCCCGGTTGAGCCTGTAGGAATGAGGATTATAATACATAGTCCACAATTAATTCATATGCACTGAAACTTAATTTATTGTGTCATTGAGTGAAAATATTGTTTCACTTCCTAGCTATGTGTAGTTTTTAGCTCTAGTTATAGCAAGTGACTTCATCAGAGAACCATCACTCTGTATGAAAAATGGTATTACCTTCAGAGGGCTCAAGCAGTGTAATTTTGAACCCACACATGGCCTTCAGCTCACAGAGAAGGTGGTACCAGATGCCTTAGTGATTGTACCTGGAAGGTTCATATTTTTTGGCATTCTTGTAGTTTTTAGTAAAAACTGGCAGCCACTCTGTCTCATACGTATGTAGCTGAAGGATTCGATGTATTTGATTTCATAAAACCTCTTCACAATGTATAGCAGTCTGTGACCTTGCATTCATCATTTGAAACAAGTCTTTCATTAGTTGCTTCCACTGTAGTAAATAGACTTCTTCTGCATCTATCCTTTTTTAAAAGTTCAGGGGATTTTAATTTTTATTTTTTTTCATAAGTTCCTGGAAAGCTGAAGAAGATGAAGCGTAAATGTTCTGGGGTAATGGCTGATGCAGTTGAGATACAGAAAAGCACCTGGGTACCACTTGCATTTTAGGCTGAACTGAGTATATATGCATTGTTTGTGGTTTTATTAGGTGTATGGAACTGGTCACAGAGATGAGGTAAATGTATGATAAGCAGGGAGGACTTTTATGTAGTTTGGCATGAATTGCTGAATACAACTTCTCTTCTGGAGAGGAATTGACAATTAAGGAACAATTATATTGAGTTTATTTCCCTAACACTCCCCCCCAAGTAAATGATACCAAAGGAGATCATAAATACCCAACTCTAATTTGCTATTGAACTGGAGTTAATGCACAGTCATATTCTTCTATATAATTTGTTCTCTTGACAGCCTTTGTTAAGGAAATGATAATTTGCCTTTTTGCTACCTTTCACCATTCTTTTATATATGTAGTGGGTTTTGTTTTATCATCATTCTTGATTTGGATCTGGTTTCTATTGAGGTTCCTCCAGAGGAAATTGGCTGTATTCCTGGTGGGACTCTGCAATTTTTGGTGAATGAAGTCCTCTGTCTTGTTGAAGGCAATAGCAAAATTCACATGGAATTTAGTGGTCCAAAATTCAGCCAAAGAACTGAAAAGTCCCAAATGTCCTCTCCGACACAAAGAATGACAGTGAGGTGTGGCTGGTTTCTGGGTGTGCACAGGACACCTCCATAGAGCCCGTGCAGTCTGCAGCCTGCTGCTTCTCCTCTAAGGCACTGGGCTCCTTCCCTCCTTCAGTAGCTGTGCTCGGGATGAAAAACTGCATAGTTGCACACTCATTTTCAACATGAAGGAGGTTTTTTCTCCATTCTCAGAGAGAAATGAAAGAGTACTCACATATTTCGTGGGTGGGACATTTTTTAATGCACGTTATGTAGACCAAAAGCTACTGGCAAATTCCCCGTGTAGTTCTCAGCATTGCAAGATCAGATTATCTCCCTTGGTCCTAACTGCCCTTAACCCAAGTAGGTCTTTTAAGTCTTGTAATATTCAGCATTGCTCTCAGTGAGCAGTGTGAGGTTGTTATTTCTTTCAATTGTTCAATATTATTGACTAGGAGGTAATGGCACAGAAAAAACAAAATAGCTTTTGTGGACTTGGATAGAAGGAAATGACTGGACCTTACTGATCTGGAAAATAATTTCGAGTTCTTCTTCACCAGTAATACCATTAGGATTTCAGAGTGATGTGAAGAAGTCTATCTGAGTGGCCAAGAGTTTATGCAAATGTTGAAGTGAAACATCAGTAACAAATTAAATCATTTGTGCTCTATAAATATCTAATTATACAAGGGGAAAAACAGCACTACATTCATCTTGCCAGCCTTGGCAGTGGTTTTTAAGCTCTGCTTTGCCCTGTAAAATATCTTAATATTTGGATTTTAAATGTGAATATTTTGGGTTTTGTTTCTACACTTACAGTCCTTTCCTTAATACTTTAAAAATATGTGTGGTATTGGGTTTGTTTTCCTTTTGGTGGGAAAAAAATCCTGCATGATTATAAAGACAGTGGCTTTCAGTTTTAACTTTCCTCTTAATGACTGTTTTAAAAAGAAAACATTTTATTTTATAGTTAGCAAATACTCAATCTGTAAAACCTCTTTGACAGAATCAAGGCCCCTTGAATGTAGGTGTCATTCTGGGATCTTTTTTTGTAAGCAAATTTTTGCTACTGGTTTCATATTTTATTTAGGGAAGAAACAAATATTCTAATGTAATACTTGTAAGTCTAATTAGAGATGATTGATAGCTGATGAATTTCAAATGTAAGATATTGGGGGACATTTCTGTAAGGCATTCATCCTATTTCTTTGTATTCCAGAGGGGAGGACATTTTCCGAATTTGTGTGAATTAAGTCCCTTAAATGTTGAATATCAGCTAATGCAAAGGAATAGATGTCTTATAAACATTCTTCTTTTTACACTTCTTCATAATATATTTATGAAGGCAGAGAAATGAGACATTAAATAGGACGTTTCTGGTAAATTATTTTTTGTTTGTGCATACAAGCATGTGTGTTTACAAATAATGTGTATGCATAAAATATTTAATAATGTGTTAAGAATTTTGTAGATTATAGGTTATTTATTTTTTCTTACATGCTTTCTTTCTGCCTTATTTTAAAACTGTGTCTCTCTAACGTGTGAATAAACAGCTGATTCTTCATTGGCTTTAATTTTTATTAAGAAGAATGATTCCTGTGAGAGTTAAAGGCATTGTGGTCGTGTTGTGTGTAAACAGGAGCTAAAATATTGTCTTCTTACACTGTATTGTAGTCTTCTGTTTTCGATGAGGCTCAGGTTTCACTCTGCCCAAAGAGAATATTTAATTGATATAATTGAAAGGCTTTTTTTCTTCCTCTATTTTCTTCATTTGAGGCATTCAGTGGTGTGTAGAGATGCAGAGGTAGCAAAACAGGCCGTATGCTTTGTAAAAGGCAGACTAATAGCACTTTTGATGGACGTCTGATTTTTAAAGTGCTGTATCTTTCATTAAAATTTACATGTAAAGTAAGGGCAAGCACAGTGACATGAAAGCTAATGCAAGTTGCACATCTTGACATAATAACAATCACAAGAAACTGGAGATCCCAGATGGCAGCTTGGCCTTTGCCATCCTTTTAATAAGCTACTAACTGCTAATTATTGCACTCTTATGGGCAAGTTAATTTACTGTTGACTCTTAAAGAGACATTGTGCCTTTTCCTGGCATTTAGATTTTTCAGTTTAGATTTGAGAGTGTTTTTTTCCCCTGCAGATTTGAATCCTTCCAATGAACAGTAACAAAGAGGCAAAGTAGCAGAGAGGGAAATGGAACATAATAAGCAATGTTTTCTGTGATAATAGCAGAATATACGCTTGTGCGTTTTCCTAGGGCATGAGTTTAGAGCTGAAAGGAACACCAGCATGTATATTAGATCCAGGATTTATGTTTCGTATTTAAAGGAAAGCCCTTACTGCAGAGTTCGTATTATCATTAAAAATAAACAGAATGTCTTTCCCTTAAATAATTGAAGCTTGAGATTCTGAAAATGAGATAAACTGGAAATAGAAAATCAAAATTACAGGCTCATTTGTGTTGCCAGAGATGATTTGAAGGCAAAATTCTGAAAGCTGAAACGTCCACTGTATTTTTGGAAAAATTCTTCATTTTAATGTTACTTACCTGGTTGTCATAATACAGGGAAGAAGCATACAATTCTGTAAAACATACAATTTTTCAAAGTGATCTTGTTCTTCCAGTTGAAAGGGATATTTGGTAATGAGACCAGTCAGGGAGAAGTTTTGCTCTAAGAACCTATTTAGGAATGAAGGAACAGCTGCAGTTTAAATGGACTCTAATTCTCACAGTTAATGCTGTTTTGTGAATGCATGATTCTCTGTGATAACATTTGGGAGGAGTGATGGTGGGTAATAGCTTATTTCCTGGGCTTTATGGTAATGCAGCAAAGTGGTGATAATGCCATCAGGAACTGAAACAGACCCCTGTCACACACATCAGACAGCCCCGCAAAAATAGGAAACCCAGTGAAAGAGGGGAGTTTCCTGTTTTAAGGCTCATTGTGGTGTTTTGTGGACTGGAGTGATAACATTATGGTATAGAACAGTTTAGAAAATATGTGCTGTGTAAGCTGGATCTTATGCATTAAGAGTAAGCGCTTAAAAACAGCAGCCTTATTTGCAGTGCTTTACCAGATAGTAAATATTTTGACTAGAGATTAGTGGATAACATGCCATACAAATGGTTGTAAAACTATTACTGTGAAGAAGGTCATGCTTTCTCAAATCGTCTGATATAACTCACCCAGTCTCCTCTGTGTCAGTTATTAAGTCATGCCTAATGGTGTGTGATTTCCCCCACATCAGTATTCTGGTTTTCAATTCTGATTTTGGCAGTGCACCATGCTAATTGCTGATCTTCCTGGGACACTCACCACCTTTCATTTATTTGGCCATACTCACCTCTTTGGTGGAGCTAGAGCTCCTTCTCATGCTGGCTTTCATGTCCACATTTGTTTCAAGAGCCTTGATAGTTCTGAATGCACGCATCCAAATAGAGATTGGTACTGATAGGCTATGAAATAAGGGAAGATAATACAAAATACCATTACAGAGAGCAAGGAGTCAGGTGTGAATCCAGCACTCACAGGTTGTAGGGTATTCATTTGGTTTTGAAGCCTTTTTGTTTTGAAATTTATGTTACAGATGACTTATCCTGCAAGTTGCTGTGCTTAAGGCATTATGTTCCCTAAACAGCCAGTGAAGCCCATAGAAATTAAAAGTGTTTTGCACCTGGGAATGTGTTGTGTACCTACAAGGGTAAAGTCCCCAAATTCTGTTTTAGCAGAATTTTCTGTGAGATGTTGATCTCATACTAGATATGCTTTGCATACCAAGAGGTTTGATGTAATGGTATTAAGAGCCATATTCTTCACTGCACTGCAAGGATTTTATTGTGGTGTAACTGATATTGAAGCAGAGGAAATGGACTGATGTAAAAGCAGTAGTGCAGGGAAGAATCTGGCTCTGAGGCTGTTCCAGCACTAACCTGAGGGATTCTGGTTCATACTCACTAAATGGTGGCCTGAGTTCTTCTTTTGTTAAAGACTGCAAAGCATTTAATAGAAATGGTCCTTTACCAGCACTGCTTTGTGGGGAAAGGCTTTAAACAGAACTGGTACTTTGAGAATTTGTGTACACAGTTGTCACCATTTAAAAAGTCAGTAGCATTTGCCAAGCAGTACCACACCGTGGTGCCTGAGATATCGCTTTCTCTCCTACAGTACAGCAAGAACAATGTATGTAGTATATGTAGGTAAGTGTTTATGATTTGATTCTGTCAATTGCATGCATTTTAATCGAGCTTTTCTCTCAAATCACAGTTTGATTGGGGAGCTGCTTATGGGTCAGATTATTTCTAAAGCAAAACACGGTTCCTTTTAATTGACCAAATTCTTTTTACTGAAGACTCTAAAAAAACATTTCAGTATTTGTTCTAAAATCATATAGCTCTGTGATTGTTAGTTGTTAGTAGTGGTAACAAAAATGTATAATTTGAATGTTAAAATAATTGTATTTTAAAAGGAGCTGTGGTCTTATTAGGTACGGTGGAATTGTATTAAGCCAGCATTATAAAGCACACACCTTTATTCCCCCTAATTACTGGTATATTAATAATGACCAGGTTGATGATGAATGTGCCGATCACCAGCTGGGATCAGACAATTACATTTGATTATGTAAAGAGTTAGTTGCTATAAGCCTTGAAATATTAAAACTTGGCTAGAATAAATATCACTGAAGAACCTTTGTCTTTTACATGTGTATTCAGCTGCCAGTTCTCTGAGCAATTCTTGGTTCACCCGGTAATGTTGGGAATCAAACTGTGAACAGTTATTTTCCAGCCCTGTGAATGTTGATAAAAGGATCTTGCATAGCTGTTGGCTTGTCCTGTGAGGGGAGAGCACATTGCTGCATCGCAGCACAGGGATTACAGGCTCTCGCTTAGCTCTGCATTAAAGATGTTGCAAGCTTTTATAAAACCCAGGGCAGCACCTAGCATCACCGTGCATTTGCATTTCCCAGCTCTGACGAAGGGCACACACGTTTCAGGCACCAGTGCCTTGCAGGACTGGCCAATTCCATCATCCAAATAATAGATTTATCTGACCATTTTCAACTACACATATTTATTTTGGATAGTCTTACTCTACAGACAGTCTCAATGAAGTCTGTAGGCATGTGGGGCAAGCTGCTCTCTACATCTGTTTTTTATCCCTCAGTTTACTGAATTATTTTTTTTCCCAGAATTTGTTCAGTTCCTAAATATCCATTGATTTATCTTTCCTCTGTTGCTAAATTGCTGAAAAGACGCATAACTTTCGTTATTTGTCTCCAGGAATACTGTCATAAAGAACACTTTCTGGCATTGATCATCTGCAGTTTGAACAGAATATAATTTTTGCCACAGTGTGACAGACCATTTATGACAGACTGTGGAAAGATTCTTTTCCTAAAGTTGGAAAAATCAGAATGTACAGGTCGTAAGGCTCTCTTTAAAAATGACTTGCTATACTTAAGATACTCAATTCCAGGCTTAGCATTTCAATTTCTCAGTCAATTTTATATTACTAGATATGATACTAGAGACATCATTAGTAATTTTTCTTTGCTACATTCTTGTATTTTATTTGTTCTACCTATTGAACTCCATCTTTAAAACAGATGTATTTGAAGAGAAATCTGTGGACACTTCATGTCCTGCCGTGCTGCACTGTATGTCCAGAATGGAATGAACGTATTATGTGGTGGATGCGCTTATTGTATTGTCAGTCAGAAGTATGACTTTTATCTATTAGTGCCAGTTCCTTTTGACTTCCCAAATACTGATATTTTTTTCTTTTCTTTGCTGGGGGAGGAAGAAAATAGTGGAGAGAGAATCTCTGACATTCTTTCTTTTTGTCTCCTAAGGTACTTCTATTTAAACCAGTGTAGTTTTCTTACTAATTTTCTCCTTCAGGTGTTTGCTATCAATCTGCTGGGTTAAACTTTGTGCTATTCCATCAGGCAAGTTTGGTAAATGTTGATCAGTGCATGAAATCAGTTCTTAAATGGTTGCAAAATTGCCTTCCTTCAGACTGTTTTGATCACAAGGGCTTTCAAGTGTCAAAGTCATTTGGAGAACTAGATAGATAAAATGCATGAGCACTAAGCTTTTTCCAGGATAGAATAAATAAATGTGTTTTCTACTGTGTGCTCTGCTTTTGATAGTGATTTGTTAAAAGGGAAAAAAAGAAAGGCAATGATATTAAATATTTACAAGAGTGATTTAGTTGTGTAATCTTGTGCTATGCATCCCTGTTTAATAGTGAAATCAGCTACTGCTGAAGTAAATGCCATTAAACTGGTAGTGCTGTGAAGGTCACTGCCTATACAATGTCAAAGCAATTTATAGAGAATAATGATTTTTGTCAGCTTTCCAATGTACCAACCTCCCTCCTTTTTGTCTCCTTTTCCAAAAATAACCGAAAAGAAATTTATTTCAGGAATCACTTTCTGTCTGACTCTTGTCCCATCTGACTGATTTGGGAGCTTGAAACCTCTTCACAAGTTTTCCTATTGATGTGCTCAGTGGATAGACACTGATTCCCTTCTTTCTGGCCTTGAGCTCATTACAGCTCTATTTGCTGGGATTTCCAGTTGGCCGTTTCTCAGCAGTTCATTTTAAGAGATGCTGAATTATGACCTCCACTCTTACGAGCAGTTGCTTTCCCCCTCTGTGCTATTTCCATCTCTGTCTGTCTGTGATTCTCCTGAAAAATACTTTTTTGTGTGCTGATTGTTTGTCATCAGCAGTGCGCATGTAGTATGTTGACATCCTACCAACCTCCTGTCCTGATAAGTGTCTTATAAATGCTTGGAGTACATTCCTAAATAGTGCCATGGTTAATGGAGAGGCCTCAGAAGTGAGAGGTGTGTTCTTCGTTTCGTGGCTGGCTTTCCCTGCGAATTGTCGAGGCCTTTGTGCCTCTGCGGCAGTGGAGTGGGGACAAAAGCCCTTCACCGCTGCACAAGGAGGCTGCTGCATTGACGCTTACAGAGTGTCCTGAAAACAATACACAATGAGTACAAAGCATTATCATTCAGCTTCACATCCGTCCAGTAAGAAGGTTAATTATTTGTTTTCCTTGTTTTACAGTTGAATAAGCAGAAGCACAGAGAGATGGAGAGAGCTGGAGCAGAGCAGGCAATAAATGCCAGAGTTCTCTTGTCCATTCCTGTTTCTGTAAGCACCAGTGCAATCTGTTTTATAAACCACCACAGAGCCTGCTTGTTCTACCAAGGACTCTCCCAATTAGATTCCACTTGCTAAAACAATTCTCTAAGAAGATTAAAACTGTATTTATCTATTGATAAACATGTACATGACCGTAGAAATAGCAATCATATTTTGCAAAGGGAACAACACATACTCTCTGTGACAACAATCTACAGAATGAAAAAACCCATAATGCAGAGGTGCCCTAAGTGTACTGTGTAAGGAGTTTGCTGGGTATATAAGCATATATAAGCACAGAGACAATGTGGATTTCTTCTCGACGGCATGAATTTTAAGGACAAGTGGAAAATAAAGAGGGTACTTAAATAGTCAAGGAGTGGAAACGTTTTTTTCAGTTATGAGGAAGAAGAATGGACGTGGATCAACATCAGCTGTGGAAAGGGGGCAAATGAAATGAATAGGAAGGGAAGCAGAGGGAACAGTAGTAGAAACATATGTACTCTTATCTGAGAGGAGTGTCCCAGGTGAAGTGGTGGGAGAGCAATGTGCCAAGAACACTGGTCTTCTGGACAGAATGAGGTGGGAAGATATCCCTACACATTATTTTTTTCCTGAATATTAGGTAGGTATTACTACTGGAAGCTTATTTTGGTCCTTCAATTTTTGTGGCATCTCATTCCACAATGCACACAGGAGAAGACTAAAGCCTTCATTTACTGACATGGCTTTTCATGGCCTCCTCCTCCAGGCCCATTAGTGGACCTTTTATCTGTTGTGAAAGAGGCTAGTTCAGCAGGGTGTCTGGAATGGATGTGTATGTGCATGGTTAATTCAGGCCTTGTGATTTCCTTTAGTCTATTTTATCTGGTTCTTTGTCTCTTTTTATGCAAGTCTCTGATTAGTATTGAGTTCTTCCCAGAATGCTGGCAATTATCTCACAGGTGGAAGGATTAAGAAAGAGCAGTGAGAATTACACTGGGATTAAAAAGGACTGCCTTTGGAGTGTGTTTGTGGATGTGGTGTTTTTTTTTTTTTCTCTAAGCAAAGAGAAAGAAGAGAGAAGCCAGCTCAGCCTTCAGGTCTCTCTAGGGAGGAAAGTAATACCCTTGAATATGGAAAAGTAGCATCTCAGCTTGGGAGGAGGTCATGCTGAGAAAGGAAAGGTAATGTTAAGGCACAAGATTTAGAGTCCTCAGTTCAGTTCTTGGTTGCTCTGATTTTGCTTCAGGCTGTTCTGATTGCCCACAGTGAACCTCAGCTTGTCCATGTGTGAAATAGAAGTAGTGATAACTTTCCTGTCTTATGTTGCATGAAACTAAATTAATTTCTCTGTAAGTGTGCTAGGTTTTGGGGTAGTAAGTATAAAAGAAGAGGATAGAGTATTCTTCTCATGCCCCATGCCGTGGTCACACATCCAGCAGTGATGTCAGTTGTGGTTAGTGGTGGGTTATTTCTCTGTGCAATGAGTAGGGTAGACACAATGCTGGTAGAAACCGGGATTCAGCCCCATTTTGGGATGAGAAGAGGAACTGCCCCATGGGACTGGCAGGCCACGTATCCCAGACTCTATAGGGGCAACACAGCTTGCAGACCGGACCATGCTGCCCCTTATCTACCAACTGGTCTTGAGACTGGCTTGTGCTCGTACAGGGCCTGGCAGATGTCACCACTGATGGGAGCCTGGACTTTGGGTTGCAGCCCTGGGCAGAGAGTTTAGTTCATCTTTAGCCCTGTTCTTCACCTCTCCTGGCACCACTTGTGTTTGCAGTGCAGCACTGCCTGGAGACCCTGAGAGAAGTTCTGCTTTGGTGCTGAGAAAGCAAATAGTGTTGGGAAATAGCAGAGGGGTGATGGGAATGGAGCAAAATCTCCATCAGGTTCCCTGCTGAGTCTGTGCATGATGGGAATGGTGGCACGCAGGGTCCATGCTAACCCCAGTATTGCTGGAGAGGCTGGGGTGTTTCTCAGTAAGATAAAGCAGCTCAGCTTTCAAGTGAAATTGAGCTTTTACCCTGAGGGCAGTTTATTTTTCATAGAATCATAGAATAGTTTGGGTTGGAAGGAACCTTTAAAGGTCATCTAGACCATCTTCAACTAGATCAGGTTGCTCGGAGCCCCCTCCAACGAGACCTTGAATGTTTCCAGGGATGGGAAGCATCTACCACCTCTCTGAGCAACCTGGTCCAGTGTTTCACCACTCTCATTGTAAAAAAATTTCTTCCTTATAACTAGTCTCAATCTACCCTCCTTTAGTTTAAAACCATTACCCCTTGTCCTATCACTACAGGCCCTACTAAAAAGTCCCATCCCCAGCATTAGTTGCAGCTCGTACCAGTCAAAGGAACAGACTAAGGATTTTCTCTATTCCTACACAGGGTAGCTGAAGCCAGAGACAGGCAAGTTACCTTTTGGGGTCCTGGCTTCCCACCTTGGGGCTGTATCTCACATCTGAACCTGCCTCCTGTTCTCCACTGCGGAGCTCCCAGCTTCTGGGAGTCACTGCTGGCTGCTCCCCAGGCAGCAGCCGTGGCAGCAGCAACTGACAGGCACCTAACATATTTTGCCCTGGTGTGACATCCTCCTCAGAGAAGTGACCAGGGCAGAAATTTTTCTTGTCTTGCCGTTGCTACTGCTCTCACTTTGTGTTTTCCAACTGTATGTGCTGTCATCATTCGTTCAGGCCTTTCAACCTTGTCCTTAGGGGAGAGCGAACACAACAGTGACTATGGCTGTATGGTCTTTACTCTCTACATTCCACGTACCAAGAAAGGGCCAGTTAATGTTTGTTGTCTTTACTTCTGTGACAAGTATCAGACACATCCTGACTTTACTCATTTTACTCTAGTTTTAAATTGGAGTATTTTTACCCCATCAGTTAATAATCAGGGATCAGTAAGATGAGGTGTAAGTGGAAATGGGGACATTGTGGCCTGCTGAGTCCATGCAAAGATTTTGGATGGAGTTACTGCATGGGCATTCCTGCATGCTTTTTTGAGCTCTCTAATATTTGTTCCTTACCCCTTCACGTAATTCAGTTAAAACTAATCTTTTCCTCTTATAATGCAGATTTGTTGGCTTTGATCAGAGTGTGTTTGGTTAATGGGGCACCTTGGGGACAGGAGCAGAGCATTTCCAGAACTTTGGCCATGTAGAATATGAACTTGCAGAAATTATAAATAACAGTTTTCCATGAGAATTCCAATATCCTGATACTACTGTTCCATAATGATTGCCTAAGCCTCTATTATTTTTCCATCTCGTGATCATTATTTCTGTTGTATTTTTTATTTTGATTTTGTTCTTAGTATGTCAGTTTGGTTTACGCTGTTTGTATTGATGGATAACTGTGATTCAAAAATCCATTGTGTTCCAAGTATATTTTTATCAGAATAATCCTCAGTATCTTTCTGTCTCAAATACCTACGCCAAACACATTTTTAAGTGTCTCCTTATGTCACCCTGCCTGAGTAACTAGATTTGGAGCTGTAGTACAGCTGTTTTGTCTTGCCCTACAGCTCCACCACACAAACCTTGATTTTGACTTGCTTTGACTTGCCATGCCCTATAATGCAGCGCTGGGTCCCTCTGGCACCCTGATCTAGGGCATCAATCCCACTGCTGGGACTCAGAGTTAGGTTAGTACAAAGCACTCTGGACCTTCAGCAAGTAGAGTTTGGTGGGACAGCAGAGGTAGAAACATGACACACTGGTAGAGTTGTGAACAGGAAGTACGATGTAGTCACTCAAAGCACTGAATATTTCCCACTTAACAGAAGACAACAGTGAAGGACAGAGATTACCTGATTTTCCATAGAGATAGGGCGAACTACTAGTGCCAGGAACAGAGCCCAGGGGCTCAGATTCCTATTGGTGCAAAGCTACTGAGCTGAGTGTGCTTTCAGTTGAACAGCTAGATACAGCAAGTCACATCAAAGCCATGTTTAGAAGTGGGCCTAAGCAATGGTATTATTCTTAGACAATGTAGAATATGCTTCTGTTGCATTTTCTTAGTCTTTCACAGGCAAATAATATTAATTAAAAAGTCCCTACTGCATTTGAGACATTGGCTTGCCAAGAAATGGGGAGATTAGCTTTCATCGTACACAAAGATTTCACTTTGTTAAAAGAGTGCTTTAGAGAAAGGGGGGAAACACTGGAAGAACAAGACTGATTCAAGAGTCTCTTATTACAAGATTATCTGTCTTTCTACTGAGCAGTGTATTTATTACATGGCAAGGCTCTAGTTACAGGCTAGTGATTGTCTAGGTTCAGATGTTTACCTGATGGCTTCTGGGATGCCCCATAAACAGCTGTAAATAGAGCCAGTTATTCAATCCACTCATAAAGAGGTTTGATTGTAGGTCTCCAGTCTTCCCAGGGTGCAACAGCTGAGCCAAAGCAGACAGCAAGCTGTCCTGCCAGCCGACAAAGCTCGCTGCTGATGTTATTACTGCTGCCACTGCTGGAAATGTTTGGAAATGTTTAGAAATGTTAATACGAATTTTCAACAGGGGCAAAACAAGAGGGTATTTGGCACAGTGGGGATGGGGCAGGGAGAGTCAGAGTCTTCTTTTTTATCCATTCATGGTACACCTTGCTGTCAAGTGTCGCCATGGTGGGCTGCTCAGGGAGGGAAAGTGCTAATTCCTCTTGTTCTGTCAAAAGGCTTTGGGGGTTTATATTTCCCTCTTTCTAACCTTTTCCCCTCACCTTGCTGGCATTATTTCAAAGAAAAGGATTTAAGTACACCTTTCCTTTTATAATTTCTAGTGTGTGAGACCCTGAAGTCCACAAGATATCTTTGTGCTGTATAGGATGATAATGAAATACGTAAAAATTAGCCAAACCCACAGGTGGTGGGATCATCGGCCTTTTGTTCTGTGAGGCTGTCAAACATTTCTGGATTTGTCTAATAGTTTTGGTCCACTATGCGTATGTCTGAACTGTATTATCAATAATATAACCATCATAACATAACCTCTAGGCCTCATCTGCTCTTGTTTCTTCTGATCCTGTATATTACGCTTAGGAGAATAAAAAGCTATGGCAGCTTTTCAACAGTTAGATTCTGTGTATAGCTAAATTCTAGTCCTTCCCCAAACACTTCCCTGAATTAACTTTCAAGCTGTTTCTTAAAAGCCTTATCAGCCTCTAATAAAATAATGGAAGCAATATTAAGTATAATGAATCTGTAACTATATAGAGTAACAGAACCATGAGCAATCAGCAGCAGCATTTAATAAACAAAACTCATAGAAGACACTTGATTACTTTTGGACTGAGTTGCAAAATTAATGGATGAAAAGAAGACAGCGGTTGTGATATATCTAGACTTCAATGTGTTATTTGACAGACAGCCCTATATAATCTCACTTGAAAAAAACAATTAAAATTTGGCTTTAATATGAAGTGTTTTTTAAAATAAATTAGCAATACAAAGTGCAACAGAATTTTCGTGAACTGGGAAGTCTAGACAAATTGGAAGTTACTGTCATTTCTGTCTAGTGCTTTTCTCAGTGATCACAAAGAGGGGAAGAACTGACATATTAATGAAATGTGTAGATTTGACTAGAATGGGAAGAATTGCAATCATCAGTGTGGATAGAAAACAGCATAAATGTTGCATAAGTGCCGTGACATTCTTCACTAAGCAGTAGGTGGATAATTCATTTGTACAGAGATCTGATAAGCTGCACCTAGACTAAACTGTTAAAGGCCTTAAATACTGTAAGATGGAGATATGTCAAACAATTTCTAAGAATTTTGAAAAAGCTTGGTGATTAAGATCATACCTGGCTTGATTATGAGGGAACAGTGAAAGACCTAGTATGTATAGCTAAACCTCATGCTGAGAAAGTGGCAAGACGTGAAATCGAAGCCATCTCCAAGCACATAGAGAGCATAAATGCACAGAAGAAAAAAGAATTATCCTGGTGTTGTCTCAGAAGAATTACCTAGAAGAGGTGCCACTCAATCATACAAAGGTGTTCTAGGTCCAGTATCAAGAGGGAACATCTTAACAATGTGAACTATAGCATTAGCTTGTAGAGTACTTTACCAAGTGAAAAGATGGGAGCCACTGATTTTAACAATTGTATTGAAAATAAACCAAATTAAGTACCTATTCTTGGGATCCACTCTTTCTCTTCCACACCTAGCAGGCATGAGGTGATGACTTAGAGGAGGAGAACTTAAGTCTTTTCCGTTCTTGAAAGCTCAAATGTACCATAATATAGATATATAGATATCCTTCGTTTCCCAGAGGGTCTTTAACTGCTCCACATTGAAATCCTGTGTGCTTTGCTCTAGTTGATGTCAATATCTCTGACGGGGCAATAATCTGTTGTCGTATCAGCTAGCAATATAAAAATAGTCCACCAAATGCAAACAAAATGTTTTCATAAAGGAAACTGGATGGTTTGCCATAACTGCATTAGGGCTAATGCACTACCAGGTCTCTTTTCTTTATCCATGTGTTAATTTTGTTCTTCAGTCTCCCCATCTCTTCTAGCTTAATTACCCTCCCCAGACTAGAGGCTGCCTTTTGGCTTCATTACCAGCTTTCATTTTCATTAAGAACCTTGTGCTAATGGACTGTTATAAAACACAGTCATTACTGGCAGGTGTTGCCAAATGACTCTCAGCATGATGGCATTTCTGTGCAATGGAGCAAACAGTCTGGACATTGGATTTGTGGAGCGTCCAAAGGCTTGGGATAGAGGGTGAAGAGAGAAAAGTTTGGCGGATCAGTACAAAGAAGCCCTCAGATGTTCACGTGAACAATGATGGAAAAAGAGTGCTGTGAGCAGTGGGCTTGTTCTGAGACCTCCAATAGTGCCAGCATCTGCTCAGGTTGCAGTATCACAGAACAGCTTCCCAAACAGCTCTGTAGTAGTGGTGGAGCCCATATCACAAAATACTAATCCTTATAGCCTTCCACTTTAGAAGGGGATGAGAATCTGAATACCACCTCATTGACTGAGTGAAATTGTATATCAACATAAACTATGTGGCTCATGTTATCCAACATTAGTAATGGGAATGCATATTTCAGCTCCACAGATATTGGTCATAGTTGCCTTTGTATGGCTTCTGAGCCATTTAGTGATGTTGGAACAAGTATTCATCAGGAAAGAACAAGGACTTCCTGTATTGTCCTTCAAGGAGCTCATTGTCCCTGTCAAAATAACTAGAAGCATGTCCCAGAAGAAATACTGTCAGATTTTGACTCTTAAGAGGGGAATAAGAGTGTTTCAGCACTGAGGAACTGTAATAATGAGTCATTATTCTTTGTTGGTCTAAAGGCCCTTGACTTTTGTTATCATCTTCCAAAAGACCATAAAAGCTCCCCAGATATGTACCAAAGCAAGTACCAAGTAGGGGGACATGATGGCTCCACTTTCAGATAAGTAAATCGTCCATTTTGCATATTCTTTTCTGATTTCTTTTGGATTTGGTTATGCTTCCTGTTTGTCCTTTTCTTTCTTACCAAATGCAAATTTCATGTCAGCTAGGTCATCTATCTGTGCTTTAACAGAGATCAACAGCATAGTATCACTTGCTGAGAAGTGGTGACTTTCTTTTATCCGTTCTTTTTTGTCCTTTCTCAAGGCACTGCTCCCCTGTGATAGAAAGTCTTCTCACAGATCTCACAGAGCAGGCAAGGAACACTTGATCTGACTTGCTGCAGGATATGCATTTTGGCTGAGTGTAAGAAGGTGTGCTTTCATCTAATTCTTGATCTTTTAGCAGTCCTTGGGCCACTTCTGAGAAAGAATGGCTTTTCACAGGCTGAAGTGGCTGCAGCCAAAGGCTCATTTTCCATCTTTTATTTGAGCAAATCTCATAGGAAATGTCAGGTTTTTAGAATAAGGGTAAATTGCTCCTCGTTAAAAGCAAGGATAATGTAAATAGGCATAAATCTCTCTCCTTTCCTCCAGTAATTCTGTCTAGGTCACATTGCAGAGCTTTGCTAGTACATGCTTAACTCTGACCCTGTGTTTCTTCTGTGTCTTTTTCTTGTACTTGCGTAGATGTTGTGTATGTCTGGAGGATTCCACTTGTAAGTGATCAAAGTTAAACGTGTGCAGAAACTGGAGCTCAAATCACTTCAAAGTGGATTAGGCTAAATAATGCGAATACATCACTGGAGAATAATCTTATAGTGAACAGCAGGCAGTTTGGGGCAGAACATAAGTTGCTGTAACCTGGTAAGACACAGGCAAAGGTGTTAAAGAGCATTCTAATCGTGAATATTATTTATTAACACTGTTGCTTTATGTTCTGCCATTTTTCCATGTTTTTTTTATTCTTCTGTCAGGCTCTTTAGTGCTAGGAAGAATTTTGTGCCAGACAGTTTCTCAGTACAGATGAGTCTTTTCTCCTGATGTTGGCTCTTCTGTTATGTTTGAGTTGGAGCAACAGAAAAGTGAGAGGCCAGTTCTCCTTAGTCTCTCACTGGCACTTCCCATCTGTGAGTCAGATTTCTTTGCTGGTATTGATTTGTGTTCCCATAATCACCGTGTAGGTTAGGGAATGATTAGTGTCCTGTATTCCAAGGGGAGGAGGATGAAGGGGGTCCCTTAGGGAATTAGTAGCACAGGAGGATATAAACCCCAGATTAGCTAGTTTGGGACATTAATACCATGTGTTCTGTAAACATGAGATTTAACTATTCATCAAGAATGGGGTAGAGTTTGGTCTGATAGGTTTAAAAAAGCCCTATGATGGGCAGAGCCATTATCTTCCTCCAGAACGTGATTTACTTGTTATTGCTGGGCTGTGACTCAGGCCTTTCCTTCTGAAGGGATAAATCATTCCTAGCAGAGTAAATGTCACACAGAGATGTATCGGTGACTCCAGAAAAAGTTGCCCTTTAACAGCTTCCTGGTAACATTTCCCTTGCAGCGCTTGGGTAAACGCAATGACAAAATAAAGGGAGCATCTATCCCCTTCTTCTGCCCCTCTTCATCACAGCCTGTCAGTCCCACCTCAGGGCCATTGCATCTTAAAGGGAATGACTCAGACCACTGGCAGAGCAGATAATGCCAAGCCAAAAGGAGATTGGGCAGCATATAAATCTCTGGCCTTGGGACAGGAGGTGACTGGGACCTCACTGCGTAATCACAGAGGCCATGCTCTGTGGTGGAGTACATCAAGACAACTTTCTTGGAGTTCAGGGAACCAACACTAACTAACGCCAAAGAAGAATCTTCTTGACAGATGAACGGAGCAGGGAGCAGGTAGTGCAGGGAAGGTGGGAAGGTCACAAGGTGGGAGGCCGCAAGTACTGATGAACCTTATGCTTAAGTTTATGGTTGTGAGCCAATAGAGAAATTATCTGTCTCAACATTCTTGCATGGACCATCCTCATCACTGTAATAATGTCTGATTCTTTTATGGCAGTGAACTTACATGGAAGGATCTTGCTAAATCAGGGAATTGAAAATGGAATCTTTACACCTTCTCATGCAGGCCATCCCTATGAATATAGTTACCTTGGCTGGCAATGACTGATTATGCTTTCCTTCTGACAGCAAAATGAAGTGGTGGATTTTAGTCCTGCTGTGAACAGGAAGGGATAGGTGTGCTCATTATAAGACCCTTGCCTCCTTCCCTGCGCTTAAATCAAGAGGGGCTCAAGCACTGCATGGCTGACCATTTCTCTCTCTCTTTTTTTTTTTTTTTTTTAAGGTCTCTGAGAAGGCAAGGGTAGGCCTATTAAATACAGGCAAATTCCAGCTTGAGGAAGTCACATCAATTCTTTCCTCTGAAATCTGCAAAAACAAGCAGTCAAAGACATACTATTAAGAATGGGCACCTGTAGATGGGTTGTGTAAATAAGTGAGTAGGTACTATGGTGATGGACATTGCTGCAGAACTCCAAAGTTGATCTGTACACAGACCTTGGTATGTCTTTCAAGGTGCAGACTAAAACTGAGTTACGTGAAGCTTTAGAGCAATGTAAATGTGTTAAGGCCAAATATAGTGGAGGTGTTAGCGGAGTAAAATGCTTAATGAGATTGATCATCAGTGGGATTTTGCAGGGAGAAGGGAGAAAGGAGGATCGTTCGGAGCTGTGAGAACATGCTGCTGAATTACTATCCAGAGAGAAGAGACTTTCTTGATTTACTGTCTGGAGAAAAAAGGATTCCCTGGCTTTAATGCTGCCACGCAGCTCTACAGATAACAGAAGTGTAAGAAAATAAAAGTAGTTACGGGAGTTTATTGTCTGTTTATTGTTTGTTCCAAGAATGGAACAAATTTCTAGTTGTAATATTAAACACTTTTCTTAACAGCACATGGAGTTTACTGCCAAAATGTTGCAGGCATTGCAACTGGGAAAATAACTTGAACGCAGAGATGTTTTACACAGTTGCATGGTCCAAAGTACCCCTTTTTGAGCCCTGCAAGGCAGACCCTACAAAAAATGGAAGAGTAGACCTGGACACTCTGCCTAAAAAATGTTCTCTCCTTGGATCTAAATGGTGGTGCAGCTCTAGTGATTTCAGCTGAGTAACTTCTAGAATTGACTATTGCATCCTCTATTTTCAGAATTCGTCAAAGTTTTGATACTGGGAACTAGCAACAGAAGTCAGAGAAAGAGGGGAGTGAGCGATTTTTCTCAGGAACCTTGAATAATAGCCCTTTAAGTTAGTGTTATTGCTGCAGTAAATCCCTGAGGTTCAATATTTCTCTCATCTTTCAAAGTCTTCATGATGTCCCAGGTGAATTAGTGAGGCCTGTATCTTTCTGTTTCCTCTACTGATATAGCTTAGATGTTCCCCTCCTCCTTTTCCTCCGGTCCTGGAACTGCTGGCACAAGAGCGTTTCCCTGGCCAGCTCCTGCGCTTGGAGCAGCCTTAAGTGTTTCAATTTCCTATTTCCTTTCATCAGTCTAACTCTAGCTGTTGTATTTTATTACTCAAAACTTTTCTTCAAAGTAGAGGTGGTATGAAAGAGAGGACAGAAAGCTTTGTTGCGTTGATAAAATCTTAGACACCATCTCCTCTTCTTGCTCTCTTTGGTAAGAATCCAGGAAAATATAATAAGTAAGCTAGATACTAAACTAAGTTTGTAAAGAGAAATGTGAATCATAGGAGTTAAGGATCTGTGAAAGCACCTCATCCATCTCCCTGCCAGTGCACTACTGCTTTGTATGGCATAAAGTGAAAATAGTAGTGTCCTTGTAATACCCTTTCTGCTGGTGTAGTTATCACATGAAGGCGAAATGCTTGTGCGCGTGTGCACGTGCATGCACATGTGCACACATGTGTGGGCAGCTGGCTCATTTGGTGCTTCAGTATTCATTGGCAATTGCTGTCATTGTTCCTCATTTTATTAGCTTTTGCCAAGTAGTTCCACTTTTACTAAGGGCAGCAGGGTTTATGGCAGCGATATTTCTCACAGTGTCAGAGATAAAATATCAGGCTAATAACAGACTCTCTGGTAATGTAAATCGCAAAGGGGAAGCAATCTTGTTTTGACAAAGTCCTGCTTGGGAGTGTGAAGTCTCCTGTTGGAAAAGCAGCCTGCGGAATTTGGTACACTTCATGCTTTCTAGGAAGATAAATGATTTGTCTTAAGTGATGGGGGTGGAGCGGGGGAGAGATCTAATTTCAGTTACTGTTTTCCTTGGTAGGTAATAACTCAGACTCTCTTATACCTAAGGCCTCATCCTAAGAGGCGCTAAGCACCCGGGATTCCACTGGTGTCAGAAAGAGTCTGAGTTTGAGATGTGTGGTCTCTTACTGAATGAAACCCCTGCAAGCAAATGCTTTCCAAACAGGCTTTCTCTTGTGGAAGGGGGAAGGGAGGTAGGGAAAGGAAGCAAAGACAAAATTGTTCTCTCTAGTCCACTTCCTTTCCCCTTTTGTTACCTCTAAAAAGTTGTTTTGCAAGGTGAAGAAAATCTCCCTTTGGCCTCATGCAGAGCAGGATCTCCCAAAGTGAAGCGAAGAAGGGGAAGGGGTGGTAATAGATTTGTTTTCTAGGGGAAATGGCATTGACTCTACCCTAAAGTTATGCATGTCCCCCAATATTAGAGCTAGACTGCAGAACAAAATCTCTTTTGAGAAGTGGAGGTCTAGGTTCATTTCTGCCTACACTTTGTCGCAGTTGTTCCAAGGTCTTATAACTTGATTAGTGTGAAGACTTCCCTAGGATAACACATACATCTATAGAGTAATATATAAGTACATAGCATGC
This sequence comes from Balearica regulorum gibbericeps, assembly GCF_011004875.1. Lineage (NCBI taxonomy): Eukaryota > Metazoa > Chordata > Aves > Gruiformes > Gruidae > Balearica > Balearica regulorum. The sequence continues at coordinate 24,441,484 of NC_046188.1, read as the reverse complement.
AGGATCTAGTATGTGCTTTATGTGTATGCATATTCTGGGGCACTTGGAGGAGCTGCTATCAATTGTACCACTCTCTGGATCAGATTAATGTGGAACCTGAAATTGGGTCTTGCATGAAAAGCAGGGCCTGAACAGAGAAAAATAAAGGGCAGAGTATCTTATAGTAGCACAGAAGTAATTACAGGCTGGTGGGCCGGGCACCTTCATTTGGAAACGTTAAGTTTGAGGGGAGAAGGTAAAATCTATTGCAGAAGGCAGTCTGAAGAGCAGTCTGCCCTCTGCTTCATCTTGGCAAGGCACAGGCCCTGAGTTTTTAGAACATTAAAACAATGATGAAATTAGGCCACAGATTCTACTAATTCAGCCCTGATCAGCTTCCCCACTTCTAGTAACAATTAAATGCTTATCTCTTCCTTTCACATGCATTAAATTAATCAGCCATGAGCTAAAAATAATACAGTGCTTAGGCTGAGACCCACCACATTTTCCTTGCAGCTTGGACCTCTGCTTGTTCAGTACATGTGCAGAGGACTGAGAATATCTGTGGAAAAAGCCAGTATAGTATTTCTTACAACAAATAGAACATCATAGTACTCAATTATGCCACTTTAGTGACAAGTCACTGGAGGAGCGGGGATGTTGTGGTACAATATTCAGCTGGGGAAATTGTGATGATGCGTGTTTCAGCAATGCTTACATATTAAGCTAGGTACTATCCATCTGCTCAGTAAGAGACAACCCTTGAACAGTTTTTAGTTCAGTAAAGCCACAGAGCGAACAGGCGCTTGGAAGAGGAGAAAGGCAGGTCATTGGGAGATACAGAAAAGGAAGGAGGTACGACTTGTCTGTCCCAGCATGTACCCCAACCACTTGATAAGGTTGTGTCTCAGGACTGCTGAAAAAACATCTGCTGAAGTCAAATAGATTTGAGGGTAAATGGGTTTCAGGGCTAAGTTTTTCTAAGGCATAGCTGTATGTTCTGGTGGACGCAATCAGGTGGCCACTCACTTCCTAATCTGAGTCATCCAGATGTGAGGATTTTCTTCAGTCTTTTAGGATGGTACAAAATAGGACTTGACACTTGATGCCCAGGAGTTGCATATGACTTTTTAGTGTAGTCCCACACCTGAGTTAAGGTGACCACACTGTTTCTTGGCCAGAACTGGCTCACATGTAGCCAGCTCAGAGCATGGACACAGCCACCTTATGGTTGTCTGTTGATGACCAAGTAGATATGTCCTCAGTTTCTAGTGGCATTGTCCCTCCTTGTGAGGCCACACATACACACATACATATGCACACACAGTTTGAGAGACAGCTAAGATGTCTTTTGGGTGTAGATGTTAGATCTGGACTTTCCAGAGCATTGTAGTACCAGATCTGTCACTTTTACTTTTTATATAGCTTTAGGCATGTCTCACAACCAGCTTCTTTTTTTATTGCCACTAAGATGTAACTAATACATGCACTCTGGGATGCTTTGAGGATTTGCTTCCAAAAAACCACTATGAACAGCTATGAAGATCTGTACATAAAAAGGTTAGTAAATGGTTTTCTCGGTGATGCACCTTGGTGCTTCAAAACTTCAAAACACCATGCTGTTTTGAAGCACCTTGTTAGTTTTAAATTGCAGTATTTGTTATCATTCCTTGTCATCCTTTTCTTAAAGAAGAGCCAGCACTAGAAATTCAGGAGGTGGAGTGTTGCAATGGAGATGTATGAAAATACTGTTGTGACATCCAAGCCTGGAAGCTGCATGTCAGATCACAGAGCCTCTGCAGAGATAAATGTGGGACTTAAAAGTAGAGCTAAAAGAGGCCATGTCCAAAAAGGCCCACCATTTTATTTACCTTGTCTTTTCACTGCACACAGACTTCTGCCATGTGTCTGAGTCAGGCTGGGATTTTCCTTACCCCAGAACACAGCCTCATCTTAGTGTAGTCTATCTCGTTTGAAATGGTTTTGGAAAGTTTTCAGAGTACATACAATCATATATATCTCAGGAACAAACCTACCATAACTTTGGATGCTATAAAATTAACGACAAAGATAAAAATATGTACTGCAAATAACTATTGAAGTGTACTACATAGGACTGTGGGTCAGGGAATCTTACCCAGCTTTATCTGCCTCTGTGATGCTATCCTTTCAATTTTAGGTACCTTACAACTACTGTAAGGGAGTAGTTTTGCTTAGTGCTTGTTCCTACTGATTGGAAAGAACACCACTACCTCCTTCAACAGTCTGTTGCTGTTTGTGCTCCAAGGCCAAGGAAGCAGTCTGCCATGATTTACATCTGTGAAATACAGAGTAAAGCTGATGGAGCTGCTGTTTAAATGAGAGGAAGCTCAGCCTCTGAGTTTTCCAGGGAAGAAAAAAGTGGCAACAGTGCTGTGTTCCACGTGAAACATATAGAGGTCTGTTGGAAGTGCCTGCTGAAGACCTGATTTGTATGCAGTGCACTAAGTTGGTTTTAAGGGTAAGAGAAATTCCAAATGATAAATGCAGGATAGAGTCAATCGGGGTTGGAGAATGTCAGGTAAGGTTTGGCACAAACCCCCATGTGTTAATGGTACCCTGGCTGCCATCATTGGGCAAGAACAAGGACTTCACTGATAGGTAGGGGTGATGGATGGCTCCAGAGAGTACATGTAGTAATGTGATACAGGGTGCACATTACAAGCAATTACAATTTGAATAAGTTATCAATGGAAGGAGGTGGAGGACTGGCAAGCAGCTTTATTAACCCTCTGAATTTATGTTCACAGCATTTTGAAAAAGTTTATGTATTACTGTGAATTACAATCATAGTGACAAAAACACAGTGCCCAGAGAGTTTGTGATCGCAACCTCTCTAGCAGGCAGTGCTTTACCAGAACAATTCAGAGCAACGATCCATATACACTTAAAATAAAAGGAATGAGGAAGATGAAGTGTAAAACCCTGGACAAGGATAAATCTTGTGATAAATCCTGCCTCAGGTTTTCTTATTGTGTTCTTTGGCTTTGCTGTCTCATGACATGTCATGCTGTGATACAGCCATTTAATATTAGCTAAACTGAACGCACAGGGGCAAAAAACTGGGGGAAAAGCTTAGTGACAAAATAATGGTCCAAATCAGTGTTACATCTCCAGGAGGAGTAACAGGGAAGGCACCAACCATTAAGTAAAACAGTAATGGTGGCTTTGCACCATCTTTGTGCCCCTCGGTTTTGGAAAGTCTTGGGCAAGGTGGGGTGTAAGACTGCCTTGTGTAATTTAGATCTAACAGCTCACAGCTGCTCACTTTGGGTGGTCTGTTGATTGTGGTTCACCCCAGGAGCTATGTCCTCTCTTTTCATCTGCACCATCTTTGGTGTATCACTTGCTACAGCTTGTGAAACAGCAGCAGAGCAACACGTGCATTATTTATGCCCCCCAGGGTTCTGGCTCTCTTCCTTTTTCTCTTTGTGTCATAGGAAGTCCATAGTTCAGCTAAAGTAGAGATGATCAAAATATTCTGCAAAATATCTTTTTGACAAATTTCATTAATGAAAATCAGTTTCTCTCAAAGAGAGGGGAGTGAACCTGGAAAAAATTCTATTCGCAGTCTAAATTTAAATGCTTAATTTTGTTTTTCTAGTAGCTGCCTGCAAAGCCACCTGATGTATTTCAGTGACCAAAACATTTCTCTGAAGTTTTGACATTTTTCAAAATTTTGAACAATAAAATAAATCCAGAGAAATCACTGTGCTTAGATCTGCTCTAAAACAGATGGCAAAATCTGTCCTGGTGATTTCAGAGGATCATAGAATAGCCCAGGTTGGAAGGGACCATGAAAGCTCATCTGACCTTTGTTAGGCTTTTCCTTTCCCAAGTTTACTCAGAACTAATGCCCAGCATCACTGCTAAATGTACAATGACTGGTGGTTAAATATTTCAAAGAACACCCATTTTACTTATAATCATTAAAAATCCAGTGATATTTTTCCTAGAAGTCTTGGAGTTTTCACCTCAGAGTCTTAATTAATTTCCAACTCAGGTGATTCAATTGCCATTCTGTGTTTCCTGTCTTGTTTCAATTGATTGGAGTTCAGTCTGTACACCTGTCTTAAATATTCTGCAGTGTGCATTTAAGCAGCCGCTACGCTGTAACAGAAGTGGCTGTGTGTCAGTGATGGGAACAGTGATTTAACAGTTTGTAGATAAGATGCTTGGAGATCCCTGGCATGAAAGTGGATAGGTAAACACAGTGCTGTGTAATTATTGTTTAGTAGCAAAAACTTTTCTAAGTTTAGACTTAGATAATCTCAAGATTTGTTTGTCTCTGCCTGTTTCCTGGGTTTCCTGAATCTCTGCTTCTTTCTTTGGCATCCTGAGCTGTTATACTTGCAAAGAGTGTGGCCGAGAACCTTTAATGATATTTAATTTGTAAAATAGTATATTTACATTTATTTGGAATCAGTTTCATTTTCTTGCTGTCTAAAGGGAGAAGCTAAGGAAGTAAATAGTTTATTTTCCTTTCTTCTTTCACAATCAGTTCCCAGGAGTCACTGCACAAAGTGTGCCTGGGGGAGAAACGGAGGCCTGTTTTCATGCCAACATTTTTCTCTGGGTTATTACCTGTCGAATTGTAATTTTTATCTTGGCATGGACAGACATTATCTGAATTTACCCTTCTGTAAAAGAGATATCCCAATAGCTACCTTATGGGGATATTTATATTTGTTATGATTTATTGTTTCCACAATACTGCAGGTGTGTAATCTGCTTTTCTTGCAATTAGAAAATAAAATCAGTGACTTGAAGAGTTGTCATCGAACTGACATACTGACAAATCTGCAGATATGACTTACAGGAAAGTTATTTTATTTGTTTTCATTGACATTAAGTTGTGTGTGTGTGTGTGTGTGTGTGTGTAAAACTTCATTTTTACCATTTATGAAGAGATTGGCATGGATTTGTGAGGGGTAGACTCAGACAGTGCCCCCTGCACTGTGCAGAACCAGAGCTGCTGACGCAGCAACCGTACGGCGCTCACAGCTCATCTCTACAGCCCTGTGCTCGGAGGCCCCGGCTGCCACCTCTCGAGACACCACTTCTGCAGGACATCATTTGCAAGTACAGTATTGTGTGCATGGCCATAGATTTGTGACATTAATTCAGAAAACACCGAGTAGCACTTTTTTCCTGAAAACGGTTTGTAGGCCTCTGAGATTCTCGACCACAGGTGCTACAGAGAGGAGGAAAGTTGTTCTTCTGGTGGGCTTGGTCTGGTGGGGTCACCTCCTGAAGAAGCCGGCTCAGGTCCTGCAGCATGAGATGAGGAGGCATTGCATTTGAGCCAGCTTTGTGTGCGGTCAACATGCAGAGGACAAACCAGCAGCCGATGCATTAATCGAGAACAAGTTCATTCAGATTACAAAAACGTTAATGCTCACTTTTGAAACACTGAGAGTCTATGAGGGACCACCTGCCTGGAATGAACATTTACCATATGGTGCCTTTGGAAGCTAATATTGATTCTCATTATTTTAAACGATTACAAACATTGCAGGTGTTTTGTAATAATCTCTATTGTCTAATTAGAACACTCTCAAAAGTAGCTCATTCTGCCTGCTAACGAATATTGATTTGAACAGCTGAGTTTGCCTTGTATGAGTGATAGGAGTGTGCTAGCTGACACTTTGTGGTCTCTTTTGCTGACTGATTAAATGAGGAAGAAAAGGCTAGAGCTGGGTGACTAGATGCCCTGATTCACCCAGAGGTCTGATCAGCCTTGCCAGGAGGATCTACAGCTTGCATCAGAATTTTGCAGTTAAGGAAAGCATTGATATACTTATGACATTTCATTTTTTTGTCTAATGGGGATTGAAAAAAGAAAAAAAAATTGTGGAAGTCATTGCAGAAAAGTTAAGTCATCACAGAAATATTTATATAGGAATGGGATACTTGAGTTTGCACATTTCTGTCATTCCTGACAGAGAGTCATTATTTCTGTTGTTGCTGATGCGCAGTCATTTCTTGGAAAGTACTGGAGAAAACTCAGGAGCAAATAGCCCTGGTGAATGCCACTACAGAGGTAATGGAAGTGATTTTCTTCCCTTCTCTTTTGTGGTTGATACTGCTTCTGACGATGTGGATACAACCGATCAGCATAGACTAAAAGAAAGGCTACTGGAGAAACTGGAGTTTATTAAATTTTTTAAATTTTCCCTTATGTAAGTTCGCTGTCTGTTAATATGGGCAGTTTCCTTCCATGAGTAAGATCATACCTGAATTTCCAGCAGGGAGAAAATGCAAGAATGCATGTGCTGTGGGCCCTTTGACCTTTTGGCCTCCCTAGTTCATAAGGTGTTAGAAATGCAGCTTTCTTACATCTTAGCAAGATTTCTGATGGAGGTGGATGTAGATAACTATTAGTGTTTGTGGGCTTCTGGAACTTCAGCATAAAAATTCAAACCTTAAGTGTCAGGGCTGAGTAGATATGGAGGAATCTAAAAGATAAGAGTGTAGGGACATCATTTGGTTATGATCTTTCTTTCTCTACAGGTTTATGTATTTCAGTGATTATTAGTCTCAGAAAGCAGCGTAGGCTGTTAAGTTGTTGCTTTTTGAGGTCTCGGAGTGTAATGGACATATATTCTCCCCCACATCAGCTTTGAGAGGCTCATTTTCACAGCATGATAGAAACATACACCAAAAAATGATTGATGTTCGTATTTTCAGAGCTGCCAAGTGTTGTTCATATGCCTGCTATGATACATGCATTTTTGATGGGTCTTTCACGGTTTCCTCTGTGTCGGAGAAGATGTCAAGAGGAAAAATGAGTAAGGTACTGCTCCATAAATTAGCATGTTGCCTAGGGTTGGAGTATTGTCCAGTCTCGTCTATACTGCTTTTCTCATCTGATTTTAATAACTGCTTCTGAGTCCCCAGTAAACATCATTGTATTTATGGAGGAGTATGTATTCCATAGGGAAAAACTAAGTGCAAGGCTGCCTGATATCAGGTGAAACAGAATACGGAAGAGAATCTTGTTCTCTGGTAAAAACTGACCAGCGGTTCATTTACTTTCCCAATTTGCTTCTCAGGGAAGGAAAGCCTAGAGGGTCACCTGTGTACCAGGACATCTGATGTCTCTACCTGTTAGACGTAAGGGTGCAGTGAGACACAAGAATCTGTTTGCTGCCCAGGGATGACTTGCAAAAAGTAAGAACTTGCCAGGTGGGGACCTCGCACCAAATTGTTGATGTTTCCTGTGTTTTACAAAGTTCAATAGTAACTGAAGTAGTTGCAGTGAAGGAGGGATGTAAATCTCAAAGATGTAGGTTTAAATCTAATAGTGCTACCTCATGAGGAAGAAAAGGAAATTATGGTTTCCTTCTTGGTTAGTGTAAATGCTTATTTTTAGTTGTATTTTTAGTGGGTTTCTTTTCATTAATGGAATGGGGTTGGACAGTTGGTTAGAGGGAGTTTGAAGGACCTAAAGAATGAGGAAGATTTTGTTTCAGTCCTAGAGAGCAGAGAAACCTGCCTAAGCTCCAGAAAGGTTGAAACTCAATTTGATAAACTTACCTTTTTGGACAAACACAAAACAGGTGTGTGATGTTAGCACACCTAACAGAGCAGATGCTGCAGGACATTGCTAACATGTTGTGGTGCCATTCATTTCCAGGGATTCGTTTCAATCCAGACTAGCTCAACAGAAAATAAAGAATGGTGCTCGCTACTGGATGTTTGGTGTCATCCTTTAGGTTTTTGATCATTTTGCAGGGTTTCAGGTTTTATTTTTGGGCTGAAAATTCATTACTGTTTTTCAGGCTGCTTGGGGAAACCCAACAGAAGGGCCAAGATCAGCCTGAGAAAACATTGAACTGTTTTTCTGAAAGTAAATCACTTTTGCTCCTACTATTTTAAAGACTTTTTGGGAGGATGGAGTGTGTATGAAACTTGCTTTGCTGCTACTATACCAATTAATATACTGCCTTGGGTGTGCATATTTTTAAATTTTAAGTTTATCGTTACATCCAGCTTATTAGCAAAATAATGAATTCATTCATATATATATCAATAAATGCAGATTCCTTAATATGGTGTATGGAGCTGCACACAACTTAGTAGCTATACCTGTTCTGGAAGTTTTGTATTCTGTGTCTTTTGCCTCATTGCAGGAAAGATGACAAATTCTGTTCTGAAAAATGAACGAACAACCAAATCAGAACTTCAGCTTGAAATTTGGCTCAGATTTGTCCTGAGGTTGGGATAACAGATTTCTTCTGTCATACTGAGTCTCTGCATGCGTGGATCCTAGCCAAAGAGGCTTTTCATTTGGTAATTTTTAATTGACTTGATATAGCAAGTTCAGGGAATTTCCTCTCTGTTTTAATCAGGACTGTTCTCAGGAAATTCCCAGCCTGATTTTTGCACAGTATGGAGGATTTTAGTTGCATAAGTGGAAAAAAAAAAAGATCTCCTCTCTTCTTTGCTTCAAAAATGTCAGTCTCGTTTCAGAACAGTGAAATTGATAAAGCCGACACTTGGTTATTCCCTGCATTGTTTTAATGACTGTCATGATTCTCCTTTTAATTAACAGCATTGTAGTTGAACACGCCAAATCTGACTCTATCGTGAAGTCCTAAAAGATAGCTACAAACACAAGTTTGGCAGTAGAGTACTATTCAAGATACATGTGATATTATGTAGGTGAAAAAGTCAGGCAGTGTTTTACGCCCTGGACTGGCATTGAGAACATGACTGATAGGACCAGGGACTGCTGTTGTTTTCTCTTGGGTGTGAGGGTGATGCTAGGTTTTTCTTGTTTTGGGAGCTGGAGAAAAGGTCAGTGAAAATCACTGTGTAGGTGTACCTAGAAGGGGAAATGTGAAAGAGCCAGATTTTCTTGTCCTCGGTGGTTTCCATTGATAAAATCTGATATGATACAGTATATTTTTAGCTTTTACTCAGGATTTGAAGCCCTGAAAGCTAAGAACCCAGATGGTCAAGAGCACTTCTTAAGCTGCTATTTGGAGTTAGATGCAAAACCACACAAGGTACTTTGAGCTGGTGGCTTCATAGAGGCAAAGATATTTCCAGGTCCATGCTCTGGACAGGAGTCACTGTGAGGTGAAGCTGACAGTGACCCTTGTGGAAGGAGATCCTCAGACCAAAAAACTGCAGTACAAATGCACAATTTTTGTATTTCTGTGTGCCAGGTAAGAGGGATGGAAATAACAGCTTTTGCTGTGGGTGATGGTTTTATTCAAAAACTAGATAAGAAATGCGAGAAATCTGGAGAAAATGATTGCCAATGGACCACTATTTTCATTGCTGCAAGACAAAACCTGACTGTGGAAGTGACTGGCACTGTAAAATGCAGCTTTCCTCCCAGCAGCACTACTTAGTGGTTTTCTCTTGCCCAGGACAACACATAAATGTGGGACATCACCCAGTGGAAAGATGTGGGCACACACTGATGCTGTTGCTTGTGGGTGTGTAATATACTTTCATTTGACTTTGCCTTCTGAGACACAGTCCCCCTAATCTCCTTGTCAGCCTCCTCTATTTTCCTTTATGTTCCTTTATTTAACTAAAAACTAGAAGAGAATCAGAAAAAGCTGTAAGTTAATACCTCTTATACCCATCCCCCAAATCCCAAGTCAGGGGAGCCGTGTCTGTCTCTGACTCAGATTAGGTTTCTGCTCTGAGCATTTGATAAACCCCTGTCATGGTGTTTGTTGTGGTGTGAGACCTTGCTATGAAAGAACATGCTTGAAATTTGTTCCAGGAAGAGGCGGATGAATAGCCTTATTTTGGGTGAGAGGGAGAAAGTGGGCTTTCATGGAGCAAGGCTGTTGCAGGCAGGTCCTGCCAGAGGTGCCAGTGTAGCAGCCGGGCCACGTGAGGGCTCCCAGCATGGGCACGGGGGCCAGCCTGCCCTGGCAATGTGGCTGGGGGCGAGCTTGGCTCCACACATCTGTGGCTCCATTTCAGTGCTGCTTTGATAGCCACAGACTTTTACAAAATACTCAGCTCAAAGGGGGAAATTAGTGTCACGGGGACTGTTTTCTTTATGGGAAAAGACTCGGTTGGATGGAGCAGCCAATAAAGATGTTAATGTATTTTCTCAGTGCATAACCCACATATTTCAGCTCCCTGGATGGGGTCTTTATTTCTGAGGTGAATGACTGAGGAACACTTAACTCATAGCTTTCAGGGGACTGGGAAAGTGCAAGGTTTTCTGGAAGGTGAGGTATTCCATTTTTAGGATCTAATGTTAACTTTTTGGGGTGTGACTCTGGCTGGGTGAGTAAAAAAGCATTACCTTCACAGACAGGAAGATTTCCGCCTGCCCAAGCTGTTGAGCCCATTGATACAGCACTCAGTTATATCTCTGTCAAGGCTTACATTTACTCTCACCATTGTAACTTGTCCCTCATTACTTCAACTTTGGAATTCAACCTTTTTTATTATGTTATTATTTTTATGTGAATTAGGCACCAGTAACCAGTCTGTGATGAACTGAACTGGAGATGGATTGGAACCTCTCTGTCTAGACTTGATCAGAAGTGTAGCCTCCCTCCCCTGTTTATCGCATCCTTTCCTTCCTGTGAGGACCAGAAGTTCCACTCCTATTGCTAAGAGTGCAGGCTGATATCCAAATTCTATAGATATTACATATGTCTTGTTTATTATTGGAGAAAATGAAATGTCAGCCTGTAAGGTTATCCTGTAGTTTTCCCCTGCCTTCCCTATGTACTTGCCATATTTGTTGCAAGTGATTTCTAAAAAGGTTGGAACTGCTAGTCTATACTGAAGTAACTACAACTGCTGCACTCTGGTACACTCAGCACAGGAATCTGGGGAGGTTCTCATGAGATGACAAAGGACTGTTCATTGCACAGGTTTCTGTACCTACAGTGAAAGCTGTAGAAAATACCTTAGGCGAGGACTGACAGTCAAGAATAGAGGTATATCTGGTTAAGAATGCCAGGTGACCCAACTTGTATTGGTTTGTCCCAGCATCCTGATAAAAATGGTTTAATAGCTCAGTCACGTGCTGCCTAGACTGACCTGCTGTGAGGCGGGACTTAAGACAGCTGGTGACCGACCCATACTGTTTGGAGCAGGTACACATCACTGAGTGGGGGCTACTGGAGCTGTGAAAAGGGATTGTCTTCATTTTGGCTGATTTGTAGTATGAGAGGGCAACCATAGCCGGGACTTGTAGGGCATTCTGCACTAAGGTTAGGTTTGGAGTTTATAAGTCTCTTGGCTAAGATTAAACAGGGATTCAAGGATTTCTCCCAGACTAAGACAAGGGTTGGAGCTTGTAGAGGCCTCTTGGGACAGGATACTGGTACTCAGGTTTTGTTTTGTCTTTTAGGCTGTTTAAGGGTGGGAATTGCAGGTGTAGGGGTGTGTCAGGGATCTGAGTGCTCTAATTAGCCTTAATAGCCCTGATGAGCCTCATCTGGGGCCCACACCTGTGGGCTCACAAGCTCTATTTAAATTCAGCCCTGGGCTTTTAGTCTTTGGCTGAGCTATGCTAGAGAAGGATCTCTAGCTTGTTTAATTATGCTAGTGCCTAGCTGTGGAGCCCTGTGATCTGGATCCCGACTTGCTTCCTGACTTTGACTGCTTGGCTTGATTCTTGGTCTAGCCTCATCACTATGGCTGTGCCTGGCAATTGCTAGACCTCATCCTAGCTCTGACTTATGGATTGACTGCCTGATTTGTCTGTGGAACTGCCTCATCACTGTGATAGTACCTTATGATCTGGACTCTTGACTGGATGTGGCTGCTATCTTCAGGTCTGTCTTGTTTGTGTACTGTGCGGCAGGCCCTGGCCTGTTAGGCTGAGGTCTTACTGGTCATGTTGTTCCCATCCTTTAGGGAATGGCTGTCCTGCTCTGCTCCCTAATGCTGAGTTAGGAATCCTTGGTTTACTGTTAAAATTGTTATCTTTAGGATTTCCAGGGATAAGATTGTAATTGTGATTCATAGAAGGCAGCATTTAGGGCTCAGACCTCTGAGGCTATTCTGGGCCAAATGAAGGGTGGTAATCTGCACGGCTTTTGGATCTACAAGTAGCCTTACAGACTGTTGTAGTGCCCAGGATAGAGTAAGAGAAGTGCTCTGGAGGACCTGTCTGCTTCTTTCCCAAAAGGGCTGTGCACGATATTTTGAAATTTTGGTCTGAAGAGTTTCCTAGAGTAAAGCAGTTGCCTGCACTGATTCTCTGGGTATTTGTAGGCTTGGGACCCCAGGACAAATTTCAAGGAAAAGATTAGGAGCATAGGAGTCCACAGGCAGGTTACGTACCAAGCTGTAGGTTTTATTTTGTTACCAGTTTGCTATATGACTGTAAGTTGCTTATCTCTTGTGAATTTTTTTCCTCTTTAACTAGTGAACTAGAGGGATGGTAGATGTCACTTCTGTGTTTGTACTGCACCTCTGCCAAGTGAGATGGAGATTATTGTGGGCAGCTCTAAGAGTTACTGTGATATATGTAAGAAAATACTACCGTAGTAGTAAGGAACTGATAATATTGCTGGTGTATTGCTATGGAGACCACTTTTCTAAGAATCTGACTGTAAAAACCAACTTATCTTATGGCACTGGATGTGGGCCAGACTTGAGTTGGCAACTACATGATAAAAAGGTTAAGACTATGTAACTGGCTGCTGAATTGGATAGTCCTAGGACTGAATTTCCTATCTACTTGAGCATCTGTCTTATTGTTTGAGCCTATCTGGAGTAGAAGAGATCCTTCTGAGCTGGACAGGGTTAGAGTGGGAGGAGTGAGCTGAATTTGGCTTGCCCACAACAGCTTCAAATGTTTCCTCCCTGCTATCAGTGTGTTTGGTCCTCATGCTGTTAGCAGTACTTGAACATCTATCTGTACATATGCAGTCTCCCAGGGAAACTATTGAGAAGATCTTTATTTACTGCTGTGGAGACTGAAAGCACATCAAATGTATCACTGGCCTTTACTGCTCATTTAATAGGAGGTAGTAGCCACTCTGCCCATTTCTTACTGTTCTTTTATGCATGTTGATGGCTGAGAGAACTTGCTTGAGGAACAGGAACGTCTAACAGAGTTGTGGTTGCTCAGCCTGGAGAAGAGAAGGCTCTGAGGAGACCTTATAGCAGCCTTCCAAAGGGGGCCTACAGGAAAGCTGGGGAGGGACTGTTTACAAGGGCATGGAGTGATAGGACAAGGGGTAATGGCCTTAAGCTGAAGGAGGGTAGGTTTAGAGTAGATATTAGAAGACATGCTTCACTGTGAGGGTGGTGAGGCACTGGAATAGGTTGCCCAGAGAAGCTGTGGATGCCCCCTCCCTGGAAGTGTTCAAGGCCAGGTTGGATGGGGCTTTGGGCAACCTGGTGTAGCGGAGGGTGTCCCTGCCCGCAGCAGGGGGCTTGGAACTAGATGATCTTTGAGGTCCCTTCCAACCCAAACCATTCTATGATAATCCTGGCTCCTGGTTAGTGGGAAGCCAGGTAGTGAATATGGAGGGAAAGACTGGCCTAGTTCCCATGTTAAAGGAGAAGTGATATTAAACAGGTAAGTCTTCCACTTAACTGTAAGCAGCTGCTCCAACAAGGGGGCTCCACTGGAAACATTTTTTTTCCCTGCTTCTACTTACTCTGGCTAGTGCTATATAGTTGCTGCAGTAGTGGCCCTTTCATGTGGGTGGAAGAGTTTATTTCTAAGGATCAGTTCCTGAGCTTGCTGGTGTCCTGCTCTGCTGCTGTTCTTGCAGAAATGCCTCTCTTCCTGAAGTGACCCATGTCTGTAAATGATGCGTACAGGAAGCTTACCTGTAAATACATCCTCTGTATGTTGTTGATGAGCCTTTCTGTTCAGGTAGGAGTGCCTTGATACCAGTGATTTTCTTGACTTTCCACTGACTAGATCTGTTGTACACCGTGCTCCTGCACTTAAACAATCCTCTTCCCTAAGCTTAGCGTTTGGTTTTCTTGTATTAAAAAGACTGTTGTGATGGCAACCTGGTACCATTTGAGTTCCAAAAACACAGGTCTAGATATAACTTGCATCATGAATAAAATGAATATGATGTGTATAAATCTAACTCCTTGTTCTTGTGGACTTGGTTTTTGTTCCAAACTATTATGTCTTTGTTTACAAGCACTGTAATTGTACAACCTGTGTGACTCTCTGCTATTAGATAAAATTATGGCCAAGTGTTTAGCATGTTAAAACAAAGTGTTGTCCATAAATCGCCATTGCATAACTGGATCTCTGGAGCAAATTCTCAGAGCATAGTGCAGTTGCTATAGAAATATCTGGTTTCTGTTAATCCCTACCTACTACAATATATATCACTTTGATAATGCTTTCCCTTCAGAGTATTCTGTGGTCTTCCTAGAGCTGACATGGGTCACAGTCTCAGACAAGCAGCAGCAAAATTCTCCCTACTAAAAAGACTTGTTTCCTTATTGGGAATTGTAGTAGGTGAAGACTCAAAGACCGGTAGTCATGGGTAATCAATGTGAAGGGAAATTAGTCAAGGAGTTAATTTTTTTTATAAATGTTGCCTCTCTGAAAGGCCTGTGTGTGGAGACTGTGTATTGCCTGAATTTGAAATTTAGCAGTGAAATTCCCTTTTCAGAGAAGGACAAAATTATTTGATTACCTCTTAATGCACAGAATAAGACAGCAAGAATAGTTATTGGAGAAGGAGCCTACATTGTGCTTCTTCTTGGAAGATCACTCAAGATAAATACTATTCATTTGGCAATCCAGTTTTGAAAGAATTGCAGCGTGAGAGAAAGAATTTGCGCAGAGAATCTGAAAATGAGATAGTCCCCAACTCCTGCAGGACTGGCTGAATAGGAGTGATAAGAGAAAGAAAAGGGCTGCCTGCCTGTATTGAATTGCCCACGTGAAAAACTATAGTAAGCAAGCTAGCTGTCCTTGATAAAATCAAGATTGGCAGCTTACAAAGCTGGAATGATGTTTGTTGCTTAATGTTTATAGCTTAACAAAACTCAATAGATTTTTGAAATATGCCTGCATTTAAAGTTTGATTTTGCTTTTTCGGTTGTTTTGTTATTTCTGAATAAAATGGGATTAAGTAGTTAAAGAGGTGGCAGCCACAGAAGGATTGCAGCAGAGACCTATAGAGCTGAAAGGACTTCTGTGAGCGTCTGCCTTCTTCCACCCACTTGTAATTCAATCATGGCTGAAGTTAAGAGGGTTTGGGATCTTTAACTTGATTTTTAAGTGGGATGTTACTAGGCCAGGAAAATGGACATGGAAATCTCCTGAGTAGTATATTTAAGAGAGTTTTTGGACTGATTCTCAGGGAAATGTCTTGTAGAAATCTAAGCATTCTTTCCTTTATAATCAGGTCTTACATTTCCACCATAGTACTGAATTGAAATTTAGTTTCCCAGTCATAAGGTCTTAGTAAACTTCTCAAGCTTTGAGTGAGGCATGATGTTGCAGAGAGTGATGGTTGAGTGAGGCTTTGGTATAAGCAAGCAGGAAAAGTTGCCATGAAGAGAGATTTAGTTGAAGTGACTAGGGTTAGATTTAGAAGTGGAAAAAGAGAGAACATGGTGGACAGAAAGAAATGAAGTGGTGAGAGAATTTAAAAAAAAAAAAAGACACTGTAACAAATGCATGGGAAGATGCACCATATTACTTTGCGGCAAAGAAACGCAAAAATGAAGTGGGGACAAAAGTGAAACAAAGCAGGAGTAGTTGTATATTTACTAACTGGAAAGCTGAATGATGTTACAATTGTGTATAGTTACGGTTTGTTTAGAGTGACTAATCTGAACTAGTAGATATTCTTACCCTTGGATTATGGTTTAGTGTATGAACAGGAGAAGATGACTCTTGGCTCTTCTACCCCTTTAAGCAAATGGGATTCAATGAGTATGACTAGGACTGTGGGTGTCACTGGCCCTTCAAATCTGAAGCATGGAAATATTAAAGACAGCTGTCAAAAGTAGCTGCAAACCTGCATCTTTATTGTGATGTGACTAGTGGAGTTGCTTTAGGAGTGTTTTGTGTAGTGACTGAGCAATCACACTTCCAGCCTCAGTTGCTGGAGTATGTGGATAATTAATACCTCTAAACTTCAGGGCTAATGTGGTTCAAATCAGAAAAAATGAAGCCATTTGAAAACAGTAAAAATTTAAATATTGGACTTAGTAACTTGACTACGGTCACTAACCAACTATGACAGAGTTTGGAGCAGAGCACAGGAATCCCAACTCCTTTTACTTTGCTTTGGCTGCAATGTGCATTTTGATCCACTTGCATTATTTCAAGAGTGGCGGTCTTGTGACCAATGGAACTGGGAATGTTGGTGGACTTGTATGTCTATAACCCTACCTTAATTATCCTTGTACATGCAAGGTTTGTGCAGTTCTTTATGACAAAGAAGTGGGCAGACAGCCCTCTTCCCTCTCCTGTCTTGAATGTTTCGGGATCAAAAAGAAAAATGAGTTGAGTGCAAGAGAATGCAGTCACATTCTGGTCAAAAATAATAGCACTGTAAGTGAACAGGTACTTGGTTCCTGGTAACTTTGAATATTCCAGTTGCCATAACAATACTGACACTGTGGGATATTTTACTTCACATACTTTTAAAGAACTTTGAGTCATGACCAGAAAATTCCATTAGGATTGAAAGCAAACAAAACTGAAAACACACAGTTATTCCTTGCATCCCACAGCCTATATAAAACCTATGGAGGATATGTGTTCTGCGCTCAGATGCAAGTGACTGCGCTTTGACATGAAGGGTATTTTGTTGTTTTGGTAATGCTGTGGCCCATAGAAGCAGCACCTCATTTCTGGGAACTCTTGTCTCCCTGTCCTGGCTGGGAAAAAGTGTTGGTGACTGCCTAAATCTGAGTGATTTTTGGCTTTATCCCACTGTGAAATTCTACTAGTTTGGGTTTAGAGCAGGACCTCTGATCATCCTGCCAGCTGGACCTGACTGAGAGCTTCACATTCTGGCTACTGGTTTGGAAGGTCAGCTACCACTGTGGAGAGGTAGAACATGATAGAACAGCAGTAATCTGGTCACTGTGTGTCCCACACCTTGAATGCAGAGTTCTTGCTCTTGCACTAGCAAAACTGCCTTGCTTCTCATCTTATGTGAATTGGTATAATCTAGCCTGCTTTGATTTCACCAGCTGAAAACTTAGCTAATATATTTCTAGATCTTCTGTTAGAAATGGTGACCTTAAAAACACTACCTGAAAAGAACCAGCAAAATGATGCCTGCCTGTGCCTGCAACCTGGTTGAGTCATTTTCAGAAGGGTGGGACCACCTGGTCCATGTGACCAGTGGTTGAACTTAAAATGATTCAGCTTAGTGGTCAGCACTGGCCTTCCCACTGCTGACCACTTCAGCAGAAAGACCCCCTCTGAAAAAGCGTATCCCACAATCTGAAATTGTCTCCCTGTTTCATCACTGCCAAAAGATACTGTCATGATCTACTCACTTGCCAAAGCATATCTTGCTCCCTCTTGTTTCTTTGATGGACTTGCTTAGTTTCAGTTCAGAAGTCTGTGACACTTGGAAAATATTTGGACAGCACAAAAGAGTGAATTTTATATCAAAATAAATAATGCAGAACAGTTATTGTCATCTGTATGTGAGAAAAAGAATTTCTTCTAAAAACTTCTGTGACATGATAAATCACACTTTTAGTGCAGTGATATTTAGAATTTTCCATCTTGGGAAGCAGTGCGTTTATTTTGAAGTTTTCTGGAGGTTTTAAATTTTGTTCTGAAGTATATATGTAAGTATAATTACTCTGAATTTTTATTTAATTTCCTGTTGAAATGACTATATTTGTGTAATTTAGACCATGATACATTCAAATACCGTGTTTACCAAGGGAAGATTTAAGACTGTTTTATTTGTTAAAGTGAATGTACCTGTAATTCAGAGCCCATTACTGTCATTAAATTCACTAGGCTTTGGGCTGGGCTCTTATGACACACAGCAAAAAATCTTTAGATATTGTAGGTCTTCCTGTATCCAAATAATCTAACAGGCAAGATTAGCAAGCCAAGATCTGTCCTGACCTATTAGTGGTATGCAGCAATCTGACAGATGTTGCCCACCTTAGCAGTAAAAAGCACAGCATATTGTGAGTAAATTTTCAGTCAGGGCTGTTACTTTGTGTTACATGTTTCTTATGCTTGTTGGTTCACTGATCTGGCACTTCCTATTATGCAACATTTTAATATAAATATTTCACAAGGTGAGACTGTTTAATTTTGGTCTCTCTTAGACTGAAGACCTTCTTAGGGTATGCAGACAGCCCACTGAAATGTTTTGAGTTATGAGCCATACAGTATATCATCTGTGTAGTTCTCAAAATGCTATATGAACCCTGGATTTGGTTTTGGACAAGCTAAAACATTAGGGATAAGGTGAACACTTTTCAATTGCAAAAATTGTTATCAATTAGATGTTGAAATTGGGAAGGTCTTGTCATCATCCAGACAATGCTTTTAGCAGACAAATTGCTTGCCTATCTATTTTTTCTTTTTTTCTGCTCAGCTTCACAAATGAATACTATCTCTAGTTGACTTGATAAGGTGTGGAGTGGGCAGGGAAAGGAGCCCATCTACAGTTGCATAGGAACAATACTTCCTGAAAATTATTATAAAATAATAATAATGCTTCTCTTTGCTGAAAACCACCCAGCTCTTCTCTTGGAATTGGTCAGGATGCAAATCCCACTTTTACTGGTGATGGACAAGTGAAGATGCTGCTTCACATGTTAGTCAATGGGAAAACGAACAGAAGCAGGAAAGAAGCCAGTACAGGATAGGCAGCCAGGTCATGGTAATATATTAATAAATGTAATGCCGTGTAATTTCTTATCCCTTTCATCTACATCTTGTTGGTGCCATCTCTGCCACAAAATCGGACTATTACAATTTGGTCCTTCATTTTCTGATACATCATTTACAGTGCAATTCTGGTCTCTGGTGAAATGCCAAGGCCCAACTTGCCAAATCTCAGTGTGCAGAAGTCTGAGACTAGCTTTTCCATAGCCATCAGGAGGTCAACCTGCAGCCTATTGTTGGACTTGAGCTTTTCTTGGGCTCAACAAGAAGCACAGTCAAACCCTATGTTTGGACAAATAATTTCACGGCTTTGCATTCTTTCAATAAGTCATTTTAGGGTTACCTGCTTTTTGTTTTAAAAATCTCCAGCTATTGCTTTCTCCAAGTAGCAGAGTTGCTGTGGAGCTTTCACGTAATCTCGTCATTGTGTGAGCAAAAGCCAAACAAGGATCTCTGTTTTATCTGAAATAACTTTCCTGCATCACACAAACTTGCCTTGTGCTATGAAAATCTCTTCTGATATCAACTCTCTTTAATTTCTTTCCCTGCCTTGTTGGTATGCAGCCCTGTAACTGCATTGTCAGATCTATAAATACTTTCAAGATGTAGAATTTAAGGAATTACAGGATTTAGGTCACATGTATATTGCCTATATACCCTTAATCATCTGAGAGGAGCATAAGTAGTAATGGATCAATAATTCAGAATAACTTTGGAAGCACACTTCAAAATTTTTTTTATTTTTTCCTATGCTAAAATCATAATAGAAGTAAAAGGGGGAGGGGGAAGTAACTTTCAGGCAAAGTATTCTGTTCTGAAAATCAAAAATAATACAATGGCAGTGGATTTGTGGGGTTATGGCCACTGTCTTTGTCTCCCTCCACTTTGCTTTCCAACCATTATCCAGCTGCCTGTCTTTAAAGGAGACATTCTTTATCGGAAATGGAGACTTTGTGCATCTAGAATAAAGATAGAATTATCCTATTTTCTCCTGCCTAGATCAAAGGAGGAGAGAATTGTAAGGATGGGAGGTAGAGACTATTCTATGCTGTTTTGATTAAAATACTTCAGGGCACTCAAATCGAATTCAATCCAGCTCTTGTCTGAGGGAACTGAACAGTTCTGGGATGCTGATGATGGAGATATGCAGCACTTTACATTCCAACCTGACTCTTGTTTAAGCACCTGGCTGGCTGTAAGGAATTAGGGTATGGTTTATAAGCTTTTAAACTTAGTCCAATTTAAAACAAGGCCCAAAGCAGCTCTGCGGTCACAAAATTATCATCTACTGCTTTTTGACTCATAGAAATGGATTGTGTGTAGGTACGCACGTAGGTGTTGAATGGGCTCTTTGATTTATTGGCTCTTGTATGAGCTCCTTGCTGAGTTTTTCCACAGTATCAGACTCTAGGCTGACATCTGGGTGAGAGAATGACATTTGCAGGTGACCAGTCACACTGACCTAGGAACATTTCTCAGAGGTAAGTTATTGCTATCCAGTGGACGGAGCTTTGGACTGAGAAGAGGGAGTTTATCTTTCACCTAAATCACATGATGGGTAGCTCTTGAGACCTTTGGGTTGAATCTTCATATTATTATATGTTCTATCAAGTACCTGATTCAAAAGCTTGTTCATAACTGGTTTATTATCTGCTAGTATGACCATCTCTGGGTGCTGCTGAATGCTCCCACTGGTATTCCCTTTTCCAAAGCACTAGTCTTAACCTGTAAAAGCTCTGGGATCAGTCTAATGGCTGTTCCACTTGCTTAAACAAAACAAAAAAATGAACTGTCTTTTTTTGTTTTGGTTTCCCTCCAAGTAACTTAGAGTAGTCTTCTTGCCTCAAGTTTCCCTACAGGTAAGAAGATCCTACTACTAAGATTTCTGTTAAGCAATTGTCTGGCTGATATGTAAAACAGTTTTACTAAATAGTGCCTCTGGGTGGATGCTGCAGGGATGGACTTTGTGTGCTGTAGCTGCACAGGAGATGCTTGTTGGGTGTATTAATTTGCAAGACAAGACTAATGACTTGTTCTGGCTTTCTTAGATGTTTTTTGTGGATTCTGGAGGACTGGATGAATGAAAGTGTGTGCCAGTGTACCAAACCAATAAATCCTATGTGGTTTATTTCTTCTCCCTCCCCTATATCTCAAGCTTTCAACTTCTAGGAATATTTGTTCTTGCATGAGTGGAATCAAGGTCATCGTAGGAAATGTCTGATATTTCTTGGTGTTATGGTGTGACTCATTCACTTAATTTGACTACAGAGTGTTGCTCAAGATGACTTTCTATGCGAAAAAGATTCCTTCTTCTGTGCTGCTTGGGGGAAGACAGATGCTTCGTACTGCTGTAGATGTGAACAGAAGACAGTAAGGCTGAGCTTGCCTTTCACCCAGTTACGCCTAGTCTGTATGGGGGACTTGCTGATCCTATCTCAGGTGATTTGAGCAATGGAATTTCCACCATATTCTGTAGGAAGACCTCCCATTTAAGTAGGTCTTTCTGTAGCAAAGGTAACCTGAGTCTCAAAATAAGGATTTCCTTTTTTATTTATTTTTTTCTCTATGCTTGTAGCAAAATTAGTTAGAAATGACAGCAAACCCCAAATTATGTAGACTTGTTATGACTTTTGTGGAGGGGCTGGACACAACCTGTTTGATTTAGCTTTTAAGGAGACTTGTTTAGAATAGAAGTGGAAGGTTTGGTCATGATTGCAGGGTTTGAACCATGTAAGGCTTTACTTATCTGTGTAACAAAACCAAGTTAAAGGAGCATTACTGTACTAAAAAGTCAGTATGTTTGGCATGTAACTGAATATATATAAAAAACTTTAAAAAATGCTCCATAACACTCAGAAAATAAACTGCAGACTCTTAAGTTGTCAAATGAGGAACAAACTACATACATTTTAAGCCTCCATGAGGGATTTTTTGTACATGTCAGACAAAGATGTTTTAAACTGAGAAATTTTAGATGAGTTTTTGAATGGGTTTCAAGCATTCTCTCTAAGAAACTGTACTTTTGTAGCCTTTCTTCTGCCTCTTGAGAAATTTGTACAAATTTAACATTATAGTACTATGGTTGTTTTTCTTATGTAGCTCTACACTGGCTGAATTCAAAATCTATGTGATCTAACAGTTCTGTAGTACTCCTGCTCAGAGTGTTTGTACTTCATCTTTTTCCTTTTAAAATGTATGCAGTGGTATAATGATGCTCTTGACTTTGGCAGAGATCCTTTTCTAATAATTTCGAACATTTGCTTTGATTTTTTTTTCTTATCCCTCATGGGCATTTAAACTGTAAACCTGGTGATTTCCAGCTTTCAGGTCCAGATGTGACCATGGAATGCTTGCTGATTACAGGCTGGGCTGAGGCCAGGGTGAGCAGCCTTCTCCCTGTGTGGTTTGGTTTCCACCAAGCAGAAACTCATGGGCATGTAGAGGGCTGGAGGTGCTGTGTGCTCCAGCTAGGGACTAGTGTTGTCTATTGTGTGCATAACTTGTAGCACCTCCCCTGTGGCTATAGCTACAGTCCCAAGACAACTGTGGTCCTAGGTGCTCCCTCCTGACACTTTGTTCTCATTGTAATTGATACTAAACCTACATGGAAAGGGGTGCAAGTGTGTATAAACTTATGTAGATATACATAAAAATACATAGTAATTCCTTGATTGTTCTCAAGTGTGGTGGGTTTTCATATATCCACTTGTGTACAGCAAGATGTGTGTTTATACATACACATATATACACACACAAAAGATGATTCTTTTCTCTTGTTTTCCTTTTCAAATCAGGTACAGCTTTTCAACAACATAGGATCATCCACAAGGATGGATGTTTAAAGCAACAGAAAATAAAGGGTCAGGGAAAGGAAAAGAATAGAAGAAAAAAGTTAAATACTTGAAGAGAACATTATCTATAAACTTTTCTTTGACTTGAAAAGAATTGGGAGCTAAATTCAAACAAACCCTTCTGTGGCTTGTAATTACATGAGTATAACCTTTCCAACGTGTTTTTGCTTATTACTTGATTTTAGTCCTTGGACCCTCTATTCATAAATATGCAGCTAATATTTCATCTCTGGGTTGGTGTGTTTAGTTATATGTAAAAGAGTGTCAGTAGGTATAATTACCATGTTAGGGGAATAGAGGAAGACTGGAGCAAGAACAGTGGACAAAAAGCTGTTGAAAGTGTAAGTTAACAGAAGAATGGAGATTAATCTGTTCTGAAGGTAATATTATCTTCTTCCTTCCATACCTAGCCCCTGGAGGCTAGTCGTATTCTGGGTATACAGGTATGCAATGTTGTCCCCTCTCTTTTGGGATTAGGGAAGGCATCAGCTTCAGGACTTGAACTTGGGTCTTGCCATTTTTTGGGTGTATTTTTTTTATTCCTTTTTCCTTCTCTCTTCCCCAGGGCTGGACTGATGAAAGTATTTTGGCATGTTTCAGGTATTTATATAAGTGAGGTAAAATCTATCTATGGTTTTTTATTCGTATTGAGTTAGCTCAGTGGCTTCACATGAAAGCAAGAGAATTTTGTGCTGTGTATTTCTTCATTGACCCTTCTTTATCCCTCCCAGCAAGAGGCAGTGCTGGAGGTCCTCGCAGTAATTCACTGCTTCACCCCACTCTTCTCTTATTTTGGTAGTTACCTTTATGGAGGATAAAGCAGACAGGTAGCTACAAATTGTTGATGCAGGCAGAAGTCAATAAAAAGGCAGGGAGTGAGATTGAGGAAGGCAGCTATAGATTTCTTTGCTTATTTCTTGTGAGTTTTTCAGAACTTGTGTGATTCACTCTTGTCAGATACTATTTTGAGCCAAGCAGAGATGAACACGTTCCCATAGTGAATGAAAAAGGCTATCTGCATTCTTGCTTTTTTCCCTTGAAACTCTTGAGCCTTCGTTTTTAGCAGATCTCTTCATGATAAGGTATGAATGGGAGGTGGCAGAGGTGGGAGAGATTGTCTCTGCTTTTCTACGATGAGATGCTCCACTGAAAGCCTGTAAGACAGAAAGGCAAACAGGCATCCAAAAAGTGCATAAACCAGGGAAGAAAAGGATTTTTTTTTGTGCAACTGAAAGTGAAGTGTTGATTACAAGAGTGCCTGGACAAAGAAGAATTAATCTGAATATCAGTGAGAATTGTCTTAATTTTTATATTGAATTGAATCTAAATGTGTATTGGAAGGAAATCGATAAAAGTTCAAGTTGTTTGCCTTTAAAGTCCAGTCTGGAGAACAGGGCTGGTCAGTAACTTGCATGGACCAATCCTGTCTTAGCTTTTTATGTGGACTGGTTTAACTTTATGGACATTTTCTGTCCTTAATTCCCAACCATTTAGTATTACTGTCTATTTTAACTTTTTAAAGGGTACCTGAGAACTTGTTTTACTGAAAGTTTGATTTGGATGTGATTTGTTTCAATTATCTAGAAGCTTTCTTGATCTGTCTGGTCTGATTTGCTGGGGGGGGGAGGGGGAGCAGTTTATGTTAATTTTCTTTGCGGAAAGTGAGGAGGAGATGAAGAGAAATTGAGGCTTCATTTTTGCTTTCTCAGTGTTGAAGTCTTGGAAAATGAGAAAAGTCAGCCTTTTATGTCATACTAAGAGAAGCAATAAGATAAGCTGGAGGTGGAGAAGGTCTTTTCAGCCATCCACAGGGTAGGAAGCCCAAAAGCTTTTTCTTTGAGTACTGGCCCTTTAGGGACAGGCAGTGCCAAAGAGCAGTAGGGTAACACAGTCATGCAGGAGAATTAGCTCATTGCTTTGCTCCTGCCCAATTGGATTACCTGCTTACTCATCCGTTCTCCTGAGCAGATGTCAGAGCAAGGAGGTGACAGAGGAATTCATTAATACTGCAGGAGGTCAGTAAGCTTGCACAGGAGAAGCTGAAAGGAATAAGAGATCCTCTGTGTGACTATGTACAGACACGTGCCTGTCCCTGCCCTCCCCTGGGCCCAGTAGAATTTGCTTTTAGAAGCAATTACAGCAAGCCTGCTCTCTTCATGGAGAGCGCCGGTGTTGCTCCCTCCTCTGCTGAGGGATTGTGTGGCTGACAGCTTGCATCACCCCAAGAGCTTGACAAGAGTGCAGGGAACCAGAGGCAATGTGTATCCTGTAGGCACCTCAAAGGTGCTTATTTTAGAGTTGCAAGACAAGCAGTTGCTTGTAAAGAGCACAAGTGTTAATCCTCCCAATGGGGAGGGAGGAAGCTGTATTCCTGGAGGGACTGAAATCTGCTGCAGCTAATGCAAAGAGGCACCTGCTACAAGGAGGAACAGTCTTCCTCTGCTGTTCCATCTCTGAGCAGCAAGGATGTGAAAGCTCTGTACAGCTAGGCAAAATTTGAATTCTACAGAGAGTTGGTGTGGAGGTTTGGGATAGAATGTTTGTCTCTGGCAACCCAAACTTGGTTCATTTTGACCACTCACAAGATGAATTGGGTTATCACCTGGATGGGAAACTGCATGTGTTGCCTTGTCCTCTTTCTTTTTTTTTTTTTTTTGTGTGTTTCCCTGTAGCATGGTCTCTGGGAAGCAGACACATAATTAGTTCAGTCTTCTCAGTCCTTTATGTGGTGCTGCCAACTTACTTACAGTGGCAACATGTAAATGTAAAGAAATACATTTTGACTGTCTTCCAATAGATTTTAGCCCAGAAGTTTACAAGTCAGCCATCTCCTCTTTCTGGGGGAGGAGATATTAATAGAGAGGTTATGTGTTATACTCTTCCAGGAATTGATTTCCCTTAGCCAGATCATAAGAGGACAGGGAGCTGCTAGATACTGTGGGCAAAGGAGGGGACTATTTATTGAGAAACCTTTAAGGAAATTCTAAATACTACAAAAGGTGTTGCAATGAATTTGCTGAAGGCTTGGAAGGATGTAATGAGATGTGATAATAGGAAACTGAGCATAGCAATATACACTTAAATACCAAAAAACCCTTTGCAAGCTATGAGACCTGTTTATGTTACTAAGGAGTTGGCTGCTTAATCAGTATGACAGTGGGATGAAATAATCGGGGAAGCCAATGAGAGTAGGCTGGAGAGACTGGTACTGAGAGTATCAGATAAATGGTCGAATAAGTTTTCTCTGATTATTTGCATGGGTCTAGTGGTTGTGTCAAATGCTCCACTAAATAACCCACAGCATGTTTATTTTACAAGTTAGTGTTGACTCTAGTGGTAGGACGGAATGCAAAGAGGTGCAGCTCTGAGAGTGTTAGTTGACTTTGTGTATTTCATGCGAAGGAGCAAGGGTCAGATAGAGGAACAAATTAATTGAGGACTTGAAGGTAATATAAGCCACATCCATGCAACGTTGCCCCTCCAAAGATTCAGCCAACTGGGTTCAAAACAGATTTAGCTCAGATGGAAGGGAACAGTGATGCAACAATCTATTTCCAGTCCCAGCTAGGTATCTCCACAAGATGTCATGCTGTGCCATGCAGAAGTCCCATTCTGTTCAGAGACAGTTTAAGGCGCCCTCCACTGTATTCCGGCGCATGCAGTAGCTGTGCCTGGTCATGTCATAGCAGGACAAGCTCAGGTAAGGAATAAACAGCTGTGTATTGTGAGCATCTGCCAATGTGCATGTCCATGGAGTCAGAGCATGTTTTGCAGAGGTGAACTAGCTGCCCATTCAGTTCTGCACTTGTGAAAGTCTTGTTCAAGAGAATACAAGATTGGCAAGAGGGAACTGAAATCTGAATACTACTTTTATGGTAGCTAACTAGAGAAATTTATGTGAGTTTAAGCTATATGTTGAGGAATAATCTAGACCCCTTTCTGAGCATCAGTAGCTCAACCAGACAAAGCACATTGTTCAGGAGCTGTCAGAGGGGATAACTTAGCCCCACTTTTTCCCTCCCTAGTAACACTTGCTTAGCCAGTACATCAAATTCAGATAGCATTAAGTCACATTGCATCAACTCTTTTACGTCACTTCTATTAGATATTTTAAGTGACAGTGTTGTATGTTATTGCTGAATTTCAATTTTCCAGTAGTCACTAATGTATGTCCTTGTTTTTGGTTACCTTGGTGCAGCTTGATGGTATGTAGGTATCTGTACCTAAGCCTGGGATTGCTGCCTAGGTGTGCCTGTCCTTGTAGGTCCATAAAGCCTTTGTGTTTCTTAGGAATGAGGCATCATGCCAGTGCAATGCCTGAGAAATAAACTTGAGATGGGAGCCTTTCATTGCTCTGCCCAGGGGACCAGATGGAGCAACTGATGAGACAAGTTTAAATGGCTAAGTGTGTGCAGCTTGGTTAAGCATTGACTGAGGGTGGGCATGTGAACTCTGGCAGGTACTTCAAGGGCACTCACACCAACCAGTCTGTCATGCCTTTTAGGCAAGGCTCCTTGTCAGGAAGCAGGGATGGTGCCTACTGGGGAACTGGGAAAGCAGAAGATGTGCTGTTGCCTATGTGCCCTTTAGGAACATAACCCATCTGTTTGGAGCACCCCAGCAGATCTCCTGCCATTTGTGAGTGAATGGGACAGAAAGAGCTTACCAACATAGCAGGTCTTCACTGATTTAATAATTGGTTTTGGATATGCTTGTGCCATAGTGGCTGGGCTATTACTACTGCTTGTCTGCACAGGCAAAAACAGGCCCTGCTGCATTCCGTGAGGTTGAAGTGTTTTGTGCATTTAAAAGCAGGGGTAATTGCCTATTGTCTATACACAAGCTGCCCAGCAATTTCTCTGTCTCTTGCAAACTGTTTGTGGATAGAGAGGACTTTTTGCCAAGGAAAGTGATGATGTGATGATATATTCAGTGTGATATAAGAGGATGAATGAGAGACCAGTAAGAGAGGGGAAATAAAAAAAAACAACACCAACAAAAACAAAAAACCTCACCAAAAACCCAACTCAAAACAGCCATTGCCTTTGTAGTGACTCTTCCACACAGCAATGCTTGTGTTGTAGTACTGACAAAGGTTGGATTGCCATATCTTGAAGTACTGGTCTTGGGCTTCAAGTGTCGTTCCCTTTTACTTGGTGCAACTTCCTTTCTTGGTGCTCAATGCCATTCAGACCAGAAGCTTGCAGAACGGAGTGGCACTGCTGAGGCTGGGCACAGCCCTGATGCATGGGAGTGAAGTCTGCAGTCCCTCCTGCAGCAGGTGACAGTTACGGTTGCTGCTCCATGTGCAACTGCCTCTGACATGCATGGTTTTCTTAGGTGTCTCACAGCCTGCACAACAGGCTACACCGGAGAACAGAGCATCTTGTCCAATATAAATGAGAGTGACTCCCATCATGCCTACAAGCTGTGCTCAGGACCTGCCTCTCTCCCTGCAGGACCCTCCCAGCTCCCTGTGCATGTCCCATGCAGGGTGGGGTGCGTGCTGCTGCCTGGTGTGCCCAGAATGAGAGGTGTTTCTTGTGAAAGGCCCATTTATGGGAATCTGAGGTTAAGGACGATCAGGGAAGAAAATCTAGAAAAATTACCGTATTCCAAAACTCAGAGGAAAGGATTGGGGAGGAGATTGCTATTGTACAGATTAAATGAGAGGGAAAAATTTCCCTTCACTGCTTTATTTGAACTCCTTTATACTTCAGAGTTCTTTCTTGTGTTGAAATAAGGTGGGTGTGATAATGATATTTTCTTTTGTTGTATGTTGGTTAACAACTTATCACTGTATCATAGCTACTAGATTAACCTCTGCTTACCAGTGGAGACCTGAGAATTGCTCCATAGACCCCTGAGATCTTAAGAGATAAGAAGTTACTTTTAGAGCTGAACTAGGGGACTACCGTCTTGGGGTTCCACTAGTTATGCAGATGTTACGAAGATAAACCATTGAACCAAATGATGAAATGTTAAAGTCTGATCCTTAGAGAACTTGTGTGCCTGGGAGTTGAGCATTAAGAGCAATTTAATCTTTTGCTGCTACATCAAGGAACGAAATCAGAGACTGGCCCTGGCACAAGGGAAAAATCAGCTCCAAGGAAGAAATCAATTTATTATTGAATAAATGAAAAGATTGCAGTATTCATTGCAACTATGCCTTAATGGACATACTACAATTGTTCTTAAGCATCCTTCATCTTGAAGGATCCCGAAGTGCTTTCAGAATTGTGTGGACAGGAGGATTTATTTAGCTTGCAACTGATGTTTTGTCATTTAACAGCACACTAATTCAACTTATGCAGTTAAGGACAGGAATGAAGAAAAACTTTCCATCTGATTCAGACTTCAAAGGAAATAATTACTGATGTTGGAAAGCAGCCAGGATATCTGAACTAACCTTGCTCATGAGATCTTTAAAAAAACATGTTGGGAAAGCCTGCACTTTTCATGTGTACCAGGGATGTCCTTTTCAGTGACACTGCAGCCTCTAGTAATTGCAATCAATATAGCTTCAGGTTAGAGAACTGACTGATGCGAAGTTACCCCATTTGCCTACTGCAGCAGGATACTTCCACGCAAAGGTATTGCTTTATTACTGATTCAGAAGGAAACGTTTCTAGAAATTTTCAGCTCCTTCTGCAGAAACCTGAGATCTGGAGGTTACCCATCCAAGAACATTTTCCTATTCAAAGTGTTATTCTATGTTTTAATTAAGTCTGTGTAACTCAGGTGGGAGAAATAATGTGTGTTTAAATTCAGTCAACAAGGAAATCTAGAATACTAAAAAGAGATGGCATTTGTTGCACACAAGTCTATCAAGTATGGTAGTTGGTAGAAATATCTGATGAGGATGGTCTTCAGACGGAGAAGTCCCCGCTGCCTAACTGTTTATGAGGACAGATCTGTTTAAGGATTTGGAACCACTGAAGCTTGAGGAGAGAGCAATTGTTGTATGGTGCCATGGAAAGTCTGTATGTGAAGCCACTGCGTCCTCTCTGGCTTGTCAAACTTCTCTAGAACACTGGCAGTGGCTCCCACATTAGTATCTTGCATTCCGGTGCGTATGGTACACTTGCAGTTTAGTGTCTAAAAATAAAAAAGCAAGGTGGAACAAAAATCCTTCATCAGCAACTTTTTTGGATTTCACTAGGAAAAACTGTATTACTCTGAACTTTGGTGACTGCAGCTTTATTTTGAGATGTGCTAAACATCTCTGCCAATCAGATCCAGCAGCAGCACTCAACCAGAAGCTTGTCAGATAATCTCCTTTAAAGCAGTACCTGCCTGTGATGGGGTCTCCAGTCTGTTCCTTTTCATTCCTCTTGTAATAAAATCTGGCATTCCTGAGGCAGTTATGCTGTGCTCAAGATCCAGTTGTTTTTTCTAAAATGTTTAAATGCAATAATCTCTAATCTGCATATTATATTAACATATGGAAAGACAGCAAACAAGCTGCCAGGAGGTTTATGGGATTTCTTCCATCCTCAAACTGACAGGGCCTGTTTAAATTGGATCTGTAATGGCAAGAGACATGGGTTTGCATAGACACATTTTATTCTCCTAAGGAATAACAAATAGGCAGCAGTGTCATACATGTCGATTCCAACAGGGAGCTTTCAAGGTTAACCACCAGGGCTCCCTTACTTGTGGCTGATGAAGTTGTCAGTTTCTCAGGGGAGGTACAGCTTCACAGTTTATCTGGGGAGAGATGCCATCACCCTGCATGCTGGAATCTGCCTTGGAATTTGTTTTGGATTGTTCTCATGGGGAAGCCTATGCAATCAGCCCTTTGTCACTGCGCATCTCCTGCTCTCCTTGTCTCCTGTCCTGTTGTCTTACTTTTATTTGGGATTGTGAAATAACCTGAGACATGATGTGACCCAAATGATCTTACATAATCAGACTGCTGGCTAGCCAGTGGGACTTGGCTATGAAATCATGAGATCCAGATCATTGTAACCTTCTTTCACAGACCTCTTGCTTCATGCAGCGTGTGAAGAATACACACTGAGTTTAACTGGACTATGGAATTTTTATGTATAGGAAAAACTTCTGCCCCAGTTGAGATTGAAGCACTGTGTGAGACTTTTGGAAGCATCAACATGTGTTATCTATTCCACGGTTGCCTTAAATAATATTTCACTAATGGCCAGAAACCTCTGTAAAGGCTGGTGCTATGCCACTGCTTACCACAGAGACAGAAATGGAGGTGGAGTCCAATGCCTCTGGTGTCTCGTAATGAACAACAAGATTCAGCAATATGCAGGCAACTGTGTTACAAAATAAATGATGAGGAAGGATGAAGCAAACCAATTGAGGTAGCTTGTGCTAGCGTAAACCATCTATATTCACAGCTGCTTTGTATATTGCATGTTTGGTGTATAAAATATAATGATAAATAGCTCACGTGGCTTTCTGTATCAGAAGTGAAATCCTGTGGCCCCACTGACCTCAGTGGGAAGTTTGCTTTCAAAGCAGTGGGCTTTAGCTAGGTCATTCCAGTTTTCTTGCTCACAAGAGGTAAAATTTTGAGCACTCAATGTATCTGTCTGCTGATGCATGTTGTAGAAATGGCAAAACCTCCAGTATCCTAGAGAAATGTATGTAGGCTCTACGTCAGAGGCCACTGATGTAGGTTTTGTTCAGTTGCAAAGGCAATTCTGCTGGCTGAGCCTGCAGTCGTGGGCAAGTTACTTGACTCAGTCATGTAACACAGGAGCCATGATAATGAAAACCTATATTTGACAAATATGTTGTGAGGTCTAATGTAATGTAGTATGCAGAGCAGTCTGAGAGGAAATATGGGGGGCAGGAAGCTGTAAATCGTGGCTGTATTGACAAACAAATGACTAGCAACTTATGTCATCTTACCTATTCAAAGTACTCAACCTTATAATCCATATAGAAGAATCAGTGTAATCAATTGTATGTATTAGTTTGATTCATTTCATATAGCTTAGTACACATAATAAAGGAGAAAAAACATTTATATTTGACATGTTATAGAAAAATCTGTTGTAGCTAAACCATTGTTATTTGAACTGAAATGTGGTTACAATACCAGAGTTGTTATATATTATACAAAAGCTTGGTTTTTTGGTGATAACTTAAAGCACTGAGAAGTGTCATGGTTTGGATATGCTCAGAGGGTGGATGTCTTCTGTATTCCTACCTGCTCTGTGGCTGTCTCAGCTGAACATGGTCTAAGATGACTTTTGACTGTTGTGTCCTGTTGTGTGAGCCACCCCACCCCCCCCCCAAAAAAAAAACAAACCCTCCCACCACCAAACAAATCTTGCTTCCAACCCCAAACTGGGGAGTGAATCCTAAGGAGTTTGCAAAGAAACAGAGAAGTCCTTTCATTATTGCTTTGATTTGTTTCTGAAGGAAATACGTTTCTAAAAGAATTTGTCAAGGGTAGGGGACATTACCTGTTATTTGCCTGAAGAAATAGGCTGGCTAGTCACTCTGCTGTTGAAACTTTTCCACAGATTTTTTTCCTCCTTGCAAGCAGTTATTTCAGCCATAAAGAAACAATGTACTTTTTCCTGGATAATATTTACTTTGCAGAAGGAATAAATATATGTAAGATAAAAATTGAAAATAGGATGACAGATAGTAGGCAAACACAACAATGTTGTGGAAAAAAATAACATCTTAGCATTGAGATCAAGATGTTGTTGCAGGAAGCGTCATAATTTTGAAATTATTTGCTTGGGTGTGATTAATGTGTTGACAAGAATTAACGTTGTCTTGGGGCTCTTTTTGCCCCGTTTTCCTTAGTACTTTTTTAGAGGAAACTCAGATCATGCATTTCTAAGTTGCCTGTTCTCACTTCTGATAAAAGTTTCAGTTATGTGGATACTAAAAGCTCCCAACTCCACTGTTCTGCCTTTATCTCATGGTTTATTGTATGAGAAGGTGGATGCTATATGACTGTTTCAGTCTGGGGCTTTTAAAACAGTGCAGGATTCACTGCTATCAAAGATAACATGAGCTCAAGAAAACCTGACATATGCACGCTGTAGTGGCTAAACACAGTGGTGGCATATATTTTATAAATATTCATATATATGTGGATTCTGTTTTTGAGTTGTCTCATTTTTGTGTTAAGAAACATTAAAAGTTTTCAGTCACTTTATACTTTTTTAAAAAAAATCACGTTGGATGATTACTCAAAAGCAATTTTTCCCTAGAGAGCTATAAGCACATGAAAAATAGAAAATTATCCACAGTAGCTATTACTTCTTCAGGGGGTTTAAAGGGATTCTGTGTTCATTCCTAAGTGAAATTATGCAGAGGAGAACTTGAAAGAAAATTTTTCACTTTACCAAAATTTTTCGTGCTTTGGTAAACTTTTCCAAGGGAAGAGAGAAATCCCATTACTATTGCTTTCTAAAGTGAGTCTTGACAAGGCAGTAGTATTGCAAATATTTGTGAGGATCGTTCTCTGCTTGGAAACCAAAGCTGAGTGAGCTTTTCTATAGTTATTTCTGCACCTTTTGATCTAAATGCTTATTTGAGAGTATGTCTTCCTCCTAGCCATGTGTTATCTGGCAGACTTACAGAATCCAGAACTATTCTTGCCAAGTGAAGAGACCCTTCCTTATCCTCACCCCACTGGCAGGTTTAAGTATCACACAAAACACTTTCTAGCCTGCGTCCTGAAGAAAAGAAAATATGAAAAGTATCTTGCAGCATGACCTTTTCACAGCCAGGATTTAGGGATATGCCCAGCAAGAAATAAGGACATGGCTTCAGCAGAAATATTACTTATGTACTAATATGACCATCATTTACTGGGAGTCTGGACCTTGATTAGTTGTTGAGTTGGGTGCAAAAGATCATACATAATACCCAGGTATCTTACAGCAATAGAAGCAGCAGGGTGAGATGCAGATCACTGGTTGTGTCTTAGCTGCACTGGTAGTGTGGGAGGGGAGGGGAGATTTTTTTTTTTATTATTGTGCCAGAGATTTTTGTCTCCAGTATAAATCATTGGTATCCAAAGTGGGTGTCAGTGTTGAGGTAGTGGGAAAGGGAAAGTAACCACCCACCTCAGGTGGTTGTTTTGGATAGTATTGAGGAAGGGGATATTTTTTTTTTTACTTGATCCAGTAGATATGATTTGGAGTCCAGAGACCTGGGGGTCTTGTTCACATCTCTAACTTGCAGTGCACCTTGAGAGAAGTTTTTCCTGCATCTTTCTGTTTCTGTATCCCTTCCCCTAGAACAGAGATAATAGTTGTAGAAGACACTTAGGCCACTCAGTTTTGCAATCACGTCACTACTTTTCCACCAGTGCAACTACTAAAAGCATTAGACTTACACTAGCATAAGAGTGAAGTAATGCTCAGATGATTCAGGCCATTAAGGTTTTAAGCTTTCCGTAAATACACTAAGTATGGTGATTATCTGGGGCTTGGATTTGGACACTGAATAAAATGCAAATGTAACATCCGGGCAGTGTTGCTGGATACTTCCTTCGGAGAAGGGGGAGCCGGAGAGGGTAATGCAGGGATAGTGTTGTTGTTTGATTTTTAGCCCTGAATGTTATGCCTCCCTGAACCCACTTAGCAGAAACTTCTTAAAAATAGTACTCTTGCTACTCTTGCTTGTTTTCAGTTTGTTGCAGGGTCATGTAGCTTGGTGTACCAAACTGATCATGTGGATCTTTTGAATGCTGTAAACATCATGGCTTTATTACTATCTAGGACAGAAGGTTGGTTCTCTGTCCATGATGATGCATTAGATCCTTGATCACGTATCTATACCCTTTACTTCTAGAAATAGCTGTGCACAGTGTGGTGAGAAGCATGGTACTATATGAAGAGTCCCTGTGTCTTTGTTTAGGAGGGGAACAAGGCACTAAGATGGAATAGTGCTTCCCTGTGTGCCCAGTGATGCAGTGGTTCAGTCTATGGCCATAAATTGTGTTTTAAAATTAATTTATCTTAAAATGCCTTCTCTGAATAATAATTTTGAGGCTATTTAGTCATAAGATTGAAAGGGGCACCCTTCAGATGCAAGAGGATGTTATCTCATTTGTGCACTGGCTTCAGGAGGTGGTGTGGCTCGGGAGATAAAGCTGCAGGCTGTTCCCCCGAGGCCCGTGCTGTTTGGGCTCCCTTACTTCAGAGTGCTGGGGGTTAAGAGCCTGACAGCGAGGTGCCCGGGGCTGGAGGATGTCAGTACTCTACTAGCAGCAATGCTGAAAAGAAATCGGCTGCCGCAGGCAGCGGGAGGAGGGGAAGGGGGCAGGAATGGATCAGAAATCTGCACAAGCAAGTGCTAGGGAGAGCTGTTACTATCTGAGGGGCCTTGCACTCTTATCCCAGCACTGCTCCAGAAAGGGCTCACATCTTGTTCATTATATAGTGTCAGCTTCCTCAGTTACGCTGTTGGTGGCTTTGGTAAATCACATAAAATGCAGGGTGTATGTCAATTAATGAACTAAAGCTTTTCACGTACAGGGAGGATAAATGCATATGTAGGGTATATCACTACTTGTTTTGGTACTATTTCCACCTACAGGAGACTCAGGGTGGAAGACGGCTTCCTTGGAAACACCTATTGCTTTGTAATCTGATTAATGGTATATTTAATGGCTCCCAGGAAGAGAAGTCCTCTAGTGGAGGCTGTCAGAAAAGCTAGGTTATGTACATCAAGTATTAAGTCTTTTGCAGAGCTTAAAAAAAAAAAGTGGTGCTTCCTCTGATGCATGGGTAGCAGAGGTACGTGCTTTTGCAGAAGATCTTGAATGCTCCTCCCTGCTGTTTCTGTGGAGTCTTAACTGACCATGTTATGTGGTGTAAAAACAGCCAGCGAGTCTGAATTGATAATGCAATTGCTGATACTTTTTTTTATTGTGTTATCCACTTCTTAGCAGAAGCTACAATATTTGCTGCCTCTTGAAACTCCTTTTGCATTTACTCCATTGTGCTGAATTGTTGTCTTCTACACTGCAGCAGGAATAGCCAGTGGACAGACATTGCTGGCTGTCGGTGCTTTGCAGTTTGCGTGTGTCAGCACTGAGAAGGGAAAAGGGTGTTCAGTGTTTTGCAGTCAGTAGGTTTATGCTTGATCCTATAAAGGGGCTTTACTGGTCCAGCTGTCTAGAAAGGACAGGGAATGTTTTCCACCTTTGTGCAAATAGGCTTCTGGCAGTTAATTTTTCCATCTTTCTCTGGAACAGTGCAGATTAGATTGAGTTAGAGATAGGCCTGGTACAGCCTACAGGCCATTGGCACTCCCATTGTCATTGCATTATCCCAGATGCCTGATTTCATGTCCCCTTCACAATGACAGGATTAAAGCAATTGCCAGATTTGGGGAGAAAGAATTCTATTTCTTCTGGTCAGATTGTCAGGCTCTTTTTTTTTTATCAGCTTTCACTGTGGAAATGGGCATGGCTTGTTTCACAAGATTATAGGAGGCTTCTCTTTAACACGTTCTCTCTCTGAGAGAGATGAGGTAGTGGTGGTATCCTCAATCTCCACTGTTCTTGCATATTAGAGACAGGCTGCAGTTTTTTGGAAGCAGTTTGCTGTAAGGTGTTGGAAGTGTTCTTGAATGGAATAGGTGTCCTGGGAAGCCTGAGCTGCACACTTGTTGAAATGTACAGTTGGATGCATTGCTGGACTCAGTGACCCAGATGACAGCTTCCAAACCGATGTTCCAGTATTCCTAAAACAATAAAAAGGATTGTTTATGTCTGTCTTAATCTTACTTGGTTTAGAGTCACTCATTCAAGGTTTGTCTCTTGTCATTTTTTTCAACGTCTTGAACCAAGGAAAATGTTAGTTAAGTTCTTCCTGCTGGAACGTATGGTGGGAATTAACATTGCATTGTGAACACAGGAAAGGAAAAGGTTATCTGAGCTAGTTTGAGATGATTCAAAACCTAGCTTTACCTTCTATTTTCCATCCCTCTGACTTGCCTCGAGGAAGGTGCCTGAAATTATTTCTCCATGGCCTTTGTCTGAAATGGATGCTGGGGTTGGTGCTGTGTGCGTGTATGTCCACTTATGTGTGTGTTAAGTTGGCATGTGGGCTTGGGGGAGAGAGTGAAGCTTAGTAACAGCTTGGGGTGAACAGGGTGTATGGAGTCTGGCTCTACTACCCTAGTCCCATGTTGCTGACCTCTGACAATCATGCAGAGAGGACTGGAGGCTGCATCAAGTTATACATAGGCATTAATAATATTTTTGCTTTCAGTAGTCACTCTCCTAAAATTTTTCCAAGGTTGAATATTTGGATTAACTGCTTCAGTGATGACTTTCTACAATATTCTACATGTTGTCAATGATGTAAAACATTCAAAAGCTAGTGTCCCTTCCTTTTAAATGACAAGGCACTAGTGGGACAGGTTTTCTATAGAAGTGGAGAGCTGCAGATACACTGATCAGGGCAGTACTGGTCACTGTAGGCTTGGCAAACAGCCTCTGTAGACACTTTGGCATACATTGGTGTTGACTGAAAGTGCTTCTGGGGTGTAATTCTGTGGGCTGCAGTCAGTGGTGAATTTTGGGACGATCTTTTGGAGCCAGGTATATATGCCTCGCACAACTGTATACTCCATTCCTGAGGGCCTTGCTAACGAGGCTTACAGCTTTGTTGAGCCTTGGAGATGGCACCTCTCCTTAGACCTGGAGAGGCAGGACTGATGTAGGCAGTAGAACTCAGTCTGTGGAAACTTATCACTGCCACAGTATCTCGTATGCATCACTAGTTAGAGGAAATCTAGTGTGTGTGTGATGTGAGAGCTGGGAAATGCGGAGAGGGCCTGGCAAAGTTTAGTAGAAAGCCCACCAACCTCCACCTGAGAGCACGTACCCATGTGCACAGTGCTCTTTCTGCTGCAGGTTTATGTAACGCATTTGCAGGACTTCATTTTCCACTAGATTGAAAGCAAGGCCACTGTTGATTTTCTCCAAAAAGATCTATTTGAAAGTGCAATTGCCTGGAATTACATGGTGGCAGTGAGAGGCCAGACCTTGCTGTAAATAACTTTATTCTCAGCCAAACACATTGAGCTCTGTTGTCTACTGCTTTTTCTTTTTACATGATTTCAATTGAAGAGAGGGTTTTCTGGTATCTTTCTTTTATGCTTTGTTTATTCTTGTCAGGAGCTGATTCTCATTTTCCTAGCTTTCCTGCTCTTGCCAAATGACATGATTATGGTGGACAGGGCAGCTCCGCATTCACCATAAAATTTCTGTGGTTTTTTTATAGCACAAGGCTATATTAGGACTGATATACCTTTGCCAGTGAATGTACCTTTGCTGGTGCTTTGTCTCACTACCGTGCTGGGGGCAATGGCAATATATAGGTTTCGGTGGTGATTAGCATCTTTGCGCCAGTGAGTGGCATCACAGCAATGTGGGCTTGTATTATTAAATGAGAGCATAATACCGTTCACACCACTGTCCAGCTTCAGTTTTTCAATTTAATCTTCCTGAGCTGTGAGATGGCCTTCCTCTCTATGGAATATTTTCTCCATAGCCCTAATGCATCTTTGTATTAAACCTCATATTTCCCTATTGAAGACCCAGCACCAGTAGTTGTTGTGTCTTTGTCTTTCAACCCATCAGTCTCCAACAGTGAATCTTTAGCCTGGATCAGAAGGTGGGTCTCTGTTCTCCCTGTTGTGGTAGCTGGAGGGCATTCAGAGCTGTTTTGGCTGTCGGCACCTGTACAGTAGAGGAGAGAGTCAATTTGGGCTTTTAAAGATAGTATTTTTATGGGAAAAGTAGACTCTTGTAATGAAGAGCTTCATCTCTAACCAGTACTAGAGATGAGTATTGCAAGGAAAGAGCAGAACGAGTGTGTGAAGGAAGGAAAGGGGGCACAGGTAGGGGGGCACATGCGGTAAGGGAAACATGACTCAATGACAGTATGTGGCAGCAGGGAGGCTGTGCCTGTAGGGATGGGACAGAAGTCAGTGTGAAAGCAGGCTGAGAGAGAAGAGAGTGAGGGGTTATCTGGGAGTATCATGATATTGGTAAACTGAAGTTTTCAAGTATCTAATCTTTTTGTTTCTCCCTTTAGCCATGGAGTGTACCCTTTCTGGTTCAGTGTTCCTTTTTTTTTCCCCTGCAAACATATGCATCCATCGCATCTCAACTTCACTGCTTTTTTTGTTTTGTTTTTAAGCTAGTTGATTCTTAATACTTACTAATTCCTTATTCCTGCAGTTTTCTGATCTTTCCCAATATTTTTCTCGTTTTCCTTAAGTTATTGTGCCCAGAACTAGTCTTTGAGATAAGAGTTGACATGGATAGATACTAGGAGGGGCTTTTGTGTGCCTTAGTCATTTATGTATGCATCACACATTGGCTTTTTCTTTCTGCTTTAATGTGCTACAGGTTCCTCTTCACTTTGCTCTCTCCTAGACCTTCTGTTACCCTTGAGTGTCTGTTATTCAGTGGGAAGCAAGCAGGTAGACTGTGAACCTGATACACAGCCCCCCTGAAACTCAGTGTTAGCACGTGCAAATGCTGCTGGTGCTAGGCAAGTGGTGTGGCCATCATCCTGCGCAGATGTGGCTGGCTTGCCTGAGTGTGGAGGCTAAGGGTTCAAGCAAACTCCAGCTCCTGGCCTTTGCTGTACAAAAAAGGGTCAGGGCCCGGAGCCAACTAGACTTGGTTTCATCAGGAAGGTGAGTCATCTAGTTTCCAAGAATAGCAGGGGAAAAGGAGGAGAGAC
Source organism: Balearica regulorum gibbericeps (assembly GCF_011004875.1). NCBI lineage: Eukaryota > Metazoa > Chordata > Aves > Gruiformes > Gruidae > Balearica > Balearica regulorum. The sequence goes on along the minus strand of NC_046188.1, from coordinate 24,402,077 downwards.
ACAGCTGCAGGCGAGGTGGGAGGAGGCAGTGGTGCTTCCAGTATGTTAATGAAGTTCTATCTAAGTGTACAAATCCAGTCCACCTGCACTGTGCTTGCACTTTCCCCATGAATCAACTTGATCTCCACCTGCTGCTGCTGTACTGGCCTTGGGAGTCCCAAAGGACCAGGGTTCATTCAGAGGAATAAATGATGGGAAACTGATTTCTCAGCCTGGATGGCGCTCCAGCCTCCTGAGCTTTTCTCCCTTGGGAGTCGCTTGCCAGTGGTGTTCAGAAGTCTGGCAGTGACACCATCTGGCATCAGACAAAGCGAGGGTAGGGTCTATAAATTATTTTTTTGTACACAGCCAGTTTAATAAAACTTCTAAATGCAACAGAACAAGCTTCCTTCCTGACATCTTGCTCCATAAAAAGTAAAGCCAATTTTTTCCTATATGCCTGTGCATGTGGTTTGAGGGGCCAGTATACAGGTGATTTTGCAGCTCGCTGTTAAAGCAGGTTGAGAACCATCCTCGTCCATATTGCAGCTAAATATCCCTTGCAAACAGCCAAGAGCATATGTGTTTAAGAATACCTGCTCCATTTTCCTTCCTGTTACAACCCTTGTCTCTCTGTGCAGCTTTTGTTGGAAATAGCATTGTTACCTGCAGCCTCCTGGGCTTCTTGTTAGGAAGTTAGTTTTTTTTTGTGCATTGGTATGGCAATTTTGCAGCTCTTGTGCACCTGAAAGGCCAAATGTGTTGGAGTAATCCAATTTCCCAATTCCCCCTCAGTGTCAGAGAAGACTGATGCTAAGCCTCATGATGAGGCCCTTTTGACGCAGGCCTACAGAGAAGGTCTGGTTATGTGGAGGGCCTGTGGCACTAAGCCGCACAGGAGGAATATGTTTTCCAGTAGTATGGCCCTTGCTTGCAGGTCAGTATTGGGGCCTTGCTTCTGCTTGCTGACCTCATGCTGGTGGGCGATATGCTGGCTGGCAGGTCTGTTGAGCTAACCCAGCTGCTTCTGGCTTGTGAATAAGGTGGAAGAATAACAATATTTGATTTGTGTAGCTCTTCTAAACTACCTTTCTGTAAGTATTTAAAAAAAAGAAACCCAAAACCAAAACCTCTCCCAGACTGCACATTCTTACTTGTACAAGGATGTAGTCAAGTGAATTAGGGCCTACTTCAGACAGTTTTGGTGTGGTGGATCCAGGTTTGTTCCTGGCTCCATCGCTGAAAATTATCTCAGGCAAGCTGTTTAACCAAAACTTTGAATGCTTTAATACTTTGGAATAATGTCTGTTCCCTTTCTATTCTGATACAGCATAATCCCATTCTGTTTCTTCCTCTACACTTCTGGCAAGTGCCTTAATCATGTGTTAGTGACAAGCAACCAAAAGCGAATGTTGACGTGAAGCTCTTCTTGAGCTCTCCAGAAAATACCAGCCATCAGGTGTTCAAACCGTACTTTCCTCACATGCAAAAGGGGTGAGTTTTGCCATTCTTGCAGCTCACCTACCTCCAGCTGAGCCAAGGGCAAAGAAACAGACCAAACAGCATGGATTCTGGAAAGTGAAGTTGATTATAAAGAATGAGAGATTAAAAAAAAAAAAAAATATAATCTGCCATGTTACTAATAACATGGGCTGCTTTTTGTTTTTAATATCTGATTTCTATCTTGACTGCATTCCCTTAACCTTACCTCAGAGAATTTATTTTCTAAACCTTTGATGGATTTTGCTGCCCTCCTGCTGATGTTTTTCATTTATTGGAGGAGAATAAAATAATAATTATAATAATAAAACCCACTGTTTTGCTGGAGGCAATTCGCTGGTTGAGGTTTTCATGTGAACCCAGCCCTCTTTAATCCTAGCAAACAGGATTGTCCTCCTAATCTCTAATCCCTGAGTACTTTAGCTATTAATCTTGAGAAGCATTTTCCCCTCCTCATCTGAGATTAACCTGAGAGTGGTTACCCATGATTACTGGCCCCTCTCTTTCTCTTGCTTTCCTGTGAGGTTTGGAGACTCAGGGAGACGAGTACCGAATTCTGGGCCTTTCATCTTTGGTGCGTTTGGTTTCTGGGCCTTTGGACACCTTCTTTCATCTGAGTGGTTTGATGGATCCTTGTTCAATAGAAAAAATATAGACAACACATAATCGCTTGGCAGCTTCCACCGAACACAGACAAGAGTATCTGAATCTCTATTTTTCTTTCAGTGGAATAGGGAGACAGACCTTTTTTGGGGTTTACAAAGGAGAAATAAAAAGGTTTGTGAAATGGACAAACCTTAAGGTGTTTGGCTCCATTCAGTCCTCCTTTAGACAACAGGTTTTTTCCCTACATCTGCTTTTTGAGAATTATAGTGTGAAATTCTGTTTTCTACTACAGTTTTTTTTTCTTTATGAAGGTGTCAGGTTGTTCACTTATTTTCTGCATGTTGTTATTTACAAGCTTTGAGTGCTCTTTGGCTTGCTCTTGGGGCCCTGCTCGTGGAGCCAGCCTGTCAGCTTGGGACTCCTATTTTTATTCTCCTGCGTAGACTGGGTCCCACATGCTATTCCCAGATTGGTATTTCTGGAAGTGTTGGATGGGCTACCCACTGCTAACTAATCTACAGATGTTTGTGTGCTGAGTTGCATGCTATGGGCTGTTACCATAGAGCTGTATTCCTGTTATTGTGGATTCAGAAGGATTTGGCCTAGCAGATCTTCTCCCCTATTCATACCCTCTGCCCATGCCTAACTTAAAATGTATTTTGGGGGGAGCCATTTCTGAATGTATTCTTACTCTTCTAAATGTGGGCTCAAAGCTGCTCTTGAGACCAAACTTCCTTGCTCTGCAAGAAAGCAGTTTTGTGAGCAAACCTCCAGCATGTCTTCCTGAGAGCCTCTTAGGTGTCAGCATGGTTGCAGACAGCTTTTGTGAAGGCCATCAGCAGTTGTCAAGGCAGCAGTCTTAGGATGGAGTGAGGCTGTGCTATGATTATGAATGAATTTAAAGGTTTTAAACTCATTACTGTTCTGGTTTCGGTGATTTGACTTAGAAACACTGGGTGAAGTAAGTGTACGTTTTCCTGAAGTTCTTGTGCCCCTTCTTATCTCCTCATCCCAGGTAAACGTATCAAATTCACTGCATATTTTAAAGCAAGAATTCAAGTTTGTAATAACTTTTTCCTCTATGGCACACATATTCCAAAGTGTTTTACAAGGCATTTATGCAGGAGTCATCTTTTCATACCTGAAAGACCATGTCACCACCGAGTGGAAAGAACACACTGTGCTGCACTACGGCAGTACAGAGGAAGGAGAAGCTTTTGCTCATTGTAAATGCTTGAGGACCTTTGTGCTTAACTAGAAATGCAGAACCCATCTCCTGTAATGTCACGATGCTCTCTAACACTGCGTGGAGGTGGTTTGTGACACCTTTTCAGGAGGAGTGCTCTCTCCTGAGTCACCTGAGTCTTGTCCTGCTGATACATACGCTATCTTTAGAGCTTTCCTGTTTGACTCACTGTTTTGTCCCCTGGAAACCTTTACTCTGTTAAAAGGTAATGATGAAAAAGAGTCTCTCCTAATTTTAAGGATGCTTGTAATTTGTTTTTGGTGAATGATGTTTGGGAGTGATGATGGAGTTGATTTTAGTTTGAGCAAGCAGGTTTTGTCTATGGTCATCTTCCTGAGGATGGACAGACTGTCATGTTGTGGTTCCCTTAATTCTATTGCTGCTTGTTGCTTGCTGCCAGAGTGTGTGCAGGTATTTCCGGGTGTGGTAAGAATACAGAACCCTGGCAATCTTGTGTAATTGTCGGAAGGGCAGGTGAAGGATGGAAAGGAAGAAAGAAAGGAAGCCCCCTGTGAGTTGCTTTGTATTCTGCCATGTGAGAAGTCAGGTGCCAACCAAATGCCTAGAAGATGATGGGGTTTCTTTTACCTCCTCTGTGACAGAACCTGTGCAGCCCAATGCTCTCCAGTACAGCAGGGCACTGAGAGCACCAGAGGTATTGTCTGTGCTAGGGTAGGTGTGTGATATAAGAGCTGTAACTGAGCTTGTTAGCAGGCAAAAGAGGAACAATATATGCTGCCTGAAGATGTAAAACTGGTTTGAGTCAAAGCTGAGCAGTTTCATATTCCCTTTGCTCTATTTGTGAATTGACTGTACTTTCTAGTTCTAAATGCTATTTCTGAAGAAAAAGCATTGCTACCTGTGGTGGGACTGTTTTCTTCTGTTCTATTCTGCTGCCTTACTGTGTCTCTTGAAAGATCCTTTGATCATGAAGAAGCATTAGCAATAATACAACAGGGATAAGGAAAATGCTGTTTCTTGTCATCAATCATGCATCAGACACGCCCAAATTATTTCATCTCTCTCTCCTTGTCTTTTGCATTTCCATATGTCCATTCTCTCTAAATCAGTGGCCTTCCTAGTGAAACAGGTGTAATTGAGCTACATCTTTTGAGGACTGCAGCTGAACTGGGGTCCAGGGGGAGTCAGAGAAAGGTTTTGTAATTGACTTCACTGAGGGTTAAGTAGTTACAGCATTTGGGCCAGTGTATTTGTCTGGTGCTTGGCTATATTTAGGGGCATACAAAATCAGGCTGGGAAGTCTCAAGGGAACTTACTTTTTCCCTTCATGCTGCTGTTCTAAATAACTTCAGAGTCTGTTCAGTAATGTGTGTGAGTATACATTTGAAGATGATAGGTGTGGCATATCCCATATATATAACTTTGGGGGGTGTGTGTGTATATATATATACACATAGCAGCGCAGCTGAGCTCTGCCTGCATCATGTGTGGACACGCCAGAGAGAAGGTTTAGGCCTGGGAGAGGAACAGGAGCACTTCCGCAGCAGAAAAGCTATAAAGATGCTTGGCTGCCCCTGCCTCCAGCCTGGGAGCTGAGGTAGGTCTCAATGGCAGGAACTAGTGGGGCTTCCCCAGTGCCACCTTCACCCAGAGGCAAGGTATTACAAACTCTTGCTCTTCCAGATCGTGGCGTCCAGGTGACAACCATCCATGAAGACCAATTCTGAAAGCTTTTATTTGTCTTTTCCCCTCCAGCCTTGGTTGTCTTTGGCAGGCAGGCTCGAGTAGCTTACTTTTATGACAGTGTGGGACCAGATTGTAGCAGGAGTTGTGTGTGACACTCCAGTGAGCTGTCAGTGTTTAGCAGTGATTAGCTTTTTTTAAAGACCCTTTTCTTTATCTACTGGGGATTTTAATTTTTCCCTCTCATTGCTTTGCTTCTTATTGATTAAAGAAAAAAAAAGGGGGAGCTAAAGCCCTGTTTGGTAATAGAATATTGATGAGAAGGCTGAGGAAAAAGGAGAGAGAGATGGTGGAAGCCTTTGTTCCTGTTTGACAAAAGATGGAGAATGCAGGGGAAGAAATGTGTATGGGGAAGAGGGAGGGAGGAGAGAAGAAAGAGTTATTTAAAATCACAGCTAGGAAATCACTCTTCCAGTCTACGTGGCCACAGCAAGATCAATTTTCAATTTCAGTTTCCTTGCCTTTTGTGTTTCAAGACACTTGCATGCTGCTGGAGATGGGGGATCTGCCAGCAACTGTTTGTTTAAAACAAATTGTCGGTAGGTATTTTTTCACATGAGCTGCTTCCTGGATCAATTTAACATGCTGTAAGGAGAAAGGGGGGGACAACCATGAGGCCTTGCTCTCCTCAAGAGTTGCCTTTACACTAGTGCAACTCTGGCCACGTCTGTGGTTTTACTTCTTGACTCAGTGAGGTGTGAGGAGTGAATTGAGCAGGCCCTTGTTTCATAGATCCGTTTAGTGTCACATGAGGTGCTGTGTGTGAAAGAATAAACACACCAGATGCAGTTGAATGGCTTGATTTTTTTTTTAAGCCACCTTGCAGTGTCAGTGCTTCATATCTCTGCAGGATCTTGGATTAACAATAGACCAGCTCTTTTATCTGTTTAGTAGTTTAGCATACGGCAATGCAGGATCAACTGCTATTGATAATCAAACCTGTGGACCAAAGACTCTGCTGTGTAAATCAGTGTTGTTCATTTCATTGAGCACATACAGATGAAGATTTGGCTCAGAAATCTTAAATGATTGCTTGACACAAATGCTATTATCTCTGCCACTTCTTCAAACCAATGATGAATTTGAAAAGCAAAAAGGGTCCATTTCCCACCCCAATCAATTTCTACAGAAACTTTTCTATTAAAATAAGTTTGTATTGAAATTTGGAGAATGAAGGATAACCATTTGCTCTCCTGACCAATGAAATCTGTTTGGTTTGGGTTTTTTTTTTAAATTAACAGAAATCTAAACCCCTATGGAAAAAAAAATTGGAAAAAATGCAATTTTCTTAACATGATATGGAACAATAGATTCAAAGGAGGCTGAGTTTACAACACATTCCTTTAGCACATTTAATGAAGCCTGTATTTGAAACTAAATAATTGGGTGGGGATGTTGTCTTGGAATAAAATGACTAAATTTTTTTAGGTCAATACTGAGATCTTCATGTTCAGAGTGGGAAAGTTGTTCCTCCTAATAGTCATGGTAGTTGCCAGCACAAGTCACTTCTAAGCTATTCAACTGTCTTTTGCACATAGAGCTGTAATAATTTTGCAGGGACAATTCTAAAAACTTGGGTCTGTAATTTCAGACACAAGTCAGAGTTGTACCCTGAAAAAATATTGCTATTGGTTTATGTAATCCCATTTTCAAGATAAATTTAAGCAAGAAGCAATAAAAACATCTCATGATTTATGCTTCTATAAATCAATCCCTTCAGCCTAGTCATCCTTCATATTGCTTATCTCTGAACTCTTGCTTTTGACATCATATTATCTAATTGGCACATACTTAATGATAGTATTGCGCGAGTGCGAAGCTCATGACTGTGTGCAGAGGGCTGTCTGTGTCCTGCAGGGCTCCCCTGTTTGTGGACGTAGAGTAGGCTGAAGTCCTTAGCCAGTGTGAGAGCTCCCTGGAGCGGGGGGTGCCGGGAGACAGCACAGCAGCTCTGTGTCCCCTGGCAGTGCCTGGGAAAGCCAGGCTGGCCACTGCTGGGACTGCATTCAGTGCACGCGGGGAGACTTAAGTGAGCTACTGCCATGGCAGAGTGGCCCTTGCCAGCAGTTGTGTGCTCCTCAGCATCTGCTCCACTGTGTCTGGCAGCCATGAGAGCAGTAAGCTGCCTTTGCAGGGTTCGCCCCTGCTCTTCATCCTTTCCTTTCCGCCCTTGGGTGGGAACTGCTCAACTCCTTTGAATTTTTATTTTTTCTGTAGTGGTAAGAAGACTTAGGTTGGTTTCTGTATCACTCTCCGTGGGTTGCAGGGAGATTGATCAGTCTTTTTGTGCCTATTATCAGAGAAGGACCAGATGTCCCCAAAACATTACTGAGAGACTAAACCATCTGGAGGAAAGACGATCTTTTTGTTTGGTGTCTAACCTGACAGGGTACAGGCCTAAAAGTGTGATAAATTATATGTTTTCCACACTTTTTTTTTTTAAATTTTCAGGAGATGTTGGTGAATTCTTGATGAAAATTCATTTAGCATCTGCCATGGGCCAGGTACAGGTTCTGCAAATCCAATTATTTGCATCTCTGTCAACATGTGTCAGTCTTGATTTATACCTCCTCATGATGCTTTGAGTTCAATCGTACATGTGTTTCTGATAATGTGACAGTACCTGAAGCATCCCCTTTCTGTTCTAGTCTGAGGTGCTCACAGAGCTCTGCTGATGCTTGTCAGTGCTATGCAAGAGTAAAAGGAGAAGGAAACACAATGCAGGTTATAGGCAGATAACAAAAGAAGGTGGAGTACCTTGCACAGAGTTTAGGGAGGTGATAATAGGCAGGAGAGTAAGAAACTTCTAAAGATGCTAGGGGTAAAATCTTAGCTCTGCTGATCTCAATTTTAAAAATTTCTGAGTTCACTAGTTTGGGGATTTTACCCAACCAGTATGAAAAGATGTAAGGGAAGTACTTGAGACTTGCATTTTGGTGTTCAGTATTTGAAAAGTTTGTGATAAGTGTGAAGGAAATTCGCTGTTTGAAAGTCATAGAGGATCTGTAGTTCTGTGAGGCTACTGTCACCCATAATATGTGATGAACTTGGCCAAAGCTGCCCAAATATTTGCAGCTGTTTTGACTGCTTTGGTGTTTTAACCTTCTGCTATCTCTGAGCTGCTTTTGGCTGTGTGCCTTCTCCCTAGCCGACAAGGGTGTTCTTGTCTGATTAGGAGAAAAGGTGTTCGACACAGTTGAATTACTCCTTGTTTGAGACAGTCCTTTGTCCATGATAATTTGCGAGCTTTGGCTGCCCCCTGTTCATTTCTTTCTCTCCCCTTTTCTTAGATTCTCATGCCTCCCTTGTGTTAATTTCCTTAGGATAAAGTGACTTCAGTGCTGCATTTGAAGGCAAAGTTCTGCCAGGAGAGCTGTTCAACTAGTTAAAACTGGTGCTGGGTAAGAGCTTAGCTGGTATATGGTTTGCTGCTGGGATCTTTTCAGGCCTTTATGCTGAGGAGCAATGCATTTTTGTTCAGCAACTGGATAGGGAACCTCTAAGAAGAGATAATGATTCAGGAGAATGGTTTGAGTTACTTCATGCTAGAAATCAGTGATAGTTTTGGAGTTAATAGTTCCGGCCTTGCTCTGCTACGTAGGAGAAATCACTGAGGTTTGGACTATAAAGGAGCTCACACCTTGTGAGCTCCAAAACATTCTTCTAAAGTTGACAAAGTGATGAGATGTGAAAGTTTCACTGGGGCATAGAGCCTGTAAAGATGCAGCTGAGACTGAGCTCATGTATCTCAGTGCTGGTTCTACTGTTAGCTTGGAGCTGCAATTGGGTCGCTTTAGGCACTGTTTCCAGTAGCTGTCACTGACTGTGTTTGGACATGTTATGGTTCTGGCCTTCGGCTTAAGACATATTTGATGCTCTTCCCTGCACAACCTCTCCCACCTGTCTGATACGCTGAGCATCAGAAATTGTCAGTGAAGTCAAGACAGAACACAGCAAACTGGCATCAGAAATTGCCTGAGTGAGTAGGGGTTTACCTGACAGCAGTAGGTATTGTACCTACATGGAGGAGCTGAGTTAAGCCATTTGCAAGGGAGAATCATTTTAAGAGTAAATCTGAGTAGAGGAGATAATCACATTGCCAGTGAGTTTTATTGTTATTCCCGTTGATTACTGATCATAACGAGGATGAATTAATGAAGGGAAAACAAGCCACTGTACAGAAAATGCATCATGCTGGTATGCACTGTCCTCTCTCTGTATTTCTGCGGCATCCTGCTTTTAATATTTGTTACATATTCTTTGGATCAAGGACTGTCTTTGCATGTTGTTTGTGTGATTCCTGTCTTACAGCTGTGTGCCTTGGTAATGCCAAAAGTAGGAAAGGTGGTTGAGTGTGCCTTGTGCTAGGGACGCAGTCAGGTGTGTATCAGCTGTGCAGTGTGAGCATCTTTGTAATCAGAGAAGTCAGGTTGTTTCTGTCTTTGTAATGAGGAGAAGGCTCTGGGAGGGGAAAGACCTAAGCTGGCAGGGTCCTCTGTTTTATCACATTGTTTCTTTAGGGACATGAGGCACTTCAGTGAGAAATTTAGCGCATAGTTGGTCTGCTGTTCCCATGTGTCATTCTCGCTGTCAGCACCGTGCTGGCTGAGAGCCTGGCTGTTCCTCTCACCTTATTTTTTTTTTTCCCCTTGCTGAGCTTACTCATTCTCTTGGTCCTATTTTAAGGAAGTTGTGGCTTGCAGGGGACATCAGTCCCTCAGTCAGAGGCTTTTGCCTTGCGACACTGGTGACAGCTCCAAGTTGGCAGGCAGAGAGGAGGGGTTCTCTGCTATGACCTTCAAAATGGCTGACTGCAGCGAGTATGACATATTTCTCCCCTTCCAGTGGCCGCTTGCCTCCCTCCTGTGCTCTCCCTTAACCTACTGAGGTTTGAGAGGCAAGAGCTGTGGCTGCTCCTTGCTGTGGGAGTCTCTGGAGAGCAGCGCTGAGGCGGAACTGCCAAGCCTGAGCTGGGAGGAAAATAGTTGCAGCCTGCAAAGCAGGCACCGCTGTCGCTGTTGGCTTGCTTGAAAGTAAATAAAGGAGAAAAACCAGGGCAATTGCTTTATGAGAGAGGATATGAGGGAGAGGGACAGACAGAGAAAATAAAGAATGGGCAGAGAAATTGAAATTGAGATATGGTGGGAGGACAGATAAAAGGTGAAGAAAATGGGAATGAAAGGGAGCATCAGCTCCTTTCTGGGAGACAAGAAGCAAGGAAATTGTCAAGAGCTCTTACAATGGCTATCAGGGCAAATCTGTTGTTGTCCCATATACCCAGTAGCCATTTTGCTCTATCCTGAAGATGCCCTCTTGTGCCTCCATACATACCTTGGATAAATCCACACTAGCAGCTGCTTAAGATCTCTTGCCAGTATAGCCTGCTACTGCATTATAGTAGGTTCTGCAGAAAACTTAATGACAATGAGAGGATCCAGTTATGAAAGTCAGTGACTGATGCTCTAATTTGACTAAGTGGGAAAAGTGTGGCAATTTTTTGTCATCATGGTTCAGCCTTTGCTTGATGGATATTTTCTAGGAGGGGTCAGGGAGTTCTGTCTTAAGTCAGGTCCTGCCTTTAGTCCTTACATTATCACCGTTTGCTCTACAGACAAGAAATACATTTTCCTTAGAACTGGACTGTGGAGTTAAAAGTATTTTCATCTTGTTCATCTAGTAGCAGAAAAAGGGCAGATGAATGCACATGGGTCAGCTATTCTGTATGGTGGCCCTCAGAAAAGGGCCATAAATTTTTCTCTTGACTATCATGTGCTGCACAGCTGGGTTTGTATTTCTATGTGTGTGGCTCAGCTGGACATATTTAACCTTTATGCTCCTTTTTTGGATGAACAGCTACTTACGTTCTGATTCTCACTTCCCTGCTGCTGTGCTTGTGAGAAGATGGATTATCATATCTTAAGCTGTTGCCTAATAAATTCTGTTTATTCATAAAATGGTCAAATATGAATTGGAGAATAAGTTCACACCTACGGTGGCATTCCTACAGGTTAAATCCCTTAGATGTTACTGTGTTAATTCAAAATGGTGGGCAGAGGGCAGGAAATGTTAGGTGTCTCAGGAAAATGGATGGTCTTTGTGTATAAATCATTAATGAGTTTGTCCACAGACTTGCTGTCAGACCTCAGCCCAGAAGTAGTTGGTGACTTTGGATATTTAGTTTGGGCTTGATCTTTGGTTCCTGCATGGCTTTAATTCTTTTTTGTATGTTGACAGTGCTGTGAAAATTGAGTCCCAACTGTCTTATATTGTACAACTCTAAAAGCATGTAAGGTAAGCATTACGTGGGAAAACTTGGTTGAAGGCGCTCTGTTCTTAGTTTCCTTTTCTGATCAGTGAAAGGAAGGACTTTTCAGCTGAATTAATTGTTTTTCAGATGTCTTAAGATGACTATTTAGATTGGGATAGATATAGCTGTTCATTGTTACAACTGGACATGTTGTTTAGTGTGAGAAGAAATCTGGACATGGCTCATGGAGGGGAGATAAGGCTTTAATCTTGCAAGATGACATTGAGATTGCAAAAGATCATCAAAGAGCTAAAAACCCATAGATTTGCTGGTATAAAAAGGTCAAACAAGTGGAAAATAATGTGTCTAAAACCCAATCCAAGCAGCACCACCTCTTCCCTAACAGGAAAGGACTTGTGCAAACTAGTGCCTGATATGGAGGGGGGGAATTGATTTGGTTCCTGTTTTATCTGTCAATACAGTGTATTTTGGACCTGAGACTCTTCTTTGTCATGTCTGTTTCCTCACTCATTGGGAATGGCAGCAGAAAGTACATGTCAGCGAGTCTGTGTTTCTTTGCTCTCCATGAGAACTGCAAGTTAAACTATTTATTATTTTTTAGTTAGGTGTCTCATCTTTTGACAATCAAGGAATTGTGGTGTCTTCCTGGAACTCTTCAGATCTATATTTTCTACCTGCATGATTCTACATGGAGCAGCAGTGCTTGATGGTATAGTGAAAATTGTTAACAGTTGTAAAAATCTCTCGTTGTTGTTCTTTTGTTTCTTGTTCTTTTTTGTATGATATACAACTTCCATTTTGGCTTTTTTTGTGAAGATGCACTTTAATCAGGTAATGGTGACTTCAGCTGTGTAGTAGCACTGTTTGGATTTCAACTGCTGACTTCGTGTGATCTTCTGTTACCATCACTGGTGTTCTGAATTATGGTTACTTCTCTCTTCCACCTTGATACTGAGATGTAGTAGAGAATTAAAAATACAGTTACCCAATTTCATAAAATAATACTGACTTAGGGAACAGACCATAAATAATACAGACATAGAATGATAACAGAGCAGCAGCAAAAGGCATGAGAGCATGGGAGTGAAAAGTGGATTTCAGAGAAAAAATATTCTTTTTCTAATAAAAAGTAGTATTTTAAAGTAGGATCAATTACCTGGTATTTTCTTTTCTCTTTTTTTTTCCTGGCACTTTTTCTTTCTCTTTTCTATTTCCTGGCACTGCTGTTGTGGGTTAAACTGTCAGTGAGCAAGGGGGAGCAGGAGGGGGTAGAGTCTGTGCTTCTCCAAATGATTTGCTAAGTCTTTTAATGCATTTGTTCCTCTCCTCATGGTCATTAATGGATTCATTATTTGGACAGGGAGATAGGTGCCCAGACGTTCCTCTAGCCAGTTCTTCCTTTTGCATTTGGAAGAAAGCATTTTATTAATTCTCTGGTGTAGAGGGAGGCCTGGGAGAAGCAAGAGACCTGAGCTGGGGCAGGAGGTGCAAGGTGAAGGACGAAGAGTGAGAGGCATCCATGACCAATGCACCAATTAGATTTTCTTTGCTAAGAAGGAGGGCAACCTCTGATAGCTGCCCTGTATTCTTTTTGTGAGAATGGACTTTTTTTCATGACTTGCTTGTCAGATAAAATGAATGGGTGTGTGTGGGGAGAGGCTGAAATTAATTACTGTTGGTAAATGAAGCATATGGAAGCTTGTCTTGATGTTACAGTGGTTGTGAATTAGTGCAGAAATAACAGTGCAAAAGCAAACAGTGGAACACTGCATTTGAATCAGAGCTAGCTGTGTACTGGCTTGGTAATGTCCCCAACCACCCAAACATACTGTCTCAGGTATATCGAGGGTCTTCTATTTATACTTGTATCTTCTCTTTGCTCCTCTTGGGATTCATAAGCTAAGGATAGGGCATCACAGTCCAGATTACTGTTGCTGTTTCCACTGGCAGTCTCCCAGTTGGGTGAGAGGTCCCCCAGCATAATTGGCATGATAGAGAATTTGGGGTAAATGCTCAGCTTCACAGCTGTACAGAAAGAAGAAAATCCCAGCAATGTTGATGGCACTGTTATTGTAACATATGCTTACTAAAACCATCTCAGCATCTCTTCTGTCTCAAAAGGGAGCGGGAGTTACAGGACAATAAAAGGCTAGCTTTCTCTTGTTGGAGCAAATGTCCGAGCTGCCGCTGATTTCAGGAAAGTAGAATGGGGGCTAATGGGATAAAGAGTATTAGAGTTCCTTTCTGAGAGGTGCTTGGCAGCTGCAGGCCACCTGAAATTCTTGTCTACTGTGATGTGAATTGTATAGTCTCAGTACAACTGAGGGCTTGAATGTTGCACCTGGAGCAACTGTTTGTCCCAATCAGAAAGATGCTTAACTAATGTAAGCTTGCTGAGGTCTTGAGTTAATGTTATGCATTGGCATGTCTTAGCAAAATTTCCTTAATCGAAGCATTTTGTCCCCATTGAGCAGAATTAATGTCTCTGTTAAACAGTAGTTATTGCCAATAAGTATTGCTGGCTTAAATCAGTTCCTTGTGGAGTGTGATAGGTAAACATGCTTCCTTGGGGAAGCATGTCCCAGTTAAGTGGATTACAGAGCAAATCATATCCAGTCTAATGCAGTAGTGAACCTGAAGCAGTTTCTGCTGATGCATTTACAAGGTTTCAGCATCATGTCTTCTGAACTAAAAAGTCATGAGCTACACTGATGGTGGAGGTTGTTTTAGTCAAAGGTGTCAGCAGTTGTAAAACAGTTGCACGAGTAAACTTTGGTATGTGGATTGTTAAACCAAATCCTGATGCACCTCTTGGATATTGTGTAATCTAAGGTCAGACCATGTTGTGATCGTAACTTTTGACATTCCAGAATTGAGGGCTTTGCTGTTAATGGGTCTGAAAAATGCATCTGTCATAAGCCAAGGCAAAACCGGTTTCCACATCCAACATTCAAGAAGGTAGCAGGAGCAGAAGTCTTCAGCCTGGATGTAAAACTGAGCTCTTTAATAGCAATTATTTGCTTTTCTGTCCTGGCCAAGACTGCACCTTTAGCACCTCCCTGTCTCAGTGCTTCTCTGCCCTTGTTCTCCACTCTAGGCAGAACCCTTCTCTGCCATGCTCTGAACTGTTATGTACTGTAGCTGAGCAGCTACTGTGTCTCACAGCAAGTGGAAAAGGTTGTGTTCAGTGACATTGAAGCTTTATAGCAATTTCAAAATGCCTCAGAATCCGCTAGTGTAGAAGGAGTTACAGAAGTGCAAATTATTCTTTTTCCTCAGTGTCTGTGTTAATTGAGCAGAACATAGTATTCTCAACTTCTAGAGTTTGGTAGTGTGTGCCTGGGCTATAAGGGCTAAAGAGACAGTGTCACCTCATCAAGTGCCTGTAGGATGATCCTGCATTCAAACCTCACCACCTTCTTCCCTTTACTAACACATTTTTGGGTGGAAAGGGAGGGAATGGCAAGTTCCTCAAAACACTTGGTCTCATGGCTTTACTTTGACTTTGCTTCTGACCATGGGGGGGGGGGGGGGGGAATTATGCCTGAACCTCTGAAACACACAAGCTTCTGCTATGGGAAAATCTAAGGGACATGTGGTTGTGTTGTGAGAGAAGTGGAGAAGAGAAGCTGAGCTTCCTCAAACTTCAAAACCAGCCAAATTTCTTGTTTTGAAATTCCAGGTGGTGGGAATGCGGTTGCAAAGTGTGAGGGGGAAGGAGGCTGGCTGTGCAGGTTCTCAGATATTCTGTGAATAGGATGCCTCTCAGTCTAATATTTATTTAATATTTAGGTTCCTCATACTGGCTTACTAAGAGCTGCTCCTTTTTAAAAACAAGGCGTGCAGTCCCAGTCTCTTGCAGTATAATTTATGTGCCATCCAGTACAGGGAGCCTTGGCTTCAGCAAGTGTGTTTTCATGGTGTTGCTGCCTCTGCACTCACAACTGTGTAGATGAGACAGCAAGGCTGTTCTGGCTGCATGGGGTGGTATCCTGTGGAGCATTGGTGGTTCATCTCCTGGAGTGCAAAGGGAGTGGTATTTCTTGTCATTCAAGCATGTTACCTTGGGGGGAAAAACTTTCTTCTAAGTGACAGTGTTTAAAATTGCAAGCTCTGAGGGAGGGACTCTTGTAGGTGGCAATAGAAACCACTAACCAGAGTCAATCCAGTTCCTTATCACCTGGTTCCCAGCTCTGCCACAGCTAGAAGAAAAGATGCTTGCCTGCTCTGTGACTAAGGTTCCTCATCTCCGCAATGAGCGTAATAATACTGGCTGGCCTGCTACAGGAGGTGGGAGAATCTACACCAGATCTTGAAGGAAATAAGTGCGAAATATTGTGACTTGTCTGGAAATACTTCATTTGATTCAAGACATACAACATCGAGCTGCATATCTTTAGATGATGACTGCTCAGAATTAAATGGAGTGTGATACGCTGCTGTGAGATGATAAATGCCAGGAATTCAGCCCTGGGTGGGTGAGGACAGGTGGATGAAAGTGGGATAAAGTTGCTGATAAAAGCTATGTTATCTCTGGAAGCCTTGGTGGGCAAGGTTATCAGA
This sequence comes from Balearica regulorum gibbericeps, assembly GCF_011004875.1. Classification (NCBI taxonomy): domain Eukaryota; kingdom Metazoa; phylum Chordata; class Aves; order Gruiformes; family Gruidae; genus Balearica; species Balearica regulorum. Next base: position 24,386,211 of record NC_046188.1, on the reverse strand, counting down.
GGAATACAAGTGAGTATATTAATCTGTAGCCGGAGGGCAACAACATGGGCAAAGGAAAGGAAGGGGTCTCCCTCTTAAAGGAAGCTAAACCACAACATATTCTAGAATAAACTGGTGGATGACAGGTTCTTGAACTACTTGAAACTAGTGTGGGAAGGGGCTACTCCTGCAGTACTGGAACTGCTTAGTGTCCCAGCTGCACACATCAAGCTCTGCATCTTTCCTTCTTCAAAGTCGCAGCCCTTTTGTGAAAGCCCTGGTTATGTAGCGTTGGTTTTGGCTATAAACTCCCATAGCATGAATAGCCTCTTGTACTGTGCTCATGTAAGGTTGTTATAAACATCTTCATAAAATGCCTCTCCTAGAATCTTTCTGCCTTAGCAACCTTTAGTCTGGGAATCCCTTCTGTGTTGCTTTAAGGATGCAGAAATTTTCTAAGAATGCTTGCTGGCCTTTGATTTATGGGCTCTGAATATTTGTTCTACCTTAAAATCTCCAATAAGATGAACTCTGTAGTTAACTGACTTAATATTCCAAACAAATGTTACAGACTGAAATCAAATGTTACATAAATGATAGTGAAAACTACTAACTTGAGTGATACTTCCCAGAATTCACTTTTTTAGGTGATGTACTTTGGGAAAAACGGACAAAAACATTTTACAGAGCAAAGCTTGCAATGGGAAGTGCAGGATGAACAATGTCTGCAACTTGATCTGAATATGCTTTGAGCATCCCAAGTGCTTGGGTCTCAAGCTTAGCTCAGTGTAAATCCAAAAATCCTTTTTCTCAGCAAAGAGCTTGAGCCAGACTTTCCCCGGGGGAGGGATATTCTGAATGCAATATTTTAATACTTCCTTTCCTAGTAGGAGACCTGAGGTAGAGAGCTGACATGAGGAAAGGGGTGTTAATGATACTTAATCTCTTTGAAAGCATTGCTTTTGGTTTTCTTTCACTCCTGGAATGGCATGCAACCCCGTCTTTTCCTAGCCACTTCAGCACACCTGAGGAGCAGCTTGCTCAGGTACTATATCTCTCTTTGAAATGTTTGCAAACAAACATCAAATCATACAATCATTGCCTAGTTTCACAATTTGTTGTCCTTTTTCAGCGGGTGGTTGTCTGAATTCAGAAGTGTTTTCTGGGCACTTGGCCTGACTCTCAGTTTTGCATCCAAATTGAGTGGAATTCGTAGCCCCTTTGTTCTGCTGTGAAACTTGGCTGGTGTAGCAGAGTTTTGCCCATGTTGTGTTTTGACTGGAAGGAATTAGTCTGATTAAGCTGATTCTTTATTCATGCAAACACACAAAATTGCCACAGCTCCTACCAATCAATTACCAGTTTGTTTGTCTGCCCATCCCCGTTGTGTTAGTGTGCAAGTGAATACAGACTTTGATCTTTCTTCCCTTATGTATTGCTGCCTACAGCAATGCCCTGCTCCTCAGCTTCTACCCCTGCTTTGTGCAGGTAAAAATGGCAGTGCAAGGCCTTTGTCAAGGGAGAGTGGAGTTTCTCCTCTGCTTTGCTTTGCTTGCCTGCTCTCCCTCTAGTGTGTGCAGGCATGTGTGCAACACAGCCTTGCTACCATGCTACTAATTCTGCAACATCCACTGGTTTGACCCAGCAAATGCTTCTTTGTGGAGGCTGTGACCCCCCTCTCAGATGTGGAGTGCACAGCAGTGCCAAATCTCCCAGGGTGTGTTTGATAAATGGGTAGAGCCTTGAAAACCAGCAGCAAAAGCTTTCTCCATTCCCAGCAACGTTCCACCTCCCTTCCTCCCCACAGCAAACAAATTGTATTGACAGACAAAAGCAGGATTATGGTGAGGAGATTTGCAAGACAACAGGATTATGGAAGCTAAAACAAGCAAACATTGAGATTATGTTCAGGAGTGGGCATGATGGAGTTGCGGGGAGGAAGGGGACAGCACAGGAGCCGTAACTCGGCTGTGGTGCTGGTCTGACACAGTGGTAGTGAAGCAGCCGGAAAGAGGATTTAAGGTATTTTTAGGACAAAAGTAAGCAAAGTAATTTCTCCATGTAAACTCCTGTGGATGGAAACTTGGTAGATTTGCATTACAGTTGTTGATTTTTGCTTTTCAGGAGTCTGGGAACAAAGAGGTAGAGTGGAGAGAGAAGGGGAGGCTGGCCTAAACCTGTGAGTCCTGAAAGCCCCCCTGCTTGCTAGGGCAGGATAGGCACCAGCTGTCATCTGATCTGAGCTGAGATCAGCTGTGACCTAATTATTGGCCTCTTAAACCTGCATTATTTCTTTCATTTTCCAGCTCATTGATGTTGTATAGAGAGAGGGTGAAAGAAGGTAGGAAAAAAAGAGTTATTGATAATCCACTTCCTATGTGTCTGCCACTCAGCTGGGGTCATGGCTGGATGGGCTCCATCAAGGAGAACGAGGGTGGGCTTTTAACCCCTTCTGCTCTCCTGTGGGAGGAGGACAGCTTTGTGCATTTGGGGGAATAGCAGCTTAAAACAATTTGAAATAAAACATCAGTGTGCTCTGGGTCAGAAAGGTTTTGTAGTTCTTGTTTGCTCTGAGAGAGGAAATGAGCAGTTGATAACCTATGAAAGGAAAGAATGAACAGAAAATACTCATCACCCCCTTTAGCACTCAGGCAGGTAGAGGCATGCCTAATGGGTTTATAATCCCATTGGTTGGGAAGGCATTATGTGTGTGTATTTTGCAGTAATCAAACAAAGCACTTGCACCATAGACATGTTTTGGCCTTTTTAAGGTTGACATGAGTGTATGAGAATGCTTTGCTTGGGTACCAAGGTATTAACCCACTTGGTGACCTTGGATACAAATAAGCTACCAGCTCATGACTCTTCAGTGTATCTGGCTGCTGGTGAGAGCAGCTTGGTGGCCTTGCTTAACCCATCCAGGATGTGATACCTGCTGTTACTGCCTGCTTTGTGAGTAGTTAAAACAATCAGTTTGAAGAATTGGAAAAGATCTAGTACTGGTGGCTAAGATGGTACCAGGCTGGGTGTGTGGCACAGCACAGTGGGAGGGCAGCAAGGCTCTGCTTTCTGGCTATAGTGGCGGGGTGTGGGGAATGCAATTATCATGGCTCTGGCAGGTCAGTGCAGAAGGAAAGAGGGAAGTGGTGAGGGATGAACAGATTGTGCAAAACTATCAATTTTTCCATACAAATCCACTTTCCAACTGCCAAATCTCTGTGCATCTTCCTCCAATAACTGATAATCCCCACCAATCAAATGACCTCCTTGGTGATTAAAGCATCCATCTCCTGTTTGCTGATTTGTTGCTGACCCAATCTTTCAGGCTTTTAAACCCTCCTGCAATGCTTGCTAGTTGCATATGTTCTCAAAGTCTGCACTTGCCAACATCCACTTACAAATGGTTGTTTGCTGCTTTATTCAGCAATATAGGTGCCCTGCACTTTCTGCTGTTTCTGACATTCAAACCTGCTGCTAAAGAAAGGAGGGTGGGGAGATTGAGTGAGGAGAACTCCCCTATTGTATTATACTCTCTAATCAAGCCAAATTGTTGAGACTGGCTGTAAATTGCTGGGATAATTGACCTTCAGTCTTTTGAAATACACTTCTGGGAGTGAAATACATTTAACTTTTTTTTTCTTGTTTTGAAGCCTCTTGCAGCCTTTCCAAAGCATCTTCTGACAAATTTTAATCAATAACCTAGTCAGTGGTAAGCCTGAGTCAATCACATCTATTACCTTGATGGCAGTGGTACTGGAAGCCCTTACTCCTTTGCTTTTGACATCAAAGCTAGTAGCATGGAAGAAAAAAAAAAAGGGAAAAAAACCCCTCCCAAACCCACCAACAAACCAGAGAGACTAAATTGGGATGGTTTTAAAAAGTGAACACTTTCAAGCCTGATCAAATCTATTAGTTAGTTATTATTGACTGAGTATGCATTGCATGTTCAGGGCTGTATAATGTGCACAGCAGCTATAGCCACTACTTCTGAAGCCTCAGCTCTTAGGCCAGAGTTGCACACTGTAAGTCAGGAACATGCAGCGTGTGCTCAAGGTGCAAATGTTGTCAGGTACTAACCACCTGGGAGGGAGTCCATGGCATCCACATTAATTTTTTTCCCTGTTAATATATATGCATTGTTCTTTACTGTGGCCCTTTTTATGATATTTCTGTTGACTGCTGCCTATTGCTCCTGCCTTAATGGAAGGTGTAAATCTCTTGGTAAAGCATTCTGCATATCTAGGATCTCCTAACAGAAATTATTTTAAAAAAACGACCAAACAAAAAAAACCCACAAAAGGCTCTTGCGTAAGGAATGTGGTGGGAGATGCATGGTATCACTGCTTACATACTGACCAGGAATTAGAGCAGTTAGTGTCTATTCCTGAGCTTTTTATTATTTACTAGCATTTTTTGTTTGCAACAGCAAAGGCAACAGTGGTGTTGCTTATCTTCCTTGGAGTGTTTATAAAGTAAATGATTCTGACACTAAATGGTTATAGGACCTTAGCCAAGGTAGTTGCCATCCCTGTGCCTCAGTTTCATGGATAACAGTTTATAAAACTGGTTTAAGGTTATAGTGTTTAAGTGCTGTGTGATCTTCAGAGTATGCACCTTGTTAATTCTTCCTGGCTGTAAGATATATTGAGGAATAATCCAGTAAGATCCAGACTGTGGAGCAACTGAAGAATCTTTTTCCCATTCTCATTCTGTGACTTACGTTTTTTTTGGACTTATGTGAATGACTTCCTTACACAAAGGAAAGTGGGGAGAATGATGCTGCTAAAAAACATTCTGGGATTCCCAAATGAAAGATGCTGCATAAGTGCCAAATGGTAGCATTATTATAACACATGCTGGAGAAACAGGCAGCCCTGAGTTTGTGTCTTGCTGAGTAAGCCAATACGTTGTAATACTGTGAACAGTGTTGCACAGCTGGAAATATTTGCATGGCCTTCGTGGAGCCAGCCAGCCTGGTAATGTGAGATGAACCCCTCAAGGAAGAGACTGGCTTGTGAATACAGAGTGAAATGAGATTTGGCCATGATAGCCTCAACCTACAGCATGAGCCTAAAGATATTCCTAGCTGTACCAGAGGGAGAGGAGAAGGCTCTGAAGTGGGGTGTAGCAGTTGCAGCCTGTAAGGCTGCAGTGCGTGATCCTAGTCCTAAAGCAGTGCAGTGCCCTAAAGGGTAAACTGTTTGCATAACAAGAAGTCTCCTGAGTCTGTTGCCTAGGAGGTGCTATTTATCACCCCCAAGTGCAAGCAGCAACAACCTCTAATACAATGGAATGATGCCTCAGGCCAGTCTATACATTTATAAGCACATTAATAAATCATCATAAAAATAAACCACATTTATTGCCATTAAAAATTTACATGGAACACTTGTCATCTGTAAGCTCCTTTCTGTCTTCCTTCTTACCCTCTCATCACCACTGACATGGATCAGACACCACAGATACAGATATGGGAGAAGGGGAATGTAGAACAGGTAAGGACTCCAAGGATCAGTTCAGGCAGGAGCCCAAATTGATGCCTCAGTTTGCCAGTTCATCCATGTGATAGGTGTGGGATAGTTGGTTACCAGCAACTTGTGGTCAGGGACCCTGCGCATCCTGGAGGTTGGTGAAAGCCAGAGGGAATGGGCCAGGGCACCACCACTCTACCATTTCCATTTTAGATGGTAGTGGGGACAGAGGCTGCTAATGACTTTTGTGGCTACCCTGGGGAGAAGATGGGGCAACTGAAAGTGTGCAGCGTTTCTGTTTCTGGGTAAAGACTGTGCTTGCCAAGCCATGGGCTTAGCATCACAGAGGATAATGCAGACCTCTTTCTGGGTAGACTTGCCCCCTTGAGAACAGGATGACATTGGGCTGGTTGAGTTGCTCGGCCACATGGCTGTGCTTCAGGTCTTTTGCCACAGCCTGCGTGCAGTCACGTTCATGCCAGGACCTGCAGGGCTGCCACTTTCTGTGATGACTCTGGGTCCTGGGATGCTGTGTTGGGTGCAGGCAGTCTCAATGTATTGTCTAGGTGTGTGATGTTGTTGCAGGGACTGGGTGCTTCTGAAGTTCTGAGTGACCTTTGATAGGTACTAGATTGCTTTCTGGGTCACTGGACTCTCTTAAAACTGCAGGCTGTGAGAGAGGTCAAGGTGTGTGAGGTGCGATTTCCCACTCATCTGGAAAAGAAGGTGAGAGAGCTTGTTGTCTGACACTTCCAGCTAGATTTTTAGCTGCTTCTGAGCCTGGTAACTTAGACTAATGGATCCTTGTTAGCTTTTGAGGCTACAACTGGCATAGTGAAGGTTTTGCACTGGCTTTAACAGCAGTTTCTCATTTGTTCCCTCATACTGTTGTTGTTTTATGAGGGAAGCCGCTTGGGAGTTACAAGTCTCCCAAAGAATCCAGCTGTGATTTATGAATTGGTCATCAGCAGTTATTATGCCAGCCACTGCATGCATCCTTTCTAATAAATTTCCTGCATCTTCCTTAGCAGCTTGTTTTACTCCCATTTATTGATACCAGGGTCTTAACAAAAGCAGCACATCAATTACAGTAATTGCATTCAGTGCTGCTGGAGATGTGGTCTGAGGACAGGTTGTGGAGCCTGAGTGGGGGACTAAGGGCTATTGAGAGGACCTAGAGAGAGGAGAGCAGAGATGGAGTTGGTGCCCAGGTCGATTTCCCTTGGTGCTTTGTATTCCTTTCATTTTAATTTCTCTCTAAGAAAGAGGACGTGAGATCATTGCAAATGTGGCCAAAATGAATCTTGCCTGCTGGGCTATCCCAGTTGTATACTATTTTTCAAATGACATATTAATCAGGGTTTTGGACACTGTCTAATTACCTCTTTTTCTGTTTTATTTTAAAAAGTTTTTTAGTGATCAAAACAGTGAATATGGATGTGATGGATGGACTATTCAATGGATAAGGAACTGGCTGGGTGACCACATGCAAAGAGTTGCAGTCAATGTCTCAATCTCTAAATGGAGATCAGTAACAAGTGGTGTCCCTTGGGTCTGTATTGGGATTGGTACTGTTCAATATCTTTGTTAATGATATAGACTGTGGGATTGAGTGCACTCTCAGCCAGTTTGAGGATGACACCAAGCTGAGTGGTGTGCCTCTTGCTAGAGGGAGCTATCCGGAGGGACCTTGATAGGCTTGAGCAGTGGGTCTGTGTGAACCTCATGAAAATCAACAAGGCTAAGTGCAAGGTCCTGCACCTGAGTTGGGGCAAGTCCCAGTATCGATACAGGCTGAGGGATGAATGGATTGAGAGCAGCCAAGAAGGACTTGGGGATATTGGTAGATGAAAAATTGGACATGAGCCAGCAATGTGTGCTTACAGACTAGAAAGTCAATCTTATCCCAATCTGCATAAAGAGAAGTGTAGCCAGCAGGTCAAGGGAGGTGATTCTCTTCCTCAATTCTGCTTTCTTGAGACCCCACCTGGAGTACTGCATCCAGCTCCGGGGTCCGCAGTAAAAGACAGACATGGACCTGTTGGAGCGAGTCCAGAGGAGGGCCACAAAAATGGTCAGAGGACTGGAACACCTCTCCTATGAAGAAAGGCTGAGAGTTGGGGTTCTTCAGCTTGGAGAAAATGAGGAGACCTTATTGTGTCCTTTCAATACTCAAAAGGGGGCTTATAAGAAAGATGGAGAGAATTTTTACCTGTAGTCATAGGACAAGGGGTAACAGTTTTAAAGTAAAAGAGGGCAGACGTAGATATTAGGAAGACATTCTTCACTATGAGGGTGGTGAGGCACTGGAACCAGTTGCCCAGAGAAGCTGTGGATGCCCCCTCCCTGGAAGTGTTCAAGGCCAGGTTGGATGGGGCTTTGGGCAGCTTGGCCTAGTGGAAGGTGTCCCTGCCCACGGCATGGGGGGTTGGCTAGGTCATCTTTTGAAGGTCTGTTCCAACTCAAAACTTTCTGTTGTTGTATGATAATTGGCAGAGTGGGCCAGCTGGCTTTCTATTTCTGGGTCAGGAAATAAGTTTGTGCATTGGTGTTTAAAGCGCAGGATTTGGACATAGAGGTCCTGGTTTTCCCACTGGGGCACTCTGATCTCAAGGCAAGTCCCTTAACCTGTTGCTCAGTTTCCTCACACATAAGTGGGGTAAGGCTAGTATTCACCAACTGTGTAGACCGTATTGAGATTTCAGAGTTGACAGTGATTAAATTCTAGTCTCTTTACTACTAATTTTTTCAGACAGGATAAAGCTTTCTGAAATGTGTGTCTTTCTGTATGATATCTATAGATAGAACGGCTAAAATGTCCATAGCCTGTATTGCTAGTGTAGAATGACTGTAGGATTTGTGTGGCCCTATCTGGCTTTTGATACCGTATTTGCAGAAGATAGTTGGGTGTCCACAGTACTTAGTGATTTTTTTCACATAAAGTGTATACCACTAACTGTATACAGATGATTAATTGATACTTGTGCTGTCTTCTCTACAACCCAAACTGAGTTTTGTTTGCCTTCCTGAAGTAGAAGCTTTGTTTCATGTATAAGAGAGTTATTTCTTACTTATTTCTTTCTTTAAATAGTAGACACTATATGATTCTTTACAGAAAGATATGGCTGTGCTGATGGGGTTGCCACCCTATACTTGATGTTTCATCCAGTTTGCTTCTTGATCAGAGGTGTTGCAGATATAATTTGAGATGTATCAATGTGGGTTTTTTTGCTACTGGGCTCTATTTCTTCTGAACCAGGCATCTTGTCTTATCAGAGTTGCTTTTAACTGTAGGCGTGAATCCAGGTTGGATTTGTCACTACTTTTTTTTTTTCATTAGTCATTATGGCAAATTACAAATATACCAGCAAAGTAGTGCTTGCACATTGGTGTCAAGCTGTGCATTCAGGATTCTAGCTTGTTATGTCCAGGACCTGGGTTTTGTTTTATGCTTTTTCTGTGCTACCTTATATTTCTACCTTTCCTTGTATGTAGTATAGCAGTTTCCTTGTGCTTTCTTGTTAGTTACTAATCATTATCACTCATCTGTCATGCATTTATTTATTACTTTATTCATGTGCTAAGCATGCACAAATGCTCCAGTTAGCTTTGCACGTTTGGCTTATGCATTTAAGCAATGTTTCTTCAAAGGCCATGCTGAACATTTTCTACTCTGCATATCCTTACTGTGTGATGGCCTTTCCTTGGCTGACAGAAATCAGAGTGCTGCAGTTCCCGTTTCCTTATTCCTGAGCTGTTGCTCACTTCAGCCATAACTTCCAGCTGTAAGACCTAACTGTTTTTCTCAGATCGCTGCGCATCTTACCTAGCACTCAGTTTTTTCAAAGTTAGATCACAGCTGAGAAGTTTGCCATAGCTCAGCACTCAGTGTAGGGTTGCGTGGTCCCTGTAGTAGATCCGTGTGCGGAAGTCAAGCATGGAATAACAGAAGGCTGCAAACAGGATTCTGGCTCGCTAGTACAGATGTGAGAGGGTGAGGACTAGAGAAGCAGAAGATGCTACAGGAAGTTAAAAATATTATACACAATGTATGCATACATAAGTATGTACATGCATACAAAACTCTTGTTGATATTAAGATTGTGAAAACCTCTGGTCTGGGTTTGTACATGCATACAAAACTCTTGTTGATATTAAGATTGTGAAAACCTCTGGTCTGGGTTAGCCCTGCTATACAAGTGAGTCTAAACAGTCTTTGTTTTGCAGTGATACTGTTACTCCTCTAGATGACTGAATTTATAGTGCTCTCCATAATATTCCTTTGTGGGTTAAACCCCCAGCACTACAACCACAGCCCTTCTGCTTTTGTTCTTTATTCCTGGATTTATTCCCAGTTTTGTCTATGAAATGATCGTTTAGTACGTGAGCAACATGCCGATTTCCCCTTATGGTTATTGCATTTTCTGTTCATAAATCAGGAGTTAATTTGTCTTTTTGGGTCCCTTGGTGCCTTTCTGCTTAATAGCCAAGTATATTTGGTCTATGTAATCTAATGAAAAATAAGAATAGTAGATAGTGAAAAGTGATGTCCCCAGCAACCTTTCATCCCCCTCAGAACCTGGGGGACCCTCTTTTTCTCCTTTTTCCATCCTGGAGACCCACTTGCATCTGTCACTTGCTGATAAGGGAATCCTGTGCTGTTTGGTAGTTAAGAGATAGGCCAGGGCTGGAGGGGAGGAGGGGTTAGTTGTCAGTCACCTGGGATCTGTCTGCAGCCCTGCCACTAAATTGTTTTGTGACCTTCACCTCTTGCGTAGCAGAATAATTGAAATCAGATATAAAATAACTCTAACTGATCCAGTCAGTCCCTTTCACTGCCAGTTCAATTCCACATTGCTGTGCTGTAATGCATATGCATTTTGCTTTAAGTTTGAAATATCTTAATGCTTTTCTTTTTTGTGCAGCCTAGTAGAAGTCTGTGTTGGGAAGATTACAGCAAACATGTACTGCAAGAGCAGTGTAAAGGGCATAGTTCTTTCATCCCTGGTACTGTTTGTTTTGAGACTACCAGCCAGAGATGCTCCTGCTGCATGAAGCACACTCTTTTCTTTCCCTTGAGCAAAGCAACTCTCTATGCAGCATTCACATCCCTGGCTGATCCAGGGCACAGAAAGATAGTGGCTAGATTCTGAGCTCATTTTCATGAGTCTTTCTCCTTTACCCTCACTGCTGTTACTTTAGAGAGAAGAATTCAGCCCCAGAACTCTAAATCCTGGATGGTCTCCAGCAAGGTAGGGCAGAAGAAAAAAAATAATCTGAATTTTGAAGCTTTCTGTTTGAAGCTTCTCAGGGGGAGCAGTTCTCTTCAGGAAGGTGGAGGAAAGTGCATAGCTGCACAAGGAGGGAATGCACCCAACACCAGGTTGCTCAGGAATGGTGATGGTAAGTGCGGTTTGGGACGCAAACGCTGGAATTGCTGGCAGGTAAATCCCGAAGCATAGCTACCGAGGGCAACAGCTCTGTGGAAAACTCATTGCTGTTGTCCTCACTTCTGCAAGGGTTTTCCCTTCTCTTGAAAATATTCAGTCTTTCGGAGAAATATTTTTTGCAGGAGGGTGAAAAATGAGGAGAGACCTCCTGACTCTTTCCTGCTGGGTTCCTATGCTGATACACAAGCCCTGGCAGATGAGAGGCCAGCAGGGATCCTTTTTGTGTGTGAGGCTGTGTTTGTCAGAGAATGTTTAATGCTGGGAATGCAGGGCTGGTTTCTGTGTTTTCGGGGCATGTTTGACATTGTCTCTCACTGTGTCATCTCCAGTCCTTTTTAGAGGGCTTTGAATTTGCCAGTTTGTAGAGTGTGTGGTGGGCTACAGGAGCTAAATGGTTAAACCTGCAGTGGTCTGGGTTGTCCTTGCTAGCTAGAAAGGAAGAAAAAACAACAGCCTAAACCATTAGGTAACAGTTGTGAAATTCCCATTCAAGCAGGCTTCCCCCTGTGTCGCTGAGCCTCTCTGAACTCTGAGAGGTCTACTACTTTTCCCCTTAAAATTAGGTGGCTGTTGCAGTCTTGTCTATACTGTGGTGGGGACAAGGGAGGAAACAGCACAGGAACCGAGCCATGTTGTCCCCTCTTGCTGGAGGGCATTATTGTCTAATAGGCAGTTTAGTCAGATGTTTATGAGATGAGAGTCGGGGGACCTCGCAATCTCTAGGGAGAATTCATGCAAAGCTGAAGACTATAAAAATGCCCCTGAGCAAGTGAGTTTCTAGAGATAACACTGCCCCTTTTACTGGGAAATTAAAAATTAAAAGGGAGACAGAGCGTGCTTCTTAAATACACCCTGCCATTTGTCTCTCTCGCCCTTACAGACAATTTAGACAAAATACTATAATAAAAAAGCTACCCAAAGAGCCTTTCACAACATTTGTTTAAGGTCTGTATTTCACTAGCTGTAGACACCTGTCTTTTGTTCTTGGTTCATTCAGTTGTTGATGTATTTTCTGTAGTAGTTAGATATTGTTTTGCCTTAGCATCAAAGGTTAAGGCAATATATCCAGCACTTAAATTATTTACGTCTGTGTGTATGGGGTAAACATAGTTGTTCCTTTAATACAAACTCAGTGCTTTTTTTTTTTTCAGTGTGGAAGCTGGAATAAGCAGGCAGAATTATATACCTCCATGGTTTAGATGTATTCTACACTTTAAACTCAGAATATGATTTTGTAGCTAATATTTATAGTTAGTATTAGGTAGCCTAGCCCTGCTAAGCTCCAGCCACCTGGCAACTTGTGAATTTGGACTTCTGAAATGTGGGTCTGATTAAGTCAGTCTTTGTACAAGGTTTTGCACATGTAGAATGCAAATTGCATGATCTGTCTTGAAGCAATGAAGTTTGGAGCAGTTTTCAAACTTGTACATATATGAAAATTATTAAACATGCATATATTATGTATGTGAAAGGCCTCAGGATGTTTAGGGAGACAGGAGAACTGGAAACTGATTGGGTTTAAAAATATGGTAGTATTCAGGAAATATTCATAGGTTTGTAAGGAAATGCTTCACACAGAGGAAAAAAAAACCCCACAACCTACATCAAAACATTATACTGTATGAGTTGTTGCTGGAAATGCACTGTTGTAATAGAGCCCTCAAGTCTCACTGCTGCAGCAGGTGTGTGGAGCGAAGTCTCCTTTGCTGGTGGGATGTGCTGGCTGGGACCCTGGCTTGAGCTGCCTTGCCCAAGATGTGATGGCTGAGATTGAGGGGGTAGGGAGGGGGTGTTAAGCGCTGCATGGTGGTCAGAGTGTGGGGGGAGTACTGGGCGCATCAACTGAGGTGTGCTGGCTGGGCTGTGCATGTGTGCTGGAAGGGGGAAGCTCCAAGACCGTAGACCAGGGTTGGAGTATCTGAACTGTGTGGGGATGTAGCACTGGGATGGGGGGTGACTGCTTCATTTCTAGGATCCATGCCACATGAAAGAAGGGTGCCCACGCCCTGTGTTGGGGGGTAGGTTGGTGGACTTGGTATTTGAATCAAGATGCATTTGTGGAGCTGCATGCAGGAAGCATCCTGACTGCTTGTTGCCTGCGATCACCTTACTTAGCAGTAGGAGTTGCTTGCTTTTGTGAGTGATATAGACACTCCCCCAATACACTGTGTGATGTTTTTGAGGTCCCAGACTGAGCCTCTTTTCCAATTTGTAACTTTTTCTCAGACAGTAACAGCTTTATGTTGCAGGAGGATGACAAAGGGGATAATCCCAGTCAGGCACTGTCTCGTGGGGTGACAGTGACCAAGCATGTCAGCTGGGGGAAGATTTGGAAGACACAGAGCTGTTCCTCTATCTCCAGCCCAGCTCCCTGCCCTCCTGCAACAGTACACAGACTGTTGCTGCTGTCTCACAGCTTCTCTTACACAGGACAACACAATTACCCCATGCTTATAGTCTTACTTACAGGATCATTAATTTGCTGGCAGGGAAAGTGCTAATGCTACAGGTTGATTATGTTTTATGTGGTAGGAGGAAAATACCTTATCTAAATAAGCAACTATTTTTATTATAACAAACCCGTCATGCTCACACAAGCAATGCTATGACTAACTAGTTGCACTAGTTGCCTGCTAGAGGCAAACTGTTGGCCACAGGGATAGGGTGTGAAGATTCAGAGGTATTAGCAGTCAGAAATTTTCTGGAATTTTAAGTGGTAATGCCTTAGAGTATCTTCTGTCAAACCTTAGAAGAAGTTTAAGAAAAGCCTAACTGGATTAGTGGTCTCTTCTGACTGTAACAGTTGTCTTTGTTGCTCTTCGATAGCATAATACTCTGTCACCAGTAATGAACTGGAGTATTTCAAAGTCTGAGTGTTACTGCCAGGGAAGGTAATTATGTCATTATCCCCATTTTGAAAGTGAGACATAGGAGTTGAGATGGCATGGCAAGGGTTTTGCGGTAGCTGTGAGACATGGGACAGAATCTAGACCTCCTTGTTCCCAGACATCTAAGGTCCCTGGGTTTTGTGCTCTTAAAAAATCATCTGTGGTGACGGGTGGCAAAACTGTTCTTTTTCTGCCTTGATGCAAGGAGGAATGGTGAACCGGCTGTCACTATTGTATATCTGGGAGGTACAGTAATTCTGTGTACGACAGGCTTTAAGTTGTGACTGCATGTTGTCAGGTGTACTGTTCCTAACCCTATGTCTGAATTAGTTTCTTTTTTCTGCTTTAGAAGAAAATTACTACCATAAACATGATCACAATTAGCTTAAAAAAAAAAAAAAAAAAAAAAATCACCATTACTTAGGGTAGATAGACTGAGATAGTTCACACCTCTGATGGTGCTGTGTGGAACTGGCCCTGCCTGGCCGGAAGAGAGAGGGAGCAAGAAATAAGGCTCATATCCATGAACAAATGTGTCCTCTTACTGCTACCACATGTTGGAAGTCCCAAAGAGGTCCATGAAAGCTAGGTGCCTAAGCATCTATGTAGAAATTTGGGCCAAGATCTGCAAATTCACTGGTATGCTTTCCTATGTGCAAAAGTTGTTTCTTCCTGGTTTTAACAGCCCTTTCTACGCTGATTTTGGTAGATTACTCTCACCTAGCACTGAACTGTGTGTAATATGCTATTTTTAAATATTCAGATCAGTCATGGTGGGACTTGGCTTATCTAATACTTATGATGAAGATTATTTGATTTAAAAAACCCAAACCTGGAAAGATAGTCCTGGGTGTTTATATCTAGGAGAAAGGAAAAATAAATAGCATGAACAAAACATTAGAAAATATCTTATCTTGTTTTTAAGCAAAAATCAACATAGTAGCAGAACACTGTGAATAGAACAGTAGTTTCTCTCCATCTCCCAGCTCCATAATCTGAGGACAATGAAGGACTTCAGAGAAGAAACAAAAGTATCTTGTGCTGTAAACATGAATAGCAGTATTGGTAAAGGGAGCTAGAGAAAAAGTTCTTATCTTTGTTCCACTGCAGATAGATGGTATGACCTTGGGGAAACCCACTGTCATGTCATGTGCCTCAACTTCCTAAAGAAGGGCATTTGCTTGAGTGGAACAAAAACAAAACTTTACTGTGAGGCTTCATTCATTTATGCTTGTAAGTTATTTTGAAGTCATGGGCCGGAAAGGTTATAGAAGCAGAGAGTATTATTTATAAAATAGAGGGAAAAATTATTTTTAAAAAATACTTGGAGTTAAGCTCTGAAACTCATTAGAGCACAATTGGTGACAGCACTGTCACAGACTTTAAAAATGTGTGATGGCTATGTGCATATGTGGCAGTTCGGGTCATAGGAAGTTAATTTCGGGTCCTAACAAGCATGAGGCAGTTCCATTACAATTATGATTAAATGCTGGTACATTTTATCTCTGGTTTGTAAGAAATGGTTAATATCAATCAGGCTAGTGGGGGGGGAAATGATGAAGCATTGATCTTTTGGGCCTTACCAAATATGCAGACTCAAGTTGGGTGGGATGGAAAGGTTTGTTAATGAACAACAACAAAGGCTTGTATTTCTGCTATGACCCAAGACGGAGCATCTCTTCTCTGTTTTAGAACAGTAAAATTATTATTGGAAACAAGCATCTGAAAATTCAGTGCAGGGCAACCTTTCCACTAAACGGGGCCAGACTGGGAAAGGATTTTTGATGGACGAGCACGTGGACTATTAAAATGCTTTGTTCTGTGCTCAGGGCTGCTAGATCAGGGCCTCTAATTCCTCTGCTTATTTATTTTAGTGCATGCAATGCTGTAATTTACTTTTTATTTCCTATGTTAGTATTGCCCTCTACTGGATGAAATCAAAACTGCCCACCTGTGTTGCAAACCTGAGGTTGCTAGCAGATAATGCATCATCTCCTTTCACTTCTCTTTTGGGCCTTGGGCTGACAGAGCAGGGAGATCAGGAGCCAACCCCACCATTGAGACAGGAGCGATGACTGGCCAGGATATCCAGATCTGAGCTCCTAAATGGCTGCATGTTTGTTGCTACACAACCAACACATTTCCTGAGCGTTGGCAGCTCGGGCTGCGTGGGGAGTTGTACTTATTTCTCAAGGGTAATGTTGCTCTTGTGCAGTGAGGAGAGCAACTTACAGCTGGTTAGAGCAAGATTTGGCAAGTCAGGCTGCTTGGGCTGAGTCAGAGGCTCAGAATGAAACAGGTCCTCAGTGGCCAAGTTTGAAAAATGAGAGCTCCTGAGAGCTGTGCAAACTGACGAAACTACTGAATCTTATCTTCTACAGCAGCCTTGCTTTTGGGACCTTGTCAGGGACTTTTGGGTGAGATGTCTCAATCTTTTGAAAGATCCAATGCTGTACTTAAGTAGCTTGTATGTGAGTTGCTGCATGGATGATCGCTCCTAACTCATCACTAGTCTAGTGCAAGATCACAGCTCCAGTGATGGAATGAGTCAGTTTTGCATGCAGAACAAAACCAAATGTTAGTCTGCAGTGTGGAAGCAGCAAGCTGATTCTGGCCTGAGGAGCTTGGAGCTTCCACAAAAGAAAGATAGGAGACAGAGGAACAGAAACTCTGTAGAAAGTTCAACCTAGAAAGGTGTATGAGAATAACCACAACTTGCAGGTAAAAGTCTGTATTACTAAATGCCAGGACATATATTTTTGCAAACATCCATATTTAATTTTTTATGTCTTGGAAATCTTGCTTTGTAGGTATTCACTGGGCCTGATGCTTTTGCTTGTCACAGCCCATAGCCATAAGGGATGAGGAACAAAGGATGAGTCCAGAGAAAGAGCCAGAGACTGACTGTATTCACTGAAAAGCACTTTCAGATACATCTCTGTACAAGGTGAAAGCTGATCATGGTTCCTCAGTGAATGTACTTGCTGTGGCCAAGATTTTCTGATGTTTCAGTTGTAGGAGCCTCAGTACTCAGACCTATGTCCTGTGCAGGTTGTTTGATTTGGCTACAGGGTTTCTCAGAGCATCTCTGTGGGCAGCATCCATAATATCTGTGTTTAGCAAACTGCTCGGTCTGCTCACTGCCAGCTAAAAAAATACCTGGGAATGATGTGCCTGCTTTTACAGATCCCTTGGTAGGGAATACCCAGGGTTTTACAAAAGTACAGAGGACTTAACTGTATTAGTTTAGGAGAATGCAGCATTTCATTTTACAAGTTATTAAATTACTAGAACATCAAGACACTATACATTAATGTTTGAATTTAATATTAGTTTTCCATCATTTTGGTGTTGGTTGCCTGAAGATTTGGGTAATGTGTGTTACCAGTGCCCCCTCCTGGATGAGACCAGGCTTGTTCACAGCTGCCTGGCTCCAGCACTTCCCCTGAAGCGCGGCCATGTTGAGCCATTGCTTGTGGAAAAGCTCAGCTCCTGCTTTCTCTGTCTGTTGCCAGGTGACCCTACCGCACAGTGACAAATTCCCAGGAATGATGCTTGATCGCTCTGATCAAGAGGGGAGTCTTCATAAATGCGAGTTTTTAAATTAGTTGTCCTTATAGAGGAGGCAAGCCGAGTGTCTGCTGCATTTGTTCTGCTTTTGCTGCTCACAAACTAGGTAATAAAAAGGCCAAATGGTGCCTCATGTGATATGAAAACCTGGAAGCATTGTATTTCTTAACTCTCTAAGGAAAGAGACTTACTTTCCTATGACAGAAAATGCTTCATAAGACATGCTGTGTGCCTGTTCTCTGTGCAGTGAAACCGAGGTACAGGGAGAGGAATTCGCTCTGCCAGATCTACCAGCAGATCTGCAGGAACAGACCTGGATTCCTGTTTTCCCCTTCTGTGTCCTATAAACTGAATTTTTCGGCTTCAGTTTAGTGAAAACTACCAAACAGAATAACAGAGATTGTGGGATCCGGTTGGGATTTTGTTAAAGGTTTGAGTTTGTCAGATCTTCTTCTCATACCCAATTACCATGCAATTTGCAGCCTGTTACAGGTCTGTCTTTGCCCATGCCAAATGAATACTTGTCCCTATGTACTTGTCCTCTCTCTCCTGTTCCCTCTGTGTGGGATGTATTTTTTATTAGGATTTGGTTGCTTTTCATTGGCAGTAATAACTCCCATCCTGGCGTGACAGCTGTTGAGCTGAAGTCTTTGTTTCCCTTGATAAGTGCCCAGATTGGGTCATTTGCTGTTTGTGTTTGGACAAATTTTATTTCTTGCATGTCTTAGTGTTCGATAAATTGTAGCCATGGATTTCTGTCTTTAACAGGGCAATAAAGAATCCTTCACTCCCTGTAAGCCTATCTCCCATCATGGTCTCCTGTGGAAAATCTTTAGAGCTTATATGTGCATCATGCCTCAGAGGGAGCTATCAAACAAGACTTGGGGCTGTACTCTGAAGGGGTTTATTAACCTGACTGATGTGAATGAAGGCTGCAGGGTACTAAAGGACTTTAACTACTGAGGGTGGAGAGACTCTAGATAAGAACTGCTTATGGAAGGACAGTTCAGCAACAGGCTGATAAAGTTGCAACCGTTTCACTCCCCTGTGAATAATAGAACAACAAAAAGTTGCTGTAGGAAAGTTCAGTAGTTATGGCCTAGGCTTCAGGAGTAGATTCTGGGGGCCCTGCTTCAGGAGGACCATTTATGGTTCACTAAGTTATTCAGAGCTGTTAATTGAAGTTCTCCCCTTGAGCTGTAAATAAGCACTTCATCTGACAACTGCAAAGTAATAGCAGTGGGAGCAGATGAGAATTTCTTGGGGAAAATCCCTAGCATGCTTGCCAGTCTTAGATGAGATGTGTGTATATATATACACGTATATAACTTTCTTCTGATAATGGAGACTGTGGGTTTTGCAATGTGTCTTCTGTGGTATCTGATCTACCAGCAGATGGGAGTCAGTCAGCACAGCTCCTGCTCCTGCCACAGTGGTTAAAAGCAGATGAGTTCAGATGGGTCTCAGGGATACTTACTTCACTTTCATCAAAGCAGGTCATAGGAGACAACATTCTTTTTATCAAAGTGGCTGGCTGTTTTCCTGTGTTTGCCAATTGCTGTCTCATTCTCTCTTCTACCTTAGTGGAGTTCAGGAACCATACCTCCCTGTCAAATGTATTGTTCTTTTTTTATCTTTTCTCTATATTTTCTTTGTATTTTTTCTCCTTTTTAAAATTATTTTTCTTTATTTTCCTTTCACTCCCCACTGCATCCAGGAAAATATAAAGCAGATTATCAGCAGAGATGTAGAGAAGCTAAATATGCTACTTTATTTCTGTGGTGCTGGGCTTCACAGGCTATGTTAGATCATTAAATGCAAGCTTGCACTTCTGATGTTTTAGGCATTGCTATGTAGTTCAGTGGTTGGTGGATACTCAGGTTTCAGGTGCCTGAACTGCACTAATAGCAGCGATGGTTAAGTTCAAGACTGTGAGGTGTAGGGGAGAGCTTAATTATCAAAGGCTCAAAGAGTGGTTCAGGTTTGGGTGCATTGGCAAAGCACTTTCCAGAGTTCCAAGTTCAAAACAAAATGGCCTTTTGCTGTGCTGATCTCAGTTACTTTCCTCTAATTGGTCCCCCATCAGCTGCCTACTAAGATGTATCTTCAGAAATTCTGCTTGCACTGATTATTGTAGTTTTATATTGAGAGCATCATGGCATCCCTGCCTTGTAAAATGCTGCTGCTTGCCTTGGCTTTTAACACAGATTTCATTTTTAAAGGAAAGTTGACTTTAATTTATATTTTTCCATTAGAAGGAATAAATTGTTGGGTAGTCAGGGGGAAATTATTGTATGTCCCCATGAGAGAGCTGAACTTACTTTCACTGCATCCAGCTATTTTTGCTGCGGTATTTGTTTCTAGTTTATTTTCTGCTTTGTTTCCCCCTATTTCCCTGTTTCTTACTTTTTCCATCAGAGTAAGAGATTGGAACAAGGCTGCAGTGGCTACTTGTATCTGCTCCATCCAATTGCTGTAGTAATTAGAGCAGAGGAATCTTTCCTGTTGTGAGTCTCTGATTTACAGGAGTAACACTGCTGCTTTGTCCAGCCCTCTGAGAGCTGCACGGGTTGTTCTGGTGTGCGTGACAGCCAGCAAGGATGCTTGGGTCATCTTGGGGGAGGGGGCACATCACACCAGTAGCAAGGGCTGGGTCTTCTCCTTTCTCAGCATGTTGGAAGAGAAATGTGTGTCTGGCTGAGGGCTGTAATTGCAAGGGGCAGGATTTCTCCTGCCCCCAACCTGCTGTCTAGCCTGTCATAGCAAATTTACTGTGGGCTGGTGTGAGAGTTTGGAGTGGGAAGGCCAGCCAGGGTTTTCAGGCATGCAGCCATACAACCCCACTGCTAAGACTGAAAAGAAAGCCTAGCAGGCCACTGGAGCTGATTGAGGAAGACCATGGCTCTTGGTTATTCTTCATTCTGTGGGGAAAGGCCAAACAGCAACAGCTGTAGCGAAGAGGCGAATAAGCAGAGGTGATGTGCAGAGCTGAGGTGGTAGATGTATGTTTTGAATCATTGTGGTAAACTGTTGAATTCCTTCCTAAAAGGGATGGACCTGGCCCAAACCTGCTGGTTGTAGAGACCTTCTGATATGTTTTTAAGCTCTAGAGTCAAGCAAGTGTATAACAACCCATTTCTCTAACATCAGCCTTGGTTCCTCTGGCCTGTGTAGACACAGTCTGTGGAGAAACCTGGACATGGGCAGATGGGAAGGTCCCTGAGCAGCTGGCTCCTTAGCCTAGAGGTTTTGCTGGGAGCAACAGTGACTGTCCTGTGTTTTCCCCTGTGCTGCTTCTTTAGGGTTCTTGGGTCTTGCAGCCTGTCACTCCATACCCACAGCATTGCTTTTGGGAAGTAAGGGTGAAAAGGGTGTACGTGTGTGGGGAAATAACTGAGGTTCTGGCCTTGGAGCAGGAAGAGAAGAGGAGAAGGAACCAAGAAGCTAAGGGATTGAATACCAAAGTTAATCTCCTTCCTTTCTAATAGCTTTGCACAGTGCCTGTCACCAGGCCCAGCTGAGATTTATAGCTTCCCTTGTATTATTGGTTTACTTTGCTAGTTAGAGCCTAAACAAGGCTGGGGAAAGTAGGTGGCACTTTTCCCTATTGCTGGCAAACTTGTATCAATCAATTTAATTGAAGTTCTTGATAGAATCATTTATGTCAGGCAGAGTTTCCCTTTCCTTTCTTACCTCTCAATACTTGGATTTCATTTACTGTGACTAATAATTATGTTCTCAGTGTCAATTTGGGGAGACTAAATCTGGGGATGGATCCTACAGGCAGTCCTGGTGTTAGGTAGCTGTTGAGGCTGATGCTGGGCAAAGCTGCTTTTTGCATTTGGCACTTAAGTGCTCTATCCACAGAAGAAAGGTTTGGTGGTGATTTATGACTTCAGCTAAATTGTAGCCTCTACTGAACATGCAAACAAGGATCTGCTGTATTTTCTTTTAAACACAAAGCACCAAAAGCAGGCTTTAGGAGAGAATGTGGAGACACAGTGGCCTGGAGGGTGCACTATGAGGAGGGCCATAAATGACCTGAACTGTGATAAGAAGTGGCCATGGGAAGTTCAGAGGCAGTATCCAGTGATAAGTATGGCACTTCTAAATGCGCTTGCTCTCCAGAAGATGGAAAACTCTCCTTCCAGAGCTTATAGCTTGTAGGTAGGAGGTCTTCCACCTGTGGAATTAGCTAGATGTGATTTGTCATCCATGTGCACGTGCATATTTACATTTATGGACTCAATGTAGGTTGACTGTATGGTTCATTTCAACAGCCAGCACATCTATGCTGGGTTTTTTGTGAGCCCTGTAAAACTGATGATGGAATGATTTACTCTGAGCGGAGTCGGATGAGTTGTTATATAGTGCATCAAATTATTTGATTAATGCAGCCATTTTTACAGCACATGAATGATATATGAACTTTGTCCGTTATGAGTTGATTCATCATTATTTGGAAAGGATTAAGTTTATTTCAGCCTATAGGTTACGCACAGTTCACTTAGACTCTGTGCTATCCATAGTGTGGCTGGTCCTATGAATAGCATAATGTTTCTTGCTGTGATTTTTGGATGCCTGTGGGTTTGTATTGACAAGTTTAGCAAATGCCAAACACGCATGCTTTGTGGATGCATTTCGTAGCTTCCAAGTGCTGATGCTCAGTATATAGTGATGTTTCCCAACACTTATAGCTGTAAATCCACTTAAAAGACTATCAGAAAAATCCTCTGGATAAATACTTTCAGTATATAAGGATAGTATAGCCCAAACTGGACAGATTCGAGGTAGGGGAGTGAAGAAGAGTATTGTATAACTCGATGAGAGTTGTTCAGTGGATCCTGGTGGGCTCTTCAGCCATCTCGATCTCTTGAAGGAGAGGGTGAAGGGAGTGAAGCTATCATGAAAACAGTAGCATGTTTGGAAAAAACAGTTACATTCTTGGCAGTAGCCTTATTCACTTGGGACCTGCGTTGTCCCTGACATCCAGCATTCTTGTTTGTTACACACTTGCGTGCAGCTTCTATCAGGACCTGAAGTTTTTCCTATGTCCTTGTACAGCTTCATAGTCCTCCTGCTTCCTCTAGCCTAAGTGGACCCTGCCACATTTCTAGAAACTTCCCCTACTTAGCTTCATGCAGGACCATCACAAGACACTAATCACCTTTTGGGAACAGAAAATGATTGAGAAATACTGAGAGAAGAGGAGGGAGAGAGGAAATGAGGATGAGAAGTACTGTTGGTGGGGAGGGGGAGTTGGAATACTTGTTCCTGATTATATTTAAAGAGGAATTGCGAGTCTGATGATCTTTGCATTCTCAAGGCTTCTAATCCGCTTGCTCTAATCCTCTTATAGCATCTGCTCTATTGGACTTTTATCTGATCTCTCTGTCTCTCAAATAATCTGTCGAAGCTTCCCATGTTGAAGTCACTTTTGCCTCTTCCCTAGAGAGCTATCTGGTATCCTCTTGCCCAAATGGGGTCAATGGATTCTGCTTATTCTGGGGTCCTTGAGTCTAGTCCGAAGTCATTTAAGACATACCTTGAGTTATGTGGATTTGGTGCAGCACTGGCAATGGAAGCCGTGGCACTCCTAGTTGTTTCTGCAATGTAACAAAATTTACATTTGTGGTAAACCAAATTTTGGAGATGTAAACCAAAGAATGAGCTGTGTAATGGTTCATTTGGAGTTTTGAGGGTTTTTCTTTTTTCTTTTAAAGGTAACTAAAGTAACAGCATTGGAGAGAATTGCTTTGTTT
This sequence comes from Balearica regulorum gibbericeps, assembly GCF_011004875.1. Lineage (NCBI taxonomy): Eukaryota > Metazoa > Chordata > Aves > Gruiformes > Gruidae > Balearica > Balearica regulorum. The sequence continues at coordinate 24,363,091 of NC_046188.1, read as the reverse complement.
TAGGCTTCTCTGTTTATTAAACCACATGGTATAACTACAGTGGTCAAACTATCTTATTTCCCAAATTCAAATTCTCCTGCAGAGAGAATCATCAATGACTAATAAAACACAATATCATCATGTCAAAACCTGAACTTCTGTGATTTGAATAGGAGAACTTTTGAGGGGAAACTCCAACAGCATCTGTAGTGAGCTCCTCCAAAGAGAACAGGGACATCTCATAACTTTTAGGAAGTGCATGCTTCCCAATTGTGCAGAGTAAAGAGTTATTAGCAGACTTCTGGAGATTTTAGGCTGTAATTGTCATATCCTATAAGGTGTTTACAACTCAGTCTCAATTACAGGGTGAGATCAGGCCAGGTGGAAACAACTGAGATGAATATGTGCAATTTCTATAGAAGTAGAGGTTTCTCTTTCATCTTTGAGCATCAGAGAACACGTCCCGTTGCTTTTTGCATGGGAGAGGCTAATTCTATGCCACAAACAAAATGGAGTCTCTTATGCCTCCTATAAAGCCCCTTTCCCCAGGCTGTTGGAAGACCAAACATATTCTTTCTGTGAAGTATAGAAGAGAAGCATTTAACTGTATGTTTTACTAGACAGTTGGTGATCATGGAGGAAAGCAGTCAGCATCTGGGAACAGTTTAACACTTCAGAGGTGCATGAGGACCAAAGCCATTGTCAGTACACTGTTATCTATCTGTCTCTACTGCACAAAACAGAGTAGGCTACAGCAGCAAGCTGTTTGGGTTAGTAAAATGTTCAGGACCTTGTGTTTGTGGTTTGGTTTGTGGGGTTTTTAACTGAGTCTTGCATGCAATGAGGCAGAAGCTTTGTGGTTTGTCAAATACAAAACCCACTCAGCTATTGATGTTTTTGAGGACAAAAGCCTCACATACCCAACATACACACAAACTGTGGGACACAGATCCTGCTGGCTCTTAATAGCTTCTCCTTCTGGTCCCGCTGCCTCTCTGCCTGAGTGCCAATCCACTGACTTAATGAAGGCTAACGGTATAATTAATCACATGCACCCGCAGCACAGTGGTTCATGAGACCTGAGTAAATGTGACAGCTGCTCTGAGGGAGAAAGGGGGGGGGGGGAAAAGCCCCCAATGATGACAAGAAGGAAAACAAGATCTTTGGTGAAAAAACAGTCAAAGCAAAAAGGGAGAGATCAGCAAAGAGATGGGTTGGGAGCCTTTATGAGCAATGCAGAGAGCAGTCTCCCCTAGCTGTAGCGTTGTAAAGGGTGTGACATCCAGGAATTGCCCCTGTCTCCAGATATTTCTGTTTTTAAATTCTTCTCCTTTTCCTACTACTTTTTACCCTTGGCCTCTAGTTTCTTCTAATTATGCTTGAGGGGTTTTCCTTGTTGCTTTTTCTCTTAAATCTCTTCCTTTATTTGTTCCCTGTCTTCTCAGCATGGTTGTGCTGTTTGATATTTTCCATGGTCCCCTGGACCTTTTAGATCTGATGGACAGTGTAAGAAGGCTTTGGTACCAAGTGCTAGTTCTACTTTGGGGGAATTTGAGTATAGCTAGCTTAGTTTGGAGCTCATCAAAAGGCTATCTTCCATTTCCTAAGATATGTGGACAGTGGAAGAATACTGAACTTTGTCCCTGAATCTTAGTCCCCCAATATTCTTCTGTATTACTTGTGCTTGAAGGCTTTCTTTTTGTCTTTTTGTATTCTCTATGCACCTTGATTCTTTCCTGAGGATGATGGTATAGGAAAATTCCTTCTCTGCTCTCTTGTACAGCAGAGGCCTGTGGTGTGGTCCAAGTAGCCTCTTGATCTGATGTGGTGTATGTGTTACTTTCTGGAGTCGTGGAATAGCCGCAAGTTCTAGTGGTGGAGTTAGAAAGGAAAGTTCTGAGGTAACTGGTATTTAAGTAACAATTTACAAGGTTTTCTTGTTCCTCTTCTCCCTGCAAGATAGTTTTGTACCTTCTTGCATTAAAAACAAGAAATTTTCTGCACAACTGAGATGTTACTTGTGGTACATCAGCATCCATGGTAAGTAGGTGGTCCAGATAATTTTTTTTTTTGGCACTCAATATGCACATAGGTATTTTGAGTCAGAAAAAGGCAAGAGGGAAGATGCAAGAAGAGATTGTGTCTGGCCAGAATAGGGGTTGAGAGATATTAGCTGTATTCCTGATTTTGCCTGTAACTATCTATATGAATTTGATCATATCACTTCATATCACCTCAGCCGGGGGTAAGGAGAGAGAATCTGTTGCAGGTTAGCCTTACACAAAGTGCTGTTCTGGGGATTCCCTGTAATGCTGTATCAAGGGACAACCTCTGTTCTCTCAACCCCAGAGTGAGAGCAAGTGAGACACAGGAAAATGTAAAGCATTGTACTGTGGAGGACTTGGGCACTGGCACCAGTTGTACGTATTCTTGCTTTACATGAAGGGGTATCTAGAATCTTGGGTACAAAAAATGACGTGCATTCCTGTGTTTGGAGATGTATCCAGGGATTCCTGTGCAGTTTGTGAGCTTTGCAATAAACATCAGCAAATAAGACTTTGAGCTATATCCACAAAGATGATGTGACCTGGTGCCATATAACTGCTTGTGTTCAGATCCTCAACAGGTCTTCCAAGTCTTCTTGTGTCCATGTCGTCCCATCCCCCCCCCCCCCCCCCCCCCCCCCCCGCCTGATGCTGGAGATCGTTAGGCTGCTGTGTTTTCTATTTCTTGAAGTGCCTAAAGCTCTGTGTAGAGTTATTTCTCTTGACAGTGCTGCTCAGCACCAGTGTCTCGCTTGTGTCTGTTGGGACCCATAATCTTGGCACTTCAGATAATAGTTGTTCTCAAGAGTACAGTACCAGACTGTGTATGGAAATGATGGGAGCCTCCTTTTTTGTCTGGTGTCCCAGTGGCTGCAGCACATAACCAGTGGCTCCCACAGGCTGGACATGTAGCATTTCTCACTCTGCTGTAGTCAGCAGATAATTTTGCAATGGAAAATATAACTCTCTTTGCTTATTACTGAAGACTGCCTTCTCTGCTTGAAGTAATTAAATATTCATGATGTTTGGGAGCAGAGTGAGAGCAAGCAAGCATATAAGCATAAACATGGCTCTACAGTTTAGTGTTTAGGACATTCACTGGGCAGGACTTGGGAACCTGGTTTTCTCCCCACACCCCCTGACGCTCTACTCTTTCTGTACATCTGTGGGAGGGTTAGTGCCTAACTCAGGGTTGCAGTTTCCAGTAGATGGCAGAGCTGAAGAGTGAGGGTTTGCAACAGTGAGTTGTCCAGATCTGTCACTCCCACTTGGGATAGCACTGACTGGAGGGATGGTTGGAAGAGAGATTTGGTTACAGATACTGAATATAACCATAGAAATTTCCTGGTTTATCAGAGATTGCACAGTGGTCCCGTAGACCCATGTCAATAGCTTCCAGAGAGAGTAGGAACTTGAGGGTTTTTTTATAAAGATTTTTACTCTCAAACATTTACCTGATGACACTCATGTTGGGAAGGATGGTTGAATTCTTATTTTACTTTCTTTTCCTTGCAAGGTATTATTGCTTCTATTTGTTTTTTTCTGATTTTCCTTTTTCTTAAATGAAGCTGCAGTTGTGTCAGTAATTAGCTACAAATTTTGCAGTGATAACAAAGAATAAGAGGGTGCAGGGGGAGGAGATAGGTTGCTGATCTCACCAGCACATCTACAGGCCTGTTTAATTGGAGCTGCACTATATAAATATTGAACTCATTTTAATTTCTTCTGCAGTTCCTTTTGCCTTTCAAAGAGCTCCCAGCTCCAGGTTATCCTTTTTTGCGCTTCTATATATTTGAGAAAGAAGGGAATTTAAGAAAAAAAAATTTAAAAAAAAGTCCTCGTCTCCAAAATGTAATCAATTAGTTTCTCTCAGCCTCTCTGTGGTTGCCTCTTCCTGTTCTTCTATCTCTGAATCCTGATGCTGGTAAGCACCAGCTTGGTGCAGCACTGCATGGAGGATGAGAGTGTTGCTTGGAGCTGCTTAGAGAAGCAGGAGGAGTGCCTTTTCCTGTGGATGGCATGCAGAGGTATGATAGAAGGCTTCTCTGATACACAGGTCAGAGGAAGGATGCTCAGAAACAAAAAAGGACATGCTAATAAGGAGGTCTTGTGTGGCCAAAAATAAATACAGGCCAGATACCAGAGAAATTATTGGGAGCTGCTGTTTGACAAATCACCTGCTGAAGAGAGATTTCTGACTTAAGCACCAATGTGGGTGGTCAGAGTGAGAGAAGGGGCTCTTTCTGTCCTGGTGACTTTTTTTGCCATAGGTCATCCCTTAGTGAACCATAGCCTCAATTCCCGCAGGTATAACATGGTGACAGTAGCTCATGATACCTGTTCTTGGGACTGTAGGGTTTAAAAGTTCAATGGTATGTAGGCGAAGATGGTAACTATTTCTTGCACAGTGCCCTCGATGCTGGGTTGTCTCCTCAATGCTATCCTGTACCTGGTTGGGCTGAGCGGGCTGCTAAAGGACTGATCTTATGGATCTCCATGGGTTTCCTAGCCCGACGCCTGCCAGACAACCTGCAGTGGTGAGCTCTGTGCATTATCAGGCTCTCTGGTTTGCCTAGCAGGTCCCTGTCCCTTTGCTTGCTCTGGGGGTGACATCCTACCCGCCTGGTCTATGGCCGCAGGCTTCAGCATCCTGGTCTGCAGGGACAGTGTGGAAGTGAGGTGATAGACTTGGGAGTTGTCAGGATTTGGGGACCAGCAGCATAACTGGGAAACTATCCTGGGCTTCTCCATCCTTAATGTAATGCAGCTTTTTGGCACCTGCATTTCCTGGTGGTTTGGAGACTGGTACCATCCCCTTGGTGCAGGGGGAAATGGAAGGGCCTGGTGCTGACAGCCGCCTTGTCAGAGGACTGCCGAGAGTGTGTTCTTCTCTGAGACTGGGCACCAGCAAAGAGCTTGCAGAAAAGGCACGAATTCTGCCTGAATGGCAAAAGAAGTAAAGCCTTTTTTTGGGGTGATCTTAAGCTTTTGATTACAGTGTCTGCTATCAGAGGCTTCTTTATCTGTGCCTATATGACAAGGGGAAGAAAAGTCACCCAGCTTCACTGTGGTACATTGATGTGACTTCTGTGGAAGTTGTAAAGTGAAACTTGTTTGGCCTTTATTTCTTCTTCAGCATAGTTACATTTTCAGCTATAAAGGCTACAGGTTTCAGAGTGAAGTTGCCCCAGAAACCACCAACTTCAGTATCTTGGAAAGCTTGGAGATACTCCAGTGGTAGGCATCCTTGCTGATGGCCAGGGAGCACTTTAGTGTGGAGGGGATGCAGCCTGCCAGGCTTGGTCTGGAGAGCTGTAATTGCTGCTGACAGGCTATCTAAAAGGGATGTGGCTATGGCATTTCCTTGTCAAAAAGTAGCACAATATTACACTGTATGCTGCTTCTGTTATTCCAGTCCTGAAGAAAATCCAGCCCATCCTTATGATATTCTGGTCCTCCTTTGTATTAACAGTCCTCCTACCTGAATGTCAGTAAACTTGTTTAGCATATTCCCGTTCTATGCCTAGTCAGATTAATGTAAGCATTGTGAGATGTGCTCTAAAGCTGGATCCTGAGCAATGTTTTTACCACCCCCTTCCAACCCAAGAGCCCTCCTGCAAGCCAGTCTGTTGTCATCACTGTTTTAACAAGATTCCCACTTAGCTTTGGTTCTTCTGCAAATTTCTGTCTTTTCTGATTTAACTAAGAATGACTATGATTATAAGAGAATACATGTATTTGAATATTTTTTTAACAGCTATGCTCATTGGTTTCTCAGCGTTTGGCATTGCCTTTTAGTTCATTCAAGGACATACATAGAGTGGCTGAAAGTTGCACAGTGGCTGTAGCTTGGAAGAATCTTTAGGGATGTGTATGGGAACTGTATGTGTCTGTAACTGTGCCTGTTTGAGGAGAAAGAGAAAAGAAGTGGCAGAATTAGCATTTGAGGGCATGTCTACATCACTGCTTGGGTAAATTCATGAGTTGGGGTTTGTGATACTATGTGGAGGTGAAGCTTAGTGCAAATGTGAGAATAAACCTTTCAATGTGTGGTTGGGTGACTTCACGATGAGTTTGCATGAATGTGCAGATGTTTGTAGAAGACTGTCAGCACATGTGCTTATACATGCTTACGACAGGAGACTGAGGGGTGTTATTGCATGCATTTGTGTGTTATCCATAAGCTTAAATTCCTGCACTGACAGGAAAGAATTTATTTTGGTTTGCTTTTGTATGTCAGTTTTTGTGACCAGCTGGTATAGCTGTGAAAGTAGTGGTTGGCTGGACTGAGTATTTACACAGCTTAATGAGAATGGCTCAAACAAGACCACCCAGCTTAAAATGCTATTTATGTGAGATAGGAAGTAGTGAGCTGGAGAGCAAAGATCTCTGCTGCTTTGAGGCTAAAGGAATGAGGAAGCGCTGCCTGCCCAGTTACAGGAGCATTGTGTCTCCTTCAACACGAGAAATGGTACAGTGCCCCACACTATGCCAATTGGAACTGAAGATGCTCACAGAGTTCCCAAACACTTGCTGGGTTTTCCTGCAATACTGAAGTCGTCATCTCTTTCAGCCTCAGGCTCTTACAGAGCTGGTGTTGTAATGTTCCTGTCACAGTTTACTATAAAAGCCAGGGTCAAGGCTTCAGCCATTTCAGTGGCCCAGGTCAGAACAAGGAGAGTTGCAGTGCTCCTATTTGTGCTTGCTGCTTCAGGTGAGGAATTGCATCAGGCTTTCCTAAAAGAGGAGAGAAGTTGATGGCAGCTGCCAATCATGAGATGAACATAAGAGTGGCCATACTGGCTCAGAGCAAATTTTCCATCTCCAACAACATCCAAAAGTGGATGTCTGTGGGAAGGAATAAAAAAAGGCAGGCTATATTGCACTTTCTAGTGTACTTTCCAATACTCTCCCAGCCTCCAGCCAAGTATTGGAGTTGAGGGGGTCATGTCTTGACCTCCTTCCTCAGCACAGTGGGGTCTGGGGGACTCGATAACAGCAGAACCTCTTCTATGCTCCTTTGCACTTGGCCTCTGGCCTTTTGCTGAGGAAAGGACAGGACACTGTTGTTGAAGAAATGTTTGTCATACAACAGCTTTCCTGCCCTGCATGATGTTGCTGTCTGAGAGACTCTTCACAAGAGGCAAAAATGGGAGACAAAACATGAATGTTATCTGTAAATTGTTACAGTCTTGGTTGCCGCTGGCATGTGGTATAACTGTGTCAGGAGCAGGAGAAACCCATGAACAGAGGCTGTTTTGTGGAAGCCAGGCATGGGAGCTGAAGCACTGTTCCCAGGAGTAAACCTGAAGCTCCAGAGAGCAACCTGAGGATGTCCTTCAGTCTGTGGCTGCTGTGACAGAGTTAACTCTTGCATTGCAAGAGGTGCTTAGCGTGTGTGTGCGTTTGTATGGCAGTGCTGGAAGTTTGGAGGCTGACTATGCAGAAGACTTTAGGTCGCGAATGAGGGAAAGTTCAGCTCAGAATGCTGGTCTTTGGGCTAGGTACTGTGGGGTATGAGGATGTGGGAAAGCTGATGAGCTTAAGAAGGGCTAGTTTTTTCTGCCCTACTAGTGAATTCAGTCACCTTTGCTTATCTTATAACTTTGAAAATGCAGAGATTGCTCCAACTGATTTATATCTCTACATCTAGTGAAAATGTGATGAGGCCTATTAGAAGTCTGAACTAGTCTTGATGACCTGCTATGGAATTTGATTCTTGCAAAAGCTGCTCAGATTCATTGCTGTAACTAATATGTTGCTAGGTTTGACAACGCAGTCTCTTTTGACGGCTTGAATTTTTTTACATGCTTGAATTTGGGAAGCAGCTTGAGGTGGTTCTTGTAACAAGCCTAATGGGACCATAACTAACCAAACAGAAGGCAGTAAAGGATAAATCAGTTATAGCAGGTCTTTTATTAAAACAATGAAGAGTTACCCATCATGAATGGGAAAGGCCTGTGGGTCAGATCAGTGGGAACTGAATGCTGTCTTACTGCTGAGGGGATAAGTTGATGTGAATAACAGAGGATTCAAAACTATTACAGGATTTTCTTTTTTGAATATACATTCTGCTGTATTTGATCACTTTCTTGCCTTACGAGGTGAGGAAGAGCCTAGAACAACTTCAGTCATGTTAGCAATAGACTTAAGAGACCACAAAAAAGAAAGGATGAGGTGGTGGTTGGTTTTTTTTCTGGATGTTAGTCAGTTTATTAAGATGACAGAGTAGTCGTACAGATGCAAAATTTTATAGTGTAACAACAACAGTTTACTGCTTTAAATCTTGGGAAAACTGATGTAATGTAAGCTTGTGAAGCTGGATATTATTTCAAACTGGGATTCTCTAGAAATGATTCTCATATACCTTAGATTAATTTGAAATGAGATTGAGAGTCCTTCTTAGCATGTACTTCATGATATGAAACTATCAAAGCCTTTATTTTTTGAAAACATCACTTAGGTTGTATGGTCATTTCCCCTGTCTATTTCTAAAATTGAAATATTCATTTCATATGAATAACCACTCAAAAAATATTCACTAAGTCAACTCAGCCCCTAACTTATTCCTCTGAGAAGACAGGCAACTGTTACTGCAAGCCCAGAAAGCGAAGACATAGGTATCTGGTGGGCTCAAAGAATCTTCATCGGAAGACATCTTGCCACAGTTCCTTCATAAACCACGTATCAAAACACCATTTTGAAAGAGTAAGTCTTTCTGAATGCACCAACTAACAGCACTCATGGAAACTTTCTTTCAAAATGCGTACCTTTGACAGGTTATTTTATATTAGATATTTATTCTGATTTTCTGAGAGAGAAACTCTAAAGGAGAGGAAGGTGTTTTAGTTGCAAGTAAACTATGGCAACACTTACACAGCAGCTGTTTTTAAAGTGACTGAACAAAAGCTGTGAACAGATCACAATTCTTAATCTACCACAGTTAGAGAATCACGTGGCAACTCTAAAGACAAAGGGTAGATATACTGTAGAGATCTTGAGGCTGTTCCAGAGCAGGCAGGAATATAGGATGCTGTTAAGATGGGTAACAAGCAGTGTACAGGATGTAAACAAACAGTTCTGCCCTACACAGACACCTGATATTGTCTAAATCAACACTAGCTTTTCTAAACTAGGGGCATTTATAGTCCTTCCTGCATTTCTTTTTCCACCAGGAGTGGGGAATGTTTAATTCAAGCAAGTTAAAGATGGAGAAAGGGTTTCTGAAGAAGTGTGGGGAGGGTGGTGAGCTGGAAGGAGAGGGAAGTTTGGAGAGTGTCGGTGTGGTGAGGGACCAGTGGCATGGGTAATGGAGAAGCACATCAGAGTCACACCTTGGCTTACCCTGTGTGTCTCTTGCTGAGCTTACCAGCAGGCTTTTCTTAAAGGGGTTTCTTTAGATCTGAGGTGAACCAAAAGTGGGGGACACATCTTTTAATGGATTGAACACTGATAATAGTGCTACTTTCCTCACTGCTGAAGTTCATGGTGTTTTGTATCAAATGGATAGCAGAGGCTAATGACCTGCTTTCTAGGTTATATTTAGGTGGGGGGAAAGGTTGCTCTGACTTGAAAATTACCATTACTTTCCCAAATTCGGTTTGGTATTCCAAAGGAGTCTCTTCTTTCATGCTTGGGCTTTTCTACCACGTGTATCGTCTTCGTTTCTCCTTTATTGCAAAACATTCCGTGGGATAAAGGACTGTCTGCCACAAGCCTTGTTGCTCTGCAGGGGACTTCTGGAGTGATCAGGGTGTTGAATAAGCCACAATGGCTCATACTCCCTAATTAAACAGTGCTTGCTCTGAACTCGTTATACTTTCCTGCCCTGTTTGCAAGAAAGTTCTTACAGCTGTTCTGTGGAAAACCCTAGCTTCAATTTATTCTAGATGCCTGTAAGCCCCAGCGCTTACGTTCTGGTGAACCAGCTGGGGCTGGGAGGAATGCGGACAGCGATGAGCAGAGCAGGGAGCGCTGCTTGTGTGTTTGTTTCATATCAGTCGTCTCTAGGGTTTGATTTGGGCACAGGCATACCTTGGCTAGATTGGGTCAGGAGTGTGGATGTAGGTGGGAGAGGTGAAGTGTCAGAGAGAAAATGTTTTATAAAACTATTAATTTTAGGCCACAGAGGGCCTATGAGATCATTCCAGCCTCTGGCCTCGTATATATGAGCTGTAGATGTTTACTGACTTATCCTTGAATTGAGTCAAACCACCCCTGTGCATGCTTGCTTCCTTCTATTTTGATTTGAAAATGAGGCTTGTGTCTTACAATAATTACAGGTGGTTTATCTAGTGAGATATTATTTACTAGTTCTTGATTAAAAAGGAAGGAAGCCTTTTTATTTTTTAATTGAAAGCCTTATATGTAAAGAGTCATAGCCACAGAAAGCTGTTGTGGTTGGAGTGATTCTGCTGGAAACTGGCATGTGGTGAGGGATGTTACCAGCACAGTGTGGTAGAGGATTAGCAGAGAGGTGCTCGTACCCCATTCTGCCCGCGTTTGCTTTCTGCATGAGTATTATGGAGCGATGGCCTAGCTTGGCAGGAGGGGGAGGGTGCCTGTTGGGCTCCAGTACTGCAGATGCTTTGCAACATTTCAGCTCTTTGTTCTGTCTGAATAGAGCAAATAAGGCAGTCAGCCTAATTTGAAAAGATGCTCGATTAGGCATGGAGTGTTTAATACTCTCCCTCGGTCCGTAGCTGCAGTAGAGCCTCCATTTTTGCCTTCCCAGAGCTCCACATGGAGCCCGCTGCTTTCTCACTGCAGAAGTCCTGGGCTAGATGTGATATTTGATGACAGACAGGCTGAAACAGTGAAGTTACACAAGCAGGTTCTCTAGTGAATCCTCCTGCAAAATGCTTGTCTCTCCAGGACAGCCTGTGAGCTACAGCGGGATGTTGTGTCAATGGCTAGCAGGCAGCCAAGCCTGCAAGGACTGTCAGCATCTGGCATCAAGTGAGCCAGAGGCAATGGTTTGTCAATTAATGTGTCTACTAATTGTGGTGAGTCCTTGGTGTGTTAGCCCTTCCAGTTAAGTGGCCTTGCTGAATAAACAAGGATTATCACTCTGAGTTTTCAGCAACCTCTGCAGTTTTTTGAAGTATGGGAATAGCTTGCTTAATTCTGTGCATGTTGGCATTGGATTTGAAACACCAGCCTGGCCGCCTCCTCTGATGGCCAGACAGCCCTGCTTCCAGCTGCAGTGGCTGTCAGTCTTTCTGCACTGTCTGTCCCTGACTCAGCCGCCAGCCTGTTGTACAGTTTCTGTCACTTAAAGCTTGGGTGCCTCTCTGAGAGCAGGAATAAACATTATTTTAAACATTACATGGCCTTTATGTAATGTTTGCTTTGAGATTCTTAGAAGTATCTAAGAGCAGTTCTATCTATTTATAAATGCTTATGATAAATATAATGATGAATATGTACGAGTCCTGTTGGTTTTGTAAAATCTAGAAAGCTGACTGTTATGCACAGCAAGCATCCTTTTTCAGCTGTTATTTTTATTTCTTTTATAAAAACCATAAAGTATATCATATTTCATGGTGAACTACATCATATTTGAGTAGAGGTAGAGGAGGAAAAAGTGAATTTTGAAATAGATTTAATTTTCCTGATAATTAAGAAATAAAATTTCCCATCTGTTTAAGATTATACCTTTCAAATGTAAACAGTTTTTACCCCTAGTGAAGCATATAGTTTTCAATGAGGGGAATATGTATGTTACTGCATATGTCCCAGTGGTAGAGTTCATAATGGAAGATGTTTTTTGCCCTCTTTTTTTACTCATAGGAAAGAGCTTTGATTAGTTCTGGAAATTTCCCTGTAGTCTATTCTATGCAGAGCATTGTGCAGTGCTGTTGCATTGCCTGTAGCATTGCTGATCTTGCCTATTGAAAATAACTCAATTGTTGCTCCAAATTCTGCTTGTTTATTGGGTTTTTTTCTTTGTTTTAATTAAACACATATATACTAGATCACACAAGACAGTCTTTGCGGATAGCATCCATCAAAAACTCCTAGATAAGCTTTGCTGGCATCTTCCATTATCCATTTAGTGTACTGAAAAGTGTAACTGTGTGAAATGGGTATGTGTGCACATGCACTCACAAACAGGCTTGCACACCAAGGAGAACTTTTGGTCTTTATTTTAGATAGTGATACATGCAAACACTGGCAGCCCCATTTATTTCTCTTCTATAAGTAAAGCTTATCTAATCATTTTTAGCAAATTTAATAATTATGTGTAATGACTGAATTAGGACTATAATTTAAGGAAGAAGACTTGATTCCTTGAAATGTTTGTCTTACCATTTAATTGAAAAGTAACTTATTTCCCCCTCCTACGTATGATAAATGAGCCCTATGTACTATCTCAGCCTCTTTGAAGTTGTGTCCTTAGACACTCCACTTGCTAATATTGGGAAAGGAAGTAGAAGCGAGTTGAAGGTTAGCAGGATTCTTTCTGGTATTGCTATTTTGTAAGTAGGTAGCTATGACAATAGCTGCATTTTCAGATTATAGGAGCATGTAAATCTTTGCTTATTGATGACCTTAAAAATTGTTTAGATTTCTGAGCTTGGACACCTAGTCTTACAAAATGTTTGTGCTATGCCTGTTCCTGTGTAGTGTTATTTTATACTACCCTCCCTGTAAAATACAAATATAACAATTGCACAGACTTAACTGGCAGGTGCTCTGGTGGTCTTGAATAGAACTGCGAAGAATTTTTATGGGTATATTGCTCATTGAAAAGGCTGGGGTTTTAGTCACCACTTGTACTCCCAATAGTATGAAAACGTATGTCATCTGCCTTTTTTCTTCCTGCTAAGAAGATCATGTAATCCTAATTATAGAGGAGACATCTGAAAAAAATCCTTTCTCACCTTCCTGCTGAGGTGTGCTCTGGGTGCTGGCCTGGGAACCCAGACCCAGCTGGAGCTACCTCATGAGTGAACCTGTGCCCAGTCCTAGAGAGAGGTATAGCTGCTTGAACGGATGTGAAAGTGTTCTTCCTGTTAAGCAAATCCTAAGTTCTTGACTCTGAAAGGTACCGTCCTTTTCAGAGGGAGATTTTTCTTCATTTCATTGCCTATCCCTTGTGTTATGCTCAGATACCTTCCTGTCTTTGTTACATGCTCTGCTCCCTCCTGTACCAAGGATTCTGGCAACTCTTCTTTCCATTCAGCCTGGAATCCTTCTTTGAATATCATCATGTGTGTTGTCTCCCTTCCCTGCCACACTGCTTTGTCTCAGCTATTCACTTTCACACACTGCTCTTGTCCTATAAAATCAGAACTTCCCTTCGGTTTATTATTCAGGGCGGTCTAGTCAGCAAAACCTGAAACAAAACAACAAAATGCGGAGCTGCCCTCCCAGAGGGAAGTGATGACACGCATGTTCACGCTGCTGCCAAAGCTTCTTGGCCTTCCGGAAGAGGCTCCGAAGAAACTTGTCATTTCTTACCAGTTCTGGCTTCTGTTGTATGACATTACCCAGGGACAGGCTTGAACCTTTGCCTCACGGTTTCTCTGAAGTTCCTATTTTTACTGGAGACCTTGTCCCCTGATGGCCAGGATGCTCATTACTGGAAGCCATTTGGTCTAGTTTACCCACCTACACTGCTAGTAGCTCACTTACTACAGCTTAGTTTAACAGTGTTCATTAGACCCTTACGGACCTAAGAAAGATCTAATGGCAGAAAACTTAATTGGAAACCCTACAATGGCACACAGTAGAGTTCATAGAATCATAGAATGGTTTGGGTTGGAAGGGACCTTAAAGATCACCTAGTTCTGATCCCCCTGCTGCAGGCAGGGACACTCTCCACTAGACCACATTGCCCAAAGCCTCGTCCAACCTGGCCTTGAACACTTCCATCCATGGGGCCTCCACAACCTCTCTGGGCAACTTGTTCCAGTGCCTCACCACTCTCACAGTAAAGAATTTCTTCCTAATATCTAATCTAAATTGACCCTCCTTCAGCTTGAACCCCTTACCCCTTGTCCTGTCCCTACACTCCCTGACAAACAGTCCCTCACCATCTTCCCTGTAGGCCCCTTCAGGTACTGGAAAGCTGCAATTAGATCTCCCTGGAGCCGCCTTTTCTCTAGGCTGAACAACCCCAACTCTCTCAGCCTGTCCTCATAGGAGAGGTGCTCCAGCCCTCTGATCAGCTTCGTGGCCCTCCTCTGGACTCTCTCCAACAGCTCAATCCCTCTCCTGGATGCAGTACTCCAGGTGGGGTCTCACAAGAGCAGAGTAAAGGGGCAGGATCACCTCCCTTGAGTTATTAGTTGTCCTCCATCTGCAGCTGTTTGGAGCACTGTAAAGACTTCAGTGACATAGGGAGGGGGCTCTCAGATGATGAGCTGGCTGATGCATCAATCACTGTATTGTCTCCAGCAATAAGGCGAAGGACTGGCCTTCTGTGCCCTCTGCTCCCATGAATGAACCTCTAGCTGTCCTCTATACAGAGCTAAGTCATAGCTGATCATTTTTTTTGTGTGTGTTATTTAGGCAGGAAAAGCAAATAGAAAGAGGTTAAATGGCCTGTTTTTTGTATGTGTCTTCAGTCGAGCCAGGAATAGAAGGCACTGTTCTCGGCACCCAGTCCCAGGCTTTAGAGGAAGGCGATAGTTGTACAAATTACTTGTCAAACTTCAGCTGGGATGGTGGTGTGCATTATTGCATGACTCTCTCTTCCTTTAAAGAATCTCTAAATTTTTTGAACTGATCTCAACTGTTCACTAATTTCAGTGAGCTTTGGCTCACTGACTGACATTGCTGAGGATAAAATGCAGATGAAAAAAGTGGTGGCAAGGAGGGAGAGGTGGAGAGAGGCCAAGGGCGGGAGGATGAGCCTCTTTGGCCACAGACTTCACGAAGAAGTGTGAGGTGTGCGAGAATGATACATAATGAATGGCTAAAGCTTCACTTGCAAATCTTCTTCCTCTAGAGAGGAGTAGGATATTGGGAAGAAGGCTGCTGAGGGAGGAGGAAGAATAACCTGCTCAGCTTGGCAGTCATGACTGCGTGAGCTGGTGTTTACTTAGCAGCTCCATGTGGGTGGAGATGTGGGAAAGCGCCTCGGATGGCTGGTGTCCTCGTGTTGTTTTACCTGCTGCTGCTCTCTGAATATCCTGGTAAAAGACAGGTTGTGCCTGGGTTTACATTTAGGCCCAGGCCAAACTGGATGTCATAGACAGCAGAATGATGGCTATGGATTAGAGAGGGTAGAAGGTGGTGAGAACTGGGCATGAGCTTTGTCACCCTTTCTGTTCTTAAACAAATTCTCCCCTATCCCTAGTAAGGAGCTAAGGCATTCCTGAGCCTCAGTGTGATAACATGCTAACAGGCACAGCTCGGTATGCAAAAGCAAACCCATAGGTATAATCCAGCACAAAAAGAAAAGGCATCCTACACTAAACAAGCCCAGCTCAAGGGTGAAGACAGAAACATCCCTAGAATATCAGATAACTTTCACTGAGTCATCTGGAGTGGAAGAAAAGCCTGGATGACAGTAGGAGCTCTGAAGTTGCTGCTTAAGGCCCAGACTCCTTGGCCGAGTCTGTTCTGCTTCACCTACTGCAGTGGCCACAATACAGTGTGGTTACGTATTTGTTCTGACTGGCAGCACCATGTAATTGCATTTGTGTTCACTGACTACAGTGTTTCCAACGTGTTTTTCTGAAAGGTCATCTCATGCCAGAAGAGAGTTAATGCCATGGCCGTCTCAGGTCTGTTGATTCTTTCTTGATGCTTCTTAGCCTTTCAGTGGGAGAGAATGGAAAACTAATCCTACCACTTATTCCCTCAAATAACCATATGGCGCACCCTCGTAGTGGTGCTGACCTCTGCTTACTGGTTGCCTTTGAACTGCTGGCTGTGAGACACAGACAATCTGTATATTTTAATGGTGAGGTTGATTGACTTGGAAGTATGCTTGCTTTGATTCTTATCTCATTTTAATAAAAACCCACAAAACCACAAGCCCTGTCAATTGTTTCTTGGTGTCCCCTTGTGACTTCCCCTGGTTCCTTCTGTCTGATATTACGGGACTTCCATGTTTCTTGTGGAGTGCCTGGTAGTTCCCTAGCTCCCTTCCTCAGTTGCACTATTTCTATTAGTGGTCTCCCATACAGCTTCACTGAATGCACTTAAAGTTAATTTGCCAGGGTGTGCTTTGCATAGACTTCAAATGACTCTGCACAGCTGGGAGAATCTCCAGCATCCTGTGAAGGCAAAGAAAGGGCTGATACTAGTCAAACATACTGAAAGAGAAGTCTCTGTAAGGACAATTAGGGAGTAGAGTACAGATATATGGAGACGGGGAATTAACGGGTAATGGAAGCCAATTACCTATTGTTTTAGGCTGTCTTGATATGCAGGGATGCTCACTTCTTCAATGGGATGCAAGTCTGGAGGTGAGACTAAGCTCTTTCTCCAGGAGGGCTGCTTTCTTCAAGTACTCTGGCAGTTCATTTTAATTGTCTAGTCTATTTCTAGAACGTCATCAATCTGAAATGGTGTCACTGGGGAGGACTTCAGTTAGTAAGGGGTGTGGGGGAGAGAAGTATATAGCTGTGATTAATTCTCCCCCACCTTGCCTTCCCTTCCTGCCAACACCCATAAGCAGTTCCAAAAAAAAAGGGAAGAGCTGGAAGCTACTGAAGAATAAGGTGGACAAGTTTACAATGCACATGTTTGCCCCCACACCCTTTCCCTTCTTCCCTGCGCAATTAGCAGGGAGATAAAAACTAGGAGATATTTCTCTCACCAGCCCCACTGCAGCATGAGCCTGAAATAGCTGCTGAGATCACCTTAATTTGAAGTGGTCCTAGGGGATGCAGAATCAAGCAGGGACTGCAGAAAGCAAGCTGTACTTTAAACTGGCACCTAAAGACATGTGGTTGTCTTTGTGCTTCTGTAGAAGGACTTGCCTTGTGGGTGCTTTCAAAACCATTCCTACAATAATAGTTACTTCTGGGAATGTGACTGGCAAGGGGACTTTTTATTTGTTTAAAACAGAAGAACAAAGGAAAAGGATGAATAGAAGAGATTAAAGAGAATAAGGTGTGATAATACTTGAATCTGTGTTTATAGGATGCCCAAGAGCGCTGACTGGGGTGCTGAGGACATGAACTTGTGCTTCAGTAAAGCCCTAGCAGCAATTTCAGTGATATCTCACTGTTGGACTAGAGGCTTTTCAAATTCAAATGGAATGAGTTCAGCACTTGCAGAAATGAAGAGCTTGTAATTTTAACTGCAGACAGGGGAAGGTATAGGCAAGCTGTCATACTCAGGCATATGCTCACATGTTCTTTACCCACCTCTCTCACCGTTTCCTGGGCTCCTGCATATTCTATGGACTGTACCTTGTTCCTGATGGATGACTGCTCTGGAGTCAGCTTAGTACATCTGCCAATGTATCTGAACCCCAGTCTCATCCCTCCCTTCTCTTCCAGTTGTATGACTACACTTGGATCTCTGAGAAAGATTGTGAACGCACTTCCTAATACTTCTGCTCCTGTAGGTGAGCCAGCCAAATAACTTGAGGTAATCTGAGGAGTATTTTCTCTCCTGACTTGGCTTATGCCAATGCACTCGTTTCTGTCCTGTGTCAGCTTTCGTGTGTAATCTGTGTCATTCCTGCATTTGGATCTTGAGCTGAATGTCTCTGGAGAGAAATTTTCCAGTCTTGCAGTGTGTTCCATGTGGTGTCGGGTTGTGGTGGCAGAAACTGATACTGAAGGAGAGCTGGTATTGGCAAAGTGTCTTCTAACAGGGATCTCAAACATTATAATATTGTATTGGGACATGTGGAGCACCCCTTGCCCCTTTATTCTCCTTCCCTGATTTTGCAATAGCCTGCCATGTACTGGCAGCACATCCAAACACTGTGAACCACAGAGCAGAGACTGAATTTTTTTGTTCAGGAGTACTTCAGAGTGTGAAGAGGGGTAGAAGAATTGCGATTTTGGTAGGGCTGGGCTTACATAGAAGCTGGCCGCCTGCTTAGAGTGGCAGCTTCTAATGGAAACTTATGACCCATGTTGCTGAGGAATAAGAGACAAAATGTTGGGCACTTGTTCGCTATTACAAATCCTTAAGTGACCAGGTAATTGCTTGTGAAAAGAATTGCACACCTTCAATATCTGACACTATAGTCTTTGGTCTGCATGTAGTTGTCTTACATATCTTCTTGGGATACAGTTAAGACATTCTCAAGACAAAAGATTGTTAGACTATCATGAGGCAGGGGTGCCTCATATGAGAGATTTCTGTCACATGAATAGTATTTTTATCGTGCATCTTTGAAATGTTGTGATCCAAGAGTTGATGAGCCTTGTGAGTGTTTTTCTTCTGTGTTACGTTGTATATCAAGCTTTCTACCTGGAAGTGTTATCTGAGGGTCCACAGAGTTCACTAGTTCTCTGTATTGGGTTTTATGGACAAAATTACTCCAGAATCAGGCATAGGGTTTTAATCGAAGATAAATACATTGTGTGCTACAAAACGCAAAGGAAGGACATCATGCACAGCAAGTCTGAGTTGAAAACAGTGGGAGGATAGCACTATCGTTTGTTTGCCTTGTTCTTACGCTTCCTTAGCCATCCATTTATGGCTCACTGCAGGAGCAGTAATGCTAGGGTAGATGGACCTGTGGTCTGTCAGATCTCTCAAAGTTGAGTGTAGACAGCAGTGTATATAGTCTTGTCTTTCCAACTGGTGCATGCAAGTAGTCAGCTGAACAGATGTTCTCCTTGCTGCGTTGGTAATGTACTCAGCCTGCAGTGTAGTTGTTGCACCTCTTCTTCAGAACAGGTCAGTCAGTGGTTGTTCTTCTGAGACTTTGGAAAACAAAGCAACGTGCACTCCAGCAAACGCCCTTTTAAAGTCCTAACTGAAAGGAGGCATTTAGAAGTTTCTTATTTGGGCTTTTCTTAAAGAACATGGAGTGAATACTGATTGAGGAACAATTAATTTGCAGGGGTCTTCTGTTGTTACTTCTGTTAACTTTGTGTGTATGTTTTCAGTTGCATTTTTTTTACCCCCCACTCCTCTCAAGTTATAGCAATGAGGTGGGATCTGAAATTTCACCATTTGATTGTATGTTTATGAAATTTGCTGTTGTTTTTACACTTTGTATTGCTCTAATTTTTTTATTGGCTCCAGTCATGTGCTCTGTCCCTTATACTTTGCGTACAGAGTGGTGCCAAGGGCTTACCCCAGAGAGACTAAGCTCAGTGATTAGAGAGAAACCAGTTCATTAGATCCACAAAGCTTTTTTTTATCCTTTAACTGAAAGCCATTGAGAGAGGGTGGATTCTATGCCACAGGCTGATCTCCAAACTGGTTTCATGTAAAGGCACAGCTGTTCAATGTTCATAATTATAAGGTAGAGCAGAACCTTCTCACTTGGCAGTACGTGCTGTTCAGTGTCGCTTTGCTCGGGAGTGATGAGAATAGCTTCAGGAAAACAGGGCTGCTGAGTTGCTTTGGCATAACCAGTGGACCTTCCCACGCTGTGTATCTTCTCTTTGACCAAAGAGAACCTCCTCCTTTGGCCTATCTTGTGTCAGGGAAGCAAGGAGGTACCAACTGCAGCTGTATGAAAGTATTGCTCAATAACTTGAAACCTAAACCTTAAATGTAAAAATAGCTCACTTCTTTTGGGCTAGGATTTCCTGTTTTTCTCCAGACTGGTGATCAGTCTGCTAGCATGGACAGTCTAATGGCTCAGAAACTCCACACGATGTTTTCTGACAGCTTTTTCAAAAACAGCTTTTTAACAAGGACTGGTCCTTCAATGACACTGAGATGTTTCACTGAGCAGCACAAGGTGCTTGGCTCTGATATGCACCCCAATCTTCACCCTGCTGTCCTGGCATAGGAAAAAAGGTAGTTGAAATAACTAATTGGTGATCTTTTAATGAACTGCAACTTTCTAATTAAGTCTTTGCTTGAAGTGCGGTTGGTGTAACCTGTGCATTTATGGAATTTACTTCCCTTGCTGCTTTCCCACAACGTCAGATCAGATAGCTCAAAGGCACCAGTGCTCCTTCTGACGCAGGCAGCAGAAGCCTGAGCAGCCAAACACTTCCTGATTCCACTTGTGTGCCAAGGGTTTTTTCTCGGCTCTGGTGTTCTGGCAACATCCCTAGATTCTCTTCCAGTTGAGAAGGAGCTTCCCAGCTCTTCTCATAGGCTTGGTGGGCAGAAGCAGATGAGGGCGTGCAGGCTGCCATGTAGGGTTAGGCAGGAGAAAAGCCTGGTTTCCAGCATCTAGCGTGCTGGAATCTGATGTGTTGACATCGCTGGGAGGAAACAGATTATTGCCCAGAGGGAATGGGAAGAGGGAAGACAAGCTGCTTCATCCAGGGCTGTGTGATTTGCAGGAGGAAACAACTACATGAAATTGTAGCAACCCTGAATATTTTTGTGGGGGTGGTATTACTGGTGACATCAGGGAAGGGGTTAATTGCTTGCTGTGTCTGTCAGAGCTGGGGAGGGGGAAGGGGTGAGGAGGAGAAAGCTTCAGTTCTGTGAAAGTGGCTTTCTGCTTTGAGGCAGCAACAGTGATATTTCATGTCTTGTTTGGTGTCTCCTGCCTTTAAATGTCAGTCTCTGCAGCCAGCTTTATCTCCTGTAGCACATTTCAATTAGATATTCCAAATTGTGCTCTGTTCTTCCAGGACAAACATGCTAGAGGTGATATTTACTGTTGCAGTATTTACTCTCGCTTTCTTGTATTTTTTTTTAAACCAAGTGAATGACAGTTGCTCCCTTAATAAGAAGAATTGTATTATTAATAATAATTTAATAATAATATGAGAGAGAAGAATTCTGGGGCCGGCACTGACAGCTAAGTGATTTTAATGAAGTGTTTTTTTCTTCCCATGCTTTACTTCAGCTTTGAAAGCTATTAAGGTTACCTCTTCATTGAAGTACTCCAATACCTTGTGTTTTTCATGGCAGTGTAAATGTCAATGTGTGTTTTCAGCCTTGTACAGAGGCTACTTGGGTGACAAAGTTGACAAGACACATACAACTAAACGCTACTCTCTATTCAGCAACACAGACCTCTCTTTGAAATGAGGGCCCAAAGAAATGGGGTTAAGCAGAGATGGAGGTACTGAATTTTTGGGCACCTAGGAGCCAGGGTGTGAAGATGCAGGAAGGTGATGGTGGGTTTTGTCAGTTGGCTGTATTGGCATGTCTGTTTTAAACCTTGTAGCGGGGCCTGTGCTAATCACATTAGACCTCTGAAGAGGATTCCCAGGGGTGTTTTTAGCCACTTAAGGACTCTGAGGCATCAGGATGGGGGACACTCTGAAGTGCAGCCCTGCAGGATCAGAGAGAGCTGCTCAGTCCTGTCCTTTCTCTTATTGCCAGGGCTTCAGAGCCTCGTGTCACTGATGCTTATTCTTCTGCTGCCTTCAGGCTTGCCCTGTCCTTGAAGGCAGGGTGCCTTGGAAAGGAGGCAGCAGTTTCTGGTGGAGGAGAAGCCAGGCCTGGGATAAACAGAGCAGGACTGGTGTGCAAGGGCTACCTGTGGCCCATGGAGACCCTGGGCATTCTGTTGGCACATGTAGAAGAATGTCACCAACTTGAAATCCTCTGCTTCTGTCATGTGTCACAACTCATGACTTCCTTTTCTGGCTGCACACAGAACTTGGCTCTTTCTGATCTGTAACCTTCAGCAAGCGTTACAAAACTGCACACGTGTGGCTCCGGGCATTCCATCCACAGCACAGGACTGCTGTACATACCAGGAAGAATGTTACAGCATTATTTCCCCCCCCCCTTTTCTAATTTAGTTTACTGCATATATCTTCCACCTATCTCTTACTACAGAGAACAACACATGCAAAATCAAGATGCTCCACCAGGTATTTTTATCCTAGGCTCTACCCTTTTTCATTGTCTGGTTGTGGAAATATCTCAGTTGTTTCCCCAGATAATCCATCATAAATGCTGCAGACAACTGGGTGGGAAGCAAGATTGTTGCTCCATTAAATTTGTTTGAAATTTCAAAAATGTTCCCATTTAGCATTATTGCAAAGGAAAGAATTTATAAAATATTTCATGAGAAGTGAGACACAAGCAGGCATTCTTGCCCATGATGCAGTGAGACAGACAAATGCTGCGCACCTCAAAAAAGCAAATTGCTTTTTAATGACTCTCATACAGAGCACTGAAGTCTTGCATGACTTAGGGAAGGGGTTGGGCCTCAATCCTCACCATACTGAATGTTCCTTCAAAGTATTGTACTTGCAATGTGAAATCTCACCATAAAATTTGATTTAACAGGATCGTAAGGTTAACTAGTTCATGGCAGCCTTGTAACTGCCAGATACTCTGCAGAGGAAGGAGGTGGAAATGTATGGTCAAACCTACCACAGGTAACTTTTGGTGACAGTCTATATGAAATGCTATCTTAATTTTTCTCTATGGTCTACGAAGATATTTAATAACTATTTTCAGGGGCAAGGCTATGACATTTCCATCCTAGAACACAGCTACTGAGCTTTAATAGCATTATACTTGTAATACTTGCCAAAATTTTTTTTCTAATACAAGAACTTGGCCTACCGTATGCATCCTGGGTACCTGTGCTGTGTATCTGCTAAATTCAAGTTCTTGTTCCAAAGCATGAAAGTCCTAGAGCTTCCTCACAGAAAACTGTAGAACCTGCCAAATTGTGTTTTCATAGCTCAGCAAACTGAGAAATGACTGAGAGTAGTCTCCCATAACGTGAGGGATTGGGCAACCGTAGTTCTGGGTAGCTGATAGTTCCTTTGCCTCCCTGAGCTGCTGTTTGAGCTTGTAAAGGGAAGTAGCGAGCTCATGATTTGCAGCATGCTAAAGCCAAGCTGCAGGGGATGAACAGAAACTGGTAATAGCAGCTCAGTGTGTGGGAGCTGTTTTGGCAACTCTCAAACTTTCTAATTAGGCCCAAATTGGGCAAGAAGAGAGGGAAGAAACGGCAGGCTGGTGTGATCTGTGGGTCGTGCGCACTCTAAACACAGTAGATGCATGTTTCTGCCAGTTACAATGTCTTTTCACCATCCTGGTCAAACACTGTGGATGACATCTTTAATGCTGTATTAAATTTTTAAGCAGGCCTCAATGATATGGGTTTCCCATGGGACTGATTCTTATCTATACAAAGACTGTTTTATAATTTTCTGCAAAATGTTAAATAATTATTGAAGTTAAATGCAAACCCTGCATTGGTGACTCCTGTGGTTATTCCACCTGCATGAGAGTCCTGAATGTGGTATATTATGTTTAACTGGCAGCATAATGTTTTGCTTTTGTTGTGTTTTGTCACAAACCTCTTCAGAGTTTGGTGGCTAGGTGGCTGACTAATCTGTTTGGCTTCTCTAGATTTTGTCCTGCCATCTTGAGGTTAAATTGCATTTGTCTCTTGCTCAGTCCTACTGAAGCCTTGAACAAATAATTTTTGTTCATACTTTGAAAAGGGAGAGACTTACGAAAGACAGCAAGGGCTAGAGCAGTGTTCATCTGAGATGAATCGCTATGCTTTAGGTTTCCTCCTTAGCACCGTTAGCTTCCTTTTTACTGCTTTCTGTTGTAAAATGCCGTGAAGCCTTTGGATGCAGAATAATGCAGACAAATGAATATTGGCATTTGGCTGTGGTCAGGTGTATTTTTTGCAAAAAAACATGTAAGCTATAAATAAACATAAACTTCCTGTGCAGGGTATCTTAGCTATTGTTCTTGCTGTTGATTCAGGTCTGCTTCATGGTCTAGCAGCCCCTGTATTTTCCAGCTAGTTGTAGACTGGGTTTTCAAACAAGCAGTGGTGATAAAACAGAACTGCTCGTTATTTGCATAGCACCTGCCTGCTTTTTTTTTCAGTCTCTTTGTTAACATGTCAGTCCTGGTTTGTAAAACACGAACAGAGTTTGGAGAGGGAAAAAAGTAATTATACTTCACATCTGCCGTTTCTCCTGACATGGAGCTGTACTCGCTCAACTCCACTGAAGATGGCTCCCTTTATTTCATAGCTTTTCAAATCTACGTATGAGTATCTTTTCTGGTTTACTGATGGAAACCTTTTGTACTGGTAGAAGGTACTGTTTGTGGTCTTACTGAAGACGCGGGTCATGCCCAATCTATCAGGCTGAGTAGATCCTGGGCACAGTAAATATTTCTGCAGGTTTCCAACGAAGTGCCAATGTGCTGCAGAGTGTGACTTGTTGAACTCTGTAGCTTTACTCTGCACCAGTTGCAATGTTACAAGAGCAAATGCTGCAGCATTAACTAACAAACCAAAATCCCAACCACTTGCTGAGAAGAAAACTAAAGCCGTGTCTCTGGCAGGGCTTTGGTAGAAGCAGGGAGTAGTTCAGGCTTTGCCACTGGCCTCTGGAATTACTGCAGGGAAACTATTTTCCCTTTTCAGGCTTCAGAAATACTATTTCCTGTCTCTCAGTGAGATTATTAATTGGAATTTGTGATTATGTGAAAAAAAAATGTTCAAGATTGGGTAAGGTGTGCAATATGTTTGTGCTTAATTTTTTTCAGAAGTCCTCCACAGCCTTTTAGAAAAGGCAGGAATGTTAATGTCCAGCGCCTTGCACCAGCTTAATTTTTTCAATAAAGCTTTCCTAGCTCTTTAAATTGCTATTGTTTCAAGAGAATTTGAGGGCTTTGGAAGGACTGTCTGTGCTGCAGGGGTATGGAAGGAGCGTGATTGTGAAGAGCAGGGATGTAAGAGTTCCATGGAGATACAAACATCTGCCAAGCAGAGCCATTAGGATCACCCATTATAATTTTTTGCGTTTGTTCTTCGTTCAATTAATTCCTAATGTCCTAAGAAATAATGCTCCTAGAACCTCCTGAAAGAAACTGCTCTTTGTTTTCACCAGATTAACTTGTCCCTCTGTACAAGTACAAACCCACAAATGGACGAAAGAGCAAGACAGAACCAGAGATGGTTCTAGACCAGAATGATGCAACAACCTCTTTCAGCATGTCAGAAGCTCACATCTAACAGCTGTTTGAGTTTAAAATGAGGCAGACCAGTAATACCATCATAAATAGGAAGATTTTCAGGAATTTGAGCTAATGGCATTCAAGATTTTAGAGAAACTTCTTTTACAATGGAAAAATATAAAAATATTCACTGTTGATCCAATATTTTTTGAAGAAACTACAAAACTGATTTTTCATAGACTATCTGAATTCATTCCTTCAAAAATAAATGTTTTGACTAATAATGTAGTTACTGCAGTGTAGATGTGGCATGACAATGCCTCTAGAGCAGCAGCTATTCAGTGGCTTTCTATCTTAGTGCTCTGTGACTGGCCATCTCTGATGCCTTATGGCCAGTAACTCCCAGCCCGCGCTACCTCTCTTGCCTGGAGGAGAAACCGTGATGTCTCATGAAATATATGCTTCAGGAGTCTGTTGTTAAGACTGAATTTTTAAAGATCTAATTTCCAGTGATTTCCTCCGGTAGCAATTGGTAATATAAATGTCAGTATTATAATTTTTGCCAAAAAGTCATTTTCTGAAGCTTATAAATTCTATTTTCTGACAGGCCGTATGTATACTGTTAAGGTATTATCCTAAATCCACATAACTTCAGCTGCTTTTATGTGTGCTCCAGCTCCATCTAGTAACTCTGCAAGCTAATTCACCACTGAGTCAATGTGAAAATGTGAAAATTACTTTTTAGGAATGCTTAGGAATATTAATCTGAAGAGATGTGGTTGTTCAGGACTTGCTTAGTGTGGTCCATAGTTACTATCTGGTGTTACTTTGTGTGGGCATAGATGACTGGCTTAGAGATTTGATCCACTCAGGGAGACAGGAGCAGATAATTTCTGCAAATTATGAAGGGGATACAAAAAACTAAAACAAACCAAACCCCCAAACAAACAAACCCTAAAAAAAAGTTGAAATTTACTCACCTTTGAGTAAAAGGGCACTGATGAATCAGTGACTTTGAGTTGTTCTTTCTCTGCACTGATCTTTGCTGGCTGATAGATGAAGCTCATACAAATTTTCTCTGCCATCAGACAGAAAACCATAATTGGGACTTCAGGATTTCTGCTGGGAGTTATGCTTAGAGGGAACTGAACATTTCTACACATGTGTAAATGTTTTTAA
Organism: Balearica regulorum gibbericeps; assembly: GCF_011004875.1. Lineage (NCBI taxonomy): Eukaryota > Metazoa > Chordata > Aves > Gruiformes > Gruidae > Balearica > Balearica regulorum. The sequence continues at coordinate 24,336,917 of NC_046188.1, read as the reverse complement.
GGAGAGGTGGAGTGATTAGTGGCAGAACTAGGAATAGAAATGGTATATCATCCTCTCTGCTCACCAGGTCCTGCAGTGGTTAGAGCAGCCTGCTCCGATCAACACGGGTGGATAACGTGGAAAGCTGGAGATCCTGGTCCATAATTCCTGTGGGATTATAATCCTTTCTAAGGATGAGCTAGTCAGGAAATGATTAGGTAACCTTTGTTCACGTTTTCCTTCTAAGCAATTAATGATGTTGTAGGAGAAGCTGTGAAGATACAGGCAAAGTGCTTGCAGAAAAAGTGAGAGATGTGGACTGGGGAATGGCAGAGCTGAACTCAAGTGCAGAAAAGGTTAGTGGTAGCTCAGACACCCCAGAGCTGGCAAACCCTCCCAGTGCAGCAGAAAAGCTAAATATATTAACTTCTGTGCTACTTGTCATTATCCTTCTGTGATCTCACTTTGCATAGTAATTAATTAGGAGAGCCTTCCCTTTAAGCTTGGAAGTAACAGGGAGCCAAAACAGGCACACTGCTGTGACCTGACATTCTCATTTGTCCTATGCAGGATTATACAATAAATGTCAGTAGCAAAGGTAACGTTCTTGAAGGAAAAATGTCTGTTTTCAATTTGGCATGAAGACCATCGGATGTGGTACTTCTCAGACAGACTGCTATCAAAACTAGAATATTAGTAATGCTGCTACAATTGACATATAAAAGGGGAGCTGAAGATGGAGGTTCTCACTCCAACCACCACATCTCCATTGACAATTGTCTTTTATTTAGTACTTCTGCACATGTTTTAGAGAGTTTATGTGTATTTTCTAGAAATGCATGAGCACAGTTTAAGTACATGCTGTGACTGCAGTGGTCTCCGTTATCTGCCTAAATGCCTGGTCTTATTTTGCATACTGCTGTGCCTCTGGGGTTCTTTGTTAATCTGTGGCAGTGAGTTCCACAGGTGGTTATGCATCATGTAAAAATATCCTAGTTTTCTTGCTCCTGCTATGTGAAGGTGTGATGGATATCTGCTATATAATGCTTCATTGTTTCTTGTGCCTCTATCTTATCCTTTATTTTGGATAAACCAAGAAATTTCTGTGTAGAAGACATCTCTCCTGTCTCATAACTATATTATTTTTTTCCCTCATGCTCCTAAGTATCCTTTCTGTTTCTGCTGGTGACTTCTAAAATTGAGTGACCAAATACTGAACATAATCTGAAGAAAACTGTTCTGTCAGTTAGTGGGATTATGGCAGGGATGTGTGTGTATGTGGTGCACTGGATGTGCATGGGACCCTTGTCCTGTATGAAGGCTTTTTAACAGTTCTTCAGGGTGAAAGCTTTCATGTTCTTTTGTACTGACAAAGTGAATGAACTAGATCAATATTCATTTATTCAGCCAGCAGCATAAAAGATACAGTATCACAGAGTTAGCTGTTTCATTATTGGAAGACCTGAGTATCCAGAAAAGCTCTTGTTTGGGGGTGGGGAAGGTTGCTGGGTCCCAGCTGGCACGTATTAGAAAACCCGTCAAACTTATCCTCACAACCCTTGCATTAGAGATAATAGTGCTGGGATGGAGGTCAGGACTGGAGAGCATGGGCAGAACTGTGTGTGAGGTGCCTTCATCTGGCCTTATGAAGTGTGAGATGGATTAGAAATACTGCAAATGGGTAACACAAGGAGAGAGTGCTCTTCTGTATTATTTTTGTCTGAAGTGCTTGTTCTCCCCTGAGTGATCACTGCTGTATTGCTTCCATGATGAAGAGCCAGCCAAACACCTCAGTGAGGTCCAAACACCTGATGCACCACAAAGGATGTAGCATGTCTGAAGCAGAAACGGGTGAGAACTCAGATGAGCATGCACATGCGCACCGAGCTGCTATTTTAGTTTGCAGTCAGGCAGTGCAGATTTGGTGTGTTATGCATTCCCGAATTGTGTATTTCTTCCTAGAAAATGTCCATAGTACACCTATCCTGCTTTTAGAGCCAAGCCCAGAGTGTGTGTTTATTTTGTGCTGTATTGGGCTTTGACTCCTTGCGCAGTCTAGCGCTCTGCGTTACGCACATTAGACAATATGATTGATTCATATACAGAAACTATAGGAGTATTCACACCCCCACAAACACAATGACTCAATGTATAATTTAACGTAGCTTCAAAATTTGATAACCCTTTTAAATAATCAGTGTGTTTTATCTGCTAAATCATATTACAGTATCCCAGCAGATGCAGTAGGAGACTGGCATACATAATTTATTGCAGGCTTGATATGTATTGTGTGTAATCATATTATTTATAACTTGCCTCTACCTACAGATGTATGTGCAATGAAGTTCCACTGCAGTGAAAGACATTTAATATAGGAAATGTGATATTATTTGATTAATCCTTCACAGGAAGGACCCAGCTGCATCTAAGTAAGGATAGTCTTGCAGTTAAGGTGTATGCTGGGACATGGAAAAATTTGCCTTTTTTCTGGCTATGTTGTGAAAAGAGTCTTTGCTTATGATTTTGAACAAATCACTGTCTCTGTATATTCCTTTTGCTTACTTAATGTGTGAATACTTTTACTGACCTTCAATAGCCCATGGGTAGAGTAAATTGTATGAAACTAGATTAACGAATATTTTAAAGCACATACGATATTCCAGTTGGATGGAAGGTGCTGTTGAAACGCAGACACCTTCAGAGAAGAAAATGGGTTCATTTTTAGCTAACTCCTCATAATCTGTCACATGAGATTAGGTAGTTTATTCCTTTTCTACTCCCCAAAAGGTGTTTTTTGTTGTGGTGGTTTTTTTTTTTTTTTTTTTTGTCTTTTTTTTTTTTAGAAGAGCTTTCATGCTCCAAGTCTTCTTTTACCTCTAGGGGAATATTTTAAACTATGGATCTTTCTCTTGCAATCAAAATGCCAGGAGAAATCAACTTGCATAGATAGTGGAAAGAATAGGAAAGCACAAATGATTAATACCTGCATTTTTTCTAGTAAGGTTTAATGGCCTTTATTTAAGGGAGAGGGCCAGGGTGCAATTTAGGTGGTAAAATAAGCAGTATCTTAAGGTGCACTGGGTAAAGATGATGCTAGCAGGAGGTTTTTGTATTAGTGGTGAATTCAGCCATCAGGCAATTTCTTCCTTTTGTGAGAAAAACATAATTCTGGTTGGTTTTGCATGAATGTTTCAATCTGAAATGCAATTCTAATTGCATTATGAAGGCACATGCATCAGGTACAGGCTTCTAGCAAACTGCAAACTTTATCAGCACAGATTTCTGAGTTCCTAACAAGCATCTAGGCTAGGTTAAGAGTGGTGGTGAAAACTTACAGTGGTTGTAATTAAAAGAGAATCTCAGCGGTCGTAACAGATGTAGGAATTGGCAGGATGGACTGATGTTTGTCACCTGTGGCAGCTGGGAAGGAGAAACACTGTGGTAGCCTCTTCTGGAGGGAGAAGGTTCAGTAAGTGATTATGTACCTGAGATGAAGATGGTTCAGATAAACACTGTCTACCAACCTTGAAAATCCCTTCTTTCATTGTTTCTCGAGTATTTGCTGCTTAGTGATGCTATCACCCAGCTTTTCAAAATAAATGCCCAATTAAAACTCAGCAGCAGCTGCATGAGCTGAAATCCAGGAAACAGTAGCTGTCAGTCACCCAGCTAACGGCAGGCAGAAAGTGCACATACGTGTTTGTTGCAGCATTTAGCTTGTTATAAGCTACTTAATTCAACTCGCTGCAAATGTCTGGAGAGAATAACTTAATTAAGGTAAGGAGAGAAAGTATCTTCTACCCTTCTACAAAAAACTTATCCATAGCCTGCACTTAACTCCTGCCACACTTTGCCTCATGTGGAAAAACCCAACATAACTGCTGCTTCTCCCTGTTCCCATTTCCTTAAATAAGCATGTTGTCAATAGTTTTTGTGCTACAAAACTGAAAGGCCTTACCTGATGCTTGTGTTTCATTTTGCAGTTCTACCCCATCACAAGTAACATAGTCACGTGTGCCATAATCCCTGTGCTGCTGATTATTAGGGAGATGCTCCTTTTTTGTAAGCAGTGTCAGAGAATTGTCCTTTTCAAGCCTGTGGATGTTATTTCTGTCTGAAAGTCTCCAAATGCTCAGTGTGTGGTATTGATGAAATCCACACAAATCTAAATGATGAAATCTTTAGCAGTTGTAATTTTGTTAATATACATGTTTCTCAGATTACTTGGAAAACATTGAGAGTCAAATTAACAGGAGAAGATAAGAAGTGCTGTCAGGTCAATCCCAGAAATAGATCCTTGAAACAAGAGAGTCCAGAAAAATCAGATGCACAAATGCTGAGATGTGGATTTATTTGGGATTATTTTGTTTCTATAGTACGCATCATGTTAATACCTGACTGCACTCTGCAGTCCAAATACCTAGTTAATAATTTTTCTGGATTTCTTAAACATTTTGTCTCTATTTTTCCCCAACTTTTCTTTTTAAAGGAGAAGTTCTTTCTTGGACATCAGCTGCTTAAGCTTGTGGCAATATTTGGGTAGTTGTATATAACTGAGGTACAGATGTCATACTAGTTACTGAACTATGTGAAGATCTGATACCGGCATTCTTGGTTTTTTGGACAGCAATTCAATATTCTTATACAAATTACTTGACTTTGCCTCGTTTCCCCTGCTTTGTTGTCCTTTGACCTCAGGCCAAACATTTCCAAGGTATCTGTCAATGGAAATCTCTTATGTGAAATGAGAAAAGAGCAGAAGATACCTCTGAAGCAGATGTACTCAAAACCATATATTTGTTAATTTTACTGTTTTCCATGGTGCTTTTCCAGCTCTGATTTTTGGATGACAGTCTTTCTTAGTGCTGGCGCTGCTGAACTCGGATATCAGGGCGCTTTGTGTGTTAGACACGGAGCAGCAGTTGGCACAGCTTCATTTTAAGACACATGTCCTTTCCAGGAACACTCTGGCTGCCAACATGTGTGTTTGCTAAACACTTGGCACACAGGGAATGTTGTAATGTACCAGATTTACTAGCGGAGGCAGGAAAGCAGCCATATGTCACAACAGACAGCGATATGCTCACGCTATCGAATGAAGGTGTGATGGAGTAGACCCCCAGGTCTGTCCAGCAAGGGTCCTAAACAGCACCTAGTCAGCCTGGAGGGGTGCACCAGTGAAGGCTGGTGAACTGGGCAGCGGGAGCTATCAGAGACCACGGGCAGCTTGACGACATTGGGCAGGCAATACTGCTTGGACAGAAGAAGCAGTACACGCTGTCCCCTTCCAGCCTCTGTAAAGCAGGGTCATGTTAAGGATTGGGAGGGTCTTGCTACGGCGTTTTGCCTTGGAGAAGCTACAGGCCTGTAGGTATAGGTTAAATGACCTAGTACATGATGATGTTTAAATCACAAAACTTAAATTTGGAAAAGTCTGAGAAGATTTAAGTGGCACTGATGGTAGATGTTTTTGTGTGGCCTAAGGAATAGAAGTTTGGATGTGTGGGAAGTTGCTGCATAAAGACCTGCCTGTGAAAGGCTGCCATTCTTGAGGATGGTCCATGTACTAAGGAAGATAGTAATGCACATGCCTCCTCTCTGCTGTCACTGGCGTCTGGTACAGTATGAACCTGAGCTGATGTAGGTGTAGACACAGCGCTTGCTGTCCAAGCCTTAGAGAAAGATTATCTTTCTCTTGAGGGAGTGGGAAATTTTTGAGGGCTCCCATAGTTATGTTCCCTCTGCAACATGAAATGATGTAAATTAATTTACATATGCAAATATCTTATTTGTAAGGAGTTTGAAAAGGCTGGAAGGAAGTCAAGAGAATGTATATGAACACTTAGCAGACCTGAGAGAGGAGAGACCAGTTGTAGCTTCTTCTGAAACTAAAACTTGATCTCTAAATCTGATAAAAACATACATTTTATGGACTGAATGATATATAGATATATTGTGTGTGTGTATATATATATACACACACCTATATATCATTCAATTGGTGCTTAGACTGAGGGATTTATTACACAGCAGGATTTAGCTGCAAAACTTGGTAAAAATTCAACAAGGTACTAGGTATTAATAGAAATAACATGAATATTCTGCATATTTACACACTATTTTTCAAGGCTGAAAAGAATCAGCTCAGAGTTTAAAGTCAGGTCTAACTTTTGGGGTTATGAATAAAATCTTCATAGTGATAATTAATCCTGTGTGCAGCTACTTGGAAATCTTGTTCTCTCCTGCAACGTGGGCTGCTTGTCAGGGCAACTTGTTCTGAGGCAGAGGTGACCACGTAAGCAGTTGGATGCTGCAGTGAATTTGCAGCTCAGTGCCATATGATGGCATTGTTAAAGCAGAGCTTTTGTTATAGACAGAGGTCATAGCAGTTCTGTCAGCTGAGCTTTCCTTTGGCTGTTTCAGAGTTGGGTTCAGCTGAAAGTTGCTCTTTGCAGAGCTCAGTCTTGAGGCCTCCCTTGTTCCCAGCGCAGCTATGACTCTCCAGACAAGTGAGCCACAGTCCTGCATCTTTCATCTCATTAGCATTGCTTTCATTTTCAGACCTCCTTTAAAAACAACAGGAAAATGAGTCCTAAGTGTCTGCAGTGCTTTAAACAATACGTGCACACTGCAAATGTGTGGAGTCATCGTTGCTAAGGGATCACTTGTGCTGAATATGAAGATTTATAATGGCTTATTTATTTTTTAAAGGAATATGACAGCAGTAATCACTGTACCTTGAGCAGAAAACTCCTTTAAGTAAGATAACATCTATAAGAAATGCAGGCCCTCTAAAACTCATGCAGTGATAATACTTAGGGATCTTTGAAATAAGTTTGATTAGGAAGGATTCTCATGTATGAGGCTAAATATCTGAGATTTCCAAGCTGAATAAGGGCAAAGGAATGGGGTTCGATTCTTGCAGTCTTGGCTTTATACCCACTTGTGTAGTGAATTGAGTGGCCTTGGCATGGTGTCTAAAATACTGTTGTTTGTGTTGCTGTTCAGAATTGCTCTCCTGAAATGCTTCTCCTGAGACAAGAAGGTCACCTTATTCCTGGTTATTGTAACCGAGCTGTGAAATCAGGAAAACCTATTTATCAGGTCATAACTTTCTGCTATTCAGCGTGTGAACATTACTCTGTGTTTCTTAAAATTTTGGAGGCAGAAGATACTCGTGTCAAGCTCTTGTCTACTCCTTTTAAGTCACGCTGGTTTTATTTGCCTTTCCACAAATGCTAACTACTGGCTGTATATAATTTTCTGAACTCCCCCATGTTTGCCATGGCAATCATCTACTCTGGCGACGGGTACGTGCTATGCAAGAGGAGAGTGTTGAGGCATGTGAAGGCTGGATTGGCTGGAAGTGAGGTAATGCGATGCAGTGCAAATAGAGATGCAGGGATGAGGATGTATCCTGCCTGCAAGCCTCACTTGTTTCTGCCTGCCGGAACGGATGGGGCTATGCACATCTCTGGATAGTAGAGATGGAGTTGCAGTTGCCAGATCTGCAATAAATATTCTTCTGGCTACTTGTCTCAGAAATAGAGAGAATTTTAGATCTTCCCCTTTAGTGTTGCATAATTTCTTAGCTTTATTCTCATTTTTAGCAGTTAAAGCAGCTGAGGAAAAAGGGACATTTAGCTGGGAAGAATCACACGGGAGGGGGGAAAAAACACAGGTGGGGACATGCATATTGCAGATGAGTTTAAAAGAGGGAATGATTGCTTGACTGCTTTCATCAGGGAAGGATCTAGTTCAATAAAAAAGAGGATTTCAACAGGTTTTGGGTTTTTCTTTTTGTCACCCAAATGTAGGTAGAAAATAGTCTTTGGCTCCCACTCTTCTGTAGAAGAGCACTCTTCTACATAATTAGTGGCTTTGAGTCTGCTTTGTCAAGTACAGGTACTTGCTGCATCCCTTGGCTGCAGGGCTGCCATTTTCTTTTCACTTCAGCTTCACAAGACCAACCGGCTTGAGGGACCATCATCCAATTGCCTGAGCTTGCCCAAGGGCTGAGGGTGGCGGGTGGTGTGGGACCTGTGACACACAGCTAAGCAATTTTCATTCTATCCAAGAGAGGGCACATTAACAAGGTAATTATAGCACATTACTTCAGCAGGGATGTATCAATTTTAATCCTTGAAGCATCCTAGTGAAGTAGATAAGTGACTACTATTAGGCCCATTTTACAAAAGGAGAGACTGAATTAAAAGCTGAAATGATTTGTCTGTGGCAAAAGCTGTAATCTGTCTGAAGGGCAGGGACTAGAGAAGGGCCTGATTCAGAGACCCCAGCAGGGAACCATTCCCACTTGATTTTGGAGACCTCTCCATTAGCTTCAAGTCACACCACTCCAGCTGGAGCAGAGGGAATGGGGGAACTGGATGTTTTGTTCATTATATTTTGACACTCCATTTTTCTCCTGGCAAATTAATTGTAATGTTGTTGAAATTTGTTGATTTGAAATTATAGATGAATCTATACATAAACCAGGGCTTATTTACTAAGTTTGTAGACAGGTCATCACAAATACACAGAATTTATACTGCTGTTAGAGACCTGCGCATGTCTTTGTATAGAAACAATTAAAAAGTTGAAAAATGGTTCTCTTACGGTGAAGACTTTAATTGTTTAATCAAAAAGACCACAACAGTTCGGAGTTGTGCTTTACCCAGAGGTCAAAGCGAGCCGTTGTAGAAGACTAATTTTCATTGTTGGTTAGCTGTTCAATTTGAGTTGGTCTTAATACTTAATTATTAAACTTTTTTCAAATATTTTATTAACTTTCAGCAGAATATTTTGGGAAAGAAACCTTAAATGAGGAGACCCTTTCAGCATATTTATTCTTCTTTAGTTTTCTGCATCATCAGGGCAAAGTGTTAATGTGCAGTTTATCTTGTGCTAAAGTTGAACAATCATGTATCACTGATCGGATGTCTGATAGAGTAGCAGACTGTGATTTATCAGTCAACTGGCAGCATAATCTTATGAAAAAAGTGCTTGTAACTGGGCATCGTATTTATTTACCTTTTTTTATGGTTGCATAGCAGGATTAGCCCTTGTTATCCCTGTGTTTGTCCCATATAGGAACTGAACTTATTGTAGCTACAAAACATTAGTAGAGGATGTACCCTTCCCTTTGCCAGACTAAACACATGCTTCTGCCCAGTGGTCCTGGGCTTGCTGCTGCATTTGACATTTAAATATTAGTGACTCTAGGAAATTATAACTTGTGTGAAACAAGTTGGAGGTGTCAGTCCAGTTCCTGACAGGCTCAAGCCTTTACCAAAACCTTTACTTTGCTCAATGTTTGGGTGCCAGTTGTTGCTAGCAGGTAGAGTGGAGACTGGATGGTGTGTGGGGGTAGGATTCCTCCCTGACTCTTTGGCATGCTGCACGCCACTATGTGGGAGTGTATTTGAGGGGTTGTGATCTGTTATTTTCCTGACAACACCTTTCTTAGAGCTGCAGAGAAACTTCAGCCCCCAGAGCTGCCATTCAGACCCGTGGCCTCTTGCACTAGGTGGTCTGCAAAGGCTGTGGGGATGTTCGCTGCCACTACAGGAGCAGTGTGAAAGGGTCAGCCATGGGGCAGTGCCTTGAGCAGGGGACTCAGTCCCACACCATGAGGATGCACACAGAACAGCAACATGGAGCTGCCTGGGCAATTCCCCAAGCTCTGCTCTTGGATCATCCCTGCCCTGTGGCTAAAACAGTGCAAGTGTCTGGGGTTTTTGATGGGAGACCTGAGCAGATTAGATGGTCCTCTGAGTTTCATTCCAGCATCTGAAAACTCCTCTGAAAGGAAAGTTCATGGCTTACTGCTTCTTTAACCCAGTGAGACCCAAGCCTTGCCTCTAGTCCCGCTTTCTCCTGTTTAAGCTGTGTGGGATCTCTCTTTCTTCTCTCAGAACGTTACGGTGCCATCTTAGGACAACGGTGACCTACTTATTTCCGATACAAAATAAAATCAGAGGTTGGAGTTGTACAAAGAGAAAACTGAAACACCCATGAAATCTAGCATGTCATCATGACCCCTCTCCTTAAAATATCCAATGCCAGAGCCTCTGAGCTTGTAGAGAGTGTTTGCTTATCACCACACAATGGTTTAGGACATCATCTGTGAAGCCCTACATACCCTCCATCCCAAATTTGTGTCTGTAAGCTGAGCAGGGGATCATCATGCTGAGAGTGAGAAGCCCTTCATTATTAGTGCATTTGGATCTTTTGGTTTTAGTTCAAGGAAATATCTTTTTCCATGTTTCTTTGCTTGCTTGATGAGTTGTTTGAAGGACTCCTGTTTTTTGTAATTACCTTAGATAAAGGTCATTTACTCAAGTGATGCAGTCAAGAGTGGAATGCAAGACAGATCCAGAAGACTCTGATTTTTCTGTTTTGTTGTGACACTTGCTGTTATTTATGGGCATTTAGACCTGACAAGTGGGGGGTGTGGTTCCTGAAGAGTTTTTGTTTAATACTGAGCAAAACTAAGTGGCAATATTATTGCTTTGCAATGCTATGGGCACTTTACCTTTTAAATGGCTCAATATCAGTCTTAATTTTAAGAAAGAGATGGTAAAGTGACTTAACCATGTCCATACATCAGGCTCATGCTAGATTTAAGATGAGACATGACAGACATCTTACAAAAGCTCAGATGTCTGAGATTTGGATTCATGACTTAGGCCTTCAGAACTCTGCTCTCAGTGTCATGTTGGTTTGTCTTCAGCAATTGCTTATCAGATTGCGAACATCTTGCCCAGATTTTCTTTGAGCACTTAAATTGGGCATGCTTACTTTTTGTTCCAATACATAGAATCTCTGAGGACTCCAAGGGTAATACCTTTTAAAATTTGCAAATATATTTGCTTTATTTACTGTAAATAAATAGAGGTTTTATCTATTTTAATCCATGCCTGGTTCCCCCCCCCCCCCCTTCTGTGACAAGCATATAAAGTCTCATCTTGGAATTCACAAGTACTGCAATAATGGATACTGAAAATATTTTATTTTCCAGGTCTTTGGATTCAGTTCAGCCCCTGCTATGCTATTAATATAGCTCTTTTCACCAGCTGTAAAAATCAAAACAAATGCATATGAAACCGTGTAAGATTCTGTTTCTCTTCTCTCTCTAATGGAGATTGAAATACCTGCAGCAGAACAGAATCACACCTGAGAGTCTGAATTTGAATTAAACCCCAGAGTCTCTGGCTGCTTTAATCTCCTGGTTATGTAAAATGCAGTTTAAATGGAGAGAAGTGTTTTTTTCCTTGTGTTGTGGTGACAGTTCTGGACCTGGTCTGAACCTGCAACTGCAGATAGTTGTGGGAGTGGATGAAGTTAATTGACAAGTCAGCTTGAAAACAAATGTTCTTTTAAGATTTGGAGGAGTTAAAGGACACAAGGAGAGGGGTGAAATGGTTCAGCAGTCCCCAGACTGTAATGAAAATGGCTAATGCATATTAAAAGGGTATTCTGAAGCCTGCTAGCTGGAATAGCTGCATCATTTTGCATTTGTCGGGATAACAGCTCTCGGTTTGCTGTGGACGGTACCAGCTGGCATCTAAAGATCTTATGCTGTGTCAGGGCACCATAGGGGCTGGCAGCTTGCTGGGCACTGGGAGCTGTGGGGCTGAGCAGGCAGGGGCCAGGGCATGTCCCACTGCCTCCAGAGAGGGAGCTGGGCAGGAGGGGGCAGCCCCCAGCCCAGCATATTAGTCTGCGAAGGACCCTGACTTGCTGTCCGTGTTACAAATCCTTTTCTTACCAAGACAGACTCCCTTTGCTGAGTCTCCTGCATGTTTTCCTCTTTGGTAATAAGCCAGTGGTGTCCAATATAGGCCACTGTATCCAAAAAAGAGGCACTGTTGCAAGCACCACTAACTTTATAATGATTGAAAGAGATGCTCCTTCTGTCCAGAAGCCCTCGTAGAACTAAGCAGTTTGCAAGTCCCTATTGCAAGCTTGTCCTGCCCATCCGCAGCAGAAGAAATTCTTTGTGCTCCAGTCCGCGGCACCCCCGGAACGTCATCTGACCAGTTTTGCACTGCAAGGGCTCAGTCTTGACATATGCTTCAGATCAGCAGTGCAGGTTAGGAAGTGGTTGCTCATGAAAAGGCACTAGATGTGTTTGTCTCCTACGTTCTTATTGATCATGGTGGAAATGTATTGCAAACTTGTGACTAAATGATGAGTTCCCTTCAGTGCGCAGTTCCGGAATATATTGCAATACTTCTAAGTTTCCCTATCCCTCCACTTAGTTGCATCTTGTCTTTTCTTATAGACTGTATTCTAGCAGGGTTCTAAACTTTATCTTTGTTTTATGTTGCCACTCAGAGGTTGGTTTGTATGAGGTCCCACTCAAGGCAACTAGGGTTAGGAGGTCACAACTAAAAGATTCCTGGGGACACTAGAAATGCCCACTTTTTCTGTGGAATGTGTTCCCTTGTACTGTTCCTCAACAGTACAGAAAAGGAAAAGGATCTTGTAGTAGTTGGGGGGGGGGGGTGGGTGGTGGTGGTAATGGAGAATTGACTAATCTTGTCTCTTTATCACTCTGCCTGTTAAACATAATTATTCTTGCTCTTACAGGGCTTCTAAACAGTCACAATTAGGAATTATGCTAATAAAGTCTGTTGTGACATGAAAGCTCACTTCATTGCTTAGGCTTCCTCGTGACTGTGTTTTAGTACTCTGCAAAACATAATATCCCTTCCTGGGACATTATGGAATAGGAAAGGAGAAGCATCAGTGCTGAAGGCTTGCATCTGGAGGGACCTGATCTTCTTTCCTAGCTCTGCAGTAAAATGACTTGATGGCCTTTGAAAGGGCAAGGCATGAGAAGTGCTGAGCACCTGAAGATCTGTTCCTGAATAATGGAAACTGAGGCCAAGTTTTTCTAGAAAGCTGGCTGTGATACTGGGCTCTGACCTTCTCAAATGTCCGCCCCTTGGACCTGCGTTCTGATGAATTGAGCTGTCTCAGCTTCTGATGGTATTTGGAGTATTGAAATATTCAAGGTTGGATCCTGTTTTGATGTACAGAAAAACAGACCTGCTGTTGGAAGAGTGATGTACACCTTCCCTCATCAGTAGTAGGAATAAGATTTAGGAGTACCATCACTAGGAGCACCAGCCCCTTGATGTTAAAACTAAAGGGACAGCTCTTTGAGTGCCATCGAAGAATGGCGTATGGGAGGATGACAGTAAGGGAGTTGTTTCCTTAGCACTATACCTGTGTGCCATAGAGAGGCAAATTAAGAAATGCTATTTTGCAAAAGTATGTGGTGAAAGTATGGCATTTCTCTTCTTCCACTGGATGTTTAGATATGTTTTATATCACTTTGAACAAATGAGGTTATCCTTACATGCTTTCAAATGTGGTTTTCTGCAGATGAAGGACTTAACTGTTACAAGCCTCAATATTTTTCCATGCAAAATGGAAAAATGCGTATTAACCAGGCAATTGAGCCTGGTTTTGCTGTCTGATCAATGCTGGGAAAGTCTTTTAAGAGTCTTGGAGGAAGCAGGCAGTAGGCAAACATAGGGCAAAAATAGTATAGTGATTTAAAGATACCAGTTCCCAAGGATGCTGATAGTCTTGGATGTGATTGTCCTTTTAATGAATTAAGTCAACCAGCATTGCCAGTGAAATACAAGTGGCTTTGGTCACATATGGAGCATAGATTTGATCTTCAGCTATGTTGCCTTGTGCTATGTGCATGCAAATAAATACAGCCTGACATGACATACCTATTTTTCACTGACTGGACTCAAGACAGTAGGCTGTTGAGAGGAAGATGATGGCTATTGTAGATTTTGGGAAGAGAGAGTGGGAAAAATAAAGATGAAAAGAAATCAAAAGGTAGATATATCTCTTTTTCTTTCCCCAAAACTTAAGTGCTAGTTTTGTCTGCCAGAAAGCTTTCCACAAAGCATCCCTAGGGTGTTAGAAATCAATACTTTTGTTTAAAAACTTTTGCTGAATAAATATTATCTGTCTGTAGCATCTAGCAGTTAGGTTCCTTCTACAGCTGCTTTGTCTTGTTTTGTTTCTTAGCTGATGGAGGAGTTGGGTGTGGGGAATGTGGTTAAAGAAAGAAATTGCAAATTCCCTTGCTCTTCTGAGTGTATTCCTTAACTTGAATGGGACAGTTTAGCAGGTCCTGGAACCAACTTATTTGTACTGTATAAACTAAGTCTAACCGCAGGTAGCACAATTCTAGAAAGTCCTTGAAATGACCACAAAGTTGCTTGTGAGACCGTTTGCAGCATTAATTTCTCTCTTGCTTTCCCGTTTGTCTCAAAGACTGCTCTGTCAATGTTCTTGTCATAATCTTTTGCTGACCAGGGATTACATTAAAACAAAATCTCCTCTTTAATCTTAGGGCAAACTTCTTTATTCCCTTCGGCTTCCCTGACTCATTGAACCCAAAACTAGTGTCATTGGCCCAACAGGCTAAAATGTTCATTAGCATTTGTATTTTCGATCATCTAAATCAGCTGTTTGTTTCCACTACTGTTTGCAAAATACCCTTGGACTACAAAGATGACTTTAATTAGACACCCTGAACTTAGGCATCCCCTAGAAAAAAAACAAGATCCTGCAAGTCGGATGGCACTCTGGTGCTCAATATGGTGCTTAAGATAGTTCCATATTCAAAAGCAAAAGGTTGTGAGAGTGTAGCTGAAGGAAGGATTAGTATATAAGCAATTGAGGCAGATTTTGTTTTTTAAGCATGGCACAGTCAGAAATTTTGAAGAAACCACTAGTCAGCAAGATAAGAGAAGATGCATGAGTAGCTGTACTGGACAACTACCATAGAGACATGAAAGGGTAGCAGATGTCAATTGTGGGAAGGATCGACAGCATTGTACCATTTAAATGTCACTCAAGCGGTTTCTTTAGAATTTTCTTTTCCTTTTAAAAGTTTTTTCAAGTTTCAGAAGGCCCAAAGTGGTAAAGTTACTTTATACCTGAAAACATCAGAGTAAGAAGGTCTGAGAAAATGTCAAGGTATGGATACGTTCCTACTAGGAGCCGAGGACTTGACTTGAGCATGAATATAATAAAGCTCTTTACTTTTACTGTTTCTTTATATGGAGTATGGGGGGGAGGGCTAGGCAGGGCTTGAGAAACAGTGACTGGTGACCATTAAATGGCATCTAATAAACAAACAAATCAAGAAGGCTTCTTTGTAGTCAGGTGCTGGAATTATCTGCAGTAGCAGGTCAGTGGAACAGAATGCCATGGGTCACTGCAAGGGACTGCACTTTTTACGGTTATAAAAAAGTGTTTTTCTGGTTGAGCATTTGTGAGCATTGTGATGTTTATTTGTGTGATGCTGAACAATGTGAACAAATGAGAAGAGTCAAAGAAAAGCATTAGGACAGCAAGGGGAGTGGAAAGGAGAGGCAAAAATGGAAAAGAGAAAAGGGCTCTCTAAGCTAAAAGGAAGCAGCAAATGAGTATTTTAACTTAAAGCTCAGTGTTGCTGTTTCTTGGTGTTACTTTCCTATCAGTATATGTAACTTCAGTTTCACATGTATTGAGATTAAATAGCAAAGGAGATGGGACACTCCACTGCAGATCAGAGTTGGGCTTGGGCAGCTTTGTATCTTCTGCTTGCAGCTTCTTAAAGATGTTTAAGTCTCTGTTCCATGGCAATCTGGGAGTTTGGAGGAAACGGACAGGACAGAGCGGGATGGTTCAAGGGACCTCTAAGGTTTATATTTTGAGGAACACGATCCAAGGATGGACTGGAAAGCTATAAATCAGAATTAATGTCAAATATAAATAACAAACATCTGAAGAGCAAGCTGCTTCCTGAAAAGCTGAAAGCTCTGAGTCTGTCATCATCGCTGCGTTATAAATTCATCTCCAAGGAGTAAATGTTCTCTGGGCATCTTGGTCCTTAATCATAAGCATCACCCACCAAATAGTTCTTTTTGGTATCATGATACTTGATGTGGAGGTGAGGCTTCCTGCAAGCCTGGAGTGTAATATTAGAATATTCCCATCTAGCACTAGGGAATTTTGAGACCCTGAAAATGCTCTCGGTGTGTGTCTTAAGGCTGTGATTTTCTTCTTAGGCACCCTGTTATCTTTGTCAGCTTCAGTGGGATTATTGGTCATTTTCCTATTTACCTGTTTAGGTGGATATATCTCAGCAGACCTACAGCTTGAATATTCTGAAGCTTGCAGAGAAGCTATGGCTCCATTGTTCTGTGCCCGCATCCAACCTGTGTGAGAAGCAGAGTTGTGCAAATCAGCCCTTTGACTGAGAATTAGGGTGAACAGAGTTAGGATATGCCAGCGAGACCTTTATCATTGTAGTTTGGGACTGGACAAAGTACTATCCTGGCTGTCTCCAGGCTGGACCACCTGGTTGTCTGTACTAATCAGCTGACCATGGTTGGGAATGTTTCCTGGCACTGAAGCTGGCCTTTGCAGCATGGTCTGTCTGTGCTCATAAACATGCAAAACAGGAGATGGGTGTATGCAAACTGGGTACTGGGAATGGTCACAGGCACATCCCAACTCCTGAGCTGTGCTCAGGAATGATTTGGAAGAGTGGTAGTTAAAGTGAGAAAAATCATATCTGAGACTCTTCTAATAGTTTAAAATTGCAAACTATCAAGTTTCAAGTCTGGGAGTGCACCCATACTCCATTTCATTTGTTAACGTAGGAATAGTCTATCAGTTTGACTTTCACTGTGTCTGTTTCTTCAGTGTTTCTAAAAGCCTTCATGAACCATTAAGAGAAACAAGGACCTCAAGAAGAGATGAGCATCTTACAGTAAGCGTAGGTAGACTGCAAATGCTTCTATCGGAACTGGACTGCTCAGGTCTGGTGCTGTGCATGGTCGACACTTCAAGCAGGCAACTTTCTTCGTACTGATGTGATTGTGATGTCACTGGAGAATGGGACATGGGCTCTCCCAACCACTGCAGATATGCTGCTGGTGGGTCTCAAGCAACAGTGTTAGAGAACAAGTGCAGAGTCTGCTATGTGCAAGATTCGGAGTTACCACCATTAAGTAAATGGTGAAGGGAGAGCCCAGTGTGTCTTTCTCCTAAGGAAGCCTTGTATGAAGAAGTCAAGAAAAGGAAAGGGGATGTCTTTCATTTGATTCCATTTTGCTGTCTAGCTATCTCTCACTCCACTGTAGGGAACATCTTTACATTTAAAGCAGGAAAATGGTGAATAGAGTTTTCTAGGTATCAGCACCTGTGTGTGCCAGCAGCTTGCTGCATAAATCTTGGTGGGAGAGGGAGACAAACCCTTTTTCATTGTGTCTCAGGTTTCTGATTAGTATTTTAGGGATATTAATGCTCCTCAACCTGTTATACATGGTCTTTGAGAGGCTTAGTTCATCATTGTTTCCAGTAGCCCTACAGATGCTGCTGCAGAGGTACTAGAGAGAAGGGGAGGATTACTGTCATTGTTACAGGACAGAGGGTGTTGGGAAAGGAGGACAGAAGGAGGAAGGGACACTGGCTGGAACCTGTGAAAGTCAAAGCACTGCGCATATGCTTGGCTGTCGGCCCCTCTGTGTATTAACAGGGTGTTTGAAATGGCTGTCTGTCTTTGTGGTGCTTGCACGGGTGCGAAGGACCTGCCCTCCCCTTGCTTGTGTGCCTCTGTTGTTTCTCTCTGTCCTTTGCTCCCACTGCTCTGTGGCACTTACTGCCTCCCCCCTTGTGCACGCACCCCTCTGCTCGCAGCCAGGTTCATCAAAAAACAAGCGGGTCTCCATGGTAACGGGGAGACAGCTGAAAAATGGCAGCTAAATGCAGCTGCCCCTCATTTAATATCGACTCTGGCACTGACAGAACAGATAATGGGCAATAACACGCCATTATGCTGCGGGGAAATGAAATGCTTCAGCAGATGCCTGTCATGCTGCAGGGATTTATTTGTTACTGTACCAGCAGAGATTTCTCTCCCCTTCTGTCTATCACTTCTGTCATTTCCTCTTCTTTTCCTTCTCCTTCTTTCCTTTCTGCCTGTTTCTGCACTTGTCCCTTCTTTGCTTTCTGCTATTTCTTTCTTTTCCTTGTTTTTCTACTTTCTCATTGTCTTTTCTCTCATCTCCTCTATCACGTTCTCAAACTCTTACACTACCCTGGATTTCTTGTTCCTGGTGTTGGAGCATGCTGTGTCTGAAGCCTGAGAGCTCTGTGAAGCTCCAAGCTTTTTGCTCCTTTCTGACTTACTATTTTCTTTCTAGTCTAAACCTACTTCTCTCTTCTGTCTGTGTGCACATGTCAATATGAGTCTATAAGGATGAAGTTTGCTTGACGAGCCTTCAGCCAACGTTTCTGTAGGCTGTGTTTTAATTTGACAAGTACAACACAATGTAATGAAAGTTTTTGGTGGAAATGTAGAGGAAAGCACTAATGAAAGGGATGTTCTGCTTCTGGTGCCAGAGTTTGTGTGCTTTATTTACAGCTGGCCACAAAGAGCCCAGAGGTTGGGTAGTTTGTATCTGGGTTGTGGATCTTGTTGGCTTCTAAGTGGTTCCTAATGCTGTCACTCTTTCACATCTTAATTATCCAGGGTTAGTTTCATTTTTTGATTCCTGTGGGATTAGTTTTTCTAAATGTCCTGCTTGTGCAAATCTGAACTGTCACAGATCCAGTAGCACTGATGATAGCAAGTGGTCCCCTCTCAGCTCTTGTAAGACCTGTGCCTCTGCAGATACAGCTTGGAACTAAGTGATGAACTTTCAGGTACTTACCTTGTAGCTGGAATGAATCAAGGCCTGTGAAACTCATTGCTTTGACTCAAAGGCTGCTCTGACATCAGGAAAAGGCTGTCAGTGTGGATGCAGCCCACACAGGCAAAACCATGCTCTTTTCAGTACAGCCTATTTCCTCCACATCTTCATACAAAGAAACATGAAATCAAACTTAGTCATGTGGATATAGCTGCATCTATGTAAGTGACCTTTTCTGGTCGTCAGTGTCCAGACATGTATTGGATGGGTAGAGGAGCTATAGCATCATCTTCTCCCACAAAATGTACACCATCTGTGCAGTGTGTATTCCTAATCGCACAATGTAGCAGAGCTCTGGCAGCTGCCCAGTCCCTACTTGCTGCAGTTAACGTTGTAGCTATGTCCAGGATCACATCACTTCATCCCTGCCTGATCATGGTGTCCTGGAAAACCTGTGTGATGCAGAACCTGTTCGAGGCCTTGTTTGTGCCTTGGAGGATTTGATTCACTGAGGCATGCAAAGAGCACGTTTAAATACAGATGTCCTTTATAAATTCTTTTGCCAGTGTGCCTGGTCCCTTATCAAAAGAAATCATACCAGCAAAGTTTACTTTCTGCTAGTGTAACAACATCTGCACTCATGGTTTTGTCATTGTTGATACCGTGACTACAGGAGATGGTGGATGTTTTGTACACCCAACTCATATATCTGTGCCATTAAATCTTAAGGTAAGAGTAGCCTAAATTTTCTAAGTGTGATGGAGCCAGCAAATCTAGCTAAGCAGATTCTTAGCGAATTTTGCAAGGAGTCAATGCAATACAGTTTTAAGCTGTGCAGATCTTAGACTCTCTTGTTATTCTAGCATGGGATTCCTCTAAACCAACCTTTGATTAAAATACATTGGTCCTGTCTTGCAAATCATACATGTTTTTTGTTCTGGGATTACTTCTGATGTAAAATTCCAGTGCTGTGGAGTACATGCCCACTCTTGGATTTTAGCAGTCTCTCAGAAATGTTTATATCTCTGAGTAAAGTTTGTGCAATGACTCCTAAGTACTGTGAGCTAGCCAGCCCTTGCTGTAGTTAATGACAAATGAGTGTGGGAGGAATTTTTAATACAATAGCAGGTAAGAGAATAAACACTAGAGGAAAGGAGGTAACGAGAAAGAAGGAAAGATCGTTTTGGCTTATGTCCTTGCATGCCATTGTCTCTCTGCAAAGGAGCGTATGTAACCAGAATATTTCCAGAGTGTCAGCATACACCCTACATACCTGATTTTGTTTTTATTTACCCCTTTGCTGTAAATGTAGAGCATGTTCTTCAGAAGTCTCATTAGAACTCACACATGAAACACGAAACTCTGAGACATCACACTTGATGTGCAGTTAACTGGTAAAATACCATTTATCCTCACTGATACTTTGGTTATGTTCCAGTGGACTTTGGGAGTAGCTCTTGGGCGGCTATGGGTTCCCTAGTCTTTCACTGTTTTTCCCAGTATCTTTAAAACTGATCCCTGTTGTAAGATATGAAAACAGTGGGGAAACTGACTTCCAAGGAGCTTAGTGGATTTTCTCCTTTAGGTATAAAAGGAAACAAGCTGGAGTCCAAAAATCCTTAATTGATGTTATTCCATCTAGAAGATTTTTAGATCTAAACCCTGTTCAGAGCTCACTTTCCGCAATTGAAATGCCAGTGCACTGACCCCCATTTCGACTGCGTGCCCTGTCAGCTTCTTGAGCCATGGTGCTTATTAATGAAATAAGCAAACATAGAAGCGTCTGGGGTTTTCTTTCTTCTTTTTTTCTCTCTCCTTCTCCCAACAGACCTGCAGTCATTTAAGTGCCATTGTGAGAGAGGAAACTGCTTGTTAAAGAGAAAAGCCCTGATTTTTTTTTTTTTATGAAGAATACCATCAGGAGCAGGCTATGATTAATACACATAATTGAAACAAATTGCAGCTAACTGCAGAAAAGCGTCTCCCAGCTGTTGATAGAAGGAAATTGCTGACAGCCTTTTCCCAGTCAATGAAAAGAGAGAGAGAGAAAGGAACCTTGCCCAGCCCATGTAAATACATGGCCACTGCTTGCACATGCAACCACTGTGCATTCATGTCATCATGCATGTGTCTGCGTGTCCAGACATGTCACATGTGCAGGTGCAAATCCACTTTGCATGCATTTGTAACAACTACACCTCTACGTACATAGGATCCTTGCACGTCTGTGGATGCCTGCTTTGCTGAAGATACTGTGTGCCCACACACAGCGTGACAGTAATGTCAATTTAATGAGAACTGCCCTGGAGGTGCTATGTGCTCCACCAGAGAGGGGGCTCCAACTGCATGTGCGCTTGCACATGTGAAGTTGCATATTCACATATGAAACAACAAAGACCCTGTCTTCTAGAGGGAGCCCTTCCTCTGGCTTTATCTGTAGGAGGATAAGGCAGGTTCATTTTTGGCTTTTAAAATGTCTTCCATTACTACCCTGTTCTTCTCTCCCTTTCACCTTTTGTTTTTCATGCTCCCTATCCATCATTAACAGCCTAAACAGAAAACAGTTAGATGCAGGAGATGAGTCTGAAGCTGCGAGAGTCACCTTTGATTGAAATGCCATACAGATGGCTAACGGGCATACATCAGAGCTTTCCCGGGTTCAGAAAGTTGCTCTGGAGAGGAATTTAATATCCATAGTTCATTCAGTTGCTGGCTTCTGCTAAGCCAATCCACGAGTGCGTTGCATTGCTTGTTTTGTGATACAGGTTTGTCACGTGTGGATCATTTATAACTAGCCCATCCAGTGATCTGCTCCCACGCAGCCATGTGGTTATTCCAAAGCAGGCAACCTGTTGCACTGAGTGGGCTGTGGGAACACAAGTGAGCAGAAGGCAAGGTTAGAGACCTCCAGCAGATTGTTATAAAGATCTAGCAAACTGGTTGGCAAAATCTGCATTGAGGATGATGCTCCAATGTTTACTGAATGTACTTTCTTGTGGTCATCTGTTGATTTTGTAATCTGAGCGTAATCTATTGACCACTTTATAAGGGCATATTGACTTATTTAGAATCAAGCAGGAACATCAAGTATGAGTTATTTCCCATGTATTTGCCTTTAAAGCTGATTGCTATGGTGTGATGCCAGATGGTAAAAAAAAAAAAAAAATAAAAAATTGTTCCTGTTGTGGTTCTGCACATTGAAATAAAGTCACGAAGTCTGTTTGTAACCACATGCATATTATAAGTGTTATAAAAATAACCTGATTGAACTGGTCCCTAATCTGTTATTCCCCCTCCCTTTGTGCTGGTGTTCACTGTAAACACATCAATATGAAGCAGTTAGCAAACAAACATTCCTTTATCAGAGGTGTATGTCGATCCCTGTGGAAGCTTAACAGCTCAGGCAGGCAGATGCAGCAGTAGGGAAATAACTGATAAACTCAAATGTTACAGGTTATGGATTGTGTTTATGAGTAGTAATTCACAGAAAATGCAACCAAGGAGGTGAAAGAGGGCTGGAGCCATTGACATTTGATGTTCAATCTGGGAACCAGTGCATTTGTCTTTAGCACTACGGTTGTGGTTTAACCCCAGCCAGCAGGTAAGCACTGCACAGCCACTCGCTCGCTCCCCTGGTGGGATAGGGGAGAGAATTGGAAGAGTGAAAGTGAGAAAACTCATAGGTTGAGGTAAAGATAGTTTAATAGGCAAAGCAAAAGCCATATGCAGACAAAGCAAGGAATTCATTCACCACTTCCCAGGGCCAGGCAGGTGTTCAGCCATCCTCAGGAAAGCAGGGCTCCATCATGTGTAACGGGTACTTGGGAAGCAAATGCCACCACTCTGAATATCCTACCCTTCCTTCTTTCCCTAGCTTTATATGCTGAGCATGGTGTTGTATGGTATGGAATATCCCTTTGGCCAGTTGGGGTCATCTGTCCCCTCCCAACTCCTTGTGCACCCCCAGCCTGCTCGCCGCTGGGGAGGGGTGAGAGGCAGAAGAGACCTTGGCTCTGTGTAAGCTCTGCTCAGCACTAACGAAAACATCCCTGTGTTATCAACACTGTTTTCAGCACAAATCCAAACCGTAGCCCCATACTAGCTACTGTGACAAAAATTAACTCTAGCCCAGCCCAAACCAGCACAACTACCCAGGGAGCTTGGGGAGAATCCCAGAACATTTTAGTGAAAAACCCAAATACTGAAAGAATTTTAAGTAATACCAGGTGGGTGGTACTGGAAGGGAGGTAGCTGACTCAGGCTATTGCTATAACAACAAATCATTCTGAGCCAAGCTAGACTATAAATTTACCTATTCCAAAACAACCATGTGTATGCACTTGTAATTCTAAGGGAAAACAAGCTAACCTAGCATATTCACATTGAGGTGTGAGCTGCCTTGCATTTACTGAAGGGTAAAGCAACGCATGTGGGCAGCTACCATGAAGTAGCTGATGTGATGTGTTCTACACGCTTGCCTGTTGCATAAAAACATGAGTGTCCAGCCTCTCTGTCAGGGTTGCTGCTTGATGTGCAAAAGCTAAGTTTCCCATTGTTGTAATTTCTTTCTGGTCCTTTAAACTCACCTTGCAGCAAAGAAAGATCGTATACCTAACTGCATTTTTAGACCTTAGTGGTTATGCAATGTTGATGGAGAGCTATATGCACGAGAAACAGTCTGCTCTAGGAGTTGTTCTATTTATGTATTGGTTGTAGCAATTTCTCTCTTTTATAGAGGTGAAAAAGCAGGCACGGGTGGAGTCGGGAGGCTTGCATACCTGCAGGGCTGCAACACCTTGCAGGGTAAGCAGGACCGGCCACACTGCCTGGGTCCTTCATCACAGCAATGTTCTGACTGGCGCTTGCATGACTATCAGAAACTGTAGTTAGTTGATGATTACAATTCCCATCAAGGATCATTTTCGTCTTTTGGGGCCTGGCAGCCTCAGTTCTGCTAAATGAATCAGTTTCAGCACGTACTTATAAACCACACTAGAATCACCCAGGAGTTGGGACAGTTCTTGTAAGAGCTTGAAAATGCGTTCTTAATTCACCCCTGTTCAGAAACAGAATCTTAGGGGCTAACAAGCTTGTTCTGCCAGATGCGATGAAATCATAAGGTCAGTGCGAATGTTTGTCTGCCGATATCTCTGTGGCTTGAGAACTTTTTTTTAAAAACTAGCATTCTTTGTAGTGGCCATTCAAGGAAACGTTACTGGTGAGATGGGCACCAACTCTGTCTTGTGATTTATGTATCGCAGTATGGTCAAGCCAAGCAGATCACAGAAGTTTGAAATCTAGCTAGTCATCTGTAGGACAAAGAAACAGGGAAGTAACACCCCAGAAATTTGTATAGGTAGCAGCAGGAACAACTATGATCTTCTGTGGGCTGCAGGTGGGGGAGCTTAATGTTGTAAGTCATGAGGTAACTGTACAAAAGCTTTCACTATTGGTATGTACTATTTGCAGTGAGCTCTCTTGCTCCTCTGTCCTCCCAGAGTAGTAAAGTTATGCAGTTTCCTTTTGTGGGATTGAAGTATAGTTACAAGCAAGAAAAAGTTGTTTAAGATTGGGGAAAAAATATTTAATGGAGCTTCTTTTTTTTTTTGTACAATTGCCTGAGTGTAAGACTAAAACTGCAGATATATGTATATATAGATCAATTATATAAATTTATATAATTATATATTTTTCCTCCCTCTTATTCTTCTTAGCTCTGCAGAGCCAATACAGTTCTGAGAAAATAAATTAAACCTTATTCGGATATGCGTATTAACAGAATATCTTTTAAAATTACAATGTCAGGGCCAAATTCTGCCAACAATCCTTCTTCAGCAGCCCCATAAGATCGTGGCATTATAAGTAGAACTTGGTCTGCTAAAATTGCGTTGCTAGAGAGAGTGTGCAACAAGATCCCAGCTTGTCTGTAACTCCACAAAGTAGTGGTAGAGCTAGTAGTTACAAGAAAAAAAATCCAGTTATTTTTATTGGAACTGAGCACTTCTGACCAGATAGCTGTCAAGAGACAATTAACCTGGAGGCTCTGGAGGTTACTCTGGCAAAGTCTATTTTCAGAATTGTCTTGTATTTTTAAAATAGAAATCCTTTCCACATAGCAGGGGCTTCAATGATCCCTCACCCTGGCCATGTACAAGGATACACAAGGGTTTGCTCTGTGGATCTTGACCAAAACTGCCATCCCTTCTTCCCAAAACCTCTGACCAGCTTTCAGTTCCAAAACAGCCAGATCCCAGTGGCGGTGGGTTAATGGAGTTGTTCAAGTGTGGGGAACAGCTTGAAGAGGGACAACACTATGGCAAAATAGAGGTTGGAAAATATTTATAAATTATACAAGTCCCCCTGGTGTTTAGATTAGAATAAGAGTCTTTGCTATTCAAAACAAAGCAAACCCCAAAACAGAAAACCACAGAAATCAAGACCCTCCAGGGCAAACTCATCTCCAGGAAAATAACGGCAGTACCTTTCTGAACCAAAAGAGAAACATGCATTTATCAACAGTAGTTGGAACACAAGGGCTGTGTCACATTTCCTGCAGGGAGATTTGAAAAGTCATTTTTTACAGCAGCTGGGCTTTGCTTGTAAGAGTAAGCATTACATCAGTTCTGACCTTCTAGCAACAGGCTTAGGAAAAATAACATGAACACGGATACCAGCATGATTGCTGTCTTACATCCAGCAGTATTTCTTCACTGATTACTGTAAAATTACTCCTAATTTTTATCAGGGCCAGTGGGTTCAGAGTTTGGCTTATAGTACTGAAGAGGAGTACTGATTTGGCTGTTGGGTTTTTTTGGGGTTTGGTTTTTTTTTGTTTTGTTTTGTTTTTTAGTTGCTATCTAGTGTTGATAACTTGTACATGACTTTAATAAGATTGTGCTACCCAGTAGCTTGGAATAAAGAAAAGAGCTGGGCTCAGTCTTGGTGCTGTCACATCAAGGTATGAAAGTCACTTCACTGATGATATGAACTCACTAATTTTGAATGAACTGATAGAGTAATTGTGATCTATTATTCTAAATAGCATAGATAATTTCAGAAATTTGTGAAAAGAGGTGACCTGATAACTATTTTAAGAGATTTACAGTATATACTAAGCATGAAATTTTATTGCATTGAAATAAACATATATAATATGTATATATCAAAGGACTACATAGAAATAGCCAAGAAACAACTACAATCATGATATAAATTTTTCAGTTGAACACAAAAAACCTCCACCATAATGAAATATTTGTTTTCAAAATCTTTTTGCTTTGGTGGTGTTTGAAGAGGTCTTGTCTACTTCTAGTGATTAGCTGGAATACTTTTGCCTAAGTACCTTTTTTTGTTCATTAGCATCTTTACCAGATAGAGATGCTAAACGGAAACATTTATTGTGCTTCTGTTGAGCTTCCCCGGCTCTCTGACCTCAGATGATTTTCTATACCTCTTAACCCACTCCTGTTTCTCAGTCTTGTCTGGTTTGCCTCTAAAATCTTCAAAAGCATGCTTAGTTTTCCACAAGCACCTAGATGAACTAGATGTTGTGTCCAGATGACTTTTGTGGAGCTTCTGGCAAACTTTTATTCTGTGAACTTTCCTCAGTGTCATCTATCTCCTATTCTGTAAACATAAGGAGTTACTAAAATGGAAGAGCATGTCCCCTTTTGAGTGTCTGTTACTGCAATGCAATAATAGTAAAAACCCAAAACGTTTGGTAATAGTAGGCTGTGCTGTCTTTTGCGGATACAGGGAGACTATTGCACAAAAGATTGATGTCTGCTTTTTCAAATTTGCATGGGAATTCCGTGTGCCCGGGATTGGCTCTTGAAATTTGAGATACGTTGGCCCTGATCTTCAAGCATGTTGGTGGCATGAAGCTATTACAGAAAATCATGTTAGTGAAGAGAAAACTTCAGAAAATTCATTGTGTATGGTTTGCCCAATTCTTGCACTGAGCTGGCAGCAGAGCTGAGAACATGCAGATTTTCTCTGAGTCTTTCTGGGGCAGCAAATCCTTGGACACCTGACTAGACCATCCACTTTATGTGTAGGTGTTTGTGCCTCTGAAGAGAGGCAGCCTCCTGCTTACTTAGAACTAGAGTTGCACTCTTCATGGGATGAGCCTCCTTGTCATTATTAGAATAAACTATTTGATAGGTTTTATTATTTTTGATGTTCCTAATTCAGGTGTATGTGGTGTAGTTTAGTTCTTTTAACGAATGTATTTATCTATGAACTGTTAGGAGCTAGTCCCACAAGAGGAGAGGTATAGAATGGTAGGGTGATGCTTGTCTTCACGTCCTCTGCTCTGTCTGCTTTTGTTTTCTAGTAAGGAACTTTGCTCCTTGTATCAGCTTTGCATATATTTATACAGGCATGTATTTATTTGTGCATGGGCTTAATGTCATTATATACCTCACAAGACTTTTCCTGTCCTCTTTGCTTTCCTTTCTTGTTTTACATGGGCCTTGTTTTTGCATATAGCTTTGCTACAGCCAAACTGTAAAGAAGATAATAAAATGTGTGCGTGGCAAAATAAGGTGGAATCAAACCCTTGCATAGCTGCTCTCTGTCATTTTTATGTGCATCACTCTCTCCCTTCTGTCTGTAATGGTCTAGAGTCTTCCTTTCCTTCAGCTTTATGTTTTCAGTATTGTGTTAATTGTTTGTGGTGTATGGGTTTTTCAGCAGCATGCGGTGGGAAAGGTCAGTTGTCAGAAACAGGCCTGTCCACAACTGATAAGGCATTCGAGAGATTGGATTTGACTCATTAAGCATCTTCCCTGTAGACATGGAGTCTGCTCTGCCGCAGAAAAAAACCTGAAGCAGGAAGGGAAAAAGCCCAGGATGAAGTTGGAGCATGCGCCAGAAACACTGGCACACCCTCCCTCTCCCCCTGCGCGCAACGTTGGGGCTCGGTAACGTTTCCACCACGCTTGTGTCCTCACACACCATGGGCGTCTATGCTTAGACCCTGAGATAGTATGCATTCGCTCCTGTATTTGCACCTGGTCAAGACGCGTATTCATTTTGTCTGTATACGTCTGTGTGCGTCTAAGTCCTCATGTGCCCTGAAGTTACATGGGGGAGATGCATTTCATTCCTGCCCTCATACGTGCACTGTAAGGTGTACAAGGATGTTAATTCTCCCACATTTTACACTATATGCATGCACAGCCACTCCAAGCTGGTTTTGTGTTTTTCTCGCTCTCTTGCAAATCTCTTCACACTAATGCCTGCTTCCTTTCATGCTGTAACAAAGGGCACATCTCCTCTTTACGTGTATATATTGTGTTTGTTCAGATACACTTTATTTGCCTTTCCGCAGAAGTATGCTGTGCAACTGTACTGCCTATACCTGCATATACATGTCTACTGCCCTGGTAAACACGGTGCTGTGTAGACATAGCAGAAGCCTAGCCTGTTTCTCATTGCATACAAATGCACACGTTTTTGCCCCTAAATAATTACTGGCTAAAGCTGCTCTGCCAGCTTGTAACAGGCCCTTGCCTATGGCTTTGTTTTGAGAAGAATCGTTGTGCCTCAAATTGGGTTTGGATACTGCTACTTTCATAAACGGTCTTAATGATGTCCCACAAAGAGCATAAACGAACGGCAGCAGTAGTGTTTGGCAGTGTATTTTGATACCGTGGCAGTACTGGGGTTCCGCACGTACACAGTCTCCAGTAATACTAAAGCTGGGAGGAGCTGACATTACCGCAGTCTCTGTGATACCAGTCTCATGCGCTGCTCTGCCCTGCTCTGCATCTCTCTTCCACCTCACCTTTGCTTTTCACCTTCCTTTGCATCTCCCCCTTCCCATGGGCATGGCTTTCAATACCCCTCGCTGGTATTGAAAAGAATAATTTTGTGGATCATTATTGTGCTATTATAGTGATTAGCGTTAACTCTTTTTCTACTCACGCTTCACGCTGGAAGGATGCCCAAAGGGCTCCCTGCTCAACAGCAAGCGTGACGCCTGCTGGAAGGCTGCTGCTAACACAAGTGCGTGTGCACGCACAAGTGCACACGTACACCTCTTACAGCCCTGCCCCTCTGCTTGTCTCCTTCTAGCCCCTGTCTTTAAGAGCTTCCAGCAGTTTTCTAAAATAGTGCCCTTCAGTAAAAGCAGGAATTTCTCCTCCTGCTGGGCTCCTTAGATGTGCTTTTGTTCTGAATGCGCTTTGCAACTTACTTTTTCTCAATGTTGGTGTAAATCTTTTTTGTTGATTCCTGCAGTTAGTCTTGGAAGACTCCCACCAACAGCTCCAATGTTTTTTCCCAAACAGGACCAATCCCATCAAACACGTAGGGAAAACTGCGATAGCTACCTAGCGTTCTTCTTCCTAACGCTATGGCTTTTTACTAAGGTCAGAAAGTTTGGGGAAGACCTTGTCTTCAGTATAGTAAGGAACAAAAATGCCACAAGTGCATCCTGTTTTATTAGCTGAATGTTAGTGCCCTTGAATCTACACCCAATAATAAACAGGTCTAAATACTTAGCATCAAGATTAGTATTTGGTGTTTGACTTCTGTTTTTAAATAGGCTAGAAGAGTAAGGGTAGTGTGGAACTGGGGGCTGCGACTAGGATACAGATTGCTGCTGAAGAATAGTAACGCTCTCTAAGGTGGCGAATATAATGTTGCTTGTTGGTATGCAAGTTGCTTCAGTTTTTTAAAAAAGCAGGGTCTGTATAAAACAACGCTTTTGTTCAATGTAAGATAAAAAAGCTGGTGAATTCAGAGCTTAGCTGTGTACTTGCACGCTCTTACCCTGCTCTATTATAGAGATATCTCTGTGAGAGCAGGGCTGGTGAATATGTTACCTCTTGAGTTTTACGTTCATGGTGCTGCGATGTTCTCTCTCTGGTCAGTTTGCACTTTGCTGAACATTCAGTCTGTAAGGAAACATTTCTGCTGGGTGTTATGTTCAGAGATTGGCATCCTTATGATTTAGAATGATGCACCAGGAAATAAGTAAACTATAAGAAATACAGAGCAAAATAAAAACATAAGAAAAAGTAAAGACAGTAGCAATGGGAATTGTCCTTACCCATGCTCAGCAGTGAGGAGTCTAGAGCAGTTCTTATGCCCAGCACATTGTCATGGTATCTCATCTCCTTACAAAATTAGTTGGAACGCCTCACTTTTCCTGCACCTTCTAGAGCTGGGAGTGACAGTAGCACAATCATTCAGAGAAATGAAAACAAAAAAGTATACTTTATTCATCCAAAAGAAATTGTAAATTTATATGAATATATCAAATTGTTTCAGGCAAATTATTTTTTAAAATTGATTTATTCAGCATCATTCATTTCAAAATAAATGTGTTTCATGCTTTTATTTTAAAATGGAGCTCTAGTTTTTTAAGAAATGTATTTTTAAGGAAGTGTAAAACAAAATTGTTAAATTTCATTTTTGGTTAAGCAAGACATTGTCACAGGATTATTTTTGTTGTCTCTTTGACCAGTTGATCAGAAAATAAATAAGCACAGCTGTAAGTACATAGTGCCACTGTCAGACTGACACTTGGAGTTTATTGTTTCTTTGCAAATGGCAGAGAATGCACCATCACGCGCTGATACCTGCACCGTTGTTTGTACTTGGCAAATAATGGAAAATAGGTGGAGAGAAGGATGCCCAGGACACTCTGGATGCTGCTTATACACTGAATTGGCATGTGGCTTCTCCTCACAGCTGTGGAACATTTCTTGTTTTGCAGAGAAGTTTTATTAAGCTTGTAGAGTGTTCTTTTCCCATAGGTCTCAAGGACTTAACCTATATTTTTGTTATCTTTGTAGTACAGATGGAAGCAGCTGAGGTTAATTAAGTGCCTCAGGTTGCACAGTAAATCAGTGGCAAAGTTGAGGATAAAATGCTCAGGTTCTAACTTCTACACCTGTAGTTTGTCATTTAGATCAATTTTGGTGAGCAATTTAAAAAATGATGTTACCAACCACATGCTATAATCTTTTGTAGACATATGTCATCTTATTTATTCATTTTCGTTATTGTAGTACTAATACTTTTGTCATCAAAGCATTTTAGCTAAAAGATTTTATGAATGCGTTGTTCAGCTATTTCGTGTGGTATTGGAGCAAATGATGCTGGTGGGTGATTTCTGTAGTAAATGGTTGATTCACACAGGTCCAGATTCTTCTTCAGACCTTTCTGTTTTCTGCTTTCCAACAGAAAAGGTGGTTTTAGAGAGTCAGTATGGAATCTGTGGATCATATTTTGGTGAATCTAGGTTTAAATAATCTCTGTCTATGCTGAATAGTAGACTAACTAGGAGTTTTTCTGTGATACTGCTGATATTTTTTTTTCCTCTTGGAAGAGATTTTGATGAAAGGACAGCAATATACTGTTGAGTGAAGAGTCTTCCAGGGTTGAGAAGCAAAATAGCTTTTCATTTGTGTGAATTTTCATTTGTTGAGATGGTGTGAACTTCAATTGTGTATTTAATAGGTCCATACTCCAGAAATTTTAAAGCAGTCATATTTCTAATGGACTATTGGCTCTATCATTGATATGCGAAAGTGATACATGGAAACTGCTTTATACATTTTCCATTAGATAGTACACGTCAACTGTTTGAGGATTAGGAGCCTATGGGATATTCCTCCTTTCTTTGGGTTAAAGATTCAGGCACTGTCATGCCTGTTTTCCTCCCTTTGCTCTCAGTCTTTGCTGTGCAGTGGCCCAAATTCATCAGGAGGGCTGGTTCTGGACCCCATAGGCATGGTTTTCAGTCCAGGGGGTCAGAGTGTGCTCTGTGTTGGAGCCAGCCCAAAGAGCATCATCCAAGGAGGCAGGCAGTAGCAAGCGGAGGTGGAACCTGCAGCTCTGGAGCTCTTGTGCAGCATCTTTAGAGAAAGCAGTTCTTTCTCCTGTTTTCATTACGAGCTTTGGAGCTCAGGGAAGTGATAGATTGGTCAGATCTGACAAAAAGACAGACATTCATTGTATTGCCACATCTTCTTGATCTCTTCTGGGCTTAAATTTGAGGACCTGTTAGTAAGCATTTTCCTTTAGACTCAAAGGGGGTAGTGTGTAAAGCAGCAGGTAGCGGAGGAGAGGGCACAATTCGTGGTAGGGACTTGACATTCTCTGGTGTAACATAATGCTTCCTTTGCTCTTACTGGTGAGATTAAAGAGCTTTTTGGGTAGGATCAGAGCTGCTACACCGTGTGCAAAATTTGAGTTCAGCACTGAAAGAGCATTGTCAGGGTGCATCTTACCATTGCTCTTTGTATCTCTTAAACATGAGAGATGTTGTCCTCCATTGATTCTTACCTACGTGGTTTCTGATGATGTTACTGTGATTCTTCCCTGCTTCTACAAATCATGTAGATACAATAAATGAGAATGAGGGGCCTGAGGAAACAATAAATGATGATATTTCTGGAAAATCTAACATTACCCAGAATGGTTTAAAGCTAGTAAGAATTTGGGAAACTACTCTTTTTACTGTGGGACTCCAACTCAGAGCTTGATCTTCTCCATTATAACCTCCTTCTATGGTTTTTACAGATAATTTTTTTCCAACAGTAAAAATTCTTTTTCTTCTGAAAATTTATTCCCATAATTTCTTTGAAGTTAGAAGTAATATTCTTTTTATAAGGTTTTATCAATGCAATCAGTTCAGTCATCTCATTATGATGTTAAGATGACTTAGATGTTCTTACCTTACAGTTTGTGGAATATAAATGCAGTATATGATATGATTCTGAAAGCTTCCACATAACAGTATCAATGTTGGCGATGCTTAGAAGATGCTCCATGCATAGAATAACGTTTTGCACGCTATTTCTTATGTATCTAAATAATTAAATAAGCTCTGTAAGACTTTTCAAACAAATGTTTGCTTTTGATTATTGAGAGCACAGATGTATGTGAGGGAGAGAGCACGGGACCTTATGAGAGGGTTTGATTAGTGGTGTCACTGATTCAATCAGGCAGTGTGAAGAATGATCAGACTAGAAAAACCAGAACTATTTGGATGTATTATTTTTCCTGCCCAAAGGCTAGAAAGGAGGAATGCAACAAAAGGATTTGGACAACTTAATGGAGGATGCAGTTATCTGCTGTTTAGCTGTTACTGGAGTCTGTCACCATCTCTTTAAAATAACAGCCTGATTGTTACTAAACTATCCAGCTTTGTTTTAATAACATGAATCTGGGTGAGCTGCTTTGACTGCTTCTGAGGGCTTTCATTAGGGTTTCAGCATTCAGTTATTGGACAACTGTTTTGGAGGGTGATGGAAATAGTTCACCTTTTTTGTCCTTCAGAGGTGTTGGCTGACTTATTTTCTGTGACATTTGATGTACAGTTTCTCCTCCCCTAACCTCTGAGGGAACATCAGATACATGCGAAAGTGACTTGGAACATAAATCGTTCATTGTTCTGTAACGTTGTTAAGGATCATAGCTGTTATAGGTGACTCCCAGGACAATCCTTCTGCCCAGAACAGAATTGCCTCCTAGTAGAGTTCATGGGGGTTTGCCCAGACTGGGATTCTGCCCCATCCTTTGGGAGGTGATGCCTTGATGTCTCACGGGTCATAATCTAGAACAGCTTCTAAGTCTATTTTCCCCTTAGTTCACATGGTTCACGTGCAGAATTTATTCTTTTCAGACTTCATTGTGACTTGGGTCAAAAGATTTCTGACAGCTCCGTTAGAATTTTAAAATTTTAGGTCTATTGTTTATGGTGTAAGACTTAGTATAGAAAGGAGGCAAAGTTATATGCACTGGCACAAAGACATTTAGTCGTGTCCGTACCCAGCTATACAGTGGCAAAGCAGGAATATCTATTAATTTCAGCAGTACAGGAAGACTGCCACAAAATTTTTTCCCAGAAATACTGAGTTCAATTGTGCTTGCTGGGATTATGATGTTAGCCAGTCATCCCATCAGAAATAAACTAGATAGTTTCTTTGTGTTAAATATCACGCTGCTGAAAGCACAGCTGACGCCCAAGTGCAGTAGATTCATAGCCACTAAGTACCATGGCTCTGCTGTAATACTCTACTGATGCTATTAGCATGTCCTCGGGTGAGGAGAGTCTATCATTCAGGCAGCAGGAGTAATGCCAACAGTGAGAACTTCTGCCTTTTTTTACTTTTTTGCACTTAGGCCTTCTACATAACTGTATGTTATAACACTGTGTTATATCCTTATTGTACTAACTTAAATTGTGGACAGATAATTGAGTACATTGATACTTTTCCTTCTGTGTTCTGGATTCGTGGTGAGCTTGGATTTGGTTCTTTTGAGGTTTTTTTCCTTGCCATGGTGGATGGTAGTCCTCTATTTTAATAATGGTTCTGTGGTCAGTGGCCAATGTTGGAAGCAGTTTTTTCGTAAGATAAGTTCCATACCTGTGGGATTTTTCCAAATTTAAAGAGAACTGTTAAGTGGTAGGGCGAAAAGTTTCCTGTAAATACTATTTTCCTTGTTGACCTCTGTTTGACAAAAGGTCAAGGGAGTACCTGGCTGTTCTGCTGCCTCTGTCATTAATGCACACTTCTTTGGCAGAGAAGCCTGATGCTTGACAGTGTTAGACCCTTCCTAGATTATCAGACAGCACCAGCTCTTCTGGGCAAAGCACAGCAAACTGCTCAGATAAGGTAAATCCCACCAAACACTGGAGTGGTTATTAATTCTGAAGCAGTGCAGAGAGTTTGCTTTTCTCGCTGACAGAAGACATGCTCCAATGTTGGCTGTGAACCAAACTCCAATGAGATAGGGTCTGCCTCAGAGTATACCTGTAGTGCAGTGGGTTTTGACAGAAGATGAGAGCGTGAGCAGCTGACTTGTTTTTAAGAGAGCTACTTGAAATTTTCTTCAGGAGACTTCAGAAAAGTCACTGTCCATTTTGTAGTTTTCTAAATATTTCCTAATTGTGTCTAAGGCTAGAAATCCTATTACATGAGATATTGCTTTTGTTGAATGTTAAACCTTATGCCCCTGGGCAGAATCAGTGCTTCTAGGATTTGCTGTTTTCAGCTTCATAGTCATGAAGTATTTATTTTCAGGCCTCATCGAAAGGCCCCCATCGGAGGCTCTTTGCTGGGGAGGCTTCTGGGCAGGACTGGAGAAAAATAGGACGTTGGTTTCCCACCACGAATGTATGAGAACCTGTGGAATGAGCCCTGGATGGGGAGCTAGGAGCTCCTGAACTCAAATGCCTCCTCTACTAATGATTTTCTTGGTGGCCATGAGTAAGTCCGTTAAAATGTCTGTGCATTGGTTTCCTCATACATAAATCAAAATGCTAAGACTCCTCTACTTCTTAGTGATGCTGTGGATTCTGAGTATTTGAGTTCTCCTTTGTAGAAAGAGCTTTGACAGGAACACATAGGTACAGCTTTGCGCATAAAAACTGAAGTTAAAATTACCATCTGGCTCTACTGAACAGGCCATACACAATATGGAAAGATCCCCAGTCTTTACCTCTCCTGGGAACCTGAGAGTCAGCAAGCTCTGGATTTTTTGCAGGGATGAGAGCCAGGAGCTTGGCTTAGGTGGTTGTTGGTCGTGCTTTTGTTTCCGTTCTTGCGATCAGCCTGTAGTATATACTGATAGCCGATTTAGGGATTCGAACAGGTATAGATCTGAGACCTGCAAAACTGGCTTTGCAGTGGGATGGTGAAGGTAACTGCTTAATGTGCTAGTTGAGCCTGTTAGTGATTAGTCAGAAAAGGATAATGTTTTCCCACTTCTTAAAGTGATGGGCGACTCATTCAAGGAAAAGGTCTGTGTTGGTCAGTTTGAAGATCCAGAGTTTTGCTTCTACTCTGGTGATTTCTGTGAGGCTTTGAATATGTCAAAGGTTTATAGTCTGAATGTGGAGTTTTGTACAGGTCTCAGATGTCTGCAAATCCCAGCTGTTGCAGAGAATTTAGTTATGCGAATGTGTTAGAAAATAAATAATGGGTTTAGATTAATATTTATGAGTGAAATGGAAGATTTAATTACTTACATGTGCTAACCTGCTTTCAGATTCTGATTTTTGTAAATTTGTCTGGTATTAACTGAGTTAAAAATTAAATCTTGAAAATCATGTATAATCAAGAGCTTGCAAACATATTCTAAATGCTGTATTAAGTAAATGTTATTTTATGCAGTTGCTTTGTCACACTTGAGCAGCCAGATCATCAATTCAAGTTAATATCACTTACTATAAGGTTTTCACATCCCAGCAAAACTAGTGTTTCATTTATTGTTCCATGTAACATAAACTGAGGATTTCTGTTGACTTTGAGTTGCGCCCTAAAGGTGGCTATTCTAGGTTAGCTGTGTTGCTATGCAGAGGCTCTTTGGTGTACTACCACTGTTTAAAGAATATAGAAGCTGTAAATATCACAGGGCAATTTGTGGAGCCTTCAGAAATGTACAGCATAAGGGTCAAAAGCTGACAAATAACAAGTGCTTCACCACTCTCTGGTTTTCCAGACGTCACCAGACTGCGCCTGAAAGCATATGGAAATACTGTGAGACCTGCAGCCTACTCGAGGCTTCTTCTTTTCATACATTGTGCAGAGAACCTGTATCCCTTTTTCCTCTCCATGCTCTCTGATAATTCTCATGTGCTTCAGGATCATAGCCATCACATATGTCAGAGTGTCCTAACAGTGTCCCAGTCAGGATAGCATGGAAAGGCTGTGCTTGGTAAAAGGCCTTTCATGTGGTCTGACACAGGCTACTCAGAGGAATGCACAGTCAAGCTCTTTGGCGATTGGAGGCTAATCTGTGCACTAGAGAGACATGTGACTGATTCATGAGAGTGGTAAACCAGTCATCCACATGGCCACTCGTAAACTGTTTAAGAATTAGTGGTTTGGACAATTCAGTTTTAGAGAGTATGTTGACTCCCTGTATTGGGTTTGTGTGGCAAGGTTTTGGTAGTGGGGGGTCTACAGGGGTGGCTTCTGTGAGAAGCTGCCAGAAGCTTCCCCTGTGTCTGACAGAGCCAATGCCAGCCGGCTCCAAGACGGACCCACTGCTAGCCAAGGCCAAGCCCATCAGTGCCTCTGTGATAACATATTTAAGAAGGGAAAAAAAACAGTTAGGGAGGGAGCTTTTGCAGCTGGAGAGAGGACTGAGAAGATGTAAGAAACTCTGCAGACACCAAGGTCAGTGCAGAAGGAGGGGGAGGAGGTGCTCCAGGCGCCGGAGCAAGATTCCCCTGCAGCCCGTGGTGAAGACCATGGTGAAGCAGGCTGTCCCCCTGCAGCCCATGGAAGGAGGATGAGGGGGTGTAGAGATTCCACGTGCAGCCCGTGGAGGACCCCACGCCGGAGCAGGTGAAGACACCTGAAGGAGGCTGTGACCCCACGAGAAGCCCATGGTGGCGCAAGCTCCTGGCAGGACCTGTGGACCCGTGGAGAGGGGAGCTCATGCGGTTTGAGGTTGAGGTTTGCTGGCAGGACTTGTGACCCCGTGGGGGACCCACGCTGGAGCAGTTTGCTGCTGAAGGTCTGCACCCCGTGGGAGAGACCCATGTTGGAGCAGTTCGTGAAGGACTGTCTCCCGTGAGAGGGACTCCATGCTGGAGCAGGGGAACGATGAGAGGAGTCCTCCCCCTGAGGACAAAGAAGCGGCAGAGACAACGTGTGATGAACTGACTGTAACCCCCATTCCCCATCCCCCTGTGCCGCTGAGGGGGGCGGAGGTTGAAGCTGGGAGTGAAGTTGAGCCCAGGAAGATGGGAGGGGTGGGGGGAGGGGAGGTGTTTTAAGATTTGATTTTATTTCTCATTCCTCTACTCTATTTTGTTTGGTAATGAATTTCCTCTCTAAGTTCAGTCTGTTTTGCCTGTGATGATAATTAGTGAGTGATCTCTCCCTGTCCTTATCTCAACCCACAAACCTTTCCTTACACCTTTTCTCTCCTGTCTAGTGAATGAGGGGAGTAATAGAGCGGCTCTGGTGGGCACCTGGCCCCCAGTCAGGGTCAACCCACCGCACTCCCACAACCTGGGAGTTGTGCTTATGTGACATGGGGTGGGCAGGTGTGAATTTGGATTGGCCAGTGAACCCTGAAGAGGTTTTAGTGTGGGGTAATCTGCAAATTTGAATGTCTATCTAGAGCAGCCACAGGAGGAAGGAAAAAAAAAATGCTGTAACAACATATGAAACACAAATAGGTAACATTCTCCCAAGAACAGGAAGGATACAAAGATGTATCAGGTCCAGAATCCCATCTGTGACAAGGGTCAGCAGCAGATGACTGGAAGAAACAGGCAGATGATGTAGTTGCATGCAGAAGTGGGTTGATAGCAACTTATATTAAAAACAGTGGTACAAGTAAGAGTAATATCTCTCTGAATTTTCTCTGCTCTGTTTTGATGAGTCTGCAGTGGTTGCCTTAACTTACTGCTTAGATTTCTAATATACTTTTTGCCTTCTCCTTTGTACGGAGTAGACCAGTGAAATTTCATCTAAGTGGTTGAGAAAGTGTAAATGAGCCCTATTAATATGTCTTGTACTGAGTGAACAATCAACCCCCTGCACCCCCCTTTGAAAAGACGTCAAATGTGTATTCAGGGCTTCGCACATTTGCGGCTGTGGAAAAAAAGGCTCAGTCATAATGATTGTGTTTGACTCCTGCCCTCAGACGCCAGCAATTTGATGGGAATTACCCGCAGGTACATAGAGCATGTGTCCGACTTGATTGTAACACGTTCCCTTCCAATGGATCAGGAGTGACTAGGCAGGGGAATTATCATTGTGGAGAGGGTTGTTAAATGCTCGGCTCTGACTTCCAAAACTGCAATCAATATCAGCCCTCTGTGCTTAGGCTGGTTGAACACTGACACAAGCATATGCAGTCCTTGGTGGTAGTTAAATGTATTCAGAATAGAGTCATAGAACCAAGTAATTTGGAAGGGACCTCCAGAGGCTGTGTAGTCCAACCACTAGCTCAGAGCAGGTCCAGTTAGAGCAGGCAGCTCAAGACTGTGCATAATCAAGTTTTTGGTATTTCTAAGGATAGAGATTTCACAGTCTCTCTAGGCCCTTCCTAGGGTTTGTCCATCCTCAGGATGAAACATTTTTTTTATAGAATGAGAATTTCTTTTATTTCACCTGTGTCTGTTGCCTCATCCTTCTGCAGACCTCTGAGAAGAATTTGGCTCTATCTTCTCTGTGCTCTCCCATTAAGTCATTGCAGAGAGCAATAAGATTTCCCTTGAGTTGCCTCTCCTTGAGGCAGAACAAACCCACCTCTCTCACCTACTCCAGCACCTTGAGTGTTGTGGTAGCTCTTTGCTGGAGGCAGTCCAGTATGTTGAAGCCATTTTTATACAAGGGAGCTCAACACTGGACAGAGTACTCCTGATGTGATCTCACAAGTGTCCATTAGGGGAAGAATCACTTCCCTCGGCCTGCTGGCTGCATTCTTGCTAATAGCACCCAGGATGCGGCTGGCCTTTGCTGAAAGGGCGGGCACTGCTGACTTGTGCTCAACATGTCCGCTGAAGCCCTCAGGTCTTCTTCTGTACAGCTGCTTTTGAGCCAGTTGGCTCCCAACCTGTACTGTCTTACTGTTTGCTCGCAGGGGTGCATAGACATGTGATTCGCTTACGTAAGTACAAACACACATTACTGCTGCCTCAAAGTACCCAGATTTTATCATGATTTCATTCAGTGATACCCTTAATCAAGACTGCAAAAGTCTCTGCTTAAAGCAGACCTATCACTTATCACCACACTGATGGTATATGTTCATGTTGCAACGCTGTGCTGTTTTGTCACCACTGTTTCATGCTGTGAGGGCACGGATTTCACCATGTAGTTATTTTTCAGGAATGGCTATGACGAGTATTTCCCTTCAGTCTTGTACCAATAAATTCTGGCTAATCTGTATTAGGATTACTAAATGAGACAAAATGAAGCAGAAAAATGCTATTAATGGCAATGGCAATAGCACCAGCACTCGCCTTATGCAGTGGATTGTAAGCAATGATAGCTTGGCTGCTTGTACCATCTAGTTATTCGTGCTCAGACATGCTGTCACAGCTGGGAGTCAGAAAGGTGCTGCAATACAGAGTCGGGGGATCTGTATAGATTCCATTGTAAGTACCATTTTCCCCCAGATGGCAGTGATAGGAATGGGCTGTGGACAGCCCTTCTGCAGGGCCATCACCATCCTGTATTTCTTCCACTGTGCAAACCCAGGGTACACAGCTGGCTCGAGTCACAGGGGTGCAAATGGCAGCAGAGCTATCTCTGAGGTACTGTGGAAGCCCAGGTACTGGGAAGCAGACTTCACATGAAGGATTTTTATGGTATTCAAATGTTGCCTCCAGTTGCTAAGAAATTAGTTCAGTGGTTTTCTTTACTGTACATAAGAGGTTTTTTTTCTTAATGAGGAAATATTTCACATCATGCTGTGAATAACTTCCCTGTGTTTATTTTTTCCTGTATGAAAAAGATAATGCATGTGGACAAAATGTTTTATGTGGACTTCTCTCATGCTGTCAGAGAAGGAAACTATAGGACACTTCATGTGGCTCTCTTGTCTGCTCGGTCTCTCACTCAGTTGAAAGAAAGGGGCAGCTCTATCAGGATTATATTCTGATGCCTGTCTTAAATTGCCTGGCAGATGGGTTAAGATAAGTTCAGATGACAATAGCGATGAATCTAAATACTAGTCTTTAGGAAACATTGGTTTCTTTTGGAATGACGCGTACGTGATGGTCCTGTTGTAAATAGCAGAATTTTCCATTGTTCTCCCAAAAAGGATGTGAAGTGTCTTATAGCAGTGTCTTTAAATGTACCTTTCCTAAACTCTGCTGCATACTTTTAAACAGTCCCTATGGTGACAGTGCTGCAGTGAAACTGAAAACAGAGCACTGAAATTCTTCAGTACTGAGGACCCTGCCATTAATTCTCTTGATAGCCATATTACAAGAAGAGCTGTACAGTCATTAGCATGCCATGATATATAGTTGCATAGAACATTAACAGCGCTGTGGGATTGCTTAGAAATTTCATGACAAACTTAAATCTCTTGTTGGCCGACTGCTGAATAGTTCTTTTGTTTCTTTTTTTTTCCCCAGCACGAGATGAGAACATGGCCACTTTCCGTGGTTCCGAATACCTTTGCTATGACTTGTCGCAAAACCCCATCCAGAGCAGCAGCGATGAGATCACTCTGTCCTTCAAGACATGGCAGCGCAACGGGCTCATTCTGCACACCGGCAAGTCAGCTGATTATGTCAACCTGGCCCTGAAAGATGGTGCGGTCTCATTGGTCATTAACCTGGGGTCTGGGGCCTTCGAGGCCATTGTGGAGCCGGTCAATGGCAAGTTCAATGACAACGCGTGGCATGACGTTAAGGTGACACGCAACCTGCGGCAGGTAATGGTGAAGGGGAGAAAACGCTGGGGAAAACTTTGTTCTATTTTGTGGGGATGGGCAGATGGGAGAGCATAATGGAGAAATGGGGGATGCTCAGTGGAATTGCTAGAGTTCCTCCACCTTTTCTGGATCTTGGTATCTAAAGGACAATGAAAAAAACATTAGTTGATGGGAATTTATCCCTGTTGCGTTATCTTCATTTCCACTTTATTAATTTTCTGGTTTTTCCAGTTTGGTTTAATAATAAAAACTTGTAACATAACTTTACTTTTTCTTTTGTCTTTCTCTGTTCTCTCTTTTTTATTCATTATTTCCTTAATTATGATTCAATCTAATCAGTAATATTCTTGTTGCATTTAATTACTGTGGGAAGAGTGTCTTTTTCCAACAGCCAACGCTCTACACCTCTCTCCTTTTTCTTTCAGTTTTGTTAATTGGTTTAACCATTGCCATGATGTCATAATTCTAACTCTGGATGTCTTTTGTTTTTATTTTACTTTTTCTTTTCTTTTCTCTTACGTGTGCATGCGAGTGTGCAGGTATGCAGGCTGGTGGGTACGTGTATAATTATTTTAACTTTATACTTTTCGAATTAATTGGCTGGAGTCTTTCTGAGTCTTCTTGATTCTCTGTTCTTCTTTTCTTCTTTTTGATTTTCCCCCCCTTCTTTCTATACTGAGATTCTACTTTATTTCTTATGTCTCTGCCTATGAGACTCTTCTGTTGGCTGTGAGGACTGGAAAAGTGGAAGGACCAAAAAGGCCAAGCGAACCCAGATCAATCCAGCATCCTACAATTCCACTTTGGAATTATTTTTCTGATTTTACAACTGTAATTTTGCACATATGCATGCTGCTTTTCTAAGCAGACAACTTTATCAGATGACATATTTGGTAGTAGGCTAGTCTTAAAATCCTGAAGCCTTCCTCATGAAATATAAATTCAGACATAAATAGATAAGATAAAATTAAATATACTTGCTCTGAAAGCTGGTGAATATATCCAGTCACTAAGGCCCATCCGCTGCATGATAAATGAGGTTTAGATTGTGAATAGGAGCTATTTGTTGTCTTGCTGATTGGTAGAGGCAGCAGAAATAGCTTGTAAACTAAGATTTTAAAATCAATTTGTGAAATCAATATGATCTGTTCATTTTCTCATTAATGTAGTTATTAGCACCACCCTTAATAGTTTTATTTGAGTTTATACAATGTCATTTGCTGAGAAAACAGCTTTTGTCATAACGTTTTACAGTAGCTAAGATAAAAATGTGTCTGTGAGTATAGGATAATCAGTGCCAGGGATCAGAAACAGTGTCTATTAGTAGATGTCAGTGGATAATTTCTCTGTTATGGGGACTTCATATCTTTCTTTTAAATATTTGGGTTTGGAGAAGAAGATATTTATTTA
Source organism: Balearica regulorum gibbericeps (assembly GCF_011004875.1). NCBI lineage: Eukaryota > Metazoa > Chordata > Aves > Gruiformes > Gruidae > Balearica > Balearica regulorum. The sequence continues at coordinate 24,294,426 of NC_046188.1, read as the reverse complement.
TCTTTCACATGTGAATCCTTGTATTTCTACATGCTCAGGATGTCTGGGTCTTTGATGAAAAATCTGTCCTCAAACATTCACAAGACTGCAGGGTTCTTACTTCTGGCCACACAAGCCTTTTTTCAATAGTTTATATGAGATGCAAATTTAATTTCTTATGTAGTGGATGGGTCTTAATGATCCTATTTCGTTCACACTTTCCCATCAGTCCAGTAGAGGGAGGTGCACAACCTGGTTGACGTTTGTCAGTCTGGAGTGGTGAGAATATATGGCCTTATTTGATGCAATTTTTATTTTTAGGTTGTTTCAGATGTTGGTCTCTGAGTATCTCAGTATAGCTTATAGGTCATTTTAGTTAAGCACACTTTTTATTTTTGTTGGAAATTGGGTTTCCATGGGAAAATGTGCCTGAAGGAAAATGCATCCTTGTTTCATGCCAGGATTGGTTTTGATCTTGAAGAAGCAGGAAGTGAGGAAGTGTCACAGACAAAACTGTGGATGGGAAACTCTCACTTTCTTTTCCTAATCTTTCAGCTAGTGATTTTTTCTTGGTCCATGGTTAAATGGAAATACATCTATGCCTCATCTTTGATTAGACCAGGACAGTACTTTGGTGATTATTAGAAAGCAGGTGAGTCCCTTGCCAGTTAAGCAGCACCACAAAATTTTACTTCTGATCTGTTCAGTGTGGATCTTTTAATGCAATCCTGAATTCTTAATGGGCCCAACTTGACTGGGCAAGAGAGAGGATGTTTTAATAACATGCATGTCTGTGCTCTTTCCAAAGAAAGTCCAGTCTTAAAATCAAATTAAAAATAAGTAGCAGAGGTGATTAGGGGTCCAATTGTATAGATAGGCATGACAGAGTACAGTTCAACCAATAAATATCAATAAGACTGGAATTTTTTTAAGTCGTCTTTTCCCTGGATACTTCCATTTTATCTTCTGATCAAGTTCAGTCTTAAAAATTAAGACTTTGACCCAGAACCTAAAACTCCCCCCAAAACTGGAATTGATGATGCCTTGAGGAGAAGCAATCCTGCTAGTCCTGAAAGTTGTCATCCAAAAATTGTTGGTAAGTTCAACCACAGTTTTCAATAAGGAGAAACCTTGAATGCTGCACCCTTCCTGTCAGGTCCCATGCTTTCTTACTTTCAATTGATATTACTAGGGATGAAGAAGTCTTAAAACCCTTCAATCTTCAGGATTAAGATTTTGAAAAAGATTGAAAATTTGAATGACTAATTAATGAAGACTAATTAATACCTGCTGTGGACATTTTTCAGGACACATCTAAGAATGGTCACTCTATGACCCCTATTTAACAAAAAAATAAAGACACCATTCTAAATAAAGCACAGGATGAAGGAGTTTTGTTTTTCTCTGTTCTGACAGCAGCTCCCAGCAGCTCATGTCTCCTGATTTTGTCAGTGTGTACATGAGAGAGAGTTTCTCTATCTGCAAAATACTTAACTATTTTTCAAACAGACTATGAACCTGTGAAGTCCTTTAATATCTTCATATAGAAGATGTAATAAAGGACAAAGATTATTTATCATTTATAAAATCATACTTTTTGTCCTTTGTTGCATCCAATATAATTTTGTATATCCTAAAAAATTTTGTATGTGAGAAATTATCCACTCTGCATCTTTCCGGACATAAATTTAGCTGTAACATTGCAGCATAATGTAGGTCACTTGGAAGTCTTGTTTCCGGCTGTGCTCACGTTTCCTCAAAAACTGCTCTCCAAAACCAAACAAAAAACCCTAGCAAAAACCATTGCCCCTGAATATTGAGGCTTTATAAGGAAATCTTTAGCCTCCTTGTAATTGGTTGAAAACAATGCACTGGAGATGAATATATTTCTCTTTAAAATGAACCTAAAAATAATAATTAGAAATTCCAAGAATACGATCCAAAGCTAAACCAATTCCAGGTGAAGGGGCTATCAGCAGCTTCAGGATGCTATCCAGTCTTTTCCTCTGTTCTTTTTGGGGTTGTGAGAAGGGGGAGGAGTATTTGCATAATTTTTTCGCTGTTCCTAGAATTAGAGCAGAACTTTAAATAGCTGGACTTTTGCCCAGTACTTTTTGGAATTGTTAAATGTTTTGTAGCTAAGCTAGGAGAGTACTAAGTGCTGCTTTTTTTTTTAGATTGAATGACTATCACGGCAGTTAATCTCCTTAGAGACAAACCAAGTGAACCCACAGATTCCCTTGAGTAGTGATTGTTAATGTCAAAACAGATCTCCTTGTTTATTTATCTTATTATTTCAGTTAAAACTAAACCTTCTTTCTGCCTCATGAGAAACCTTTACTTAGAAATAGGATCATGGCTGTATTTTACCACGGTTTTCAGAGCATGTTTTGGGGCAGTGTGGTCTGGTGGGAGGAAGAGGAGGAGCAGAGGAGACTTAAAGTCAGACTTCCCGTGACTATCCCCAGGTCTGCTGCTGGCACTCTTGTCTCATTTTTAGCATGCTCTTCCTCCCATCCCATACTTCAACTCCCTTGTTTGTAAAAATGAATTTACTAACATAACATATCACTGCGAGTGAGACTTCCCTGATGAAGAATTCAGGAGTTTGTGCTCGTTGTACCCAAGTACAGAATGTTATTATTTCATTCCCATAGACAAATAAAATAGACATATTTGATGCCACAAAGTTTTCACAAACTCGTTTCCTTAGTCAATGCACAATTCTCTGAAATTTGCAAGCAGATAGTTTTTACATGAGGCAGGATAGATCTTGCTCATGTAATTTGGGATAGTTCTTGCCAACTTCAGTCACACTGGAAGAAGGACTTGGAGCCTCCACAGGCTGCACTTCCCTATTAACACTGGAGCTAGTCACCACGCAAAATCTGCTGTAAAGATATTGAGTTCCCCGCCTGATAAATAGCAAACAAGAAACAATGTGTAGGTTTGAACAGTTGGCATCTGCATGCCTTGGAAGGGATTAACAAAGCATCTGTAAAGTTCTGCTAAACCCAACTAAGTGAACTGACTGGTGAATTCTCCTAGCTCCTCTGTAATATAGATGCAGTATAACAGGATGGACACTAAATCTTGTCAATCTTCTGTCTTCAACCTTGACACAAGCAACACAATTCTTCCTATGCAATTCCTCGACACATTTCTTCCTGCAGTAGGGGAGGTTCAATTCCTATAGTCTCGGATGACAGAAGTGAGCTACAGGCATTTTTGTGTGCTTCTCCTGAAAGTCACAAACTCACCTGCTGTAAAGAAACCTCCAGATTGGGAAACTTGGAAGGAGTCTTGGACTCATCTTCATCTGCATCCTCCAGCCAAAGGAAATATTGGCCTGCTTGTGATACTCTGCAACACTTGAGGGTAGTGAGGCTTGGAAGAGGAACAGGAATGTAGGTGGGTGGTGGTGGGTGGAAGAAGGGAGTCATGGTTGGGTTTGTGCTGCAGGGGCGGACTGTGTGCTGTTCCTGTACATCTCTGAGGGTAAGGTTCTTGTTTGAGGGAAGCACCTTGATGGGCATTTGAAGAGTAAGTATTGCACTGTTTTAACTTTGCTTCAGTCCTGGATAATGTATATGAGGGTTGAAGTTAATGCCTAATACCAGGGTGGGAAGACTAGGCAGCACCCTTCTTCTTTACAGTCTAGATGGCATGGTTCCCATAGAGTCCTGGTCATATTGTCCTCTTTCTCACTTTGTGTGTCTCAGGTGCCCCACGCCTTTTTTTGAAAGACTAACACTAGACCATTCATGCAATGTGTCATTTTTACTAACCAACTAATGTACTAACACCCTAACGACTCATCTTTGCTTTTAGTTATTTTAATTAACAATCGTTCTGTTCACGATTTTTTAATTTCCTTTCTTCCCCCTTTTCCGCAAAGCACTCAGGCATTGGACACGCTATGGTAAACAAACTACATTGTCTGGTAGATATCATTCTTATTGTCTCTTTTTTTGGGTTTGCCGTGTGTTACCTGCCTTTTCCTCCCCCTACCCCCTCTTTTTCCCCCCTCCTTTATACTTACTTCTTCCTTTATTTTAATTTCATTGAAACACTTCCCCCCCCCCCTTTTTTTTTTTTTTTCTTCTTCTTTTTTAATGGAAAAATGAGCAATAAAAGCAACTAACACAACTCTTCTGGAAATGGGGTTTGGACATTTCTTTCATTGGTTTCTTCACCTCCCTCTCTAGTTCTTCTTTTCCATTTCAGTGATAAATTGTTGGGGTTTTTGTCCCTTGTTTTGAGTTTAGCTTTCTCTCTTTTGCTTTGGTTTTCATTTTGCTTTTTTATCCCCTTTTGGTTTTTGGTTTTTTACTCTGAAGGTTTCTAGATAAGAACCATTGCAGGGCCTCTAGTCCGTGGTGGTGAAGGCTCTCTTTTTCTCTCATCCTTTTGTTGTGGCAACGGCTATTATGGGCAAACTGGCCGGAGTTGTCCTCTTTCTCCTGATTTTTCCCCACTTCCCTCCCTCCTCTTTCTCTCCTCCTCCTCCCTCTTGCTCTCTCACTTTCTCTCTTTCTGACCTCTACCTGCCGTGGCCGACAGGAGCTCAGCCGGTTGTTTGTTTCAGTACACACTCTGCATGGCATGTCCACGTCTGGTGACTCGCCTATCTTCTCCCGGCCTCGATCTATTTTCCTCCATCTTCCCTTTAAACCACTAACAACATCTAAGCAAAACACATTGAATTCACTTGCTCTTCTCCCTCCCTCTCCTTTCGTCCCCTTTCACCTTTCATGTGTTTGGGGTTAGAGGTTTTGGGGACATTTCTGTTTGGTTTTGAGTTTTTTGATTATTATGGGTTTGTTTGGTATTTTTATTTTTGATTGCATGCAAGTGTGAAATAGTTTTCTCTCTCTCCTTCTCCTTCTCTCTCTTTTTTCTCTCTCTTTTCTTGTCATCTTTGTGGGCTTCAGATATACTGGCATGACATATCAAAGTACAGTGTGTGCACGCTTTGTGTTTTCTTTCTTTCTCATCTCTGCTTCTCTCACACTTTTTGCTGTGTGGTTGATTTATTTTGATTTATTTTGATTTATTTTATTTTTATTGATTTCCTATTTGTATTTTGGTTATGAGTTAGTTTGTAATATCTAATTTTTTTTTAAATTTTTTTTTAGTGGTGGGTGGTGGCTGTGCGTCTCTCTAGGTACATGGCATGCACATCCATAATGTATTGAAAGTGAGATTCCTCCCCCCCCCACCCCGAATGCATGATCGTCAGTGTGCCGTGAGCAAAAGAAACATAAAAAATAAAAAATACCAACCTCGTCTTCATTAGTGGTTTTTTTTTTTTTTTTACTAACAACCATAACTAACTGTAATCATTAAAATAAATACTAATTAATCATAAAATCAGCTAATATGAGAAATCTCTTTCAAGGACAGTTCCATTTTCTGGCCTGAATAGGTGGAAAGCATCTTGATGGGTAGACTGCCGGGTCAGCCTGACAGTGCTGATGCACCAGAAAGGGGAGAAGCAGATGCTGGAGCATTTCCATTGTGAGTGAAGCAGACCAGAAAATGGAGCTTGGCTGAACTAAAAAAATACTATACCAAATCTCAACAAAATCCTTAATAAAACTGACATAAAACTATAGGGGAGGTAAGTTGTTCTGTTCAGGATTATAAGGTCATTGCTGGGATTTTCTTTGTCTGTTGTGTCCCTCGAACAGGTGACAATCTCTGTGGATGGCATCCTTACCACCACGGGCTACACGCAGGAGGACTACACCATGCTGGGGTCAGATGACTTCTTTTATGTGGGAGGGAGCCCCAGTACTGCTGATTTACCTGGCTCTCCAGTAAGCAACAACTTCATGGGCTGCCTCAAAGAGGTAACTATTTCAAATTAATTCTTGTTTCTGTGCTTTTGATTTCTCAAAGTCATCGCTCTTTCCTGCTTTTCATTACACACTCAATGTCTTTCTCTGATGCTGAATTTTACACTGATACTCTAACAGCTCTGTAAGGATAGACTTGTCATTCAGCCAGACAGAAGGCATCAGTGGCAAAACTCATGAGCTTATGGTCAGAATCAGACTTCTAGTGGCTGGATTACAGAAAAAATACCCATGGTAGTGGGAGAGGTGTCTTCTGAAAGCTGTTATCCATTTGGAAGAAAGCATTGCAATCTTCCAGGCACTGAGGCAATAACCATTAGAAAGAAGATAAATGGCCTTTGATTATTAAGTAGCATTTTTGTGTGAAAAAATCATAATCAGAACCTTAGGATATTTTTTTAAAGTTCTGGATTTCACCTGGAAATATAGTTAGTTGTCAATTTTCCAGGAAGATACAGAGTTAGAATAAACCAGAAAAATAAAAGTTGAAGGTAGTATAAAATACGTAAATTATGTGAGGAGAATGCAGCATGAAGATATAATTGAGATGTGGCAATAATGTGGCATGTGACCTTGAAGTGTACTGTGTGGGTAAGTCCATGCCGCAGAGTTGCTGCATTGGTCAGGAATAGCTAGCTGGCTTCCAAAACCCTGTCATCTCACGCTGGCTGGCTGCCCTTGTCACGTGGTTATTCCACAACTTTGAGAAAATCCACACGTGAGTAATAGAGATTGGACTGCCTGTCTAGCAGCAGGAACCAGAATAATGTTCCTTGGGGGGTGAAGTGGGGAAAAAAAAAAAAAAAGATGAAGCTTCAGCCCAAATCTGAAACATGGTGCAGTTGTTGGGGTGTTATGCCCTGCAGTTAGCTTTTGTCTGCTTTCCTATCTCTTCTAATAGAATTTGTGATGATCACTGTGATTAATGGTGATACAGATATTGACACTTCCAACGTGTTATAGAAAGCTTACTGAAAAACAAGCTTAAGTTTTCTGTCAGTCAGCTTCCTAGCTAGCCTGGAATAAGTTGCTTGCAAGAGTTTTCTGCCTAATGTTATGATTATGTACTAATACTGTTTTGCACGGGGTGTGGCTGGGTGAGTCTAATTTTTGTGCAGCCCAGAGGGTTGTCACAACATCCTGTTTGTATGAACATTCAATATCAGAGGGAAGGCAGAGCAGTGTTTTCATACAGGAGTCATGGAAACAGTGATGCTGAGCTAGATGTTGTTCTGTGGCTGTAACTGCCTGACAAGTTACCATCCTACTGACGCTTGACTCTTGGTGTCAGGGGTTGTATGTTATGTGCCAGTCCTTTGGTGTGAGTGATGCTTGTCAGAGTCTGGAGCTGCTCTCCTGCCTCACCTCTGGATTAGTGAAGGGGATGCACATATGCTGGAAAAGAGCACATGAGCGTCTTACATAGGAAATGAAACTGCCCTGCTGAATACAAACTGTCGTACAGAGATCAAATCCTTCTGTTTTTGTCTATAGAGCCTTGGGCCTGATTTTCATAGGCGCTGAGCATCTCAGTGTGATTGAAATCAAGAGGAGATACAGCTTCTTAGTGTCTCTTTAAATCAGGATCTTAATTTTATTTATGGATGCTATGAACATAACACTTAGTAGAGGCCATTTTTGTGTGTGCTTTAAGTCAAGCCAATGGAGCAGAGAAAGCGGTGACAAGAAAATCTTCAGCAGCTTTATTATTTATATAATCATTTGTATTCTATTAGCTTGCACAATGTGCAAAGAGCCGCTTACATAGCCATCCTGGGCTCATAATGCTCTGTGAGAAGAAAAATGCAAGCAACCACTTAAGAATGAGAGGAAGAGGAAGAAAACAGATAATCAGAATGTACTTTGTAATCTTCACTTGACTAGGCAGTGACAGGAGATGTGTATGAGCAGCTGTCTCAACTTAAAGACAGGCTGGTGCTGGCAGGGTTGGAGCTATACTCTGCTTAATAGCTACCTGCTCTTAGTAGGTTGCATGCTTTCAGCTGCTGTGAAAATGTTCCCCAAATGTACCTTGCCTGGCCTCTGAGGACGAATCCAGTATACATTATTCACTAAACATAAGTGTAGTGCAGGGTTGTCAGGGGAGGCACCTGGAAATGGGATGAATGGATAAATGTAATATTTCAAAAGGAAAGCCGTGTTACTAGTTAGCACTTTGCATGTCCATTCTGTCATTCCTTCCAACCCCTTACACCACAGGATGAGTTACTGCAGGTATCACTAGGAAGTATAAGGAAGCTGACTGTTCTGCTTTTCTTCAGTTCTGGTTTTGGCAAGTGGTGATGACAGGGAACTGCAATTAATGGAGAAAGAGCGGCCCTAGATGACTGTCACAATCCTGACAAAATCCGGAAGTGCTGTCATAACACCGATACCTGCACAGAGCAGGGTCTGACCAGAACAGATAGCCTGTATAGGCTGAGAAGGGTTCTCATTGCATATGTAGTGAGTTATTCTCAGACATCAAAGCAGGCAGTGCTTTCATTAAGTGGAGCTTTGGATGAGTTGAGCAGAAAATAGTTGGACTTGTAAAATTCCTCCTGGGGTTGGTTTGCTTTGCTTTGCTAGGGATGAAAACACTGATGGCAAAGGTAGCGGGATCAACCTGAGATCCACCTGGAATTAAGGGACGGTTCTGTTGAGTGTTTTCTTTATGTTTACTTCGGAAATGGCAGGGTATATCTGCACAATGTGATGCAGCATGGTACAAAAGAAACCTGAGCTGGCTCGAGAAAGCTAGAATGCCTGTGGGGATCAGCCTGACCCCCTGGGGCAGCCAGCTTTGATCCTTGAAGAGGCAGAACTGGGTTAGTGCAGTGCTTGTGTGCCTGTAACGTTTCTGGTTCCAGAACTGGTTCCAGGGAACTTTACTTACTCTCTGCATAGCATGGCAGTGTATTTCATAAATCAGTCCCTATAGGTTACGTTTTAAATTTTTTTCTCTGTGGCCAAGAAGGATGCTTGGTCTCTCATCAGTCAGTAGTGGAGGAGCTTGAGCTTGTAAGAAAAATATTCTAAGCTAAGAAAATTAGACTAAGGGATAGGATAGACCATGATAGCAAATATTGTTCCTTTCAGTTTATGCTTTCTGGTAGAGCAGTACTCTTTTTTCCTTCCAAAGTCCTAGCTGTGTAATCACCTGTTCCCAGAGACATAGCACATCCCAAGTTGATCCACTGCTGTTTGTAATAGTGAAGAACATCCTGCCAAACCCACTATGGATCTCTTGAAGGTGTTCAAGCAGAAAGGTCTGTTCTTACTCCTCTGCATTTGTTGAAGACTTCCTCTATGGATGTCTCACTTTCCTAGGAAGGCAAAGGGATTGATGCAGGCTTTGGAGTGAATCTTCCAGCCTTCCCCCGTAATCTCTCTTATTTCATCTGGACTGCATCAGCCTCACAATACAGCAACGAAACTGCTCATACGGGAGCTTAAGAGGGCTCCTCGAGTGGAGTGTTGCCTTCCCACTTCCTCTGAGATTACATGCAGGTGCTGAAGTGCAATGGTGCAGAGTGCCTAATGACCCTCTCTGCCCCTTTGCAGCTGGGAAGGACTTCTCCACTCAGCTGGGGTTGGTGGTAGGAGGAGGGACAGCTCTGGCAGGGTAGACATTTCATGTGGTCAGAGTCTAAGCCTTGACTAGGAGGGACTGGAGTGTGTAAAAGTGTGTTCCTAGCAAGCAATTAAGGGTCTTGGGGCTTCTCTGCTGCAGTATCTAAATAAGCTGTGGTGAAGGTAACCATGTTTTCTTTGAATTTTCTGAGGTAATATTTCCTCCTTTCACCACAGAATTAATCCTCATGCCTCTTCTTTTCCTTGTGGCTACAGGTTCTGACTGAAGAGATTCCACTAAGTTGCTAGCAGTTGCTAGCTAGATACCTAAATCATAAATCCAAGTGCTGTAGTTCAGGTTGGGTTTTTTGGGTTGTTTTTTTCTCCATTTTCATCAGAACTAAAGATGTCCTGATGTCTGGTAGCACTGTTTGTTTCACGTTTCTCCGTAGCCATCCTGGCAGTGTTGCAGTATAGCTGACACTGTAATGAGGGAGCAAGACTGGAAAATAGAAGTAACTTTTTCCATTAAAATTTTAAAAGACAGCATATGCAAATAAGGGCAGTACACAGACATCAAACATGGACATGGCATAAAATCTAAGGCTTTCTGGACCGTCAGTCTTAAGATAAATTTTTCTAGTGGAATCTTGGGGGGAAGAAACCAGATATAGAGATGTGTAGGAGGAGGTACAGAAGTACATCTGAGGCATGTGAGCAGAAATGGTTTTTAATGGGTGTCAGGGAAGGAGTGATAGTGCTTTTAGAGTCAGTGAATGGGTAAACAAGGAGAAGCACTGTTTGAAGGTGGAAAGGGAAAAGGATCCATTAATAGTTTTTAGAGACACCCAATATGGCCAGAAAGAGGTAGGACAAGAAAGGTAATGACAAACAGCTATATTTTGCATGTACTGGAGAGTCTCAGGGATGAGGTCACAGTAATCAGGGATGGAGACGGAGAGTGGCTGGGTGGGAAATGTAGCTGTGCAGGCAAAGAGGGAAAACTGGATTTCAATCTTCAATCACTAGGGAAGGGAGAGAATTGGAATATTTCCTAGGCTCTATTAGGGAGCCAGCCATTCAGATTTGATTTACTTGGAGCAGTACTTAGATGGTACAGATGGAGGTGCTTTAGAAGAGCCTAAGGTGGTCCCTAGAGAACGGATGTGCATGAGAGAATTTATGAAATCTTCACATTTTTCTATCAATGCTTTATTAAAATCTCAATTCTGAAAAATGTTGATTGGTACTAACAGCTTGATGGAAGCAGTGAGGTTTGCATATGGGTGGAATATGGCAGAAATTATTGCAGGGGTCAGGCACCATCTGGCTGTGATGGGAGGAAGCTGTGAAAGATTCGATCATTTCTGTCTGCAATTTAACTGCTAAGAGCCAGATTTCCAAATGGTTCATGAGTGTGCCCAGTTGCTGTATGTACATCTCGGATGCTATCTGTAAGCCAGGTCTTTCTCAGGCCTATTTGCATGTGTAATGATGATGTGATTTCTGTTTGGGGATGAGCTTCTCTGGTTGGAGTGTCACACTGGGGAGGAGGCTGAAGGTGCAGCCTCCGAAAACACAGAGGCAGAGAAAAACAGCCCGAGTGTGAAGAAGGCAGATGGGCGGAAGTTGCAGTTGTAAGAGCCCTTCCCTTACAGGGAGACCAGATAGCCCAAAAGCATTTGCGTGCCCAAGATCCCCTTCCAGAGCAATGATTTAACAGAGGCCCAAGAATGCATAAGAGGAGATGGCGAGTGAGGAAGCAAGAGTGTGAGGAATTTCACTGATATGCTGCAGAGGAGGTTACCACATGAATGGCACTAATTGCCCACACGTGTTGGTCCAACACTGCTGCTCCAGCTGCTCTATTGTCTTTGGACCAGTCTGTTTCCTATCTGTATTAGTTAGTGAATTTATTGTTTGAAAAAGAAAGGGAGGGGCTAGTGGTACTGCATAGAAGCAGACAAAGCATGGCCAAAGGCTGAATATGATTCCTCTTCTCAAAATATGTCTTGTTCTTAATCTTGGTCTCCTATTACTATCGCTGCCAGAGCATCCCAAATAGCCCTGATGATGATGACCCTGATCCCAAACTTCCAAATCCTGAGGCCTGTAAAGTTTTTGGTTGCTCATTATTCTTCTATTTCCAGTTGCGTTACTGCTGCAGTGGTGGATCAGCCTATTGCTGCAGCTGTGGGCTGTGTGTATTGAGAGTCAAGAATATCTGTGCATTTTCTCTGTGCATCTGCAGAACATTCAGCACAAGGCCTTTGACGTGTTTTTGACTGCCCTTGTTGTAGAAGCATAACAACACAGTGGCTTGGAAGACACAACACGGGAGATGTTGGCCAACATTTTGAGCAGCTCCTGCTGAAATTCATGAAGGGAATAAGAAAAAATATATTTCTGTAAAGATTTAATTTGGAGGTGGAAATGGAGACACATGGAAACTGAGAGAAATGTGATACAAGGCAAGATGCTGAGAGAATCCTGAATAGACCAATGGATGGGGAGGGGAAGATGGTTGTGTTTTCTCATCAAGTAGTACTTATAAGCTTAGTTCCTGGGCTGGTTTGCATTTGGTATTTCTATATTAGCTCAGAGTCAGAAGAGGTATGTGGTTGTTTATTTGGGCAGTAGAACATTTCCCAGGCTGCCTCCTGGCTGTCAACACATGTTGGATGCCTGAGCATGAATCCTGCAAGACTTTGTGGTACACAGTGAGGAATACCTTGTGCTTTGTGGTACGAGCATGGGGCATACATGAAGCTAAGGTGAGCAAGAAACTCTCTGAACTGAGCATCTGAAAGCTGAAGCACCTTGCCCATCTATCTCTGGGCTTTTTGACAGCACTGAAAAAGCAGAAACATTTTGAGGAGGATTTTTTTTTTTTTTTTTTGAACAAATGCTTTTATCTTGCTAGAGGAACTTCAGTTGCTCTGCCAGACCTCTGCTGTGCTGCCAGGAAGGAGTGGCATTGTACCTCCCTTGTTTACATGTGCCCACCATCCTGTAACCATAAAAGAATGCATCACACCAGCCTTTTTTCTCAGGAACTAGTACTCAGTACTGCTAGGAGAAAATCTATAATACCACTTATATCAAACTAGGCATAAGTCAGTCTTTTGTGGTTCATGGTCCCAATGCTAACATTTAGCAGAGTGATGAATGTCAGCCACTCTGGAGAAGGCACTTGATTCAGTTGATTTTGCTGGTGGCTTTTTTATAGAATCATTTAGCAAGGATGGGAGAAAAGAGGAATGTTTGTTCTGTGAACCAAAGGCAAGACAGTCATTCCGACATGGAAAGTCTACGCCCGTACTGCGAGCCAGGGAGCAAAGAAGAGAAAGGATGAAGGTTTCTATGCAGTGTTTATGAGTCGTGGGAGATGAAGGGTCAGAGGTGAGCTTTTGTGATGCAGATGGAGCACACAGAGAGGAAAGCATCCTGTGATACAATAACAAAATGTCAGTATTTTACAATTAATTCATCTGAAGGAGTTTAGACAGAGAGAAGCAAACTACCTAGCAGGGCCTGTAGTCTCTGAGCATGTTCCTATTTAATACTCTTTTGAGTGAATTCCCTTAACTTTCCCCATTTCCTAAACACCAAGAAAGTAGAATATCCCAGACTGAGAGCTCAGGAGAAACTCAGATCAGAATGTCCCAGTCAGTTTGACATGACAAATGAATATCTTTGATTTTGGAGTGTATTTGTGTAGTGTCTAATGTTCTCTTTCTAAATTGTGATTCTTGTGAATGATGAAGATTTCACACAGAAAATTCAATGGTACAGAGTTTGATGTGCTGTGACCCTATCCTTAGTAAATACATGTACTAAAAGTATCGTTCATAATGATGAATAGTATTAGCTCATAGGACCCTTTGTCTGAAGAGTTCAGTAGGTGGCTCTTTCAAGGGACCCTCAGACATTTTAGCTTCTTTCAAACAGTCAGCTAAAATACAGTACCAAAGGGAGTATATATCATTATCTCCTTCCTTCAAATGCTGCAACTGAGGCACAGATGTGATGTGACTTGGTCAACATCATACAGCCTGCCACTGGTAGAGCAATAGATAAAAGATCCATCTCTTCTTGTTCCTCCTCCCCCGGCAGGGAGAGCCTATGTTTTCAGTACAGTGTAAGAGTCACAACTGATGGAATATACTGGAGAATATTAGATGCTCCTGGAATTACTGCAACCTTGGGTCTCTGGGGAATTTTCTTCTTTACAGTCGTCTTTATCAATTTATTCTTGTTTTATCCTTGATTTCTTTATACATTCCTGTCAAGCTGACAGGGGATGAGTATAAAAAACAAACTTCAGAGGATTGCACAGGGCATATATAGGTTACATGGAAAGTGTATCTTAACTTGCCAGCTGAACTGTTGCTGATGGGTATGAAGTGCCCCCCTACCTTCTCTTAAGAGTCAGCTCGGGTGAGGAAATGAAGAAAAATCCAGAACAGACTCCCAAGTGATATAAGTAGCTGAGTTTGAGGCTGGAAACTGTTCAAATGAAGATCAGTCCTGAACAAACAGTTGGTGTTGCAGCTCATTTTTTAACATGAGCAAGGTCTGATGGGTATTTCTCTGCTGTTTCTGTTGGATTTCAGTCCAAGATATTAGGAATTGCATCATAAGTGCAATCTCTTAGGAGATGTCTTAATGTCTGACCAGATCGAGAAATGATCTTCCAGTTATGGATCCAGTTAAAACTTAAACTTCCACTGGATTTGGGGAGATTCTTTAATGAAGTACATATCACTCTGCATGTTTGCAGAGGTTAATATTTCACTTTCCCATGTTCTCAAATTTTTAGTAAGGATTAATGACCTGGCCCACAGCAATGAAAATCAGTAGTCTTGTGAGGTGTATTAGTGTGCTGCCAGTCCTGCAGCTTTGCTTTAGCTAGGGAGTTATTCAAAGCCTCTTTTCCTTAGGTAGCTTAGCCCTTGCCTACCCTACAGAAGAAAGGTTTCTGCTAGCATTATTCCCTTGTCACATGCATGACACAGAAAGGAACTTTGTCAGCTTGGCTTCTTTGCATCCATTGCATTTGCTGGCATAATGATATTGGATGAGGGTTTGTTACTAAATAAAATCAGCTAACCTCAATTATTGATCAGTCTCTTTAATCAAATGTTTCTGACCACATAGAAAGCAGAAGAGTAATGTACTCATGACACATCCCTAGAAAGTTTACTCATGGCCTGCCCATATATCCATGGAAAGTATTCCTGTTAAGCAGGAAAACAATTTGAAATTGCCTCATGAAATTAGTCCTTAGTGAAGTAATTTGAGTGTGAAAATGAAGTGCTAGAATTACCTTTCAATTAATAAAACATGGGAGATCCAAAGCCAGGAGCTGAAGTTTCATCTGACTTTGGTACAGGAGCTAGAGATGTTATTTTTATCATCTGTGTACTGAAACAATCACTAGGCTCCTGAAATGTTTCCTTTAATGAAATTCATATAGCTCTGGAATCCTATAGCCATAATGAACCTAGAAATACAAACTGGTTTTGGTTATTTTTCATAGCTCTGTCCACAAATTGAACAAATACAGGTTCTAGTTAAGATCACATTTATTATAATATAGTATCTTGTTCTCTGAAACTCTTATCAGTAGGCAGACTGCAAATTGCAGGTGTTTTATGTCAGCCCCAGTGCACACATTTTTCTGGGGGATTAATTTAAAGGATAATTCACATATCAACAGTTCAGTGCCATAGAACTTCTAATGTTACTGCGCTCTTAGAAAGTTTACGAAAGTAATTAATGGGCAAAGTCTGATTAATAAAGTATATATGTAGATTGAGCATACATTTTAAAGAAAGCATTGATGAGCAAATATAGATACTGAAACTTTCTATGCAGGATGTGTAAGAGGCATATTTTTGCAGGGCTGTTTTAACTATGTACTGCCACCATACTCATAAGCTGAAGAGAATCCATAGAGCTAGAACAGAGCGTGGTCTAACCTGGTCTAACTCTCTCCAGCTGCCACTGGAACCAGGTACCTAGCTAGTAAACCAGCAGCAGAGGTTGGTGTCACCACTAGGCGGTGTAGCCAGCAGGGTGATGTGTCGCATTGGTAATAGAGCACTCCACTGAATCCTGAGCCATCTGCCCTTGATCGTGGTCCTAGGGCCTTCTGTGCTTGCTTTGCGGCAGGACCGTCAGGAGTGGACTTTTTCTTTCCTGCATAATGAATCGTAGAATGGTTTGGGTTGGAAGGGACCTTAAAGATCATCTAATTCCAATGTCCCTGCTGTGGGCAGGGACACCCTCCACTAGACCACGTTGCCCAAAGCCTCATCCAGCCTGGCCTTGAACACTTCCAGCCATGGGGCCTCCACAACCTCTCTGGGCAACCTGTTCCAGTGCCTCACCACTCTAACAGTAAAGAATTTCTTTCTAACATCTAATCTAAATTGACCCTCCTTCAGCTTGAACCCATTACCCCTTGTCCTGTCACTACACTCCCTGATAAACAGTCCCTCACCATCTTCCCTGTAGGCCCCTTCAGGTACTGGAAGGCCACAATAAGATCTCCCTGGAGCCGCCTTTTCTCCGGGCTGAACAACCCCAACTCTCTCAGCCTGTCCTCATAGGACAGGTGCTCCAGCCCTCTGATCAGCTTCGTGGCCCTCCTCTGGACTCTCTCCAACAGCTCAATGTCTTTCTTGTACTGGGGCCCCCAGAGCTGGACGCAGTACTCCAGGTGGGGTCTCACAAGAGCAGAGTAGAGGGGCAGGATCACCTCCCTCGACCTGCTGGTCACGCCTCTTTTGATGCAGCCCAGGACATGGTTGGCTTTCTGGGCTGCAAGCGCACGCTGGCGGCTCATGTTGAGCTTCTCATCAATCAATACCCCCAAGTCCTTCTCCTCGGGGCTGCTTTCAATCCATTCCTTGCCCAGCCTATAGTTGTGCTTAGGATTGCGCCGACCCACGTGCAGGACCTTGCACTTGGCCGTGTTGAACTTCATGCAGTTTGCACAGGCCTGCCTCTCCAGCCTGTCAAGATCCCTCTGGGTGGTATCCCTACCGGACTCCTGCTGAGCTTCTGTACCTGCAAGGGATGTGCTATGTGCTGTTGTTCAGAAAATGCATGTGTTTACAGGTGTAGAACTATATTCATATAGGAAAATTCAGGAAATGTAATGGGAATTGGAGCAATATAGCCTGTGCTTTGGGCATATAATAAAGTTAATTGGTAACCTAGGCTCCAAAGAATGAAAAAAATAAAAGCAACAGTCCTTGAACACATATATGATCTAATCCATCTCCATTCAAGAATAGGCAAATTAAGACAGGATATAGAGTATTGATGGACAAACATAACTGAGTCCAAAGTCATCAGCAGAGCAGTGGTGATACTCACGGAGGTTGCTGTGGCAAAGATTTCTGGCTGTCTTTTTCTTATTCCATTAGCCAAATGCAGTCCCATCCTAATGAGTGTTGTGATCTTAACTTCGTCTGTCTAAAACCTGGTGTTCTCAGTTTATGATGAAAGTAAATGAGCTGCTTTTGCTTTGCGTGACTATGTAGTTCACTGAGCTTAGTAAACTCTTGGTTTGGGTGAATACTGAGAAGAAATAAGAGATATACTTTTATTTGTCGCTCCTTATGTTACATTAAAGAGGTTGCTAAGGATCAATCTTACACTGTCAGATAGAAATAGAAACATGAGTAGTTTTGGAGAGTCAAGACCTGCCATATGCTAATATTAATAAAATTATAGGAGGGAGAGGAGTTCCAAACCTGTGCTGTTTATGTACACGTGCGTAAAACAGACACTTTCAGCTTAGGAATGAGTGGGATGCTCATCACCAAGGAAGGTAAAGAGAGAATGTACTTTTGTAGCATGTAGGGTTTGAAAGCTTGGCAGGCAGAGAGTTAATAACATGGAGCATGCAGAGCTTAGTGTATTCTCCAGTGCTATGATATGCCCTCTGACTCTTGACATAGCTGTAATAATGATGACAGAAACACCTTTCCTTCTGTATTTGAATACCTGCTCCAAGCTCAAGAATTAAAAGGTCTCTGCTCCCTATGTTACTGTGTCCGCCAATGCACTTTCTTTTAATTAAACCATTTATGCTTCTTTTGAAAATATCTGCTCCCTTTACCAGCAGGAACAGGCACCACTGGATTTGAGGCTCGAATTTCTTCTAACTTAACCCCATTTCAGTCTGACTTTGGGACCGTTAGTGAGTCCTCAGCCTTCTCGGTAATTATTTTTTCTTCTGTTAGTCTTAATTTTATTGCAGTCTTCAAATACAGATGTGCACAGCAGTGAATATTATACTCTAGCTGTGCTTTCAGGTAGGTTGTGGTCATTCAGTCATGGTGTGCAAGGGCTGGATCTAGATTTTTAGAGCTTTGATTAGAGAGTTTTTCTTGGCTGTAGTAGCTTACTTCCCGCTTGACAAGTGTCATCTCTTTGGGAGTAGCAGTCACTATATAAATCTTCTTGCCTGACCCTGAAGGCTAGACTATTGCTATGAAACGCGCATGTGTGTGTATGTATTGTGAGCGATGGGGAAAGACTGAGCTGCTGCTACCCACCACAAAAAGCCAGTCTGCTGCAGCTGCCAACAAGGGAGCCAAGAAAGGATGATGAGGTTTGAATGTTGAGCTGGTGGGCTGAATGACTCCTCCCAGGTCCACCACTCCTCTGTAGCAGTGAGCCAGCTACCTGTCAAGTGTGAGTAGGACAGGAGGAGCCAGGCAACTAATGGGCAGCATTTGTTAGTTGAACTGCATGGAAAAGGCAGTGGGCTTGATATGATACAATCAGATTTTGTATTGTCTCTGATTTTCTTGCCATTCTAATTCTTTGTCATTGCTGCTTTCTGAGTTTGGTCTACTCCTGTTGATGTTGTCTGTTGCACTGAATATCTGTGCTTTGGGATTGTTTTGTCTCCCTCCTTCCTTCAAACTGCACAGGCAGAATTCATTTAGTTCAGAATTAACAGTGGATGTATCTAGATTCCTAAGCAATTCAATGGGAATAATATAGGTATATGGAAAGATGCAATGTAAGCTGTGAATTGCTTATGACAAGGTTTTATACTCTTTGAGCTACAGTTCTGTAAGTGGAAGTGTTAAAAATGGTAATATCAGAGCTCAAAGATGAGTTAGGGTCTGTCCTCTGCCCCTGCTTCTCGTAGCTATCTAGACATAGATGTAGTAGCACAATGAGATGAATGCCGTTTAACAGGTCTTAGGGGAACATCAGGAGGATTGCTGTATTCCATACTGTGGCTACTGGTGACTTCACATCACCAGAAGCGGGAAAACTCAAATGCTCCTACTTCCTAAGCACAAATCTTAGCACTTCAGCACTTAACACTTCAAGGAGAGCATCAGTTCTCTGTGAGCTATACAGGGCTGATTACACACAACTGAACAGTAACAACTGCATCCAGGAAAGCAGTGATGCCTAGTGTGCAAATCACCAAGCTCCTCTGGCCGGAGTGGAAGTGACTGAGAGGTGGTGTCTCAGTTCTAGCACCCTGAGAGGTAACTGTGAATGATGCCAGCAAAGCTTTCTTACTGTATCAGTGTTAGCAAGCAGAGGGAACGCAGAGGCTTGGTAATGATGGCAGAGATGAAAAATGGCATTTAGAAATGGGGCTTGAGAATGGCATAATCATTCCTGTTAAATCTGTGCCTTTCTTTCTGATTATTAGCCATTTTAAGTGGAATGGGTTTTGCATCTAGAACAAGTCTCTGAACAGATGATTAATGGTTTTATCTGTAATAACTTTACATTTTATAGAACCCTGCTAGGAGTCCGCATCTGGTGAGCCTAGCTATTTAAAGCTGTGTTAATTCTGTTAATTGCTCTATGTTTATTTGGATTGCTGGCACCTGCGGGCTTTAGGATAATGTAGGGGAGGGGGGAATATATTCTCTCCCTCTTTCTAGCTGAGAAAAATGGAGAGGACCATTTCCTCAGCTAGGAACAGCAACCTTGGCAGAACATCCCAGCTGGATTGGTTGTCCTTGAGATTTCCCTCTTTTACTACAGCTGAATGCAGTCAGATGCCAGCCAGAGGCAAGATGTTCCCTTGATTGGGGCAGGAGGTAGGCAGACAATCTGCTTTTGCATGCACTTGCCATCATCGGGCAGTAGCAGCAACAGGGAATGCAGCCAGTGATTTTTAGAAGGCTGATCAGGTCCATCCCATTCTGATCCTGCTTCTCAGCTGCCTTCCAGCGTTTGTTTTCCAGTTTGGTTTCGGTTGTGAAGTGCTCCAGTAGATTTCAAGCCCTGAACAGATGTGAAGATAAATATGCTGATGCTTTCTGAACTTTTGTCAGAGAAAAGATCCAGCAGTGGAATTCAGAACATTTGAGGTGACCAAAACATTGCTGTAAAATGCTAGAAGGGCAGAACAGTTGTTCTCATGTTTGCAGCTGGATTAGACAAACCACTGGAACAATCTGGATCAGGCTCTGATGACAAACTTTTTCCTGGTCTTTTGCTCTTTTACCTCTGGGAAGATACTCTCATGGGCAGCAAAATGGGGAAGCAAAGGGTTTCACTCGCATTATTAACTGCTGACTTAAAAGTGTAGCAGATCCTGAAAGGCTTGGTATTAGGTGGCTTTTAGCTAATAAAAGTTCAATATGGCTGTTATCTGAGTGGGTAGCAGAAGAAGTGGCTACTCTGGTTTATGTAGGTGCCAGTTCTTTCTCAGACCTCTGATAAGGGTTTCAGTCAATGGTTCAACTTTGGCGATGCTAGGACGTCTTCCCAACAAATCAGATGATTAATTAAGAAGATCTGTTCACACTCTGTTACTTGTTTTATGGCTGTCTTCAAAACTGCAATTTTTCTTGAGAAGACCAATGAGATGCTAGGGTGAAATCTGCCCTCCTGATACTGATGATGTAACCACAGTTGGGTTTCTGCAGCTGCCCTATAACCCTTTATGGCCACTGACTAAATGGGACGTTGTATCCTCCCAAAGGAGGTTCCTTCTCAAAAAGAGGGTCTGTCACATCACCCATCTCGAAGGTGTAAAGAACTGTAAAGAAAAGCACCTGTAGCACTCAAGAGTTTGACAAACCATGATCCTTGTGACTTGTCACTCCTAAAGGACAAGACTGCTGTATTTGTCATCTCTCAAGTAGAAGGTGTTACTGGAAATGTCCAGTTCATTCATTCTGTCCAGGTATGGTTAAACAATCAATTGCAATATTAAAATTTGTTACAAAGCAAAGCTCAAGAAAAGTATATGCTGTTCTTTTAATTAGTATATGCTTAGCTCTTCTGGCTTCAGGCTAGTTTTCCTGTTTACAGCCTCTATGACACATTTTGTTAGAACTTCACAAATCATATATCACAGGAGAAATTAATTATGCATGTAACTTAGATAATAACTTTCATCTCGTGAGCTTCACAGAAAGTCTATACATTACACATTAATAATTCAAATGACAGCTTTGACATTGAGTGCATTTTCTAAATCACTTCTTCTATCCCTTCTTAGAAGTTTTGGGTCTGTGTGGGAACCACAGCTGTTTTTTAAAAACTTGATTCCAGCTCTGTTTCCCAATTTCTCCTGGAGGCTGGATTTGCCAGTGCATCCAGCAGAGGAGGGCAAATAAATGTTGGTGTCCCCTATGGTTTTGCAACTTGAGCTTATGGGGAAGACTTGGTTTGTATGAGGACACCTTTTGGTAAAAATCATAGAATAGTTTGGGTTGGAAGGGACCTTTAAAGGTCATCTAGTCCAACACCTCTGCCATGGGCAGGGACATCTTCAAGTTGATCAGGTTGCACAGAGTCCCATCAAACCTGACTTTACAGGGATGGAGCATCTACCACCTCTCTGGGCAACCTGTTCTAATGTTTCATCACCCTTATTGTAAAAACATTATTCCTTACATCTAGTCTAAATCTACCATTTTTTTTAGTTTAAAACCATTACCCCTTGTCCTATCGCAACAGGCGCTGCTAAAAAGTTTGTCCCCATATTTCTTATAAGCCCCCTTTAAGTATTGCAAAGCTGCAATAAGATCTCCTCGGAGCCTTCTCTTCTCCAGGCTGAACAACCCCAAATCTCTCAGCTTGTCTTCATAGGAGAGGTGCTCCAGCCCTCTGATCATCTTTGTGACCCTTCTCTGGACTCGCTCCAAGAGCTCCATGTCCTTTTTGTGTTGGGGCCCCCAGAGCTGGATGCAGTACTCCAGGTGGGGTCTCACAAGAGCAGAGTAGAGGGGCAGAATCAGCTCCCTCGACCTGCTGGTCACGCTTGGTTTTGATGCAGCTCAGGATATGGTTGGCTTTCCGGGCTGTGAGCGTATATTGCCAGAGCATGTCCAGCTTTTCGTCCACCAGTACCCACAAGTCCTTCTCCACAGGGCTGCTCTCAATTCCTTCATCCCTCAGCCTTTATTGATTCTGGGGGTTGCCCTGGCCCAGGTGCAGGACCTTGCACTTGGCCTTGTTGAACCTCATGAGGTTCACATGGCTCCACTTCTCGAGCTTGTCCACGTCCCTCTGGATGGCATCCTGTCCCTCAGGCATGTCAGCCACACCACACAGCTTGGTGTCATTTGCAAATTTGCTGGGGGTGCACTAGATCTCACTATGTTATTGACGAAGCTATTAAACAGTACTGGTGCCAGTACAGACCCTTGAGGGACACCACTTGTCACTGATCTCCATCTGGACATTGAGCCGTTGACCACTACCCTCTGGATGTGACCATCCAACCAATTCCTCATCCACCGAACAGTCCACCCATCAAATCTGTATCTCTCCAATTTAGAGAGAATGATTTTGTGGGAGACCGTGTCAAAGGCCTGTATCTGAAAACTGCCTCCTCAAATACTCAGGCAAGTCTAAGAGAACAGCTGTCTGGCAGTACTCCCCTAAAACCATTTCACAGACTTCACTTATTTGAAGTGCAGCAGATGAACTTTGGTGGTGGTGCCAAGGACTTATGAATAGTATTGGCGTTTTATTTTAACTGTGGCAACCAGGAGCTTCCTTGGATTTATTGAGGCCTTGGTAAGTGTGTAGACAAGAGAGTTTTGGTAAATGTAGCCTACCTTTCAAAAGGCTCTTAAAGAATTAAAAAAGTGATGGGGAAAGAAAGAAGGTCCCTGCACAGAGGAAGAACTGGTTGGAAGGTAAAAAACAGAATGTGGGACTAAACAGGCAGTTTTCCCATGGGAAGGCCCCAGTGGAGAAGACTTCTGGGATCCATGCTGAGCTGTGAAGATTCATTAGTGGAATTATAAATGGAAATAAATAGGGATGGGGAAGGCATACCTTTTGCTGAGACTATGACAGTATTCAGGTGAGGACTGTTTACAGAACTGCAGAGGATGACCTAGTAATACTGAATTGGCTGGACAAAGAAATGGCAGATTAAATGTCTGTAGATAGAAATTGAGTTATATATATAGGGAGGGAGGGAAAATAATCCAAATTTTCCTTATGCAATGATGGGCTTTGAGTTGATTCTGATGTTTTAGTAATATTTGAAAATATTTGCTCTGTTGTCAATATTGGTCAAATAAGCACATCTAATGTTAGAAATTTTTGGGAAGGGAATAGAGAACAATACAGAAAATATAATTATGTCATTAAATAAAACCACATTGGATACTGTCATTCTGTCCTTTTAGTCTCAGAAAGGGGAGAAGCGGCAACAAACATCATCATAGAGACTTCTATACAAGGAATGGCCAAACGGACTATGGCTCTTCATAACAGAATTGACAGAGAAAGGATATGATAGTGGGACGTAAAATCATGTGTGATATGGGAGAGCTATCAAAGGGAACTGTCATTCAATGTCTGTTCAAATAGAGGGAGTAAGTGGCATCAAAAGCCACAGGCAGGGCAAGCTTCAGAACAAACAGAAGGAAATACGACAGCAATTAAAGTCATGGAAATCCTTGCTGTGAGATGTTATTGTGACTGGAAAAACTCACAGAAGAAAAGTCCTTGATGGTATATAAAATACAAAGACATCAGCATCTACATTCAGACTCTCCCAGCCCCAGATAAGTGGAGTCTGTGAAGTCATTTTAGGGCAGTATTGCTGCACAGCTGCTCTGTTAGACTTATCTGGGTATTTGGGGAGGTGGTTTTCAGATATAGGATGCTGATCCAATGTAATATGGAGGGGTTTATGTTTAAATATTTCCTGGTGTGGCTACACCATTTCTAGGCTCCTTGTAGAATTTTCAAGTAGATACTCCGTTCGCTTTGCCTTATATTAACTGCAATGTGCCACAACCCATCAGAGGCTGTGATACACGTAACCCCTTCGTTGCAATATTGCATAGCAAGGTGACGTTCCTGAAGGCTTGCGCACTTTGCACACAGCTGAGGGGGAAGGCAGCTGAGCAGTGGGATATCAGAGGAGTAGAGAGTCAACTTGATATCAGGCCTGCCATACAGGTTTGTGCAAACTTAGGCAGTAACGTGTAGATATGTGTGTAGGAGGAGCTGGAGGAACAGAGAGAGAAGGGTTCAGAGAAGGCTGGAGTGCCCCATGTTGATCAGAGGTGTAGTGATGCCCATTTGAATGAGAACAAGTGTTCGTGTGTGCCAGGCAGCTTACATTTGAGGAAGCTGCTGTAAGTGAAAAGAGCAATAAGGATGGCTAGATGAATCCTGGATGTTTGCAGAGAAATGCAAGATAGGTGGGCTTCTTTCACCATTTGTAATTATTAAGGACCCCAAAACAATCGCTCCAAAATGAGGATATTAAGCAGAGCTGTAGAACTTCCTCTGAGCTGTGTTGCAAAGGCATCTGCCTTTCAGTACTGAGTGGTCTTTCCATGTATGGAATTGGGAATTCTGTAAAGGCTTGGAGGGAGCATTTCTAGTAGGAAAATCTCTCCAGATCAGTATGGGCTGCAGGAGCAGCAGACAGCTCCCAGGCTTTAACTTGGGCTTGGGAATCTTTCCATCCAGGACTAATGTTCACATTGCGATTGAGTGTATTTCTTTCCCTGTGGCTGTAACTGTGGACGTAACTGCTAAGAAGGTTTATTGCTGCCCAACTGGGCCCTTTTTCTGAGGGCTGAATATATGTGGGGTTGTCTTTTACAGGAGACTTAAAAACCGAGGAACTTTTTTTTTTTTTTTTTTTTTTACTGACTCAAAAATGTGGACTGGTGCTGTGTAAAAAAGGGATGAAAAGAGACTACCCTACTGGGACAAACTCCAGAGAATCATAGATATTAGAAGTAGTAAATGCTTATCAGGTCACCTTGTCCATCTTCTCCTGCCAGGAGTGCCATTGTTCCCTTCAGTGCATTAACTCAGAACTGTTTCTACAAACAGCCGTTCACCATGGGACTGTGCTTGTTGTTTTCTGTGTTCTGTTTGCTGCTGCTAAAGATGTCTTAAGGACAGGTAAGACTTCTGCTCGCACCTGGGTTTCTTTGCATTTTGGGTACTGGAAACTTAACAACAAAAATAAATAAAAATAAAAAGCAACTAAAATGCAAAGAATTATTATTTGGAGAATGAGATGTATTAGTGCTATTTAATTAATTAATTACTGACTTCCTCAACTAAGAGATCGTGGAAAAAACTATCAAGAGTTTTCCAACAGACAAGTGGCAGGATCAGGAATAGAAACCAGGAAAACTCAGTAGAAAACAAATGCCTGCTACTCAAAGTGAATCTGCAGTCATCTGTCCTGTTGCTAATTGAGTGATTTGTTGGCATGTAAGGGCTTGAAAATACGCAGCTAGCTCAGCCTTCTGTCAATTATCTAATTATCCCCACTTACACATTGTTTCAGAGTGTTCATAAGCAAGAATCATCAAGCCTCAATTTCTCCTACATCCCCCACATTAAATCTAATAATTTTAGGCCTGTGTTGGGGAGTTATGTTTTAACTGGTTTTGGTGTGAAGGCATTAAAAGACAATCTGTTACATTCCTTGATAAGTTGTTGTGAAGTTTAATTGCCCCCTACTTTAAAAAGAAATTGAGCCTTATATCTGTTTAGAGTTTGTCTGACAATAGCTCCCAAATGTTGATTCTTGTGATGCAGTTTTCTACTGGAACAAAGATGCTTCAGAAATCCAGTGGTTTTCCCTTATTTGCTATAATCAAGTTCCTTCTTTATCTGTCTTTTGAAAAACTAAACAGATGGAGTTCCTCGTCTTTTACTGTAAGGCATTTTATTCTAGTTCTCAAATCGTGTTGAAGCTGCTTGATGTATTCTTTGCAATTTTTTGGAGCCCTTTCTTTAAGAAAATGTAGACATCAGAATTATACCTAGGGTTTAAGTGTATATCGTGCCAGTGCTACATATTGCTTATTCTAGTCCTATATCCTGAGACTGAACTGACTCTTTTGGTCATAGCACTTTACTGGAAGCTCACGCTTTCTCCTCTGATGTTTCCTAAATTGTTTTCAAAGTCACAGCTTTGCAGAGTGCAGCTCCCCCGCAGCTTCCCTTTCCTGGTTCTGTAGTTCTTGGCCTCATGAGGTCGTATGTTTTAGTATTCAAGTGTTTTAAAACTTACTTGGATTGAAAGTGCCTGGGCTTCCATGCTTTATGAATCACTTTGTATGACTGCTCTGTCTTTAAAGTTATTTAGTGCTCTGCCAAACTCAGTGTTATCTTCAAGTATTAGCTTCAGCGCTTTTTATATTTACTTCTAGGTAATTGATAAAATATTTAATAGTTTTGCATAAAATATGGATCTTCACGGTGCATTAGAAATGCCTCTTTTGAGTAATGATACCCCACTGACAGCTACTTTTTGAGATTTGTCAGCTGAGCACTATCTATCTATATAATATTATGTCCTGTTTTGTTCTTGTATGCTGCTAATTTAAGCAGAGCTGTCTTCTGGTGTTCAGTCAAATGCCTTAAAAAATGTTTCATCTGTGCCTTTACCATTGTCATTCAAATGATACCAGGTTTATTTGACAGAAACTCCTTTTAAACAGGAAGGTCTAATGACATTAAGTATTGTATTCCTATCCTTTAATGCTTTTATTAAGCACTTCAGATAGAAGCCGTTGTGCTATTTCCTCCAGGGTTGATGTTTCCTGCAGGCTAAACCCTTCTACAGTTATGCATCTTGTCCTGTTCGGCTTTTTAAAACATTCACACAACATTATCATTCTTTTATTCTTCTGTTATCTTTCTGTTATTCCAAGATTAAAAATAAACCTCAGTGGATCAGAAATCTCCTCATTCAGCTAAGACTTTGGAGCAAGTGACCCAGGTCTGTGAAATTAAAAATAAAGCATATTTATTCCTGGTAGCTGATCAACATCCTCTTTTGTTCTCATGGATTGCAAAATACTTTGTCATCTTCTTGTGATATAAGTGCTTATGTTCTTCATGTATTTATATCTGACAGAGAAAAACGTTTGTTGCATACTTCATAAATTTTATAAGCTGAACCTTTTAAAAAAAACATTGCCGCCTTGGGGTTTTGATGGACTTCTGTATCAAGATATAACCATTTTTTTAAACTACTATTGCATCCTATCGTGATTTAAAGATTTAGTTGGCTAATTAGATCACTAGGAAACATTGCACATTACTTCCAGGCTGAATAGTTGTCATTTGGCTAGCCACCATATATGATTATGCTTTTTTCTCCTAAATTAAAGCAGACCTCCTCTGTCAGAGAACTTTTCCCCATGCAGACTCCTGTAGCATGTACGTTTGGATCATCTTGTAACACACTTTTGGGTGAAATAGATGGAATTCATTGGATAGCTCACCTAGCATAGTAGAAGACTGAGACTTGAAATCACTGTAGTCCTTTTCTTTGCTCTTTGAAGTTTTTAAACATCTTTTTAAAAGCATAGGCAAGATAACAGGCCACAGTATTATTAAATGCTTTCACTAATACTGTATATGTAGTCAGTGTCTTTTCTCTGTATTTTTTTGATAGTTTCCTACTTAGACATTGAAGAATCACATTAGTCCTCTTAGCAAATGCTTTACAAAGGAATTTCATGTTCAATTGGTTATGCACCAAGACACGCGCACTCTTTTCATAGTCACTATTTGCAAGGCTTAGATACGGTTCCCATTGTGTGAGAGTTACGTACAGTCTTTGATCCTAAATCTATAATCTAGCACTGGGCTGAACTTAAATGAGACTGTGTCTGAGTATGTATTATTATATGGATGTCAAAGTGATAAGTAAACTGAATTTTAGATATCTTCTTGTCCTTTTCTAGAGTCTACCTTAGGTGTCAAGACTGCTTTCCAGTATTTGGAAGTCACTCGCTGTCTGTAATTAAGCCATGGTAAAACTGAAATTTTAGGCAGTGGCCCTTTCCCCAGTGTGCTGCCTTGGTCTGTCTCTCTCTGGCACTTGGAAAGCTTTATTAATAACACTTCTTCCATAAAATCAGAATCAAGGCTTAAAGCAAAATATACCTGTTTGCATATTTCCTCTTACTGCCCTTAATTTTGTTCATGCAAAGGCTCCTAGGACATTGGAATGAACCTCCAGTTCTAAGTTTTTGGGAAGTGGTACAGGATGATCCTTGTGCTTCTCCATGTCAGAGAAATTCCTTCACCTGCTGCTTGCTACCTCCTTGCTTGCCCAACCACACCAGTGTCTCCAACATGTAATAATCAATAGTAATTGTACTAATAGTAATAATAATGTAGAGGTAATGTTCCATTACTGGCATAGATTTTATGTTCAGCCTGGGAAAATGAAACTTGTTTTTAGAAGTCAGTGACTATGCCTCCTATACCTTTTACAGGAGCATGCAGGCAAATTTTGCTGGATGTGATTAACGCAAGGTGGTTTATTCTCTTGCTTCGAGCTAATTTAAGTGTTTAGCTTTCTGGGGTATAATACTTCTATGCCAGCAAGGAAGAATGTGGCTGATGATCTGCCTTTAAGAGGCTTATTAGCCTAGGTAGGACAAAACTAGTTGGTAGCATAGTGCAGAAACACCAGTTCAGAACTTTTGGCTTCTCTGTGGCTTTGTGAGGGACTAACAGGATGTGGGACAGATGTCTGCAACCCATATTTCCTTTTGAAAGCTCTTGAGAAATAATTTTTACCCTTACTAATACCTGTTGATAGACTCGTGTGGAAACAATGGTTTTGCAGAGAGACGTGTCAGGCTTGTGGGTGCCAGAACAGTAGGAGATGACCTTGCACTTCTAAGGGCAAGAGAGTTGTGTGACATAACCATATAGACCCTATTGACAGAGTGATAAGGGTTAGGGAAATAATTTGCTTGTTTGGGTTACTAATTACATTGCTCCCAAAGCAAAATGGGGAAAAATGCAGCCCTTTCAAAGTATAGTGCTCTAGGGGAAGAAAGAGGAAGAAAAGAGCATAGTACAGTAGAGAAAACAGCAGCACTTTCAGTGTGCCGTAATCATCATCGCTAATCCTCTCCTTTTGAGTGCCTTATATATGAAGGACCCAAGCCAAGCAGAACAATGGCCACCTGGGAATGGCAAGACACAGTGATTCTGGGACGCATCGTGGGCTGAACATACATTCTCTAGCAAAGTACTTTTCAGCATTTGTGTCTTTATATTCTGCACACTGGGCTTTGTATGCAGTTGGGGGGGGTGTGTGTGGGGGGTGCCTCTTTAAAGTAGTAGAGCAATCAGAGCTGACACTGAGTTATTTGGTCTTGGAACAGGACTGCAGGCAAGAACATGCCTGACCCAGGATAGCTTATGTTAGAAATACTCCACTTAGAAGCCCCTGTTGTCATTTTCTTTGCTTCCTCCCTTGTCTGTGGTCCTTTCAGGTTTGACCATGCCAAGGTGACAGAAAAAGAAATACATGAAGGAGCATGCTTAGCTCCTGCTAAGTCCCATTCAGCACACAGTCCAATGTCATGTACAGCAAAGTTAGTTGCACCTCCTGAACTGAAATCTCACTTCTAGATATATTGGAGGGTGTGGGTAGGCAAAGGCTGAATTGGCAGTCACAAGGCTTCTGGTGTAATCTCATCTCCACCAATCTTTTCTCTAGGGAATGGTAGCTCCATCTTTGTGTAGACTGTTTCATAAAAAAAAAAAGATACACTCTTGCTTTCTGAGCTACCTCCAGGATAAGAGGAGAGCTGTCACCAGAATGACAAGCAGTTTCTTGGCAGCACAACTGCATAAGAACTTGTGCACGTGGGGATCCACATGCAGACAGTGTGCATTCTTCTAATGCTAATCAGAAGCACTCTTCAGTTTTACTGCCCTGGAAAAACATGTGTATGGCATAAGAATCACAGGTGGAGAGATGAGTAAACATGTACGCATATATGTATATATAGTAGCATGCGTTCAGGTAACTGTTTACAGATGTGTGTAAATCCATACATATGGTCTTAGTAGGTACCAGTGCAGAGATTCACTGTTCAGATCTGTATGTAATACATATGCCTTCTTATGTGTGTATGCACAGTGTATGGGTATGTTTATGTAAATACAAATACACATAGGTGCATATTAGCAAATAATTATAGCATGTAAGTTGATTACATGTGTTGACGTGAGCAACCAGTCCTGCACTGAGGAATACATATGTGTCCTTGCTTCAAGGATTTTTTTTAAAGTTTTGTGACTGTCAGCCATTTCCTCTTATTCCCCTCTTTTGTCCTTCAGCGGCCAATATAACACACAGTCAAGTTTTCTTGGTATGTTAGAAAAAGAATGGCTGACTGATTTCTATGTATTTTGTGATTTTTGACAGCACTTGCTCTATGCAAGGAGAATAAAACTGCCACAGAGGAGAAACACTTGGTTCTTTAAGAGTGCCACATAGATGAAACAATCATTTCTATCATTCTGGTCAACGTGATCTGGGTAATAACAAGAGCAGAGCCCCTTTCTCAACCCCCTCCTCCAAAGAAGGTGACTCCAGAAATTGAAGTTCTGAGATTGTTTGCTGGTGCCACAGTAGTGTCTCAGTGCTCAGTAAAGGTATGGAAAGGTTGTTGGGAGGTAAACAACAAAAGTGGATGGGCAGTCCAGTTAACCAGAAAGGATTAAAAGATTTAACTCAAGAATTTTGGCCAAACAATTGGCTAAGGCAGATTTTGTTTTCTGCCTGTTAGTGTTATGCCTGTTATGTAAGATCTATAGCTCTGCTTAAGATCTGCTATAGATCTTTCTTAAGCAGTAAGATATTACTGAGCAAAACAGAAAATGTAAGATAATATTGTAAATTAGGCTTGTATCAAATAAGCTTTCTTAGATATGTGGGATCAGTTTCCCTTTATATGTAAAACCAAGCTCCACACAGAGGAGATGGAAACCCTGTGCCTGGATGCATTAAAATGGCATTGTAGGAAAAGTAAACAAACTGAGGGAAAAGTTTATTGTCATTTCATATTTACATTATTGAATTTCAAAGCTGAAAGAGGTTAGTAGATTATTTACACTGATCTGTGTCACCATAACATCTTCTCCAGCTATTTTTAGGCACAGGATAGTAATGAGGAAGAGGAGATGTTCTTTCTGACTATCTATTGACTTGCTGTGTGAATTGGCCAAGAATATTCAGTTCCCTCTGTTTCGCTTTCTCTTTCTGTAAATTGGGGATAGTCGCCCTTAATGGGGGAATGGGAGATAATACAACGGGTTCACATTAAGACATTAATATTCACAGAGTAACTTAAAATGCTCTGTAGGAATTTCTTATGGAAACTGTTTCTACAATGGAAAGACGCATTTATTTTTCAGCTCCCTCTGGGGAAAAGCCTGCCCCGCCCCCCCTTTTTTTTTTGAAAGGAAAAAATACATGGTGATAGGCCCACTCCAGAGAGAAAACAGTATGAAAAGCTCCCTGCATTTTGCAGAATCAGGCCCAGCGTGCCAGGAACCAGCTCATCAGCTGCCTCTTTTGTCTGGTGCTCAGTGCTGACTCCAGCCCTGACCTCTCTCCTTATCGAAGAGCTCTTGCTGCTCCTGATTGCAGCACCCCACCTACTTTGAGAAGGAAGTGTAATCTGGTGCTGAATGGGGTGCTTAGGCTGTCATGTGTCTCCCATTTCTGCTTCTCATTTCAGTGCATCCACTGGAAAACATCACCCTTTTCTTGCTTTTGTTTCTTTCTCCTTTCATGTGCTTTCCTCAATGCTCTCTCAGTGCAGCAGCAGTGTTCTGGCTGTGCTGACAGCTTCCCTGTCCCCTCTTAACACCTAGGAGCAGCTGGACTTCGACTCCATGCATACAGCTTCCAGATCAAAGCAAGGGATGAAGTTTTACCAATAGCCCCAGTGGGCTCTGGTAGTGCCACTGGGCTCTTTGCACAGTTGTAATACTATTCCCCAAGAATCCTGTAAAGATGGTGGGGGCTAGGAGAACAGTTTTGTCAGTAAAGGTTTCTCTGCAGGCCAGGTGAGGAGGACCTGCCCCATTCCCAGCCTCCCTTTTATTAGTCTCAGTGTTGCGCTGTGCACCAAAACTGTGACTGATGCAGCTGGGTGGCTTCTGAATGAATAGATGGACTAGACTTTCTGGCATCATGGTAACTGGGACTAAGTCACAAACAGAAGATTTTTTTTTGAGTTTTGGGGTTTTTTGTTGTTGTTTTTCCCTCTCTCCCTTTTGTTAGTGCTGAAAACACTGTAGAGCTGGAGGGCACAGCTTGAGAGTTTTTAGATGCATGTAGGAGAAAGATGTAAAAGAGCTTCTGGTTCTTTTTTGTACCATCAGAGTGTGGTTATAAGATGACAGTATTTTTCTCTTGATGTCTCATGTAGGTAGGGAATTAATTACATTCCCTGCCTCTTCCAGCAAATATTCAAGCAAATATTTAGTTCATCACCTCCTTGTTTTCGTACAACATAAGGCCCAGTGTAGATAAATGTTCGGGGAATCCTACCTGTGGAGGGTTTGGGCTTTGTCCCATGCCTTGGAATTTGAACAGAGTTGAGCAAAGAGATCCTGGAGAGATGCCCATGTTGGCATGTTTTTACACAGGGCAACAAGAGAGAAGTTAAAAAGAATTTTAGAAACCCATAGTATTTCAGGTGGTCCTCCTCCTCCACCCCAGTCTATCTAGACCTGTGTGGTGATGTCAGCCATGGGATAGTGCCATCCTGCCAATGGCACTTCTTCAGCAGACCTGGAATGTCTGCTCCCTTGCAGGAGGAGAGCCTAGCTGAAGACATGCCTCTGACTTTGGCTGCCATTGCAGATGGAAGGAGATGCCAGTGCCCCTGTGACCTTTGTGCTAACGTGGTGGGAGGGAGACACATGATGGGATGCAGCAGCCCCAGCTGCTGTCATCTGGCTACAGTGACACCATCCTGCTCCAGTGACACCACTATAAGGTTGTGGACTAAGTCTACACAATACTAAATCCACTAAATACTTCCTTTGTTGCCCTAATCACATCGTTACTTGAGCAGTGCTCACTTTTAAGCATGTGCTCTCCCATATGTAGTGGTAAATGTTTTCGATTTGTTTTTTGCTGGACACATGACGAAAACATAGAAAACACCACTGCGGTTGGCACAATTTGCCTAGCACACTGGAAGCCTAGGCAGTGAGACTAATGCTTGACTGGCTTATGGAGACGGAACTACCTTCTTGTACCTGCCAGGGATATTCTTGTGAAGCAGGCTCAAGGCATATTGGCTAGGGAAGATAGGTAGTGGGGAAAAACTGCATACCTGTAAGTGAACAATATCTATTTAGTATTTTCACAGAAGACTTTAAACATTGATGTTCTCATTAAAACACGTTTTATCACTGAAGTGATAAAGCTGAGTGAAATGAAGAGCTTCTGTCCCAAAGGAGGTTCCTCCAGCCCACATTTGTTTTCATTGCTGCTGGTAAGATTTTTTTTTTATTTTTTTTAAAATGGAAATACCTCAAAACTTCAGAATTGAATTCACAGAATCACAGAATGGTAGGGTTTAGAAGGGACCTCTGGCGATCATCTAGTCCAACCCCCTTGCTAAAGCAGGATCACCTAGAGCAGGTTGCACAGGATCGCGTCCAGGCGGGTTTTGAATATCTCTAGAGAAGTAGACTGCACAACTTCCTTGGGCAGCCTGTTCCAGTGGTCTGTCACCCTCAAAGCAAAGAAGATTTTTTTCTCACATTCATGTAGAACTTCCTGTGTTCCAGTTTGTGTCCGTTGCCCCTTGTCCTGTTGCTGGGCACCACTGAAAAGAGTCTGGCCCCATCCTCTTAACACCTGCCCTTTAGATATTTATAAGCGTTGATAAGATCCCCTCTCAGTCTTCTCTTCTCCAGGCTAAACAGACCCAGCTCTGTCAGTCTTTCCTCATAAGAAAGATGCTCCAGTCCCCTAATCATCTTCATAATTAGTATGTAACATTCTGATATTCCCCAAATCAAATTATTTCATATTAATTATTGAGCTGACCTCAAATACTCTGGGGCCAATTTAACAAGAACTGTATTTTCCTATCTAGTGCAGTTCCATGTGGAAACTGTTCTGTAGAGCCTTTGTGTCCTTTTCTCCCATAGGGACCGGAATATTTGGTCAAGCTGCTTTGTGGCAAAACCAGTCATGTGTCTCTTCTGATGTCAGGTGGGATGCTGACATTGCATCATGTGAAAATATTTCCCTAGAGAGTGCAGACTAGAGGTAAAATTGGGGACCACTACTGAAAGTAAACACAATGCCTGGAAAATTTTTGTGTTATAAGTTCATACAACAGCTTTTCTGTTAAGTTTGATGAAACTAAACATGCCATTTTGGGTTGCAATGGCTTGAAGTGAAGCATTTCAGTGCTAATTCTCTGTTAGGAAAATGGAATTCTGTGTTTGAAAGCCATTCTGATGGAAACATTCACCCAGCCATACTAAACAAATCTATTTCCTGAGGTAGGTCTTTTGTACTTGCACAACCTTAGGTGGATTTGTAATACAATGAAATCACTAAGTGAAGTGTATTTGCTAAGTCATTGTCTGATACAGTTTTCAGTGTCTTGTGTAACAAGGTTCAAGCCTTAAATGATCAATGGGGCCATCCTAAAATAATTCCTCTCTGCCTTTCCGATGAAATCCTTAAGACACTTGACAGTAATCATTTCCTCACATACTCATCACTGAACCAAGCTAGACAGATTTAGCTTGTGCTAGCTAGACAAATCTGAGATTTCAGGATGCTTTTGGGAGGAGCAGAGCATTCTGTAACTGGTGAATGTCTATATAAGCTCAATACAGAACTGAATGTAATTGAAGTCAGCTACTGAATGCTGGTAAATAAGCTGCTATGATGATGATTCCTTTTTTTTCTTCTTTTTTTAACTCTAAAAAATCCATCAAACCTTCATTAGCTAGGGAGTTAATGTGTAAATTTAAGCTCTTTAAATTTGTGAGATATCAGAATTGTGTTAATATAAGGTTTATTCTTCCTTTCTGTGCATTGAATACTAGGAAAGTCTTTAGCTACATAGTAATTTCCCCTTTCTCATGTCCTGCACCTTCCCCCTCATCCCCAACACAGAATCATATAAAATAAAACTGGAAGGGACCGTGAGAGGTTATTTAATCCTTTTCACTTCCACTGTCCCAAGACAAAAATCAATGACATTTATGTGAGTCTTGACAGGAATTTGTTTAACCTGTAATTAAAAGTCTCTAGTGATGGTTGCTCCTCAGGCAATCTCTTCCAGTGCTCCACCGTTCTTAAATTAAAAAAACTTTTCCTAACATCAGTTCTAACACTTCCTTGCTGGAATTTTTGCCCATTATTTCTTGTCCTTTTCAGCATAGATACAAGGAACAGATTGTTCCTTTCTGCTTTGTAGCAACCTTTTTATATTTGAACACTGTTATAATGTCTTCTTGCAGTTTTCTTTATGTTAAAAAGAAGCAATACTTTCAACCTTTCTTCTATTTTCTAGACCTCTGGTTGTTGTCATTGATCTTCTCAGGACTTTTGCCAATAGTCCCACTCCTTTCTTGAAGTGCAATTCTCCAAACTGGACATGACCTCCAGCAGCATACAGCACTGTCTCCTATGTCTCCCTACATTCCAGGATGCTTCATTTAATCCACCCAAGGAATGATTTTCTGTGTGTAGCTACTAAGTGTTTCTTTCTTCCGTCTTTTTTTTTTAATCTGTGCACTATGCAGGCTTAGTGTAGAACATAGAATTTCTTCATTATTGTATATGCATGAATATTTGTAAAATACTGACATATCTCCTCTACATCCTTCTTATGTCCAAGATACAAGTTGCTTTTCAGGGCTAGCATGAGGCATGCCTGTGTCCATGGCCTGTCTCACAAGTAAGAAGCTTCATAGCTGGCTGTCGGCTTCCCTGCCCTGCAGCTTTTATTCTTTTGTTACTAGGCCAAATTGAGGTTGAACAGAACATGAAGCAAGAGGGAAGTTCAAGTTTGTGCACCTGAATCCACAGTGAAATGCCTTAAATTCTTTGCCATGACACAAAGGTGAACTCTACTACTGTCAAATATCAGTCAGTTACTTTCCCACCTAAATATTAACAAGTATTGGTTAACAAGCTAGTTTTTAGAAACAGACTGAGAAATCTGAGTTCTCAGAGCATTTCTTTTAGCTTTAGCAGTAAAGATGAAATCTCTTCTTGTCTTCACTTACAGCTTTTGGCTGCAAAACTAATTCCATGACCTCAAGTTGGCCACCATGATGTGAGAAGTATACTTTTGAAAATATTGAGTTTAGGTGGCTTTCTCACCATTGCTTAGAAAAATCTGTGGAAAAGTGATATTTTAAGAAATCCAGAAACTATACCTTATTTCTGTGATCCCTTTCTTCACTTATTGCAGAACCTGAAGTTCTGTAGCAAGGAAAGAAGAGGATTTGATACTTCCACCACAAAAGAGCATTCATCCTCAAATCATAGGCCATGCTATGATCAATTCTACTTAATCTTACTGCTGCCAATGCTATGCATTTTTGGTAGCTGAGGAAATGACTTTAGTCTTTGAGGCTAATATAGAATCCTTCAGCAGCATTTTTCTTGCAACTATAAAAGCTTCTCTCTATATACAGTGTCATGCCTTTTTCACAAATAAATATATATAATTTCTAATATTCCCATCACGTTTGTTTCAAGATGCAGTTGCAGGGTCTGCTATTCCCTTTGAAATCAAGATTTTCTTCGACAGTAGATCAAATGAATTAGCAGTGTATCCATCATGGAGGATGCAGAAATCCACCCATGTGATAAAATAAATTCTATCCTTATTCCTACCTGTTAAAAGGAGGGAATCCAAGAAGTCAGTCATTCACAACCCTGGTTTTCTGTAGTTTGAATGCTGCAATGCAACACAAAGAATAAGTAAGGCTGTAGAGCATTTGACATTTTAGTCGTTTAGCAATACTTATAGCTAACTCAAGAAGCAGCAGGCTCAGTATATGCAAAAGCTTATTGTACAGCTCTAGATGCATATTAGAACATCAATAAATTGCTGTAAAGCAACTTTTTCCCCCCCTAAAGCTTGGAATCTCTCTCATTCGTATGTTTGGTTGGTTGTAAGGCAAAAAAATCTTAGATCTTATTCCAAAAAGGTGTAGATAGAAATGTTTAGTCTTTTTCTTGGTGTATTCCAAGGTGAAAGATAAGGCCGCCAAATGGAACTTGATCTGCCTTAATCTGTTTAAGCTTGCTCTGGGATACCCTGTGAATTATTTGAGTTGGTGTTAACTCTGTAGTAACTGTGAACACACTCCTATTTCCTGAATTTTCATGAGAAGGAGGGACTTATTTTTTGGCTTAAAGGATAGATGTGACTGCAGTGAAGTATTGGGTCCTCTGTCCTCAGTATCTATTAAGGAAAAGTTATTTTTCAGCATAAACCTCTTTCTGAATAATTATTTTTACTGTGTTCTCACTAGACCAGTTGAAAAAATTCCACCCTGCCTTTTTCAGCCCTTTTTTTCACTGACAACTTGAATCCCTTTTATTTCTTTTTCTTTATAGCCTCTTCCAGGGAGTACTTCTCTGTATCTTCCTATAAGTCTTCTGAAACTAAATAAATCTATTTTCTTTTCAGGGGTTTTCCACAAAACTTGAAGTTATTCAGAACCTGTAATTGATTTGTAAGGTGGAAAAAAATTTGTAGGGAAGCTTGAAATAGTCCTGCCTTATTGTTTGAGCATTCTACTCACCATATTCCTATTTTTAGCTGGGTAAATACATGTTCTTGGTTAAACATAATTCAGATGGAATGTAGGATTGCATTACTTTACTCAACATACCACAAATCATATTTGAGTCTTATATCTTTGGTGTCAGTTACTTATCAATGTTCAATGTATTGTTTTTCTTGACAGGTAAATTAACACCTTCAGCATGGTGAATGGTGGCTGTGTTTGTTTATTACCTGAATACAGTTGTTATCCCAGTGAACCATCAAATATGTTTAGACCAGATATGCACAGTCCACGTACAGATCTTTAAATAAATAAGAGTAGCAGCTTTATTTACCCATCACTGAAGCCTTGGATCACTGCATACGTGGTCTGTCCCAAACACAAAGTAAAGTGCTTTTAGCTGGTGTGTTTGTTCCTACTTGCTGCTTGGGGCAGGCTAGAAACACATAGTTCTGGTAAACCAGCTGATAAACTGTAATTTATTAAGCTGCAGGAACTTGTCCAGTGCAGATGCCTTAAGAAAGTCTTAGAAAGGCTCTAGGCTGAATGTCTTGCAGTTAGCCCTTCTGAGAAGTGATATGGGCAGTTGTGGAAGGGGTCAGCCTGTGACAGAAAAAAGCAATTGGAGATACACAGGATGCAGTAGGTGAACAACTTGGCTGAACTTTAGAGATGCTCTTCCTAGCAAGCTAAACTTATGCAGCCTTCAGGTTATTGCCCTTTTTCATGATGGTCATCTTCTAATTTGCCAGGCTATCAATGGCCATTCCCCTTTGGAGCATGCCTGTGTCCAGCCTGCACCAAAAACCATGTTTCCTGCTTAACAGCACTAACTTGGAGAGGAATTTTTATATTGGCTACTGGCCAAGCGTTGCACATAATTTTTCGTCGCTTTTGTTGCTCCCACTCTATCTGCATCTTCACTTGATTGCGGAGAGACACTTTTCATCATTGTGAAAAGCCATCTGATTAGAGATCTCATTAACCCATGAGTGAAGCTTCTTATAAGTTTAGCTGGAGAAATTCCTTGAATGCTTCAGAATTGCAAAGTTGCCATTTTTAAGAAACCTCAAAACTGGATTGCAAATTTGTTTTAGCTCAGCTTAAAACAAACCCTTCTTTCTCAGCAGATTTAAAGGAAACCTAATTTATTATATATATATGTATATTTTTTTATCCCCCAAAATGCCTCAAATGTCATGGAATTCTACTGCTGATTATCAGAGACTGTGTGTATCTGGACTATGCCATCCCTGACCATGCATCTGTGCTGGTTCAATTTTTTAAATAAAGACATTGAACAGCCAAACTATTCCTCTATTAAAGTGTATTTAGAAGCAGTCTTCATGGAAAAGGAAATGACACTTTTCTCATTGTTCTAATTTAATTTTTGGAATATAAAGCGGTTTTAAGATTTGAAGCATAAAGGTTAGTTTTCAAATGCGCAGTGCATAGCTTTTGTTAGTAATTTTCTTCTCCTTTCTCTTTTCAACCTTCCTTCTAGGAATAACTGTAAAGCAAATGTGTATGTCTACCAGGAATCATCTCCTTGACTCCCTTAGGCCTCTTAACCTTCTCCGACACATGTTTCAGACGTGGGATGAACTCAAGCTTGTCTCTGTTTAAACAGAAAGCCTGTTCTTCAGAAAGCCTTCTGACAAGAATGGACAGATTTATGGGCACTGCTTTCATTGCTGTGCTTCTTATGGAAGCCATGTCCCAGAGTGTCACTAGAAGACTATGTCCTAGTGTGGGACAGCTCTCTGAGTCAGTCATGGCCTCATTTGGAGCTGGAGGCATGGGTTTCAATCAGTATGTTGGTATATAGAATCATAGAATGGTTTGGGTTGGAAGGGACCTTAAAGATCGTGTAGTTCCAACCCCCCTGCTGCGGGCAGGGACACTCTCCACTAGACCACATTGCCCAAAGCCTCATCCAACCTGGCCTTGAACACTTCCAGCCATGGGGCCTCCACAGCCTCTCTGGGCAACCTGTTCCAGTGCCTCACCACTCTCACAGTAAAGAATTTCTTTCTAACATCTAATCTAAATCAACCGTCCTTCAGCTTGAACCCATTACCCCTTGTCCTGTCACTACACTCCCTGATAAACAGTCCCTCACCATCTTTCCTGTAGGCCCCTTCAGGTACTGGAAGGCCACAATTAGATCTCCCTGGAGCCGCCTTTTCTCCGGGCTGAACAACCCCAACTCTCTCAGCCTGTCCTCATAGGAGAGGTGCTCCAGCCCTCTGATCTTCTTCGTGGCCCTCCTCTGGACTCTCTCCAACAGCTCAATGTCTCTCCTGTACGGGGGCCCCCAGAGCTGGACGCAGTACTCCAGGTGGGGTCTCACAAGAGCAGAGTAGAAGGGCAGGATCACCTCCCTCGACCTGCTGGTCACATATCCTGAAGACCCCTCAAGTTAGTTCAGAGATTGCTGATAAAATGAGACTACAAGGTAGGAAGCGTTATGCAGATGATAGGTTCTACTGCTGGCAGACAGCTTCCTCAGTGAAATGTGAAAATGTTTCTTCTCTGGCTTGTATCAAGTGACTCTCTGAGAAAGTAGTTCTTGAAGCTCATATATTTAGAACTATAGAATTTTTTGTCCTAGACTTTTTACTTGCCTTCCTTTTTAATGGTGTGTTGCAAGGTAGGATCACAAACGTATAGAAAACCCTCAGTGAAAGCACTGGTGGCAAATCAGACCTCAATTGACAAAAGCATCTTCTCCTTTACCAGGCCATTTTAACATTTGGGAAGGATGTGTTTCATCTATCCTGGAAAACTGCACTGAAGCATCTGTTGATTTCATTAAAATGCCAAGATTCATAGGTTATAAGGCCAGAAAGAGCCATTATGATAATCTAGACTGATTTTCTGTGTAACTAATTCCTGTATCGCTATGTCTCTTAGAGAAAACAAGATACTATTTTAATTTAAAGTTTGCTAGTAGCAGAGAAGACAGCATGACCTGTAGTAAATTATTTCAATAGCAAATTACCACCATGTAAAAATAAGGGGAGATGTAACCTGTACGTGGCTCAGCTGAGAGCTGGAAGCTGCTTATGTGTGTGTGAGCGTATTCCTTCTACCAGCAACCTGCAGAGGTTGCTGAAAGCAGGTCACTGAGTCATAGCTAGGCACAACCCAGCACCAGCCATCAATCATATGTAGGGTATTGTGCTACCTGTCTGCTCCTCTCATATGTGGGAAGGCTGGGTCAAGATACAGTTTAGAGGAGTGTTGGTTTGAACACCTGATAGTAGTATCGAAAAAGGGCAGTTCTCCTATGTTAGGATCATTAGAGTCACAGTTCATGCAGGCCTGGCATTCTCTTGCCAAAGCAACTCCATACTGGGGTGAAACCAAAAATGCAGCGTCGTACAGTCACGGAGTACCATGTGTATGTGCTGGCAGAAGAACTCTGTCCAGAGGAATCCATTTCCAATTCCCATCTTTCCCAGGCTGTCCCTGCAGTGGAACAAGGAGTAGACTGTGTGCAACGTGCACGTGAAGGGCACGAGAAAAGGCCTAATGGGCCTGAAGAACAGTCAATCCATTTACCCAGTAGTCTGCCTCCAATAGCAGCAGGTGCAAGTGCTATTTAGGGAGAGCGTGTGAGCATGGCTACTATCAGTGGTACATTCCCCTTACACTCCCACAGGATCCACTGCTATTGGATTAGGAGTATTAGAAGGTCCATCCCTTCCTTTTTCACTTTAATATCAGTTTGTGGACTTGCTGCCCACTCATATTTCTGGTTATTTTTGAGCCTGCTGGTGCTCTCTGCTTCCATGACCTCCTGTGGCAGCAAGTTCCAGAAGTTCACTGCCCTCTGTGTAAATATGTACTTCTAAAAATCTATTTTAAACTTATATCCTACAAGTTTCAGCGAGTGCTTCTAGTTCTGCTATTGCTGGATTTCGCAAAGAGCAGTTCTACATTAATCTTCTCCATCTTCTGTAAACTTCAATCATATTTTTTCTCAGTCCTCTCTAAATATGAGTCCAGGCCTTTTCAGGCTACCCTCATAAAGCATCCTGCTCCATCCTCTTAATTGTTCTATTATTTTCTTCTGTACCTTCAGCTCCTCCGTTGCCTTAAGATGCAGATAGGACTGCATGCAGTGCTCAGAACTAGTGTTTGTGGAAAGCATTGAACTTGCTGCACGCACAAAGTATGTGCAGAAATTCTGGGCAGTCTGGACAGCTGCACGTGCACGGAGTACATCTCACGCTTCTTACATGAGCCTTTCCTGGATACAAAGGTAGCTTCAGCTCGTCTCTGCTGTCTGGCTGAGGTGCACCGCGTTGTCTGGCAAGAGGGGGAGGCTGCAATGCACAGCCTTGCTGAGTCACTGGATGGAGGTGTATGGTTTGTCTAGTGAGAGCATTTGACATGGTTAATCCGTAGAGTGAAACTACTACAGTCTCACAAATTGAAAATGTATTTTATTCCTCTTACAGATGTTAATAGACTTGATGTTTTTGAAGTCTGTGCAAGGGCAGAGCACTTTATTGGGAATTGGAGCAAAATAAGCTATTGTGGGTCAATACTGTCCTCTGCTGGGAGGAACTACAGCTTTGTGCCATGACTCCAAATGGGAATTAACAGCTGGCTCCTCCTTTCACTTTATGTAGGGTGTTTCACCTTTGCAACAGGAAAATCCGATGCTGTGCTGGCTGCGCTGGGGAATTTCTCCTTTAATGCCTGGTGAAAGCTGGATATTCTTCCCTCGCTACAAATGTGTTGAATTGTGATTTCATTTATTTTTCACCTACTTTAGAAGCTTATCCCTCGTTCTCTCCCTCATTTGCGTTTTAATATTTACTGCACACTCATTCCTCTGACTTTCCTGTCCTGTTTGTAGAATTAACAATGCATATCTCCTTTCCCTTCTCTTTCCATAGCAAATTGCTGACAACTTAGCCTGCTAGCATTTTGAAAATAGAAATCAAATGTGTGTGTATGTATATGCTATATGTAATAGACACAAAGTATTTTAAAATAACAACTCCTTAGAAGAAGTCAGAGTCTTCAGTAGTGTCGCAGAACATTAATTCAATCAAAATTGTGCTAGTTGCAGAAATGCTTTTGCTTGCTGTATGTTTAGGAGGCACAGAAGGTGGTTGAGAGGAAGTACAGTTTACAAATGTTTCAGTTTTGTGCCTTCTCCAGTCCCTGCCTCTGTGAGAATGGGATGGAGTGGAGTGGAGTCCTCTTTGGAAGGAATTAATTCTGTAGAAAGAGAAGGGCAGGAGGAATGGACTCCTGAGCAAGCCAGGCATGCTCAGGAGCGCTTGCCTGTTTGGGACTCTTCTCTTGGCTAATTTCCATCCATGTAGCAATACAGAGTCCAGAGTTTCGGTCCTTAACCCAGAGAAAGAGTAAGAGTCCAGGCACTGAATATGTACAGGCTGTTGCGTGTTAGCATAGAGACCATAGGTTTCTTGAAGTGAGGGTAAGCTATACAAATGTCTCCATAGCAAGTTTGTGCCTGTAGTGATATAAGATTTCTTGGTCAGAAAAATTGTAAGTCTTTGTTTATTTTTTCTTGTAGTTGTTTAGGATCCACAGGGCAATCACCAACAGTTCACAGCAACTTCCTTACATTTTTTTCCATCTCTCTCCTAGTAGTTAAGTGGGCTTATGGGAATAATAGAGAAATGACAGTGGTGGTACAGAGTTCCCTGCTGTGGCTAGCAGAGATGGACATGGAAGTTACACTTTGTTATGTATTTTGTATGGGATTTATGCAAATATAACAGCATGATACCAGATGCACACTGTATTTTATGTACAAAAGCTTTTACAGCGGAGCGGGCCTGTGGTAGAGTTAATTGTTCTCACTGTCCTTCAGTTAAATGTTCTCTTCTGCCTGCGTTTCTGATCTATAGTTATTGCAAAGTACCCATTGCTGTCATTTCTATACATACTCCTGGTTGTGCTCTCTCCCTCTGTCATCATGTCAGACTCTTGCATGGTCTTCTTTCTGCTCCCCACTGCCTTTTGGGAGAAGTTTATCTCCCATGGATGAAAGTAATTGGGGTATTTGTACTGTATGCAGGATTGATGTATGATATTTTTCCTTGTGTCTGACAGGTTGTTTATAAGAATAACGACATTCGTCTGGAGCTGTCTCGTTTGGCACGGATTGGTGATACTAAGATGAAGATCTACGGGGAAGTGAAATTCGTATGTGAGAATGTGGCTACACTGGATCCCATCAGCTTTGAGACACCTGAGGCCTATATTAGTCTGCCTAAATGGAATACCAAAAGGATGGGCTCCATCTCATTTGATTTCCGAACCACTGAACCCAATGGACTGATCCTTTTCACCCATGGCAAGCCTCAGGAGAGGAAAGATGCCAGGAGCCAGAAAAATACAAAGGTAGACTTCTTCGCAGTTGAGCTTCTAGATGGGAACCTCTACTTGCTGCTGGACATGGGCTCTGGGACCATTAAAGTCAAGGCCACACAGAAGAAAGCCAATGATGGAGAGTGGTATCATGTGGATATTCAACGAGATGGGAGATCAGGTAGAGTGGTGACTTTTTCTAAGGTAGATTCATCTTTCAGATCCAAACCTAAGGCTGGGCATTAATTCTTAGAACCTTCAAAACCTGGTAGATATGAATCACTTCCTTACAAAAACTTGGTGTTATTCCAGTGATATCCAGCAAAGCAAAGATGTGAATGGCTAGGTTTTCATTAAATTTTTAAAGTGAACTTCAGATAGCACATCACAGAGGCAGTCTATTAATATTTTATTTACAATCTTCAGATATTCTGGACCTATCTTTGCAAT
Organism: Balearica regulorum gibbericeps; assembly: GCF_011004875.1. Taxonomy (NCBI): domain Eukaryota; kingdom Metazoa; phylum Chordata; class Aves; order Gruiformes; family Gruidae; genus Balearica; species Balearica regulorum. Next base: position 24,250,117 of record NC_046188.1, on the reverse strand, counting down.
TACATACATAATTATAGTGATGAGTTCTTTGTAGGCCATGGTAAGGTTTAAGATCCTTCAGAACTGTTATTATTTAGTTCTTGATTTGAGAAATTCTCACTGGTCTACTTTGTGTTTCTGTTCAAAAGAAACTTAGTAGAAACCAAATGAAAACTTATTGCTGTGACCTAATATTACCATCTTATCCTAGATCTTGTGTCCTTAAAGAGCAGGGGTTTGGGATCTTATCATGAGAAAAATAAATGTAATGAGCACGACTGGTAACAAATCAACATTTTCATCGTATTCTATTTCTTTCAATATCTTGTAGTTTTCAGTTAGGTTTCTTTACTCTCTCTTGCATGCCAAATTCCAGTCTTAATATCTGAGTCGGCATTCAGCGGATGTTCCTATTTTTCCTCACAGCTTCTCATTTTCAGCAAATGTGGTTTAGTATATTTCTAATAATATACTTACCATGCAATTATGAAGATGTATTTTGTTTGTTTCTGGTGCTGGATATCAAGCTAACACACTCATGGTGTACTCTGAAATTGTGTAAGGAAAAAAATTATCAAATACTGTAACTTCATCTGGAGAATATGTGAACAATTGCATTTGAATTCTTCCTGAATGCTTGGGATCTCAAACCCTGGCTATATATCCCTTCAAAGGGAATTTTGCTTACATTTGCAAGTGGATTTGGAATTTTTCTGGTGATCTCCAGATGATAGCTTTAGGTCCCTAATTTTATGTTTCCAGTTGCTGAATATCATCAGTAGAGAGAACACAGTGCTAGAATTTGCTTCCCTTGAGTTTTCGAAATAGCTGACTTTTAGATACCATGCAAAGCCTAGCTGTTTGAGCAGGTCTTTGCCTGAAGCTAGTTTTTTCTTTGATGATGTGAGGAGTTTCTTTGTATTTGGCATGGTGCTCTTCTAGGACTTAATATGTGTGGTTATATATTGCTATCTCCTAAAGACATCGATAGGAACATTTTATAAAGGAAGCCGTAAATAAATAAATGGAGCTTTGATTTCTTTAGAATTGCTAAAATTTAATTAACTTCCAAGGATAAACTCAATTAGTTGCATTCAGTACTGTCTTCAGTTTTGCTTGCTCACTGGGGGACTGTCTGGTCCCTGGAGAGGCAGCTGCAGAAGGAGAAACAGAAATGACACTAAGCTCTCCGCTAAGAAAGTCTGTAAAAACCTAGCAAGAGGGACACACGGTCATTTGGACTAGGAGGGTGTGACAGACGGCTTTGCTGCTTGGTGGATGAGACTGTAGGACTGACTTGTTTGTTGCTTGGCAGGGAGGTTTGTGATGTTCTGGACACTGATTAGAGGTAACAGATTTTGAATTAAAACCACTTTGCTCAACAGGAATTAACAAATTTGTACATTGTCTTCTTTTTTCTTTTCTATTTTTTTTTAAATTGCATTTTCTGCTGATGAAGAGTACTGGTTTAATGGTTCTAGTGACTGATGTCCTGTCTCCCCAGAAAACCGGGATACTGGCATTGATTTCTTCATGCCATACCTTTAGCAAGTGTTAACCATTCCTATCCAGTGGTACTTTTGCTACGTGTGAGAAGGAAGTTTAGGATCTGTTCTTGTTTAGTCCTTGGCTTTTCTTGCACGTGTGGACCAGAGAATGGTTACGCCTTGGAGAATTTTTTTTTGTGGATGCCTGCCATCTAAAAACTGAACTGAAATAATGAACTTAAATGTGGGCTACAATACAGCTATTTGGGTTTAATGAGCTAGTGACACAGAGGTTCTGATTCTCATTACTAAAGTAGCCATGCCCTTATTAAGTGTCATCTCTCCCCTTCTTCTTCCCATTTCTCTAATGGTCCAAAACTTCAGGCTCTGCTGAGCTTAGTAAAATAGCCTAAAAATCCGAATATTCATTGCTGCAATGTGCTAAGGCAGGAGTGCAAGTGCTGGGGAAGCGTGGCAGTTGTGCTCAAATACCCTCTGGCACCTCTAGTCCCCTTAGGCTTTGTGTATGCTTTGGTCTGTGTTGGCTACCAGAGCAACAAAAGATGTTTTTTCTCTCTACTCTGACAGAAGCTGACAGCGTGGACATGAACACCTAGCGTCCTGTAACCTTTCTGTCCTTGGGGAAAGCTCCTACAAAGTGTCCACAAAACCTGTCACAGTTTCTAGCTGGGAAACACTGAGCACGTTACACAATACAATGTTTTCAGCTGGTCATCAGCTACAAAACACACATGTTGTCCCACCCACTCAGACACTAAAAATCTTACTGGGAGGTTTGGTTGGCAGTTGCTTCAGTGCACTGCTTTGTGTATCAGCTCTGCCCTCAGTAACTGAGGTCTTTTGGTCTGTTTGTTCTTTAGAAAGTGCCTAAGGACTGGAAAGGAGATGCTTAGATTCCTCTGATTTCTCAAGATAGGATTTGATCTACATAAATAGAAATGCAAACTTGGGATTTGGAAATAAAAAACAATACAAAAAAAAAAAAAAAAAAAAAAAAGGATTCATCTCTCGTGACTTCTTTTCCCTATTGTCAATTCAAAATTTTTGCATCTCAGCAGCTTGGTCTTACAAGTGCTGTGCATTCGAGCTAGTACTGTCTCCTTACAGGAAAAGTTGCAGGGTACAAAAACTGGCAGAAAGCTTAGGCTGCTGTCTGGCTTATTTCCTTTCATCATCTCACACTCTTTCTCCAGGTTTTACACTTCTCCTTGGTATCCAGTATTTCTTCTCTTTGGGGGGTTTCTTTACCTTTGTGGCTTTTGGAGGTGCCGTTTGTTTTCTCTATAGTAGCAGCTGTCTGGAGCTCAACCCTCCAGTATTTTGGTTTGTTCTAGCCTTTCGAGTAATATGTGCTCCACATGCTGCTTTTGAGGAGTAACAGCGGAGATACTGGAAGGGGGGCTGTGATCCTGTGGCTCTGTGACATGCTGCCTTTACAGCTGTAGGTGTATTGTCACATCTTCTCTTTTCTTACTTTGTAAAAGGGAAAATGTCTGCGGTGCTGCGGCTTGTTTTTACAAAATGATTCATCAAATAACCCTGGTTCTCTTTGAGCCTTTAATTTGTAATGCCTCTGTTGCTTCTGGCACTTTGCTGCCTCTAACATTATTCCTAAATTATTTCTGAACATCACACACATGAAATACCTTGTATCTGTGTCATACGTCCTGTTCTCTAAGAAGACACCTATTGCAACTGAAGAAAAAGCGTGTGTACATGACTGCGCTTTCTCACAGAGACACAAAACAAAGCTAACTCTATTAACTAAACTCTCCCACCTTATCATAGGGGTGTATGATAAAAATGCAATGATGTGCAATTAATCTTAAAGTTGGATAGTTGTCTCTAAGGAGAGACTATCTTAATGACAAGGCAATTGGATGTGATGATTTATAGCTAGGGAGAATGAATTGCTGATTTTTAGCTGAGCGTCTGGTGGGCAGATGTTCCTATCATGAAAGCTGCTGAATGCTCTTTAGAAGAGTACACTGCTCTGGGATGTCAGAGACCTGAGTTATGTTCCCTGTTTTCCTTTGGATGCACTGTCTCACCTTAAACAAGTCACTTCACTTTTTTTGCACCTTTTTCATGTGTTCTGATTATATTTCTGTATTATATGTTCTGATTATTTTATGTGCTGGGACAATTTCTTGAAATATATAGAAATGGCCTCAGTGCAGTATGCCCACATCTTGCTTGGAGATAAGGAAGCTACCACAGTTTAAATAATAACTGTTCTTCAGAGATAACCTTTATCTTTCTCTACCTTAATTTTCCTGTTTGTAAAATAGAAGTTAGAATTCTTAACTTCCTTTGTAAAACCATAGAATAATTTATTTTAGAACAAACTCCTGGAGATTTCTGGTCCAAGCTCTGCTGAAATCTAGGCTTTCTTCAGGGTCATGTCCGGTTGTGTTTTGAATGCCTTCAGGATAGTGATTTCACAGCCTCTCTGATGTTTCTGTTCCAGTGTTTGACCACCCTCATGATGAAAAATATTCCTTTCTATGGAGTTGGAGTTTCCCTTGCTGCAGTCTGCGATCAGTGTCTCGTGTCACTGCAAGTGCACACTGCTGGCTCGTGTTTAAATTGTTGTCCACCACATCCCCAGATCCTTTTCTGCAGAGTTGCTCCTTAGCCAGCTGGTCTCCAGCCTGTACTTATGTATGAAATTATTTTGCCCCAAGTGTAGGACTTTGTATTTATTGTTGTTGGTTTACATCAAACATTTCTATCAGTTCTTTGCTCCAGCCTGTAAACGTTTCTCTGAATGATAGCCCTGTGCTTCCTCCAGTGCATCACCCGTTCTCCCCAATTTGATGTCATCAAATTCACAAACTCGGTGAGGGTTTATTTAGTTCCATCATCCAGGTCCGGCTTTGGACCAGGATCAATACCTGGAGGTACTGATGAAGTGTTTTCTGAAAGAGCTATGTAGTGTGAATTAATATGCTTTTACTTATCTTTTTTCTCTCTAGTCATGATACCATCAAACTCCTATATGTTGTTAGTTAAGTCTTTGCTTTGCTGGATGAATAATGCTCAGTCTTTACATGTTATTACTTAGCCATTGCATTGTTATGCTTCTAATGCAAGTTGGGATACAGACACATGATGATCAGTCACTGCATGACAGTACTTATGGCCTGTAGTTCAAGAGGAGAGGGAGCTCTGGGGGAGACACTGTGTTGGTAGTGCATTTGGGTAGGGAGGAATCTTCACTCTCCTGAACTGAACCTTAAACCTCACTCAGTTACTGGAAAAAAATGAACTACACTGAGGCTGTAAGTGAAAGTGTTGATGTCTCCTTGTCCTCCTCATCTAGGTACTATATCAGTGAACAGCAGACGCACCCCATTCACCGCTAGCGGGGAGAGTGAGATCCTAGATCTGGAAGGTGACATGTACCTCGGTGGGCTACCTGAGAACCGGGCAGGACTCATCCTTCCCACAGAGCTCTGGACAGCGATGCTGAACTACGGCTATGTTGGCTGTATCCGAGACTTGTTCATCGACGGACGAAGCAAGAACATCCGGCAGCTTGCAGAGGCGCAGAACGCCGCAGGAGTAAAGTCCTCCTGCTCCCGCCTCAGCACCAAGCAGTGTGACAGCTACCCATGTAAGAATAATGCAGTCTGCAAGGATGGCTGGAACCGCTTCATTTGTGACTGCACTGGCACCGGCTATTGGGGTAGAACATGCGAGCGAGGTAAGCTGAGTTTTCTGACTGCAATTACACAGAGCTGAAGGTGTGCAGGAGAACTAGAACAAAATCCAGTGTTTCAATGAGACTTTCCCCTGCCCTTGTTGGTATTCCCAATGCTAATTTCCAGTCCCCACATTAGGAAAGTTTTCTTCTCTGATCATTTCCTTCTAGTCTTTTCCACCTTCATTTCATGAGCTTTCCTCCTTCTTCTGTCTGCCACTTCACTCCCTAAGCTGTCTGAAGACCATGTCTTCAGGTACCAGAGTTTCTTTCACTGAGTATGGTTTGTGTCCGAAGGCAGAAAATGCTGCTGTGTGTGAGAAGTCTCAGGCAAATTACTGGAAACAGTACCAAGTATGAACTTGAGTTATGGGGATTTTTCTTACATGGGACAGATGATGTATCCCAGTTCTGTCCAGTCGTCTTTTTTTTTTGCATGGTAGGATTTCCTTGATGGTGCTTTATGGGAAAACTGGCTAATGAGACGGTGTTAACAGCAACACGTCTCCAAGTTCATCTCTGGTAAGGCAAATCTGTGGGAGATTCTCACTCATTCTGACTGGTGATTTAAAGACATGTGATTGGAGATATGAGGCACAAGGAATGCTGGTACAGGCAGGCAAGACGTGTGTTCTAGGCCACATGGAAAGAAATGGACTAATGTAAGACATCTGAGCTATATCCTTCTCAAATACCAGCTGGTGCCATTAATTGTTGTCATACTCATTGAGCTGGTTCCACACTCAGAATGAAGCAGGTGAGTGGTTTAAAAAAAAGGGATGGTGCTAAGATCAATTAGACTAAGAAAATGATCCCTAAAGGGTGTTTTCTTATATTGAAACCAATTTTTCTATTAATATTTGGCCATTAATACTGCATTCAGGCTGAACTGCACTCACAGTACACCCAAGAATTAACTGTAAACCATTAGCAGAATCTTAGGGCTTTCAGCCCCTTCTTTCTATTACCTTACTTGGCACCAGGGCCTGATGGTTATAGCATGTGTCTTAGAATTGGAAATGTGGGTATTTTTGAGCTTTTGCCATGAATATTTGAGAAACTCCTTTCCCACTTAGTGTCACCCCTGTGCATTTTTTAATATTGATCACGCCACTTATGAGAAAGAATATGAACATTAGGTACAGTGCATAAAATATTAGGCAGAATTGAGATTTGTAATTCATTCACTCTCCAGAGCATTTTCTTCTTTGCAGGAAGTTTTTGTTAATGATCAAAATACTTCCTGTAGACCGGATGGGGTTTTAAGGTTTTACAGCACAAGATCTATGATCATTCATACAGCTTCTCACAGCCAGCGATTTGTATCATGCTGCCCTAAGCAGCAATACTAGTTAATTGCCAGTGGTCCTTAAAACAGCTGAAGCATCAACACTGCTCTCTGTGCTGTGAAGACATGGCTGAAAACATAAGATTCATGGGCACTGGCTATGCCGATGTCAGCTCAGCAGTTCTCTCTTATAGACTACATTGGGTTAGAAGATTCTGGAAAACATCAGAGGTTTTCTTAACCACAGCCTTGGCAATTGTTTTGGCCAATTGTTGTGTGATTAGGTTTTGGACAGACATGATAAAAAGAAGCACTACCATAAATGCATTGTTGCACCACAAAATTGCAGTTACACTTGCCCTTGTTCTTTATTTAGCATTAGGAGTGACCAGCTCTGTGATTTGGGACTTTCTGGACTCTGTCTCATGTCCATCTCCTGGACCTGGCTCGCAGAAGAGAATCCAAAGCTAACCAATGACATAAAGAACAGGATTCATCTCATATACCTTTAGATATCTATGGTGTTGGCTTTTACTTCTTTTATTGTCAGTGAAAAGAAATCAGTAGGTTAAGGGCATGTAAGCATTTTAATTTAGGAGAAAAGAATCTCAAGTCTGGCCTGAGATCTGTAACTTGGCCGTGCTCCGGCCAGCATCAGTATGAGTAAGGAAGATACGTGTATGAATGCATGTCTACCAGCATGGGAACTTGAGTTTCTGATAAATATGTGTTAGAATCAGAGTGTATTTTAGGTTAACAGAACAATGATGTTGTAGTTCAGGACAACATAAAAGATGTATGCAGAGGTCCTAATCCTGAGAAACTCATTTTGTCTATAACTAGAAACCACAGATCCCTTACTGGCTTAGGCCCAGTGCAAAACACGTCTTTTCTGCCCAAGATTCCTTGGCAACATGAGAAGCAGCTCACAGGGAACGAATTTGTAGACTGGATATAAGGAAAAAGTTGCGCAGATTGAAGTGTATTTGACTCCACAACATTCATTGTGGTGTTATGTAGCAGCCTCGTACTACTCCGATACAACTAATTGATATTGGACAACCGCATTAGTGCACAGTGATTTTGCCTCTTTGAACAAAAGTTTTGCAGGCTACCAATGATATTTTTCATTCTCATGGTCTGACATCCCAGGATTATTGCAAGTCCTGACTTCAGCTGGCCTGTGATCCAAATACTGCTGGAAGGAGAAAAGTTGAGACAGAGACTGGGAAGGCAATCAAAGTGAGAGATGCAGCCGTGCCACAGTGGCATTTCTGCATAGTGACCAAAGAGCTGCCATAGGACCGGGGGCAGCCAGGCTGGTGTGTAAGGTGAGGAATGAAGAAGGAGCAGGCTCTCTCTTGAGGCAGCTACTGACCCAGTTTTCCAGTCTGCCATCTGTTATCTGAGAAGGGCTGTCTCACTTTATTCAGTCCTTAGACTGTGTCCTGTTAAAAAAGAGGGGTGTAATTTTTGGAAGGAGTTTGCAGCCCAAGGCGTAGGGTAAAGGGTTAAGGGGCAGGGGACCTCAAATGAATAATCTTTTATGCCTGTTGGCTACCAGGGAAATCACTCTTTATCACAAAGTAAAGCACATTTAGATATGGTACTAAAAATACAAAAGACATACGTAGAACTCCAGGGAGAGAAGCAGATGATTCAATTGTTGTTGATCTCCCACTATCTCCCACTTCCCAGGTATAGCATTTCTACATTTATAATGCTGTATTTGTCATAGATTTTATACTTTGCCATATGAAGGACTGTTATACATCTAAAAGGGTCTCAAAAAGGAAATTGATTGCGTCATAGTTAGAAAAGAGGTTTGGATTCTTTTTATTCATGGTGAAACAATACAAATACACGGTATTTATTATGTCACCTATATGTAAAGCCTGTGGGAGTTTGTCCTGTCAGGGAAGTAACACCTCTGTATATTCAGCAACTTATATGGGATGCAACATAGACTTTGGTTGCAGTGATCTGCTCAGGCAGTACTTCTGTGCGGATGGAGAAACCTTGCTGTGGCTGCAGTTTGATAGGGTACAGAACGGAGAACTGCTGCCAAGGCCTCGAACTCGTTCTTACAATTCCAGTATCTAATCAGTCTTTCAATATTGGCAGTGATGTAAGCAGACAAAGGTGTTTTCAGTCTTAAAGTGTCATAGCTTCTAAGGGTAATGTAGTTCCTCCTTGGGGTAACTGAAATTGCATAGAAGAGATGGGGTGAGACATAGCAAAGACCAGTTCATGTCTGATATGCCTCCCACCCAAGGCAGGTTATGTCAGGGAGTCAAAAGTGCTGGTAGGACTGCTCTGGTTCTTTTGGTAACTGTATGTTTTTCCTGTACTAACTAGGAACGAATATTCTTAGGAGAGAAATCATGAAAGCTTCTATCAGGTATACTTACATTCAAGTCCTTGCCATAGAAACTAGAGTGAATGGACATCAGTGATCTTCAGAAAGGCTGAGACAAAGTACTTCACCTAGACAAGACTCTCCTCAGTCTTCATAAATTTCACTTGATCTGTTTGTGAGATGGTGTTTCTCTCCAGTTCTGTAGCCAGTGGCAGGTGACACAGAAGGGAGAGGAGATGAAAATGCAGTGGGATTCATGGGCCAGAAGTGTTCAATGCCAGGCTGTGAGGCTAAGCAAAGGCAGCAGCAAATGCTGGCAATTAGCTGGATGTGGTCCCCATTTCACACCTTCCACCAGAGGCTGTGCTGACCGGATAACACACCCATTAGTTATTTTCTTAAACCCTTGAGCTTCCCATTCCCTATCATCCTTCCATAATGGTTCTCTACCACCTGGTCTAACTCAGTGTGACAATGTTGGAAATCACATGTGAGAAGAGCCTTTCTGAGCCACTGTTAAAATTAAGGAGCTGCTGTAAACGTAGCAGTATTTGGATGAGTTTCTGAAACTTCAGTGATTTCACAGTAGCTGTTGGAAGGAAGCGATGGTGTGGCTGTCCACTAGGCTAGGAAATAAGACTCTGCAGGCTTTGCAAGGGGTGTGAACTCAGTTAAAGTAGTATTCTGACCTCCTCCTTTAGATGCCTTGGATAAGTACTCTAAGATTAAAAAAGTAGAAGCCTGGCAATGAGGACCAGTGCTAAATGTCTATGCTCCCTGTGCAGTCAGTGAAGGGAGATAGTTGCTGCTCAGGAGAAATTCAAAGCATGATCTGCTTGCCTCCTTTTGTTGATTTGCCTGTCTCCTTTTATTGATTATGTGGAGATTCTGGTCTGATAATTCAGTATTGCTGTGCTCCAAGAAGGTAACTGTCTGTGCTGCGGAGGAATTGACAATGCCAAACTGCCAAGGCTACTAAACTGACAAAAAAGAGGATGTCTTGTTTAGGGTGGGGGCATGAAACAAAGAAAATAAAAAAGAAACTAATGGACAGGACACAATCCCTCCTGCAAGCGATGCTTTGAGTGCCTTGTAATGTGGTAATGATCTTGCCTCCCCCCACTCCTTGAACTCTCCTGCACTCCTGTTACATCTGATTAGAGTATGTATGGTGGAGAGTAAGATTTAATCACACCAGAAAGACTCCTAAACTGAAAGGCAGTTTTTGTGTGCCTCTGAAATGAATGGCAGGCACAGCGAAGTGGATTTGTGATGGAAGTTATGATTGCAAGTACATATTGCGGCTTTGTACTGAGTTTGCTAGGTCTTGGGTCATGGTGTGTGAGGCATTAGGGAAAAAAACCTTGGCGCTTGTACTCTTGGTAGTATTTAGTCATTCTTGCATCTTAGGGTTTTAGAAAGAATGGGAGTATCAGAGTGCACCCTCTCTGTTCTAAAGTACCTTCTTCTAACAGGTCTGCCATTTTGCTAGTTAGTTTGAAATAAAGGACATAAAACATCTGAAAGCCCATGGAAATGCTTCCCAAATGCTTTCTGGGCACCAGACATAGGGCAGGCTTTGGGAGAATTGACAAAAAGGATGCTCCAATGCAACAGGTAGCACGTTTCCTCCTACAGCATGGGAACTACGTTCTCATACTGAACCCAGTAAAAATTAGGGTGAGTTGCAAGTCTTGTCAGCAAGAAGGGCTGGAGTGCTGTTACAGACATGCAGGAGGGTGGGTTGGTGCAGCTGCTATGAAGGATCTTTAGTGTTTTTTAAGTACTTAATATCTTCTGTACCCTTTGGCTTCTGATTCGTTAGTATTTCACATCAGTTGCAGCATGAGGTCACTGCAGCCCCCTGTTAATTGCACTGTTTGAGTAGGAGTTGGGATCTGGCCTGTGGAGGAGATGATGTACTACTTTGCTGTGATAACAAAGTACCTCCTAACAACCCATGGACTTTTCTGAAAAGGACCCAAAGCCCTGGCATTAAACAGGCAGGAGGAGGGGAATATGTGTTGCATTCACATGAGCAGTTTTCAGTAGCTGCAATGAAAATGCCATGGGCTCAAAAAGGTGCATGAAGTCTGTTCTTCTGCGGATCCTGAAAGCTCTCTGCATGCTTTCCTTCTACTGGAACACTGTGAGAGGGACTGCAGAAGGCAAAAGCCTACGAAGGACACAAAGCAAAAGATAACTGAAAACCAGATTGTTTTAGGCTAATGAAAATCAAGTGTTGTTGATCACTCACTTTTTGATGCTTTCTCCTACTTAGTTGCCTTGATTGGAGGGTTTGAGTTTTTTATTAAGAGGTATACAATAATAAGATTGTAAGAGGCAGGTTGGTATGAGACTGCTGGCCATTTAAGACTGAAAAGACACTGAGGTTTAGCTTTTAAACCTTTGAAGTTAATTGCTTGGAACTGGACGTAGCCAGAGTCCTTTCCAGGTAAGAAAAAAATAAAAGGTCTTGTTCCAGCTGTTTTCTTTTGCTGAGCTGCACCCAGTGTTCATTGCAGCAAGACAGAGATATCCCACTACAATTCTCCTCCCAAGGGCTGGAACCAGTGTCCCTGTTTGGGTTTGCTCACAGATGGATGATTAACACCCTGAGCAAACCAGGCTTTTTCCGTGTTTTGTGGCACACTGTTTATGAACAGCAATGTACCTGCTGTTGGCAATGCTGATGTTGAGCACAGGGCTACATATTTTATTATCTGCAAAGTACCTTTATAGCAATGTTTGCTAAGAACAGTTTAATGACAACAACGCACATCTGCGCATTATGTATGCAATAAACGGAGACGTTGTAAAATTACTGGTAATAAGAAATGCTACAAAATCATTTACTACATGGTTTAAGTGCTGCATGCTTTGCTGTCTCAAGCACAGGTAGCAGCACAGATTTCTTTTTTATTGTAGTGAAGATGTTTTATGATGATTACATATTTGAATGTTTGTTTAAAAACCCTCAAATGTGTTGATGCTTTTTTGGACTGTCCAGACCTTCTGAGTCCACAGTGTAATGCTAGATAACTGCTGAAAATAGATTTTCTTACAGGACTGATGGTTCCATGGGGTGTTGGACACATTAGGAGAAAAGCCTTTGCTGCAATGTTTTAATGCTTTTAATCCCTGCTGGATCTTGAATATTCAAAGACTTTAGGAAACTCAAAACATCATAATAAATTTTATGGTTTCATGAAATAAAGTGAAAGATGTTAGAAATCAGAAGGTCTGTTCTAGAGCTCATCTGTTTATTGACTTATTAGTACCATATAGGTCCCTATTGTATGATTTCCCAAAATGTCTTCAAACTGCAGAAAAAAAGATTCTATCTGAATTTAGAAAAAGAGTTCATGCAATCCCTTCACACCCATTTTCACACACTAATTTTATGGTAAAGTCTCCATTAAACATGAACTGAGGCACGTTAGCTTTTGCTAAGAGCATTTGTGTGAGAAGTTAATTTTCTCACTCACAATCAATCCATTTGTAACACCTGCGGCTGTTCCCTCTATGGCTGGCCCAAGCAACTACTACTGCAGTACACAGTTCTGCTCAAGAAACACAGGGCCTGAGCTTTCTGTGCTGAACTCCCTCGTAACTCTTCCTAATGACTGGGTGTTAGAGCAGAAGGCTACTGTTGGTTGCAGAAGTGCTGGATTATTCTACTCTATTTTATGTGTCCTCCATTTTTGCATCCTTTCCTCACCTTCCATGGGGTAACTTCCGTTCTAACATCCGAACAATTCCCAAGATGTTCATGAGATGTTGTGCTAGCTCCAGAAAGGACAGTGCAACCCAGGTGGGGCTTGTAAGGGAAGAGAAACAATATGAAGGAACAATTTCAGAGTCTCTCACTTCTGTGGTTTTATATTGTGATCCTTTCCACTCATTGTAACTCTCTTGTCCATGGATGTATATGATTAGTCAAAAGCCACTCTGCATATACGTTGTTTCTAGGACAAGTGATAGCATTTGTTGCCTTGTAATGCCTTTGTGAAATCCTCAGTACAGAAGAGTGTGCAGTTAATTCTGCAGTCAGGGTGATTACATCTTTTTTGGAAAAGATCATTTCATGGTCTTTAGGCTGTTGAACTTTAACTTCGAAGAGTCTCATTGATGTGACAATCTCCAACAGCATCTGCTGAGCAGCTGGAAAATCTGAGACCATGTAAAAATCAACTGATGATCTCTCCTATATTTTACAATGACTTGGCTATGATTTTTTATCTGTGTATTCTTTCCTGTTTCTTCATCCTGTCTTCATCATCATATACTCTTGATATTTAAGGCCACTCCTGCCTTCCATGCTGCATGTGAATTTGTTAGTACTCCAGGCACTCTTTATCTCATCTGAATATGGTAATTGATGGCACAGAAGAAGATAGTTTCTGCTGTTTTTCTTGAAACTTCTGTATTTCTGGCTGTTTATTGCTGGGTGTAGCTTTCAGAAGCTCCTCCCAGTTCAAGAAATATGATTATTCAGAACTGTATTAGATTTTGTGCTACTGTCAGCTCCTGTAAAGAGCACTTGAACAACAAAAATTACATTGATGTGTATATGAGTAAGAACATATGGTTAATACTTTTTAACATCTTATACTTTTGTTAGCATAGGCCTCTTCCACAGGACTAAAATTGTAGCAGCATATTTGTTTATATGCTGGCTTATAAATGGCAGCTCAGAACAATGGTTTTTCCTTAATGCAAGCCACAAAATACTCCCTATCTGTGTAAGTGAAGGCACAATTCTGCTCAGATAACTCTTAGATTAAACCTTGTCATAGCAGGTCAGTTTTGCCTGAATCATACTGTATCAGGAGAAGGTAGATTTACTAAAACTTGGATCATCTGAAGTGGTATGTCACCATGAAGAAAGCAAATACTTCTTCGCCTTCTCATCCTAGCTTTCCCAGGTAACTCCCAGCAAGATAGTGACATGTCACATGTAGGATCCTGAAGGGGCTTGCTTACTTTGACTATGCACCGTGTCTGTTGTGATCTGGTAGATGTCTAGAGATGAACTGGTGACACTGAGTGCAAGAGTTGCTTCAGACTGCATGGTATCTTTGAGTCTCTTATTGCTCAGTGGCTGATCTCAGTCCTGTGGCTTCATACCCCACTTCCTTTCCATAACCTTGAATTAGACCAGTTTGTATTTCTGCTAAGACTGCCAATTGTCCCTACAATTAATGGGAATATCTTGATGGAAGTGGCTAGGATGAAGTAGATTCATTTGTCATGAAAAATGATTTCCAATATTTAAAATTACTATATAGACCTTGGAGATGTTATCTGTGAAATTAGCTTTCTCTCTCTCTCCGCTTTGCCCAAAGCCATCGAGCTGAAAGGCAGGCACTGGCACAGTGCATTTTCTGTCTCATTTATTCTTCTCTATTCATCCCAGGGGGAGAGGAAAGACTTGGCATTCATGATGCTCACTTAATTGACTCTCTTTCCATGTGGAGATAGGCAGTCGCCTCTTGGACGCTTTGATTGATTGGGTGAGGCTATTATGTGATATGGAAAGGATATGCAAAAGCACAGCCATCACCACAAGCATGGAAAGGTCCTACTTGGTGGTGTGTATTGGCTCACCCAGATCTGCTTTGTTTGTCTGCCTTCTCTCATATGCAGTTAATCTACAGAATAGCTCACAGACTGGTCCTGGTGAATCTGCCACCACTAGGTACCAGACTCCAAGGATAGCTCTCCAGAGGGAAACCATTCTCACGCTCCTGAAGAGTCTGAGAATGCATAAAGAAAAGATAATTTTCATCATCTTTCTTTGCTTCTTTACCAGCATCCTCATTTTTTTCTGTGTAATCGAGAACAAGGAGGTTAAAATTGGGAGATAAGGTGCAGAAGAGGGAAACTATATCCTGATAAATCTTAATATGAGTTTCAGAGTAACTTCCTGCTTTGTGATGATTATAGGTGGTGAGTAGGTGGATAGGTAAAACGTAAAACTCAGGAGATATCCATCACATTAATGCAAAAGTCATCCCACTGAAGAGACACAGCAGCAGGGAGGATGTACAGGAAAAGCAGCCTTATAATAAGTGCTTTTGATCTCATGATGCTTCCATTTTTTATGGCCTGCAGCTGTTGACTTCTGAAGTTCTGCCTGTTAAGGCAAGGTCCTCTTGTGGTCAGCCTGGACCCTTTGGGTAGGGGTTTCCTACCATCCTAATCTTGTGTTCTTGTGAGCAACTTAGTCTTTTTCCATTTCTGAACAAGGAAGAATTGTAATCCTTCATGTTGTGATACCACTAAAGGGAGCAGAAGGACAGGGCAGGTTGGAGGGGTTTACTCTTGGAAATTGTATCAAAGCACCAGAGTTTAGGATTCAAACCGAGTCATGTGGAATCAGACTTTTAAGTCTGACTACCCCAATACCCACAGCCCCCATTTCAAATTGCTGAGAAAAGAAAAATATGGTATTTTAAAACGTGAATTTTTATCTACTACCTTTCATTAAATGAGTAAAAATGGAAAATGACAATTCAGCCCTCAGCTGAAAAGCATGTTAGATTGACAGCTCTGGGAGTCCTAGCCTTGTGCTCAGAATAAGAAATATATACAGAGTAGCTATCCTTTATATACCTTATTTGTCTCTTGGAGGAGTATTTGCATTAGAGATGAGCAGGTAGGTCAGTCTTGCTGACCTGCCTGGTCACTGATAGAGCTGCAAATTACCGTGGTGAAAGGAGGAACTTTTCTATACCTCTGATTTCCTCTCTGTTGCTTGTGTGACTGCTGAAGACAGAAAGAGCCATGCGACAGCTTAGTTCATCCAGCCCAGGGAACAGAGCAAGGTGGTTTGAGCTGAGCAGAACAAAATGGAGTTTGTGCTGCATGTGTCATCTGCCATGTTAGGACCAGATTTCCCCCTAAACAAGTGATTGGCAAAAGGCACGTGCTTGCTAAATAGTGAGAAGGAAGC
Source organism: Balearica regulorum gibbericeps (assembly GCF_011004875.1). Classification (NCBI taxonomy): domain Eukaryota; kingdom Metazoa; phylum Chordata; class Aves; order Gruiformes; family Gruidae; genus Balearica; species Balearica regulorum. The sequence continues at coordinate 24,234,319 of NC_046188.1, read as the reverse complement.
AAGAATACAGAAGCTATCTCAAATATTTTATAGTTTTGTATTGTGTTTGAGTTTTTTTTAAATCTGTCATGAATGGTTGTGACTTGAGAAAAATGAAGTCAAAGGAAAGACTCTTGACATATTAAGAAATTTCAAAAGATCTAAAGTCCTTACACTAATCGCAGTGTACAGGATCTGGTTCCTAGATGTGGAAGCCTAGCAATTCAGTGTCTAGTCATGGAACTATCCAGATTTTCACCATTTTGTTACCATCTCCTCAATGAAGTTCTCTTCTGTTGCAGTCCAGCTTTTTGATGTAAACCCCAAAAGTCACTGCTACTCCATTTCCACTGGTCAGCTCTCATGCCCAGTTTGTGCAAATCTCCTTTATTCTGCATTTGCATTTGATTGTTCTGTCCTCTTGGAGGACTGACCAGCCTTTCCCTCCCTGTGAAGTGTTACTGGAGGATGATTTAGCACTGCAACCAGGGTCCTTGCCTCAAAGCTGTGTTTTTAATAATTCCAGCTTTTCTTCTTGTTGAACACGGAGTTGATCAGCTGAGGATGTGGATAAAGTAAGGCACAGGTAATAGTTGGCAGTTCACTTTTCACCAGTCCCAGTCTGATGCTGGGAGCACTGTTGTGATGTGAAGGAGCTGCCATTAGCCACCTTAGTGAAGGGGGTGGAGATTGTCCAGAGTTCAGCGGGATGGAGATTCGCCCCTGTCCCACTCTGTCACCCTTCTTTTTACTGAGGCAACATCACAGTTCTGTATCTTGTTCAAATGCTTGTATGCCATTCTGTTAAGCCTGCTGAGTTCCTTTTGCCACCTCACCTTCCAGTCCGATCAAATTTCTCTTTCCAGTCTGGTGCAGGAGGGCAAGGAATGTCCTGGAAGATTTCTTGGGATGTGGGAAAAGGGGACAAGGGAAGGAATGAATAGAGCTTTGTCAAACAAAAGGCTGATATCTTTTTCTTTGTGTCATTTTATAGCCTGCAACCTTTTCAGTAAAGCAATTAGGCAAAATAAAAAGGATTAAAGAGAAACAGAAATGATTTATCATGCTATTTTTTAAATGGCTCACTTTGTTTTTGCTTTATCTTTTAATTTTTTATTTAAAGTCAAAGGCACTTGGGCTGCTTTAAAAAAAAAATAATCAAAACATAAAGGAACACCTCCAATAGCCACGGCGAAGAGTAATGAATCCAGAAGACAGGAGGACTTGTGTCCAAATCAAAAAGGCAGAAAAGTGTAGGCTGGAATTGGTATTGACTGTGTAACGTGCACAGTGCTAATGGACCTGCAGAAGAAACAAGAACATTGCAGCCATAAAGCGAAAACCTGGTCCGCTGTGAATACAGATGAGAGCAGTAAAGATGGTGCCTTTATGGGGCTTCTTTTGCACACATGGCCTCTTGAGCTAACCTGCTTATAAAGTCAGAGTGACAGTATGTAGATCAGCAATCAGCATCCTCATTTAGCCATTTCTTCCCAGGTTGATTTACACTGCTGTGATTTCTCTTTTCTTTTGTCTTTTCCTGCTGGCTGGTGACTATTTGCTGAGCCCACCTATTCTCTTTTACACTGGTTATTGTTTTGTTTGGATTTTTTTGTTTGTTTTTTTTTTTCTGAGAGAAGCCATAAAAGTTAAAATGCTGGTCATTTACCCTTCTTTGTGTGCGTATGCGTGTGCTGCCTACAGTTCATACCCTAGTCTGTGCCACCAGCCAAGGCTCTCTCAGTAAGTAATCCAGGAGAAGCAGCTTTGAAACAGCTGCCATGTCCCTTCTGCTGAGAGATGTTTTTTCCCAGGCACCCCGTCACTCAGATTAGGGAGGGATACTGGCCTGTATCCACTGGATCAATGTGCTCTATCAAAGTGTTGATCAATAAAATCCTATTACAACAGTGTGACACCCATGGCTTTCTTTTACCATGTGGATCCCTTGAAAAGGTGTATCCTGTTAGGTGCAGAAGAGATTGTGCGTGCCAAGAGCTGTAACTCAGCATCTGTTTAGGTGCCTGCTGTGCATTATGTTTTTTCCTGCATCAGCATTGCTCCTGGGTTACATGCTTGAGCAACTCCTTGGTGAAGGCTACCTAGGAGGGCTTCAGGGCAGGATAGAGGACCAGCCAGATACAACTGGGAGAGGAGATATGGGGGTCCTGGCGTTAGACTTGTTTGTGTTTGGGACTGAGATGTGTTCAGTACTGAGGTGAGACAGAAGGGTTCAGGCAATGAACTGTAAGCCGCCTGACACTGTTGATGAGACCATCTGTGTACATTGGCAATGGATTTTGGTCTATTCTCTGCCATAGTGATGTGGGGCCTGCCAAATGTCACAGTATTATCCCTCTCTCTGTAGAAGCCAGAAACGGGGGCTTGAGTGAATTTTTGCACCCTTGCACACAGATAACATGGAGGAGCCTTCAAACTTACAAGGAATAGGCGAGATCATATGTGGGAGAAAGCCAATAAGTTGCTGACCTCTCTACCTGTCTTTGAGCTATCAGAATAAGCTAAATAAACCCCCATTAAACTGTTTATAAGGGTGCAAAATGATAATCCTATGCAAACAAGTGCCATTTTTGCATATATGCAGAGTATTTTCAGAAAGAGATAGATATCATTATCATTTTATGTTTTGGGAAACTGTGATATAGAGTGATTAGGGTACCTACAGGAAGATTCAAGATTACAAAAGTAATTAGCCACAGACCTGGGATGAGGGGGTTGCATTTACTTTACTGGGATTTAAATATCTGAATCTAAGATATCAGATAATTTAGTCAGACTCTTAGGTCACTAAGCTACTTTTCCACCTTGAAAAAGCTATCTGATGTCTCTAAAATAATACTTGCAGATCTCTACAGACATGGTGATATGGTCCTGGAATATTTGATTAGCAGTTCCTAGAGATAAATACTTATGTACTGTGATAGGATAGAGATAATTCATATCAGAACCTGAGTTCCTTCATCTTCTCCTCCTCTCCTGTTTTCCCACTCAGAAGAGCACTGATGAATCACTTTAGCCTTTCAGCAATGCAGTAATGAAAAGCTGATTACCGTACAGCTCCCCATGGGTCAGCCTCTGTCTTATCCAGCATTGCACTCACTCAACTATCATTCCCTGTGTGCTTGGCCAGAATCCGGGGGACTCCGCCTAATACACGGAGGAAATTAGTAAAGAGGTACTTATAAGACAAAACTGGAGTTTTACAAGCCTTAACTTAAGGAACAAATGAGCATTAAGGAAACGTCGTCTGATTGTGAGAGCTAAAAGATAGAGTGATTTCCCCTGGACTAGGTGTAAAAGCACAGTGAATGCTATTACTTGGAAATCTTTGCGAAGCTGCCTCACAGGTGCTGTTCAGAAGGTGTGTTGCAGGTTATGGGACACGGAGCACCCGGTACTGTGGTGTGTGCAGTCCTGTTTGCTCTGCAAGACTGACTGCTCCAGTGGCAGTACATCCAGGTGAATTGTGTGACCACAGGCAGTTGTGTCATGTAAATTCAGCATCACTGCTGGGCTAATGAGTAAATTTAATCAGGGCTTCTCACAAAACAAGCCTTGATGTGTACTGGACATCACTAATTCAGTGCCTCACAAAAGTATACAATATAGACATGCCTTTGGATTCTCTTTATGGCTTGTATCACTACAAACAGGTTTATTTTTCTGTGCCTTATCTTCCCCAGCTGCAAAAAACCCAGATACTTGAGACTTTCCTAAATCCATAGAAGGGTCACAAGGTGAAAAATTCATGAATCGTTAAGAGCTTCAGATTCTAGGATGAGAAAAGTTGAAGACCAGCAGAATGTTAATTTTTGTTAATCTTTGACCTTCTGTTTTGTAGTTTTTCTTGAGCTTAATGGACATCCTGCCCTAAGAACAGGTAGAAAACCTGACCTAGTGATTGATATTTATTTTTGTGCTATCTAACTCATTTTCCTATTATTGCTAGTTGACACATAGTGTTTTATTTTTCATCAGTACAGCAATGTGGGCAGCTTTTGATTTTATGTGTTAATAATTTGTGTTTATATCCCCAAAAGAACAACATTGCCCAGATCTGCAATGTTTATTAAAAATCCTTAAAGGTCAGAGATTTTCTTTTAAAATAGCAGTGACTTTCTGTCTTGTGCTACTTCTCTATACCTGCAATGCTAATGCAATCCTTGTGTGGTTGTTGAGACACAGTGCTGGATTTTTTTGAGGTATACAAGCAACCTTTTGTAGATCAAATACTGTAGTACTTGAGCCACTCAAGGGGAAAAAACTTTCTAGTTTCTTTGGCATTGGAAAGGTAAAATTATTCATTGCCCTTTATGAAGCACTAAACAAATGATGAGATTTTGTATGGTGTGTCAGCAATTGGCTGAATGTATTTAACTTGATAGTGGTATGAGATTTACAGAGCACACAAGAAGGGAGCCTTAAATAGTTTTACCCATTGACCTTTGCCAAGATAATAAGCCTGAATATCAACTCCTCACCAGTTAAATTGTGTACTAATGAAGTGACATTGGATACTCAGCTACAGGCATGCTAGTGAGAAGTATTCCTAGTCACATGAGTGCAACTGTATATTCAAGAAATGTGAGGATAAAAAGTGTATTCCCTTAACAAGCTTCCATGGCTATTTCTTATTTTTAAAAAAAATTAAAAAAAAGATGTAAAGAGAGTGCTGTTGAGCAGCTTAGACTGAAATCCAGCAATCTGAAGGAAATTGGCAAAAAAGTTGAAATATAATCAGGAGGCTGAAGGGCAGAATTATGGAGAAAGATTAAAAGACTTTAGTACGTGTTGCTTGGTAAAATGATAACCTGAGGGGAGGATGATGAATCAGCTCTGATGGGAGGACTGCCTTCCCAAGGAAGAGGAATTATTCATGGAAGTTCATAGGACACTAACTGTGGAATATGAGGTTAAATTAAGAAAGGAAAATGGTGACTATCATAGTTAGCATCCCAATGATGAGCTATATTTCTTTTTGCCTTTTTTTTTTTTTTTTTTTTTTTTTTTTTTTTTTTTTGCTGTAGCAGGAACCCTAGAGAAGGGATGGAAATCCCATCAGTTAAATATTGGAAATTAGGACAGTTAAACTAGCACAGTATGGGCAGGCTGCTATATGCTTTAATGAAATACACTTTGTAAGAGGGAAGGAAAGGAAAAGAGCTGCATGATCTGCCAGCTCTTCTGTTTCTAGCTTGTATGGATCTGTGAAATGTATGCCTCAGAATAATGAAAACCTAGAAATGTCTTCCAACTTCAAAAGACCTATTTTTCTTTCTAAATCCTGCTAATGACTGGATATGTTTTCCCAATTAGTGAGAACATGAATAAATTTATAAGGTATGCAAGAGACTGATTCCCAAAGTATATTTTGTTTGATTCTTATTGTAATTACTTATTATAATAACTCGTACTGAATTAGGGAGGGTAGAATATTGTGTAAAAATAACAACATTTTGATACCTCAGCTTCTTTGCTAGATCTTAAAGAACTGTGGAACAAACTCCATGTTTAGGCAAATTAGAAACAATATTATGTAGCATATGTTAGAGTATCAGATGAGAAAAGAATGTCATTAAGGAAGGTATTATCAAATACACTGTAGGAATAAGCTGTTGCCAAAAAACTTCAAATCCCAAACTCAAAACTCCATTAGAAGACATATCCACAGCATTGTATGAGAAAGAGAAGCATGGGGAAGTATAGCATGTGTCCAAGATCTTTCTGGGTTGCTGAGAAAGGAGAGCCTAGTGTAAGGCTCACTCCCTGGCCAGTGTATGAGCAGAAGCAAGTAAGTGTGGTGCTAACTGTTCACATTTGTGGCAGGTGGAAGGCAGAGGCTTTTCTGACTGCCAAGCTGTCATCCCAAATGTTGTTCATTAGCATAAAACCGAAAACCAACAAAAACCCCATAGTCTGCCATTTAGTTCACTTGTATTTAGTCTTGCTCTGTGATGGACTTTGCTTGATCTTTGTCAAATCAATTAGAGTCTGATGCATAAAAGCAGTAAATCCTGAAAAACCTCAGGATTGCCCTGTGTAGTGCTTAGGGTCCCATCAGCTCTCACACTAAAATCCCAAAGCATAAGTTATGTGCTTACGATGTGAAGAGGCCATTGAGTAAGGGCGGTGCTCACGACAGCCAGCACACTGCCAGTGCCAGGGGGGGAAGCAGGGACAGGGTTCAGGTAGCCGGGTAGAGGATGTGCCAGTCCCCTCTCCCAGGCACAGCCTTGATCTTGCTGCAACCTTGAGCTCGATGCCTATGTGAATATGAAATTCACGTTCTAAAACCCGCTTGCTCTACTTTTACATCCCGTTCTTTCCATTAAACAGAAACTCCTTTGTTGTCAGACTCTAAATTGCTTACAATTCTGCACCTTGATCTCTCCACATGTCTGATTGCTCGCAGGATGTCCTCTGCTCCATCCAAGAGTTTTGCAAGTGACTGTGCAACTAGATTCCTGTATTCTTTGTGTTGGCAACCTTATACTTTGTGGAAGAAGTGCTAGTGCCCTGTTTAAAAGCTGTGGAAGCTTGGGAGCTTCTCAGACTGGCCATCTATTATTGTGGGGGTTTTTAATTAGATTGGTGGTGTTCTGTTGAGCTGTGTCAGGAGTGAGTGAGAAAGCACTGTAATTTCCAGATGCAGATGAAATTAGGGAAGTGTGACAGTCCCGCAGCAATCCTGCTGGTTTTGGTGCCTTTGTTGGAGCACAGCTGTGCCCAGCAGCTGGTCTGGAATCAGGGAACCAGAAAATTTGCACAGTTAGCAGATATAAATAGAGAATCTGTAACTATGAGAGATGCTTAACTCTGCAGTAAATAAATCCTAGTCCAAATAAAAGGCTAATTGAAATCTTAAAAGATTGTCTTGTGCCTCAATTCCTCCCCTTTTGAGTCTCTCTATCTGCAGAATTTGAAAGAGAAACAGGTGTTATGTCTATAGAGTCTTACCATCTATGTTTCAAGTGATGTCAAGAACTGTCCCCTTTCCCTTACAGATCTGGATTATTTTTAGGCTTGTGGATTATTTTCCAGTTTCCAAAGGAATTATTGGCCTCTTCATTATTTTGATTTGCTTGATATTCTGAGAATTTTTCAGGGCCTGTCTGATGAAGAGTACAACGAGGAGGTGGCAGGTAGCTCTTGGATCATCCATAAAGGGGGAACAGAAGACCAGTGGTAGTGGAACAGTTGTTCAGGGCATTGGGTTGTGTCCCTGCACTGCCATGGTTTTGCAGTGTGACACTGGATGAACTGGCTCCTATTTCTGTCTCAGTTTCTGCTGAGGCATTCCTGAGGGCATCTTAATGCTTTCAAATTATGCTGAGGACTTCAAATAATGGGAATCGAGGACAGGAAAGCCATCCTATTAGGACACCTACCCTTTTCCCTGTTTGGTGTATGTGAGCTGCTTATTTTAGAAAATAGGGTGTTCTTTGCAGTGTGGTGTAGAGCTGTGTCTAATCCTTTCCAGGTGTAAATCAGGAAAAGCTTCTTTTGAAACAGCACTTGCTGATCCAGAACTTGTGCAGACACAAGTGGAAACTTAGGACCTTTCTCAGCGAGTGGCGGTGAGAGCTGTTGGCAGGACACTACAGAAAAAACGATTGGGATTTGCTGCGTGTGTCTGCTTTCTCTTCCACCCCAGCAGGAGCCACGCTGCTGTCCCGTGAAAAAAACACCTAACAAGTAGTTCTCAGTGCTAGTGGCGTAAGTGAGGAATTGCGGGCTCCTTCGCCATCTAATGGCCTCAGGCAGCACTGCCACCTGCCCCTCACTGCCCCCAAAGTGTCTGAGCAAGTGCACCAGCCCCTGGGGCCCACGGCCTCTGCGTCCCCATCGCCTGCTCTGCTCACCCAGCAGCTGCTGGCTCACTTGACTTACTAAACTCCTACAGGCACCCCCTTTGGGAAAAGTTTTACACTCATTTTATCTTCAAATAGACTTGAAATACGTACTGAACTGTATTGTTTCTTTAATACACCTGAATACACACAGCTTTTCCACCCCACGGGCTCCCCCTGTACCCTCACAGCCCCTTCAGAAACCCTTAGGAGAAAGCAGAACATGCTGTACCATACAGATGTTGTATTGCAGCTCTCAGGAACATGAGTGAGCCCAGTCTAAGAGCCTGTGAATCACTTTATATTGAAAACAGAGAGGAGTGGCTTGCTCTTTGTGCAAGAGAGGCTGTATGTCTGCTTCTGTGGGTGAAGAGCTTAACATCCCTTTTCTGCAGAGATATGGGGATTGATGGCTCGTGTATTAAGCTATGAGTTTTTAAACTCTTGAATGAGTCTGTTAGTTTAAGATAATAACAAGTTGGAGAGAGAGTTATATGAAAGAAGCGTTCTTTCTATATGTATCCTAGGTACTCGTCTTCTATCACATCAGTCTGACAGCTTTCACTGGCCCTCACTTTCATACTAAAAAGAGGAGTAAATTGAGCTGTCTTTGGTGATAGTGTAGAGTTAGACTCCAATGACCTGTCAGAAGCAGATTCCAAATGTGTCTATGCCTGATGCATAATATCCTCAATACAAGAGTTGATTATGGTTTATTTTTCTGTTTGCAACCTCCTTTTAATAAACTGTTCTTAGTTTTGTAATGATTTCTTAAGCGAGGATCTAAAAATATGTTGTTGAAGAGAGGTAAATGACATTCTTTCCTACTCTTAGATCAAATAAAGGAAAATCACAAAGTCACTTGCTGAATAGATCTCAAGAGTCCTAATTTGTGCCCTTCTGCTTTAGGTAATAGTCTAATATTATTGGGGGCTCAGTGGAAATAGAATAGGGAGGTCTTATTAAATATTGTTTCAGCAAAGTGGAGAAGAAAATACTGACCCAGTTGGACTAGATTCCTCTCATTTTGGTGCATAGCAAGGCCACAAATTCTGCCCATACTTGAGTCGCTAAGGAAAGTGATTTTGGAGCTTTACCACAACATCATGAGGCAAATGATAGGTGACTGAAAGTGCTTTGGTTTTGGAATGGCTGAAATGTCCAATAAATCAGTATCAGTGGAGTAATTTAGCTGGCTTAACTCAGTAGCATTTCTGCACTCCTCCAGTACTGGTAGTTTTCATCAGAAGTTAAGATGACATTATTAGTCCTCAAAAAAATCCAAGACTGAACTTTGGCTTTATTATATTCTTTGTGCGTAGTCTCTTATCTGTGGCATAAAACTGCGAATCATGTCTGGCAGTTTGAGAAAGTAATCACATTCCTGATGAAGATATATTTTGTCACTTAAAATATACACTTTTGCTTCACCAGCAGCCAGTGCTGTAGGAAGCAGCATATAATTAAATGTTGCTGAAGAAGGTGATTGTCAATCCAAATTCAAGACGTGCAGGTCAAAGCAGCATTTGTGTCCTGGTGTGCTGGCTTCTAAGCCTGCTTCGAAGTTACAGATTCACCATTAGGTGGCAGTTTCACTTTTGTGTTTTCCAAATGTATGTTTTAAGATGCCTCTTATTCCAAACTGAGGAAATCTTAACTCTACTTTCCACACTATAGGCACCTCTGTGAAATTTAGTATCACAGCAGAATTATACTGTAGAGGTAAGATCAAGCTTTTTGCTTTTTCAGGACCCAAGAAACAGAGAAATCAATATTTCTTCTTAAATAAATAGTGTAATCTAGTAATTAAAGAAATGAACTGTGATGCCGTTGAAGGTTAGAACTGTGTGAATCCATCAGTTTCATCATTTACTGGGAACTGTCTTCAATATTTGAATATTTACCTTCCCCTTTTTAAAGTTACTATTTTTTCAGAGAAAACGTGCACACTCTCAGGTTCCAGACATGGAAATCAGTTAGTAGTTCTCCTTTCTTGGTTTAAATATATTCTCCAGCCACAAGGTCCCTGTTCTTGTTGCAATCTTATTAAATGACTGAATTTCCTGAAGAGCTGGGACAAGAATCTATAAATAAATTTAATTTTGAAGTGTTCTGCTAACACTGAGGGAAGTTAGACTTTGAATTAAATACAGCCCTGATGTACTGTTTCAAAGATCACATGATAAAGACTTGGTTTAAGGAAAAAAAAGAAAAAAAAGAAAAAAAAAGGCAAAGAGGCTAAAAACAATGGCTGCAATCCCCAGTTTCAAAATAAAAAAAATAATGTAACTGCATCCTGGGAATGTTTAGATTGACCCTTAAACTTTATCTCATGAAACTCTCAATGAACATTACATGCACCTATTTTTGTAAATTCAGGGTTTAGAAGTGAGAGATTGGTTTTTGCATAGCACCAGTTTAAAAGTACTCCCATTGCACCTGAGATGCTACAGACTTGAACAAGCTTCAAAGGCTGTTCTTCCTCTCAAAGTTCAGTACCTCCAAGCCAAAGCTGAGCCACAATGACTGAGACATTATGGAAAAGGTTTGCATTTTGTAGGATTTTTATAGTAAAATGGCACCTGCCTGCTGCATAGTACACAGATTTCACTTTGCCTGGTTACTGGTACTGTTGATCAAATCCCATAGCTATCATATTTATAGTTGCTCAGAGCTTGCCTTTCTGTTTAGGAAAGTGAGACCTCTGCCTGTCTTCCCTTGGTTATGTTTTTCTGTTGTGTTCCTCCCTTTGTGGAGGTGGTAGTCAGTGTCTAGGTGACACAGGAGGAATGTTTATGCAGTGTAAAGAAGCAGCAATATGCTCTGGAAGACCAAGTGGCTGCAGGTGTAACCGTGTGTTTCCCAGGAGAAAGGGTGCAATGTGACTAAATTCAACCCCTGTTGCTTTAATATCGTGCAGAATGTTGTTCCAACATGATAAAATTGCTATTAAGGCAAATTCAGCCCCTTAACTCCCATTGAAGATAATGATATTGTGTGTTTGGCAGCACTGTGCATATTCTGTTTTGTTGTTTTCCAAAGCTGGTTGGAAATTGGAAAAACAGGTTTGAAAAATATAATGAAATTTGATTTCTGTTTTACAAATAGGAATTATCTGATGTGCTCTGTTTATTGCCTTGTGCAGGTAGCTAGCTAGATTTGCTGTTCTTTGCATAGGCCTTTTGCACAGTAACAGGAGAAAAAAAGTATGAAAGATGGGGAAAAAAGAAATGCCATTTTCTGATGCCACAAACAATAGGAGGGGGAAATCTGATAGGTGAAGTACATACAGCTAGCTGGTTTTAGATTATTTTTTGCAATGTACTTAATTTCAAACTGAAGGTATCCCAATGGGCAGCTGTTACGTTCAGGCTCAAACAATTCCTGTCGTTATGAAATAATTTTTGTCTAAATCATTTCTGAAATAGTACAGGAACCTCTAGAATGTAGAAACCTCTGAACTGTGAGTTCTTCTTTTTCCTTATATTGGCTTTGACTTAGCTTTACGCCTCTTGTGGGTAGACTTCCAGATGGGGTCATGAATATTTTCCAAATCAGGGGCCATCCAAGGCCATCTGGGACACAAAGGCTTGATACCAGTTTCACTTGCAGTTCCACTAGCATGCTTCAGCCCTAAATAACAGCTGTGGGCTTCCCCCACCACTCTGTCCTTATTGCAGAGCTTTCACTGCTTGTTATCTCCTATGCCTGGTTGTGTGACTCCTTTGGGCAGATGAGGGGCACGTAAGTGGGGCTGCTCCTATCCACCACACCTGAACTCTGCTCCCTGTAGCTGAAGGCTGCCTTTTCAGAGTTGCAGCCCGGCTTTCTCTTCCGTTTCCTGTGGGTGCAGAAACAGTAGGGGTGTAGACTGCAGAAAGCCCAAGAAATGGAGTTAGATATCACTGGAGCAACAAGTTGTTGAAAAACTGAAAGAATGCCTTCAAATGATGTAATTACTCCCACCTCTGTTTTCATTGATAATGATATATGACTTTTATCACTGTAGAAAAATACCATTTGAAAGAGTAGAAAATGTCAGACTCTCTCCCCCTGCCCCTTTTTCAGGCTTGTATAATGAAGGAAGAGAAAAATTTTCATCTCTGAAGAAAACACAATTTGCTGGTAGGGCGAGTTCTAGTCTGGCTATCTCAGAGCCTGGAAAGCCTCATGATGGATTTGCCACAGCCTTTACACAAAATTAATCTGATAGCTATGCTCCCATCTGCTTTTACCATGCTTTGTTAAATTGTATGGGCTCCGTTCTAATAATCTCACTTTCTCCGATACACTCTAGAGGTTTGGCCAAATAATATATGTGAAAGCATTCTCCAGTCCTCCAAACATACATTCAAACGTCTGGCCATCCCCCAAACTTACTTTGGCTTCCATCTTTGAATGTTCTCTTTGTTCTAATTCATTCCTTTCCTTTCATTATGGAGTTAACTCTTACTAGGTACCTATTTCATATTCATATCAACAAGAGCTAATTGCTGTAAGAGAATTGTGCATCTTATTACCTTTATGGGTAATTTTCAGCAAATAGATAGTGATTAACTGTCCTGACCTTACCTGTGATCCCACTCAGCTAAATGGGATGGCTTTTGCAATTTACTCTCATAGTTCCATCTCTCCTGCACTTAAGAGTCTGGGAGACATTTTAGGTGAAGCAAACCATTTTTTCCACTGTACAGAGCATTAAGGCTGTGGCTGTTGACATTTTTATCAAACATCTAAATTTTTATTAGAATTCAGAATCTATTCTCAGAGATTGAACTTGCTGTCTGCAACTCAGGTTGGCAAACACGTCGTATTTGTGATAGGTAGCTTTATTCCTCCCCTGTCCCTGACTTCCTCAGAGCGCAGGCAGCCCTGCAGGTTGCCCTAAACAGAGATTTTAGGATGTGGAAAAACCTTTCTTTAGGTTGAGACTAAAAAAACCACGTTTTTCTCTAAGGTATTTCTGAACTCTGGTCTTTAAGCATGAGTGACTGATGTGTGAATTCTTCACCCTGCCCTTGGGACAGGATATTGACTATGTCATCCTTACTGCGGTTCTGAACAGTACGAGGGCTAAAACTGATGTGGTGAAGGAACCAATTCTTCCTTGCTATTAGTCTGTGTGACTTTCAGGTTTAGCACCTAAAGAGGTTGTTCAGGAACCTAGAGAACCTGAGAAAACCATGGGGAAATGAAGCTTTTTATTACCTGCCCACTCATTGTGAATTTCCTCCCCAGGCAGTTAATTCTGCAAGTATGCTGCCTAGCATCAAGTGAAGAAGTGTATGGAAAGTGATGTCATGTAGGAGGAACAGTCACTGATAAGCAGACACTGAATTTTATGTTTGAATCAATTTACAGGTCTGAGGAAACCCTTTTCCCTGATGGGCTGCATTTAATCTGGTATAATTTGATGTAATGGATCAGAAATGTTGTAACAAAATACATCACGTCTGGTTTGCTGCTGGCAATCTGGAGAGTAAATGTCCCTCTGGACTGTATTACAGTGGACAGAAGTGCTTTAGACAGGATAAATAGCCGGTTATTCACCATCAAATCTCTCTTAACTCAGAGTTTTGCATTACGTCTAGTATAAAGAGAACAATATAGGACATGGGTACATTCCAACATCTTATCTATGAGTGGATGCAAATGTCTTGATATAGGGTGATGGTGTGACTGCTTTCCAGTTTCAGTTAGGAGCAGGAGAAATCCAAGCATTTCAGCAAAAGTCATAGGTACTGTAGAAGGTGATTTGAAAATCTTCTGCACAGAAATGACATTTTCAATCTAAGATACCTGGTGATTTCAAGATTTGGTCTTGTTTTGAATTGGAACAGATTCATAGAATCATAGAATCTTAAGGTTGGAAAAGACCTCTGAGATCATCAAGTCCAACCATCGACCTAACACCACTTCTACTAAACCATGTCCCGAACTGCCACATCTACATGTTTTTTGAACATCTCCAGGGATGGTGACTCCCACCTCTCTGGGCAGCCTGTTCCAATGCCTGACCACTCTTTCTGTGAAGAAATTTTTCCTAATATCTAATCTAAATCTCCCCTGGCACAATTTGAGGCCATTTCCTCTTGTCATTTTGCTAGTTACTTGGCAGAAGAGACCAACACCCACCTCCCACCCAAGTCCCTCCTTTGAGGTAGTTGTAGAGAGCAATAAGGTCTCCCCTCAGCCTCCTCTTCTCCAGGCTAAACAATCCCAGTTCCCACAGCCTCCTCATGAGACTTGTGCTCCAGTCCCTTTACCAGTTTTGTTGCCCTTCTCTGGACACACTCCAGCACCTCAATGTCCTTCTTGTACTGAGGGGCCTCAAGAACTATCTCAGTAAGTCTACTGATAGAAGCAGCTGAAGAAGATTCAGTTTTACTTAACTGTGGCGTCAGGCTGGTGCTTTTGGAGTATGACACTCTTTGTATTCTGACTGCTGCCCTGAACTTCAAAATGAATAAAATGGGCAGCACAGTGGTAAATGTGAAAGTTTTAGGGTCACACCTACAGATCTTTTGACTGGAGGATCTCATGGAATTTACCTACACTGACCAAACCTTCATGGCTTCCACAAGAAGTAGGATTTATTACCTTTTACAATTCCCATCAAGATCATTGGAGGGTCTTGGGGCTCAGAGAACAAGAAAAAGATTCATGGAACTCTCTTCTCCATGAATGTAAATCTTTGAGTTTTGGACAGAGGGTTTGGGCTGGCTGCCATTGTATGTAAACCCATCCATTGAATACTAGTCTCTGCACTACAGAGAGCCTGCACCACAGATTTCGACATTTGAGATAGGCTTGTAGGAGTTTAATAACTGTATGTATTTGCATAATTATAACCAGTGTTTTGGACTATGAATTCATAACTCTGTCCTTACCAAGAGATACTGATTTTGTAAGAGAAACTGCACTTGGTCATGTTTGGAATCAGACCTCATGGACATTCCTTTAATTGTCTAAACAAGGAAATTCTTGGTACTTTGGGTCTCATTAGTACAGAAGCACCATACATGCCTATGTAAATTCTTTTTTTCTTCCTCTTTTGTATGAAATTCCTTTTTTTACAAACACATTTCTTTACAGATACCAGAGTCATACAGTGGACTTTAGTCTGCAGTACAATCATGTTTTCAAAAGGCAGTGCCTATTACTTCAAAGTAGAACTTAATTTCTTTTATCTGCTAGTGAAATTTACAGGCTTAAACATGTATCTCTTGCTTCAACCTTCATGATCTTGGCAATATCAACTGTCATCCCATGCCAACTACTAGTTTCTGTTTCTTTTTTCCTCTTTATCATGTTTACAATAATTGGACACTGTTTACAATTAGCTGGGTGAGCAGCCGTGGCTGTTGCATCTCTGTTGATGACTTCATTAGGAATGGACAGAGCCTGTGGGATGCCTGGAAATCAGTGCCATCATTTCTGCACTGTTGTTACTGCACTGACTGAGCGTTGCTCTTGGGCAGGCACCACCCTGGGATTAGTGGTTTTGCAAATGTTTTTAGAGAAAGCAGCAGCTCTGCAATAGGAGAAGAAAAGGCTCTGAAAAGACCTTCCCCCAGGTCCTAGTATTATAAACTCAGCTTAGTTTATCTTATATTTTAAGTTTGGAAGTTGTAGTCTGAACCCCCAAATTACATATTATCCTGTATGTTTCCACAGCATGTATGCTGTTGTTACCCTCCTAATTGCTACCTGCTCTGTTGTATCGGGCCTCCCCCAAAGATGACCTATTTGCCAGCCTTTGTGAGTGTTGTGATACTCCTGTTTCCATGAAGCTGCTTGTTTTACATTAGTTATAGTTTCCCAGCTCTTCTGCCTGCTTATTTTCAGTGTGGCAGTGTCTCACTTCTGGCCCCTCCTAAATCAGAGATTTCCTGGGTTGAATAATTGTTGCTTTTTCAAAAACACTGTGATTTTTGTGGACGAGTTTACCCTACAGTTTGTAGGCCCATGTTTTCCCTCTGCTGTCCTATTAAAGCACCTCTGACAGGACTTTACGAAGTTCAGGGTTTTGAGGCTGTCAGATGAGAAAAAGGAAATTGAGGGTTGTCTGGTCCATGCTGTGAACCTTTCTTAAACCAACAGCCAGACGCAATATGAGTTACCGTTTTTCTTTCCAGTATTAAAAAAACAGAACTGAGAGGGGTTTGTGTTTTTACACAAGGTTATGAATGTAGTTCATGTTACAGCCTTGCTTTTCAAAGATAGTAGGCTGGTGATAACTGCCTTTTCAGTAGCTTTCCCACATCTGTGGATTTCATAGCAGAGCCCTCATCTCCTGGAAAACTGGAGAAGTAATTTTACTGCTGAGAACCACCTCTAGAAGCCTTTCAATTTTCACCTGGGAGTCAGTGGCCACTGGGACATTCTGGCAGTGTGTGACACACCAGTTCAGTGACGGCATCCTGGCTTGTGGGGGAAAAGGACTGAAAGCACAACAGTCCGATGTGTTCAGTAGTGTCATAATATGTTTGGTTCCTAACTGTAATTGTTCTGAGAAGATTCAGCAGAGGTAAAGAATTTGCCCAAGGACATACAGTGCCTGTAGTAGAGCTAAGTTTTGAATCTTCTGTTTCTTCAGTCTTGACAACATGCTGTAAGCAGCATTCCCGTTAGTGTGATAACTCACAAGACAAAATCTTTTCCATCTCAGATCAGCAGCAACTTGCAGGTGTAAGGCGATATCTGTGAAGTCGGTGCATTCTGGTACTTGTCAGAATAATCATGGTTGAAAGGGATCTCTGGAAGACTCTGTCCCAACCACCTGCTCCAAGTGAGGCCAACTTCAAGAGCAGAATCAGTTGTTAAAGGCATTACCCAGTTGAATTTTGAAAATTTCCAGGGGAGGAGTTTCTACGGCCTTTCTGTTGCAGTGTGTGGTACCCTCATTGTATAATTGTTTCCGTACAATTTTCTGGAATTTGCCTTGCTGCAAATTGTGTCTGCTGCCTCTTTTTTTCACTGTACACCTTTGAGACGAGCCAAACTCCATCTTCGCTGTAATCCCCCTTTCTTAGTGAACACTACTGAGAAGACAGTGATCAGATGCTTCATGCAGCTTGACAGTGCCGTAAAGAGGACTTGGAGATGTTTGAACTAAACAGAAGTCACGCTCCTTTCTAAACTGTGTCACCCATGTAATGCAAACTCTCAGACTATCATTTTAGTAGCAGATTTCCCCATGCCTTCCCCTTGGCTTTGAGGAGCAATTCTTCTTCTACCCTTAGCCTTCTTGCCAGAGATTTCTTCCCAAATAGTTGTACACAGCTCTGTAAATGTTAGAGTGACATTTGGAGTAAGTTTGAAGAGTCCATGTGCTCCTTCTTGGTTCCCCTGCGTCTCTGCCAAGCTTCAGTATGGCAATATAGCCTCACTCATCACCTCCCAGGGCTAGCAATAACATTTACGAGCTACAGTTTCCTCTGTCTGCAAATATTTCCACTGTGCTGCTCAGTGCTCTTCCAGCTCCTCCCTAGCCCAGTTCTTTATGATTACAGCCTATGGAAGGAGGAGATGCAGAGTTTATTAGATAACATTTAGCTTTCATTGTGGATTAAAGGGGGTTTGGGGTTTTTTTTGTTTGTGGGTTTGGGGGTTTTTTTATGACTCCCCACCTGACAACACCCCTTAATTAACTTATCCTCTTTTGTGTGTGGTTACAACAGGAGGACAGGAAGCACTTACCAAGCCTGATGCTGATGGAAACCGGTACATACTTCTTCGCAGGGTAGCCACAGGTTAGCCTTCGGAGCTGGAGAGTTGGTTCATTACAGAAATTAGACAAAGCTAGAATCCAGAGGACAGAGGCTTGTGAGGTTTACTGATGGAAGGAGATTTGGGATCCCAGATCCTAATATGCCTTCTCTAGGTCAGTTTAAAATTTAGGTCTCCATTGAAGCTTTTGTTGTAGACAGTCAAAAATCTGGTGCAATTTTCCCTTACAATGGTGGAAGCTTCACAGTTTTAACTATTTTTTTGAGATTTTGCCCATTTTGAGATGAAAATTCTCAGGACTGGTTTACAGGATTTTGGTATTATATAACCTCCTTATAATATTGAACTAGAAAAGCAAGGTCTTAATTTTGGATTCAGAAAAAAAAAAATATTTGTGTAGTTCTGAAAAAAAATCAGAATTGCTTCTGTTCATCACCAAAGTAATTTCAATGTCCAAACATGAATAAAGCTAATTTTTTTTTTTTTTTTTTTTTTTTTTTTTTTTGTCTGAGAAAGGACATTACAGTACTTGCACTGAACCCTGCACTTTCATACAGATGTGTTGCTTGGGGCTCTTAGTTTGCCTTCTTTGCCTAGATTTTTGTATGTCTTCCATTTTGTGGATACTTAGGCGATATTTTTTCTGCAGTAATGTGATGTTTCTGCTTGTGTTTGGAAAAAAACACAAAGGAAAGGGATAGGAAATATATAAGATACTGGAACAGGGAGGAGACAGTGGTATGGAAAGGGAAATGGTGAATAGGGTATTCATTCTGTTCTGACTTTCTGGATAAATAAATAGGTGTGCTTTGCACTTCAGGTGTTCTTCAGGAATTTCTTGTTTTATATGAACCAACCCATACTTCTGGGCTATTTTCAGACTTAAATGTATGTTAAAAGTAATGAAATGTTTTAAATCATGTTATGAAATAAGTTTTTCAAGGTTTTGAAAAAAAGGTGTTTGATGAAAAATATTCATCTGGATGTCATCTGGCCCATGTAAAAATCTGCTGTCAATTTTTGTCTATAGCAGCAGCCTTATATGTGACAATTATTATTACTGCTCCACCAGTATTGTTGCATCCCTGAAAAAGTGATGAATGCCTTGAAGCTAGCCCTATTATCTCTCTCCTTTGCTGCTCATTTGGAAATATTTTGTACACATTTTATTGATAAGTGCGTCTTATATAATTAGTCTACTTTTAATGCCTGTTTGGTCTTCACTGACATACACTATTCAAATTTGGAGCATTTGAATTTAAGTAGTATACAAATCAGAGAGAAGCCAGAGGTGAGAAGCAGAAGAGGCAAGTTTTAGAAAATAAAAGCTAGAAGTTGAATGACAGGGGTTCACTTAGTCTAGAACAGAGTGAGAGAGCTGAGGTAATGGTATGCTGAACTTCAGGACACAAAGGTCCTTTTGTAAAGCAGTTGTATATCCACTGGGAGTAGGAAAGGAAGGCGTCATCTTAATTTGAAGTAAAAAAAAATTGAGACTGATGTTGCAAAAATACTTTGGTCTTTGAGGGAGATTAAGCATTGGCAAAACTAGTCCAGGTTCTTTAAGTTTCTGTGGTGGTATGTGTCTGAGATTTTAACTGTTTTATCTTCATGAGTTTCCAGTGCATAACAAATGATGATAATGCTGTTGGCATCTTGTCGGGTTGAAATCTTTAAAGAATAGCTTTGTTCTTGCTAGCACAATAAACCTATCAGTGGCTGATTAGTGATATTATTTGCAGGGTATTTTGCTAGAGTAATAACATCCATTCTTATTTCTAATGTAACAGTTCTCTTTAGGCAAGTATTTAAAGATGGTTTTGTGTTCTCTGTTATTGTCCCTCTCAGTGCTAGTGAGTTATATCTACATCCCTTTGAGTTGCTCTTTCCTATTTGGCAGGCTAAGTAAGGTGAGGTCCAGTGGCACCTAGATGAGAGACATCCAGGGAAAACCCCATTTGCTGCAGAAATCCAAACATGGACTTTTCTTCTGGGTCGCTGAGGAGTAGTGCCAGAGCATGGTATCCCCAGCTCCACACCATCAGGGCCCTTAGGGCACTGGCAGGCCCTGCCCAGCCCCCGGGCCTGCCCCAGGCTGCCCACGGCCCAGGACCCCATGTCAGCCCCCCGGGGCTGCCCCAGCCTGCCCACAGCTCAGGACCCCATGTTGGGGGGGCTGGTCTCCATCTCCTCGCAGCCCTGGCTAGCCATGGGCCCTGCCAAGCCAGGCCCACTTCTCAGCCCTGTCACCGTGGCCCTGCCTGACTATCGCGGCACCTGATCTTAGCCCTGGCCTGCGAATTGACTTCCTGGCCTCATCCCAGACCTGCCTCATCGCCATGACATTCCCTGGGCTCTTGGTTGGACCCAGCCACCATCTGCAGGTCTGTGGTGCTCACCTCTTCAGGTGTGTGGGACAGCCCTGGGCAGTGAGGGCGTGGTGCTGGGAGCCTTGCAGCTCCTGGCTCCCATCCTGCCAGATGACGTGCAAGGTCATAACCGCTTGTGAGCACTTAAAGTTCCCATGATGTTTTTTCCCCCAAAAAAGGAATATGATCTCCTGGGTCCTAGTCAGATTTCGGTCTGATTGGTTACATACAGGCTCCTCAAATTACTTGACGGACTTCTGTTATTGAAACTCTTCTTTATGGAAACCATTTGGACAGTTTTGAACCAGTGTCCCTGTTTTCCACACTTGATCCTTGCCAGGCGTCTCATGCCCCCCCAGTTGGTGCCACTTGCCTCTGGAAGCTCCACTGGGTGGGAGTGGGTAGCAATGGCTGACTCTTGCAAATGTAGCTAGGAGGGGGAATATGTCATGTGCCCTGAACTGCTGTCATTGGTGATTTCAGCTAAACTTTTCATGAAGGGAGGATATTTTTTCCTTCTTTTTGCACTGTCATCTGTCTGGAAATTTAAGGAAGAAACCTATATTGTAGCCTGGGAGGCAGAGGAAGGAGACCACAGGGAAGAACAGGAGACTACAGAAAAACTAAAAGGGAGAAGAAAGGAAAGAGGCCAAGAATGGGGATTAATACAAGAGAGAGGTTAGAAAGCAGGAGAAAGAGCGTAAAGAGGTGAATATTTTTCTGTCTGTATTCTAACAATATGCCTGTTGCTGTCTCCCCAGGAGGTTTATGCAGAGCCTTGTGGGGAAGCAGCAGTGAATTGCTCCCTTGGATGCTAAGTGTAAAATTAAAGCTGGCAGGGTCTCAGAGCACAAGACTGGGAAGCTAATTGCTCCTGATAACATATTGATTTTCACAGATCTCTGGCATTATGTCAGGGTGGTTTTGAATCAGCATCTGATTTCTTCCTCTTCCCATCTTGAAGCTAATGGCAATGAAGCTTCTGGCTTTGGGATCGCAAATAAATGTTGCTTTGGATCTTTGTGTCTGTACAGATCTATGGATTTCTTAAACATGTTTTCACCCATTGCTCCTATGCATGTCTCTGTGAGACATCCAGGTATAATAGCTACCCTAAAAGTAGAAGGGTGAAAGGAATGTGCATGTGTTTTAAACTTGGATAATTGTGCTGCTGCCTGTATTTATGCTGCATTACTGTCCCATTGCTGCAGATGGCTGAGGACAGTCAAATGGATGCCTGCATTCAGGCAGAAGCCACCCGCATAGGTGCCTAGGAGGCTGATGTCACCTAGTTGTTGCCAGGTTACATTCAATGCTGAGCAGATTTGCTCTATGAGTTGCTCAGTTGTAACATGCCTTCCTCAAGTTTTGGGGACTGACAAGAAGGTAGGGTTTATTTATATGACTGCTACTAGTCAATACCTCTGAAGGGGTATTTTCATAGCTGAAGGGAATGATCTACTTGCAAGGAGACGTGCTGAAAATGCTCCCAGATACTCGAGATGGTGAAGGCTTGCAAGGTGTAAATGAAATCTCTTTATTTTTAAAAGATGTCAACTGCATAGGTGGTCTGAGCTGGCCTAGGCTTAGGTCAGCATAGGGCAATCACAAGAACAGAAACTCATCCTCTCTATGGTTGTGTGGAGGCTGTTTCAACTATTTCAGGCTATTTAATTTTCTCTGCTTAATTGTTACAAGGATTCCTTGCTCCCTGTTTGTAGCAGACTAGCCAGAGAAGGGACAGTGATACCTGATTTAGGCTACTGTGGGATGTCAATTGAAACACTGTCTAGACTTTTGTGCCATCTTCAGCAATTCTGGGTTCTTCAGGTCCTTCTTACATAAGTGTAATAATAATGGTTGTGATTTCTTGTCTAAGGACAGTAATTTTCTGGCAATGGGAGTGGAGCTGAAGGACACGAATTCTTTTTGAAGGGAGGAGACTCATTATTACCACACTTTCGGTTTGTTGTCTTCTAGTGTCTGCAGAATAACTCGTGTTTCCAAAGCACCTAACACATGGCACTGTGGAGAAGGAAGCAGCAGAGCTGGGGCACTTGTGTCAGCTACTCCCACTCGTAGTCCTGATATCTTCCAACCCCCTTCTCGCAGCTATTCAGGCACTAAGGCAAGCAACTGTTTCATGCGAGGCACATCTGAGTTGAAGGCGTCAAAAGAGCCATTTCATGCTTGGCTGCATTTTCTAATACAATCCGCAGAGAGAAAGAGAGGAAAGAGAGCAAGGAGGGTTTGTGCGTACATACACATTGCCTTTGAGTGTATGTATAATATACAGTACATTTAGTTCCAGCTTGCAGCTGTGGGTGGCAAGTAAGAGGTGCAGACGTGAGGGGGAAGAGAATTGTGCTTTGTAAAGAAGGAACCATTCCCCCACCTTGAAAAAGAAGCTTTCTTTCCTTCTCTGTTTCTTGGCCAAGCGAAGATGTGAGTCCCCAGGGCAGCACTGACAGCTGGTACCCAGAAGGTGTATGTATGGCTGAGTGGGTGTTGCATGTAGAGTGCTTTGTGTGTACAGACCGTGACAGTGTGTGGGGAGTGCAGCTAAGAAAACTAGTGAATAGGGATGCTGTTCACAGCCATCTTATTTTAATGGTGCTCCCAGAAAAGCTTTCTTCATATGGGTTTTTATGTCCCATGATCAGAGAGTTGCTGCATACCAGCTGTTAGTGTGGTGCATTGCTGCACCAGCACTACCACAATGATCCCCACCAAACGTTTTGTAACCATACACACATCTCTGCTGTCACTTTCTTAGCTTGATACTTATATCGTTATATATCACCTCATTTGCATACTTATTACACACTGCAGTTCTGTTACTGGCCATTGCGGAGCCAGCCATGGGTCCTTTCCAGCATGGACATATGGCTGTTCCTCAGTTTCCAATCCATCTACCCTACTCTAGCATCTAACATTTAGGCATTGAGAGGACGTAAGGATTGGCTCTGCCAAGCTTGTTGTTTCCTTATAGAAGTTCCGCTCCTGTGAGCATGAGAGGCCTGGCTGGGAAATATGTGGGACAAAGGGGTGAAACATAAGGAGGACATCTAGATTCCAAATACATGTTGTTGCAGTTGGTTAATTTAGATGGAGTGTTAGCTTTCTGGGGTGTGTATGGGGTGCCTAGTGAGAATCCCAACCATTTGAGAAAACTGGAGCTACCCTGGATGAGTCACTGGTAAGAGTGCTTTACGGAGCGGTCCTTCCATGTCCCTAGGGAGCTGAACTGGTCTTTTTTTTAACCTCTGGGATTTTTATATGTAGTTTTGTGGTAGAAGTCCTACATGGAGCAATCTCTACAGCTCTGCATTTGGGTAGGGGTTAGCTGTGGGCAGAGGGAGCGCTTTGATTCATACATTAATATATTTATGTAGATTTGTAAATTTTGTGCATAAAAATGCTTTGGAGCATATTCCCAGAGTGAAACAATGATTGCCATGCTGTAGTGGTTGCTGCAGTTCTATCACAAGACGTTAATTCTACCCCCTTAGAGAAGAATATCAATTTCTGCAGGCAAGACCCTGAACAAATAGAGAATGTTAAGTACTATAACTCCTTTCCTCAGCTGAACTTCCCATTTTCTTTGACATCCTCAGATATGATAGAAAAATATAATTTCTTTCCTCACTGTTTTTTTCTTTTTCGTCCTCCTGACTTTCATTGTGCCTCCATCTCCTGACTTTTCCTGTGTTTCAATGACACTTAAACTTGCAATGGAGTTTGGTTTGTTCCTTTCTTCACTTGCATTGCAGTGCCATCGGTTGCTTCAGCAGAGCTCTACTATATTGGTTGTTAGTAAGGAAGGGAAAAATATAAAATCACAAACCAACCGAAATCTGATGTAGAAAAGACCTTTTGAGAAACTTGCTTCTTACAGTTGTTTTTCTTTAAAGTGCTAGCAATGGAATGAAATTCCTCTCTAAATAAGCAACAGCTCTTAAGAGTACTAGAAATAGGAACTCTGAGCCTTCAAAGGGAAGACTAAATGCTGTAGTAGAAGTGTTTGTAGACATTTTTTAAAGTAGTCATTACAGCTAGTGCTAAGGAAGGCTGGGCTAATGGAGGAGATTGCATTTTCTGGAAGATGTGAAAAACAGAGGCTTTGCCAGCTCTTTATCACAAGGGCTAACACTCTTGTCTTTGGGGGTTGTGTCTCCATGGGTACTGCTGCCTCCAGTTGTGGTGAGTGCCATATCTTTATGTTTGCTGCTCATACTTGCACATAGGGTTGCTGGATGCAGTTGAACAGCTGCTGTGTTTTTCTCCAGTTGCCTTTCTGTGGCAAGCAGTGTGGTTTCTGTAAATACAGTGCTCTATGAAAGATGTCAGAGTTCTTCAGGAATGAAGATTGCACAGAGTTGTAACGTCTTTTCATTTTTGCAATGATTTGTCAATTCCTTGCAGAGGCCTCTATCTTGAGCTATGATGGCAGCATGTACATGAAGATCATCATGCCTATGGTCATGCATACAGAAGCAGAAGACGTGTCCTTCCGTTTCATGTCCCAGCGTGCTTATGGGCTGTTGATGGCAACCACCTCACGAGACTCTGCTGACACTCTGCGCCTGGAGCTGGACGGAGGCCGTGTCAAACTTATGGTCAATTTAGGTATCGTATAAAAACCTTCCACTGCCCCTTCACTATTAGTTTGGGCTTGTGATTAGTGGTTTTTTTAAACATTTTGTTTAATTTCTGTTGGTTTGATTGGATTGGATTGATTTCTAAAATAACTGCTGAGACCTTCATAATGATACTCTCTTGCGGAAAGAAATTATCTTCTGCATTGCTGCATGAAAATTTGCTGTCAGTTCTTCGTTATGGACAGTGTTGGTTTTTAAGTCTTTAAGTTTCCTTTCTTGGTCTGAGACTGGTGAGCTGTGTGAGACATGCTGCTTGGTCCATCTTTTGATCAGTTACATCCCTCATTCATCCAGCATCACTCAAAACAGTCAAAGCCAAACATGGGAGGGAAGCAAAATGAATATGGTGGCAAGCAGAAGGCCTGTGAATCCCATGTGCTTTACAGAATTTGGCAGCGTTTGATACAACTTGGTCTATTTTACTAATTTGCTAATTATTTCTATTTTCTAATTGCTATACGTTTCAGCCTTTAGGGCTTTTATGTCCAGTAAAAAAGCCTAGGGTTTTTTTGATTCTGTCTTTATTAAAAAGAAGGCAACAATTATAAAAGTGCATCCCACCCCATCCTGAAGGGTTGTGTTCTGTCTCCTTAGAGTTACACTTTCCCAGAAAATAATAAAGACAGACAATTAGAAACAAGTCCAACAATAACAACAATGAAAAAAATAATTTGGAGTGAATGTGCTATTAGGTTATCCTCAATCCAATCTTGCCAGCCTTTAAGTATTCTAGTGAATGACAAATAAGCTTTTTAAAGAATGTAAATACATGAGTTGAAGCTTTCTTTCACTTTTCAGTGATGCAACTTGTTGCTTCATGTGAATCCAAGAGTATAACTAAGAAGAGATTTTGAGTCAGAGGCAGAACTATCATGATAGTGCAAAATGTTAAACCTCTTCTAATACATAGGATACTCTACATGAAGATGCGTGCAGGGCCTGTGAGAGCATGTGTCAGCTTTCAAAATTCTAAGCCCCACTGGAACAAGCTTTCGCATTTTTTGAGCTAACAGTATCAGCATCTTCAAAGCCCTGCTGTGGTGATACCAGGAGCAAACCATGTAGTAGCTTTGTTTGTAGAGGGTAAAAAAGTATTACACGCTTATACCTGTAGTAATGGTTCTTGGTTTTTAACTCCTGTCCTAGCTAGATATGGTAAGTTGATCATGGTCTTGCCTGCACCATGAATGAGCTTGAGTGGTGATTTTAGGGTTCCTTATCCTCATCTGGGCAATATGCTGTCCAGCAGTTGTCCCCTGGAACTAGCTTGTTTTTTCAAATTGCTTCTAGTGTCTTTTTGGCTTTGAAAGTGCAAGTCAGACCCTAATATCTGCTTTTGGAATAAGAAAGCAAAGAGAAGAAGATGCATTTAATCAAGTTCATATCTCTTAAAAGCAAAGGGTCTTTGTCTAAAGGGCTATAGAAATCCTTGCTTTTTATAAAAAATAAATAAGTAGAAAATGCAGTGTTATAGAATTCCTGTTTGGAATATATTTATGCTCTGCTTAGTTTGACTGAAGAAGTGTAAAGCACTGTTGAGTGTCTAGCTAACGCAGGAGCAGTTGCTATGCTATCCAGACTGGCCTAGACAGAGGGAATAGATCAACTTCAGCTATGAGAGTAATTTCTCAAATAAAGAGAAACAGCACTCTGATGATAGCCATCTCTTCCTATATTCACTTTAAGTGAAGGAAAATTTCATAGATTTGCAGGGTTTCTCTGGAAAACAGCTCAAAAGAATTGCTGTTGAGCATTCTTACATGTGCAAAGAGAATCTTCCACAAAACTCCAGTGCGTGTGTGTGTTTATATATATATAATGTGTGTGTGTCTGCATTTTCTTCTGATATACTACTAATACAGTTGGTGCTAGTAATCTAGCAAAATGAGATTATTTTTTTCCCACTGTTTCCTTTTTGGCAATTATTGCTAGCTATTATCTTCTCAGAGAATAAACTTAAATCACTGGAAGATTGGTAGTGCTTCTTTCAGGGAAGTGATGGGCAGTTGAGTATCTGCTCAGCTCCACACTACCTCCTTGTAACCCAGAGCCAGTTCTTTTACCTTGCACGCCTTAGTTTCTCTCTTTGTTGAAGAGAGAATATTTCACATCCTGCCAGGGATGTGGTAGTATTTTAGTAAGTGCTGCTTCTATTGTCTTGATACTCCCACATGAAAAGTACTACAGCATGAAAACTGCCACACCTCATAAAAAATTATGACTTTTTCTTCTGAGAAAGGTACCACTTGTTTGATTCTGTTATATCTTCCTTTTCCTTTAAAATCAATGAGAATAGGGGGAAGTGCTCCTTTTAGGTGCTCAGGGCCTACTAGACTTAGACTCTATGTGAACACGAGGAGGGTATATTTAGGTTACTCTGAATATACTTACCATTTTTTACAGCTTAGTCTTTCCTTTCCTGTTTTCCTTATATCATGCTCGCAGACAATATTTTCCCTCAGGGCCTGTCAACATAGTGTGCCTGATTGGCATTGGTAATTTTTGACACTCACTGGGCTCTATTATGCCATCACCTACCCCAGAGGTGAACTGTTCGACTCTTACTATCTGGCATCTAGAAGATGTGGCTGAAGAATTGACATATGGCCTACATGTCTGGAAAGAGATGTGTCACTGATGGTTTAATACAGGGACAAAATCTGTAAACCAAACCCTGTGTTAACTAAAGGCTATTTTTGTGTAGTTGCAGGGGCTGATGCATTGTGTATGCCAGATTTGCCAGCTTTTCAGCTGAAAACTTTTGTGAGGTTGAATCTTCCCCCAAAAGTGACTGCAGGCTGCCTCAGTGGAAACCTGTCAGCACTCTCCTTCTATGCCCGGCTCAACAGAAGGGTAGTTTAGGCTGTTGGAACCTGGATTGAGCTTCACCTCTCCTCTCTTCAGATTTATAAAGCTGTCAGATATATTTCTTGAAACAAGGACGCACCT
Organism: Balearica regulorum gibbericeps; assembly: GCF_011004875.1. NCBI lineage: Eukaryota > Metazoa > Chordata > Aves > Gruiformes > Gruidae > Balearica > Balearica regulorum. The sequence goes on along the minus strand of NC_046188.1, from coordinate 24,206,758 downwards.
TCTATCAAAATGTCAAAGTTACCTTACTGTTGAAGAAACAAAATTTGAGGGGGAATGACCTTACCAGAGCCATTAATTTTCAGTTGTTTACTGTAAGTCACATCTAACTCTTTAAGGAGACTGTTCATAGCCAAAATGTCACAAATGACAACCAAATCTTCACGATCTGACCCTGCCAAAATCCCCTTACCAGTAAGAAACAGCCATCAGCAGCACCTCTGAAGACCTGACCATGCTTGTTGCTGACTAGCTACGTGTCAGCATCCCCCTGAGTCTCTAACCCATGACAGATGCGTGCAAAGACTGTTTTGAGTGGTGAGTTATTTAATTGTGCTTTTCTTATAAGTCATTTAATACTATTACTAAGAGCTGTCTCTTTCTTGTCTTCTTTGATCTATTCCATTTGATTACTTATTATCATTTGTGTGGTTATTGAGGTCTTTCCTATGTTGTTTTTTCTTTTTTTTTCCTTTATTTTTCTTCTTTTTTTTTTTTAAACTCTTCTGTGTATTTCAGTTGTAAAGCTTTCCCATACCCCATCAGCCATGGTAAATCAAAAGATGGTATTCAACCCTTCAAAGGCCTGAAGCCTGCGGCCCGCACAGCAAACAGCCCTGAGAACAGAGCGTACAGAGCAGCCTGCAGAGGCTGGCATATCCCACGCAACCCCTCAGCACTCAGTGTCCAAACCAAACAGGGGATAGACACATCGTACAGCAGGCATGGGCGGGCATGGGTGGCTGGGTGCTTGCTGTAGAAAGTGGGAGAGGAAGAGAAGTGATGAATAATTCTCTAGGAAAGAGGGTTGAGAAAGTTGTTTCAGACCTTTCCCGTGTGGGTGCCTGAGGCACTGCAATCTGCATGTTGACAGCACATCTCACAGTAGTTTGAGTGTTTGTTGTGTGAAGATTAGAAGTCCAAATGTGATACAGATCTCACTTCTGTTGAGGACTCTGAAGAAATGGGTCTAGAGTGCAAAGAGAGAGAGAGAGAGAAATTAAGCAAATCACGGCTTGGAACATGCTTGGGAATCATTTCTGATGTTGAGAAGATTAGAAGGGGAAAGAAATGGCTGGTCTGATAGGGTGATCCACCTTCACATTTTTCCTCCCATTGACGAGTGGGAGGGTTACAATGTCACTGACTTATTAAAGAATATTTCAGTTGTTTTTTTTTTTTCCTGGCCTGACTTATCTTCAGGTCACTGGTGACTAGAATAAATACTTCCTGCCTCCTTTTAATCTAAGTCAGTTCTTCTGTAAGGAAGTGTAATCATCCCTCTCACTTATCTTTTCCTAAGATATCTACTCAAGGGTTTCAAAGACATCTTTGCCTCTCCAAAATGCAGTTTCTTTTGCCATTCCTACATACAAACAGAGAAGACACATTGTCTATTTTTCTTTTTTAAATGTATGTGAACTTCTGTGCCAGATTTCTTTTTGTGCAAATCATACACTCCTACCTGAAAATGTTTGACAATTCACACTGTTTCTCATTAATAAATTCTTTTTCTATAATTAGTACATACAAAAGCCCTTGATTATTTTTTTGTTGTCATAGACATGCAAAAATATTTATCAGCTGACAGTTACAGGTGGGTGTACAGTCTGACTGCACGCAAGTAGGAGAGGCAAGGAGCCGCACTAACATGGGGTAAGAGAGTGCACAGGACCCCATCTGGTTTCCCCATAGGAAATAACCTAGAGTGAGCTTAGAAAGAGTCATGCCCCAATTATCTTTCTTGTCCTAGTCTTGCCTTAAAGTTATCTTCCACATTTGGATGCTCATCAAAAGGAACACTTTGTCCTCACACAGCAAAGGTGACTTTCTTTCCTGATTCAAGGAAAAAACAGCCTGGGGCCTTAGCAATGTCAAATAAATATCACTATTTTCAGGCACAAAGATACAAATGATAAGAAACACTGGCCTAATTTGCAGAGACTTCTGTCTGCTACTAAAGATATCTCTATTCAAACAATGAATTCCTAGTGTTAGCTAATTGCAGTGGAGCTATTTAACCTTTTGCAAGGAGAGGGTCTTTGGCCCATTTTCCAGGTGATGTGCTTTGGAAAACCTTCCATCTGAGCACTAAGGAAGCAGCTTCTGGTTTATATTAGGAATAATAATGAAAGAAAGTAAATGTAGGTTTTCCCAGCTCATCCTGCTCCCCATCCAGTTGCAGACTGTATTTTCACTTTACTGCTGTCCTCCACTTTCCTCATCCAATTGCTGAACTGGCAAGTGACTGGATTTACAGCTATTTAGGCATACTCATCTTCAAAACCTAAAGCAAGGGAAAACTTCTTTTGAGTTAGGAATGCAGCCATACCTAAATAAAGCAAAACTCATTGGTAGAAGCTGATAACAGGGCTGAGAGCCCCAGATGTCGATTACCCTGGTACTGTACATGAGGAATCTGAAGCAGTTTAATTATTCCTAAATTCCCCAGCTGCTGCTGTTTTGAGCACAAAGACCAGGTTAAACCTGCACCTTACTGCCAGGGAAAGCATCCTCTACTTTGGATTTGTAGTGTTGTACTAGTTTAGAGGAAAATAGGTATTTTCTTCCTTTCTAAAAACTGATGCAAGAGGGAGAAAACGGCTTCATGTATTAATGATTGGAATTTTGGGTTTTTTTATTGCTTTGGGCAAGGCTCAGAATTAAGGAAATGAATAAAAACCCCTATGCTTGTTCTTTGAAGGTAGGGTGGAGAGTATGGTGGTGCCAGTGTAGCAGTGCAGGCAGATGCACTTAGCTGCTATGCGGAATCCGCACTGACCCAGCTGGACAAAGTCTGGTTTGGGAGCTGGTTCTTCTGGAGTGTGCTTGGGCGTTTCTGCCTGGCACCTCATTGCATGGCATTGCAGAGCCTTCGTGCTCACAGAGTCTGGAGATCTAATAGCACCATGGTAGTTATTAGGGCAACCCCCTCAGTGGCCTAGTCTCTTGTTGTCCTTTGAAATAGAAATCCAGCAGCCGGGATAAAGGCTACACTGGTTTTCAGTGTGAAATATTGATCCCTTCACCCGGAGCAGTCAGTGGCTCAGCCTGGGAGTAAGGCCTGGGACATGTAGTTATTTTGGTATTGCTGCAAAGAAATTAAAAATGCAAAACTTTTCTGCAGACATTAGTAACACTGATGAATGTTGGTGAGGACCAGCCATGTTTCCTTTTCCAGCACACTTACTGTTTAGCCCATAAGAAATTCCCCTGTTGTTCCAACTGTTACAACTCTCTTGATCTCACTTGCAGTGAGACTTGGGAGTCTCTCTCACTCTCCATCAGGTCATAGAGGGAATTCCTCAGCATGTACTTCAGAGCTGCCCTTACCCCACCCAACTTCCATAAGGGATATAGCCACCACTGTATGGTGATCGTACCAATTGCTCCAGGGCTGTTTGCTCCCACTTTTCTGTTGCGGTTGACGACACATGACAAACCTAATCGCACAAAACCAAACCCAGATTTTCTCAAGAGAAGTTCTGCTTGAAAACAGACTCTCTCTGGCTATGCTGCTCCCGATTGGTGTGTCCCTGCTCATTACGACTCTTTATTTATAGACTCTTATTCTTTCCCCTCTTTCGTTTCTTTAAGAAATGCATTTAGTTTCAGCTGCTGAAATAATTTACCTACATTTTTCTGAGTAGACATAAAATTCGTCCAGCAAACTGCATTATATTTCTCTGCCATTCTATGTAATCTCTCTTGCTGGGCCGTATCTCCATAAAAAAAAATACAACCATCCCTGCTGGTCAGAGCTTTAGTTGTCCAGACAGGTTGTCCAGTAGCATGGTGCTATTATTCCTGGCCTTGATTTCCTGAGAGAAGGTCAGCGTGGCCCAAGATATGTAATAGCACTGATATGATAGCTCTTGTCTGTGTCAGACACCAGAGTAATGGATGTTCACAGGGCTGTGAGTAGGAATTTATAAACAAAAGATCCTCTTATGGGTCGTATCCCGAGATATGCTGAGCATTAGTGTGTTAAATGAGAGAAACAATGCTCAGAAGCCCTGTGGCTCAGGGTCTCCTACCTCAACTTTTTTTCTTTGTGCAGACTCCTCAGTTACCATTATTAGATTCCAAAAGCATAACTCTATTTTTCTTTCCATGTACCCCTCTTCGTCCCTCCCTTGCCTGTAACCTCTGAATGAAGCAGGGCCAGCAAACGTTCCCAGATCTGCCACTTCACTGCCCATTTCATCTTCTCCCTGAACGTTACGAACATCCCATTCAGTCTTAGCGTTCAGACAGCAAGATGAGATTGGGCTCTGAGGAATTGGCAGGGCTGGGAACCTTTGAAAGAAATCCCCATTCCACCTGCCAAGCAAAAAAAATAGGTATTCCCAACCTCCAGAACTAGCTGAAATCTGGGCTGGGCGTTCGTGCGGTTAGCTGTTTGCAAGTGGCCATTTTATGACAGGACACAACTGGGCAGTATATTAACCCTTTCCTCACCTGAACGGACAGTGTCAAATGTGTCTGTGCACATATTAAAAAGTGTTCTGGGCTGGCATTGGGGGAATGAGAAGAGGGTCTGTCTTTGGGAGAGCTGGAAAGGGTTAAATATTGCACCAACGAATCTCATAGGCTGAATTTACAGGTATTCTTTGTTGGACAGATGGTGTATTTATGCAATAACAAGATGAATTAATTCGAAAGAAACCAAGTGTAAAGGTTGACTTTGAGCTTCAAGCTTCTTGGAGAAATTGCTAAAGGTCTTTAAAAAGTGAAATGACACTGGAATATGACTTGCATTTTGAGGGAGATTTTTTGTGCCTTAATTATCAATTTTTTTATTGTAATTCACATCAGTTCATGGTCTGGAGTAGAAGATACTCTTAGATGCATAGGTTTCTACAAAAAGAAAATAGCTTTCTGTGTCAACATGTGGATATATATGTATATTGGTATATATCTCTATACATATGTGTATATATATGTGTGTATATATATATTTATGTAACAGATATTTATGTAGAATATACTGTACATATACACCCACTCCTGAACTTGTACAGACTGTATATAAGTATAAAATGGCCACATCTCTTTGCGTGTGTCTGTCCCCGGAAGGGTGGACTGATTGTTTTTGGATGTCTGCAGCTGTTACCTTGAAGGATGCAATTTCATCTTTCATTTATTTTTCCCCATCTAGACTGTATCAGGATAAACTGTAACGCCAGTAAGTTTTCCCTCAAGTTTCATTTTGTTCTATATATATTAAAATAACTTTATTTTTGTTGCTGTTTTATAAGCTGTTTTTCTTTTCTTTTATTTTCTTTTCTTTTTTTTCTTTTTTAAAAAAGAATCTTCTGAAATTGAAAGGTTGGGTGGGATATGAAGCTGGGGGGAGGAGGGAAGACCTCACGGTGATTGTATGTGAAAATTTTGTGTTAGGTTTCTCCAAGGAGGAGATGAACTGTTATTTCATAGCTTTGCAGAAGAGCACCTGAGGAACCTGATGAGCTGATATTATATTTCACTGGTAACCTGTTGTCTTTATGAAAACTTTTAAAGAACTACATAAGAATAACAACAGGTACTGTATGCACTTCTCCACTACAAAAAAAGGCTTGCATATTTAAAAACCAAAACAAAACACCTCAAACTCTTACTTTATTTCAGAATGGTGACAACTTAACCTGATATTTATTCAAAGTAATTTTTATTTGGGTATAGAAGAAGGAAAAATTAGATATTAGATTTTGAGTATATTATCAGAGTTACATAATAACCTTTTATATAGCATTTACCACTCTTAGGTTTCTATAATAAATTCCAGCTGAATCTTTGGGTCACTGAAAATCCCTTTCAGTCTGTAAAAGTAAGGAAGAAGGCTTATAAAATCTCTGTGAAAAATAATAGTGAAAGATCATATCCAATTCTAGACTGATTGAGCAAACAAAATCTTTTCAGTTCTGCTTGAAAGAGCTGGTTGAAGTTGATGTAGGCCTCAAAGTAAAAAGCCCTTCCCAAAGGATGAAGCTGTTAAGATCTCAAGTGTGCTTTAGGCTTATCTTACTTGAAACCAGATTCCTGAACTGGCAGATCCTCTGTGTTAGATTTTATGTGGAAGGATTTGTGGAAGGCTAAAAATCAATTTGGAAATGCTATGCGAGATTAAAAGGCAAGGATGGTCCATGTGTTTTCTAGACGCTGTGATCTTTTTGCTTACCGGTGAGTCCCATCCAAACTAGCAGGAAGGCAGAAAGTGTGTTGCAGCCCCAAAAGCAAACATAAAGCTTTCAAGTAGCAGAGCCAATTGTAGCAGCACTGAGAGAATTTTATTGTAAAGCAGTTTCTTAACAGCTTTGCCATAGTCTTGGACTAAGAGTAGGTTTATAGTGTTAGACAGCAGACAGCAGTTGTTTGCTGTTTTTTCCCCAGGTACAATATTTGCAAATTTTTAAAGGTTCTCTGTGGTTGCAAATAGAAAAAAAATACACGTGTAAGCAGATAATATATCAGCTTTCCTTCCTGGTCACTGCCAGGTGATTGATATCCTACTTTGCAAAGAAGTGGAAGCAATTAGTTTCTTGGTCTTTTGAAGTGGTCCCTGGGATCCTGTAGCCATGGACAAGCCAAAGCATCAGCTGATGTGTGATTATTCCGTCTGTCAGCCCTGATAGGAGCTTGATCGTGAGTTCATTACATTGAGAACTGCAGTCTTCTTCAGCCCTGTTGCCCTATTGGGATTAGTCCTGTATGACTTAAAGCTTGACAGATCTTGTTGACTTCCTTTTGCTCTTCAGAGTTTTAACACTGTATTTCAAGATAGAGAGAGCAATAGGAAAAAGCGTCTTGAATCTCTACTAACTGAGATTGCCAGTTTTTTACCCAGCAGCACTGAGGACATTTGCCTAAAAATAGGTTTTTTTGCTTCCTGAGAGTTCATATGCTCTTGCTGCTTAGCCACCTGTAACTCTGTCTAACAAACACTTGCATTATACTTCTTGTTGATGCATATCATCTGAGTATCCATATGATTTCCTTTGGTGCTGGACAATAATCTGACGTTCTTCAACTTTCGATGACAGCTGGCTGTTAAAGGCTTAGCTATAGAAGACTATCTTCGGGTGGGAAATCTGCTTTAGTAGCAAGGCGCAATGGTCTGGTTTTCATGCAAATCAAAATCTAGCAGTAATTGGGAGAAACATTCAAAAAAGAAAAAGAGGGAAAAGATAATCATGTAATCAGAGCAGTGGGAAGACAATCTGAATCCAGTCCTTTTGTTAGTTTCCCCATAAGCATCAAAACATCTTGAATCATTTTGCTTCCATGTATTTTTAATAGTTGAGCCTGTTGCATTTTTAAATACAGTCTTCCTCTGAAGGTTTGTATTTATTTATTTATTTTAAGCCACTTTGGATTTTCCTAATTTATTTTTTATGATACTATGCTGAAGATGAGCAACCCTACTCCTAGTGCCTCCAACACCTTGCCTTGTTGCTACCTGTTGCAATGACTCAGGTCATCTGTCCCGCTTTCTGGAAGGGAACCTGCTGGGAACTGATTGATGAAAAACTGTATACTCTTGCATGAATAAAATATAGTTAGGCAGGAGCAGACCAAATATCACTGTTAACCATGCTTGCAGTCGCAGTGACATTTACTTGTGCAGAGGGAGTTATCCATATACAGATGGGTCTGTATGGGTGTGTTGCCAGGATGTGTTGAAAAGAGCAGAAGTGTTTTAAAGAAACTTGACAAATGGGATTCCCAATCAGTTGAAGAGTTTCAGGTCAAGCAGTCACCATTGCTAACTGAATAGAAGGGACTTCGTGCATGGCTTTAAAGGTAAACAGAGCTGTACTTTTGGAGTCTTGTGGAATGTGTAGGTTAAAGAGCCTACCACAGCAAGCACTGAAGCTCATGCTATTTGAGAGAAGTCTAGTATGTGTTCACAGGTAAGCATTTAATTTTCTATATACTTGCTTTTAATTTTCATTGAAAGAATTTTGAGGGTTTTTTGCTTGCATATCTTTGGGTTGTCATATATCTGATGCAAAATACTGTTTTCCATCACTTCATTTCTTCTTACCCACTGTTTCTCATCACTGTCATTTCTCGCAGTTCTGAAATGGAAGACCAATATTGTTTCCTGGAACAGGAACTTTTTTTTTTACTTTCTCTGTATTTATTTTAATACCCATCTAATCCTCTCACTCTTGAAGATGCCTAAAATGATCTTACCTGTTTCTGCACACTGAAAGAGTTTGAATGTAGAAGGATCTGACAATGCTGTTGTTTACACAGATGTAACTGGGTAGTAACTCTCTTTTCCTCTGAGTATAAAACCAGCACAACCAAAAGCAGGATCAGGATCCCAAAATACACTGTGTGAAGGTGCATTGATGAATCCTCAAAATAATGCAGGCATAACGGATAGCACAATTTTGTTGGCTGGATTTATGGGGAAAATAGGTATAGTCTAAATTCCTTTACATTTCTGCATTTTGGACTTTTAAATAGGATTTCCTAAAGAAGAGTAGTTCTTTAGTCCATCTCCTGTAAACTGTTTAATGAAATATATAGTTCACTTTATTTAAAGTTAAAGTTGTTGTGATATTTTTATAGTTTGTGTCATAATATTTGGTGCTCTGATTTTTCTTCATTTTTTCAAAGGTATCTAGTCCTTAATTTCCTTATTCCCTTTTCAGTGACCCCACTTCATCTCAGTCCAGATGGCGATAGTTTTCAGCATTTGACCCAGTTTTAAGTGTGGAGGACAGGGCTGTGTGTGCTACGGATTTACCAGCTCTCGGAGATGTCTTCATTTTGTGTTCTTTCTAGGATACTGCTTGTATTATTCTTGGCCTAGTTCTCTCTCCTTCTCCCAAACCTTTTATGTGGTGTGTCAGTAGTCACAGTCACATGGTTTGACACTACCTTTATGGGAGGTCTGATCTACCAAAAGTAGCTGCCTTTGGGACAGTGAATACTTTTGTCTTATCGCTTGTTGTTTCATAATGAGGCTTTTTTTTCCTCACTAAAGCATGTCAGACAAGCCATTACCTATTTTCACGTGACTTGTGAAGCCTCAGCAAATCCTGATCCTCTTCTCTTACCTGTTGCTAAAAGCACAAAGTGAAGAGGACAAAAAATCACAGTCAAATCACTACTAATTGAGGCCTCACAGTTAGCATGTTGTTTCAGATCAAATTAATTTTGGACTGGTCTTTGACAATAGAAGACAGCTAGAATATGAGATCGGTTCTCCCTTCTCAGTTGCTATGCTTACTGTATTTAGTGCCTTAATTCAATGCAACATTAATGTTTCATTTTAGTAAGTGCCACTGTAACAACATAAAATATGATCCTTGATGTATAACGCTGGGAGAGGTTTAAAGTTTCTTTTTTCCGTATCATCACAAGTAAATAGGAAGCCATGCTAACTCTAATCTAATCAAAATGTTGTAAAACCAAGTGCACTTATCTGATTCCTAGTGATGTTGCTGTCATTTTAATAAAAGCTTAATAGTACTCTGACATGAAAACATTATTTGGGAAGTGGTGTGATTAAACATACACATCATATTTGTGACTAGTATCTCCTAACTCCATTTAAACATAATCAGGAAGAAATGAACACTTATGCAGCTTGAAAAGTGATGAGTCATTAGTATGTTATATTGTAGTGGTAAAAGCAAAGCTGGCGTCTGTAGCATCAGTACAGCCCAGCTGAGAATGCTGTCACCTTTGAGCAGTCTCAGACTCAGGGCGCTGGTCTGGCCTTGTGCTGCTGCTGCACTGCAGTGCAGAAGAAGGGAAGGGAGCAAGCCTGTCCTTGCAAGACCTTTTCTTCTGTCAGGTGGTGAAAGAGCAGTCCTCCTGGGTATTTTGTCAGATGGTAAACTAAGAATTCTGTTAGAGGAAAGCATACCATGATGGATCGAACAGCCTGAGAGAGGTGAGGCTACTGCCATGCCTGCTCCCAGGTTCAACCAGTAACAAGGTTGAAGATGTATTCCTGGCAAATGCTTTGCTAGTGATCACACACATACAGAACCGTGCTCATTCCAGTCTCTGACGGCATGAACATACAGGCTCTCTGACCCATGGTCTGACTCCAGTTGCTGCACTCACACCGCTGTATACCCTCATGTACACAGAAGAGAGAGCCCTCAGCCAGGAAATAGTTAGAAAGGAATTTAATAATTAGACAGGACAGACTGCACTGATCAGGCGCAGGGCACAGCAGACACGTGTACTGACCAGCCCTTTTTATCCCCTTACCCCTCTATTTTCCCACTCCTACTCCTCCCAAAATCACTTAGACACCTCCCTTTTCCTGCCTTTGGTTTCTCACCTAAACATAAGAAGTCTATCTGATCCCAAACTGCTTTTTCCCTGCATCACGTATGTCTCACCCTAGGGCAGCAACCCCCTTAGTCCAAAAGGTGATCTCAAGAGCTGCTCCAGATGACTTATGGTGATGAGTTTCACACTTGGACGCTGGGGCTAATGGCTCTGCTGGGACAGCCCTGGAAAAGGTGCAAATTTCTCAGGAGTCCTTGATTTGTGTTCCCACCTGCCACTGTGCCCCTGTGCTCCTCTGAGCTTGTGCAGATGGGCCTCTGATGAGCTGATGGCCCCTGCTATGGGCCTGGACGTAACCCAAGAAGTTATCATTTAGTGTCCCTCCTCTGCTGTTGTCTCTCTGAGCTCCTTTGTGAGTGTGCAGATGAGCTTTATTACAGAACCCAACAAATTCCTCTTCCCTGTTGCAGCTACTGCAAAGTGAGGTATGTTGTCTTAGACTTGCTTGATTCAAGTCCACTCCAAGTCCCTAGTTTAAAAAAACTTCTTAAGCGCCCAACTCAGAGGTTGCTTGGTACCTCTACAAAGTGAAATAGTGCTCCTGAGCTTGTTTTAAAAAGGTAAAGTCAGTTACCAGGTGCAATGGAGAGGACAAGACCCTTTGGGGTCGGGTTCCATGTGGACATCTTCCATCTGGGCAAGAGGCAAAAGGTGAAGCGCATGCAAGAAACTGCTCTGTGTTGCTGCTGTCTAGACAATATGTCTTCTGTAGATTAGATTCTCTAATTAGTTGTCAGAACATCCACTTTGTTCTTTTATTCAAAGAAAATTGGCACAAAATTGGAAACTCATGCTTTAGGACCTAGGAGGAAGTGAGTATTTTATGTGTAATTAATTTTGTCTGGGTTGTTCTCAGAGAGAGCATCTCTAATGAGACTTGGAATAGTTAAAAAGAAAAAGAGGAGTAAACACTAATCAGCACGAGCACTGCTTGCTATGTTGGGTGCTACCTTATCAGTAAATTTAAGGCCAAATCAGTGTGCCTTAAGGCTCACTAGATAAGGAGTGACCAGTAAAGAGGCTCTAGTAATTTGCATTATTTGTTGCAGAACAGTGTGTGTAATGAGCAAAATCTTTTCACAGGGTCTTTAATCCTCCTCATCCAGACAGTGCCATGAAGATTAAGGTTTAGCTGTGGCATAATTAATTAATTTCTGCAATTCTAAACTGCAGTTTGCGATATCGCAAGGTCCCTGCATCCCAGAATATTTCACGGGTCATAAATCTGGGCTTAAAAATGCAAGTCCACGTTTACTAGACTTCAGTTAGCTCCAGCTCTTAGCAGCAGTTAGCCTTCATCTTCTAGCTAATACTGTCACATCCTTTGAAAGTCTGTACTCTGACTCTGTGGTGCTAGTGCTCAGGGAGAGACTTCAGCCTGAAGAGATGGCGCTGTTGAGAGCAGAGCTTGGCAGAATGCATTCTGCAGTATTTTTAATTGAATTGCTGTGGTGGGACCTAACAAGAAAGTAAACTAACGTTGAAAACTCAGCGATCATCTGTCAGGAATCAATGACCCACTTTTGGAAAACAGCTGTGCCAGTTTACTGGCCATCGTTCCCACCCCAGCAGCTTTTCTTGACTCCTTGCCACTTCTGGAAATGTTGTCTTTGTGTTGTCTGTTTTGAAGGGGGCAGAGTCAAAACAACCATATCAATCACCCTGTCAGTCACTAAGCTAGATACCCATTACTTAATGTTAGAAATTCCAATTAAATATTGGGATTATGGATGCTATAACAGAGATTATGGAATAGGAAAATTTTGGGGTAATTTCCCCCCCCCCCCCGAGATAAAAGATGCTGTGGGTGAACCTTGGAGTAACCTAGGAAGAAGTTTAGGGGTAGAATAACTTTTGAAATCATGTGGCACTGGGTTTTGTTTTAATGATACATTGAATTAACTAGTTGCTGGTCAGCAATGTTTTTCTCTTATCCACTAGTTGTTAAAATACGAGCTTCCTTTCTCATGTCTGGGGAAAACAGGATGTCTTGCTTCTTCTCCTGTTGCAATGTTTGCAGGATCTCAGCCAGGATGCCTTGGGGGAGAAAAAAAGGCTTTGATAGGAAAACTTGTACCCTTCTCAGTTTGTTATTTTGGCCACTTTCTTTGTATACATTGATTTGTGTTCCTTTCAGATCAGCTGTCATCACTTGCACTTTCCTCAGTGTTTTGGTTGAACCCCAGTAGGTGGCTAAGCACCACACAGCTGCTCACTCACTTTCCCCCAGCCTGTGTGTTATCAACACTGTTTTGCTCACAAATCCAAAACATAGCACCATGTGGGCTGCTATGAAGAAAATTAACTCCCTCCCAGCCGGACCCAGTACTGTCAGGGAGCTACTGTAGCCTTCAAAGTTGGTGAACATTGTGCTATAGGGCTTAAAAAGACAATGCTCTTGCTGCCTTAACAGTGAAATAGAAGGCCAAAGGTAAACTGAAACAGTGTAGCCTATGGTGGCCAGGCATCGAGCATTTGGTCATTTCTTTTTCCATTTAATTGATTTGTCTTTTTCTACGCAAGGCACTGAGTTTGAGGAAACTAGCTGTGAGTGGTAATATTGGGGAGCTGTGTAGCGGTACTAAATGTGTTGTTTTCAGGATTAAGACATGTCAGACTGCTATCTTAAAATCTGAAACAGTGACTGCATTAGGACTTAAATACTGGATATTGTCTCCATGAATGAACAGTGAGAGGGTTGATAATGACAGAGAAAAGTTGCCTCTTCATGGCTGGGAGCTTTTTCCATGCTTAACAGTCCTCACACCACCCACCTATTTCAGCAGTGAGTGCTACTGTCCTTTGGCCACCATGACCCATCACATTGTCTGTATTTTGCACTGCAAGGCTAATGTGTCTGGCAAAAGGTGCTGCTGTTAGAAAATTTCCCTCAGGGAGCAAAGAACTGCAATTGTGCACACAGGTGCCTGAGGAGTAAGATAGAAGTTTACCTTAAAAACACCCTCTGGTGCTGCTGTGCTTGAACATTGGCCTCTCTGACATGAACTGGGGAAAGGTGAGCTGCAGGTTTGTGGACTGCCTCTGAAAGAAGCACCTTAAAAATATTTACTGTTTGTGCAGGGACAGAATGAGTCAGAGAGAACAAGAACCCTTCTTCTACCAGAGAGACTCTCGCTTGGTCGAGCTGGTGCACATTGGTGTATGATGCCTATGGCAAGCTTATGTTGCTGCTACTTCTCTGGAAACTTGCCCTTAGCAAATCTTCAAGCAGTGATGTCATCTTTTCTAATTGCTTATCTTCTACTCCTCTCAAGAAAAGCTGATTCTTGAGGTTTCAGGGCCAAGGAAATAGTTGTTGACTTCTTGCTTCTCTTGTGCAAAGGGAATACAATGCATGGGAAGGCTTGATGCCACATGGAACCTGGCCAAGATGCCGCAGATGTGTTTAATCAGTAGTGAAGATTTTTTATATCATCATAAGCCATTTTCTAGCTAGTGGAAAATGCAATATACTGAACATTTTCATTCTGAATGTGAAAAGTTAGAAAGCTTGAGAGAAGTTCTCAAGTAATTTTCCCAGTTAAATATCTTTTTGATTCGTGTCACTTCAGTGGCTGCTATATTAAACAGTCATGTGTGCACACTTCATTATGGAAAAATAGCTCTTTCCTCTTGGTGGATTTCACAGTATCACAGTATCATGAATTGGAGATCAAATCACCAGGTACAGTTTTAATCATCCAAGGATATCGTATTATTTTTGTTTGCTCATGAATTTGAAGGAGAGAATCACCAGCAAGCTTGAAACAAAATGGGGAAGTTATGTTAATGCAAGAGTAGGTTCAGGTAAGGGTTTAATTGTGCATTAAACTGTTAGCATGCTGACATCATTTGAATTAGTGTGTTTTCTGTTCCTAAGGGGAATCTTACTTGAAATTATTCAGCCCACTGTTTTGAACTGGCAGGGGAAAGGACAATGTAGCTGGTATTGCTTTTGACTCACATCAGCATCTTTCAGGTTGCAAGCTGTTGCCACCTTCACCCAGCTGTTAGATCTTTGGAACTGCCTAGTGAAAAATGTTCTTACAGTGTTTAGGCATTTAAACAAAGTTGCGACCTTCCATCTAGCACAGTACTCCTCTTGAATTCTTGGAATTTAGCTCTTAGCTCCGAGAGGAAGGACAGTATTTGCCAAATTGCTCTGCTGCATGCAAAACCACAAATCTTTTTAAACTGAGCTGCGGAAAGGTGTCATACATTTGATATTTCATTGTCCCAAAACCCAAGTCCTTTTGCATGCGTGTGAGGGGTTCTAGATTTGAATGGACTCCCTCCATTCCAGTAGGCATGTGCACACAAAGATAGAAATATCTTGGAGAGTTTATAATGGCACAGAGTCTAATTTGAATAAAGTGGGTTTGCATGTTCAGAGCAACAGAAAAAATGCCAGGCACAAATGCTGCTGGAATTTCATAATTCTTTTTTTAAAGGCTGAAGTATTATAAAAATCTTTTAATTGCAAAGAGGTCCCTTGAAAGAGCTATGGAAGTGCGAGAGGTTTTCTTTTCCTTGTAGGCTTGTAAAGTGAGTTGGCTCAGTAGGGTAGTGAATGAAGCCAGGAGTTTTTAAGGGCTGTTACAAATTAAATATCCATTGCTGCTAAAATGTAGCCAGTTCCACAGTGGGAGATAGCATCAAATATCATGTAACAACTCTGATTCAACATTAATACAAGAAAGGAAGGGGAAAAGCATATTTGTAGATGACCACTGAGATTTTTGGAGGTCAGTACACAATTGCCCAAATCATATACCGGTAGTTGCCATTATAGTATAGCAGTAATTGCAAACGCCCCAATTACATTCTTACCATAGCCTATTCTGCCACAGCCTTGCTGTGTCGCATGAAAATACTGATGATAGTCCTAGAACTGCCAAAATATTGATGGGCAGAAAATTAGCCTCATTTAGTTCCATGTTTTGTTATACTAGAAAGAATGAAAGTTTGTTGCTTTCAATTTATTATGTTATGATATTTTGCTGCTTAGGATAATTTTAGATTAAGGGAAACTTCTTTCCTAAATCATCATTGCCATTGAAAGCAGTGCCTATAAAATTGATCAGTTCTCATTGTAATCAAAGTTTATAATATTTCTTTCACTGGTCACGCTTTGATTTATTTCGAGCATATTAAAATGCAACAGAGCAGATGGAGCAGCATGAAAACTATATGAAAATTCAGGACTTGTTTGTTTGTTTGCATAGGTCTTGTGGAGCTTATTTTCCTGAATAAACTGAAAAGGCTATCCAAACTTCAAGATTTTTGCTGCAAGTGTGGTGGATTTCAAGTTTCCAGCTCAGCAGACTCACTCAGTGGTATTTTTTGCAATTTCTCACTGGCTGGGTGATTCTTCCAGCAGCACAGCTGTATTTTACAGGGAATGCTGTATCCAGCAGGGCTGCATAGAGAGAATCATTTATGAGTCCAACTGTCTGTGTGTGCTTAGGCTGGGGGTGTCAGTACCCAGTTCAAGCAAACTTTCCTGACTCTGGTGGTACTCCAGGTGCCTCTTACAGAAGGGGCTGAGCACCATCTCGTGGTACAGCTGGAGATTTTCTAGTTTCTTCTCAGTTCATGTGCTGAGCAGCCTTAAGTACATCTCCGAAGCAACATGATCATTTTGTGGTGGTTGTGTTGTTGTTTTCCTACCTGTGAAAGGGTTGGAGGTATGTTCAGGGTGCTTTGTGGAAAGTAGTAAAGAGGAAGATTATGTTCATTGGCAGAGCTGTGTGAAAAAGGGCCTGAATGCAAACTGGTTCTTGACAGTAGTGCTGGGCTAACATATCAGTTATGGTCAATAGGAAGCTTCAATAGGAAGCAAGTAACTTTTGCAAAGTCTGGACTGTACCATAGGCCAGTGCTTATCAGCACAGAAAAGAACTGCATGCTCTATTTCCTTGAAGTTACTCCTTTTTGTCTCAGATGAAAACAGCTGATCCTATGGAGCTGAAGCTTTGTGGCTTAAATGCTGTGAACAGCCCAAGAACGGAGACTGAGGGGATTTCTCAGTCCCTACCGGGCTGTAGCAGACACCACTGTTCTGTGTCTCTGACAGGTGCAGCAAGTCAGACCATCCTGACTTCAGTATTCCTTTCCAGGGCTGAAATCCACATAATGTACAGTATTTAAAACGTTGGCTTCTGCCACCTGCATCTGGTTCCCAAAGGAAACCCAGTGACAAAGCTAAGATCAGGCTTGAAGTAATAAGAAAAGTGTGCTGGTATAAGCATGTCCAAGACATCCTTATTAAACTATGTCATATGGAATACCTATGGAAATATTTAACACCTCCTGAGATCAGGAGTTTCACAGAATATAGAACTGATGTCTTTTCTAATAATTCATATGAATATGTGGATAATCCCTCATAATAGGAACAGCCTAGAGTGTATGTGGGGCAGCTGACAGGCAGGTAGGCTAAGAAGGTATGGAGAATATTTATTAAACCCAGCTATTGGAAAAAAATTCAGTGATATTTGCATAGCTGATATCCAGTCACTCCTAACTAGTTAGGCATGAATTCAGAAATGAGTTTCCGTGGTTAAGTACTGAAATGCCTTGATTTCAGGTAAAATCCTTAAAAGCACATTAGCCCAAAATTGATTGAAACGGACTGTAGCAGCCATATGTGAATACAGAGGTTGTGAAAACTGAGGGCAGCACTTGTAAGATACGATGTTACTTTAAAGCCAAACCCTCAACTGAAGCAGCTGGAACCTGTCTAAGCAATTCTGAGTAGGAGTAATTAAGCAAATAGTGATGCAGTCTGTTTTAAGCTAATATTAGAATTGCATCTGATGTTCATTTTATAACTGAAAAAAATGACTTTAAATCTCTAAAAGGTCTTGTGCTTTTCTTTACCATTAATCCAGTCTGATATTTTTTGAGCTGAATCAAGATAAACCTGAAAAATCAGTGTGTTTCACAACAACACAAAGAGTGATTCTGGCAAGGGAGGCTTTTGAAAACAGGACAGTGGAACTTGGGCTCTCTGGTTTGATTAGTGAGCCTAAGGGATGGAGAATGTTTCCTACCAAATTGCAAAATGTGAGTGCAGAGACTGGGTTGTGGAAAGGCGTTCCTCTGAACGGGAGCCAGCCACCTCCCTCATTATGGGAAACAGAAAAGTAAGAGATACTTTCCTGTTTCAGGTAAACTTTGATGCATCGTAAGGAAATATTTCCTCCTTATTTTGAGAGAGGTATTTTTCTGCTTTACCCTTCCAGGCAGATCCTTTTGTCTAGTTCACTCAAATGGAGGTAAAATAGAAATCTATTCCTCTTCCTTGCTTTTCTTTTTATAGTTTTCAAATGTTGTCAGTTATTTCTGTGTTATAAGGGGGAAAGAGCCCAGCTTTCTGTCTTCTTGATTGCTGAAATTATGGGTTTCAGCAGTCCATTAGGAGGTTATTAAGATGTTTTTTCTACATTTGCTCTAATTTGCAGAGATACAGAGTCTAGTCAGTCCCTGTTGACTTTCACAAGATTTTAGATGCTCAGCATTTGTGAAGAATCAAATCTTAAGGCTCTTGTCCTCAAGAGATCCACTGCCAAATTGCTAAGGGGAAATTTTCCGAACTGAAAATATGACAAGCGAGAGGTACTATATCATTTTTTCCTGTTGTGAGGTAAACGAAGTAAATGCAAGTTCTTGGGACAGGTGTATCTTTGTGTGGGCAAGTGAGCAGGGTTATTGCCAGTCTTGGTAATCGCTTCTGAGTCATGCAGTGTACCTAACAGATCAGGTTTTCCCATGGGATTCAATCACTACGATCTGAAAAATTTATTAGTCTGAGAAGACTGAGGTGCTAAGTTATTTTGCTTTGAATGCAAAAAAGTGTGTTTTAACTTGTCACAGATTTACCTCTGGGGATCTGCATTGTGTTTAGACTCAATGGGCAAACATGAGTATGTCTTCATAGAAGATTTCTGCTTTCAGTTTTTCTGATTGGGCCAGAAATGTAACAGAAACATCACTTTCCTGAGGGCTTTGGGAATACAGAAGAACTTAGGAATACTTATAGAACTACAGATACTTATAGAACTGCAGTTATGATAAACTAAAGGAGACATGTAGTAAAATATTTTAACCCACTTCCCTTTTTTGCGGGGGAACGGTAACTTCATCTGCAATTGGGCAAGCTAATGCATTGCTTTGTTTTGGTATCTCTTTTTTGGTCACAGCACTGAAAGGGTATTTGATTCTGTTTCATAGTGGGATGAGATTTGAGCCTACAATTAAAAATCTTTTCTTAGTTCTTAAGCATATTTTTATCTTTGGAGTATTCTTCTTATGCTGATGATTTAATTCTTACAAGACTGCAATAGTTGGGGCATTACTATCCCCGTGGAATTACTGAAGGACAGAGTGTGAAGTCATTTTATGCAGAAGCAGTAGCAGTGACATTATGGGCTTTCAGCCCTGCCCTAACGCAGCACCATTATCTGAGTACTTCTGACAGTGATGGAAAGCTTTGTTGCAGCTATTCAGCCCTGGTGCCACTCTCCAATTTTTAGCAGAGAGGGAAGTATGAACAAAGAGAAAGATTATGTGTTCTTGCTCACAGTGTTACCTTACTTCACTAAGAGTATATGGAGGGATCCAACTTCTAGTTGTGTAAGAAGGGTCTGTGTGCGAATTTATGGCCAATGCACCTTTTGAAAATTTGCAGGCTGCGTACCAATTGAAAGGAAAGCGCTTAGCTGCTTTTCAGACTACAAGTATACTTGAAATTGGATAAAACAATATCCATGAACTGTGAACACTGTTAATTGTATCAGTACTGAAAAAAACTCCTTGCATTCTGCCTCAGGTGACAATATTTCCAGATCTTTTGCTTCCAGGTAGCAGTAGGTCTTCTGAAGCTGCAGTAGGCCCAGTGTAAAACTGGACAGGTTTTGCAAGGGCAGAGGGAAGAAATTCTGGGAAGAGATTTCCCAAGGGCATTGAAACCACATCTCAAGATCAGCTTTTTCTGAAGAAAATGATCTGAAGTACTAACAAACTCACTAGCGTACAATTTCCACAGCTACAAATACATAAGTGAAACAAACCCACACCCTATTTCCTAAGCATCAAAGACTGTAGGCAAGTTTGAGTCAGTTCTTACTGTTGCTGAGTGAAGAAAATCTCACAACAGAAAATCAGGTGGTGATTACAGCAATGTACATTGTTCTGCTTGCTGTTTTTTTAAGAATACTCTAAGTGAAGAGGCCATAAGAAGCCATTGTGCTGTGGCAGTACGGCTCAGCGGGAACTGTTACTCTATAGAGACAGTTATTTCTAAATCTCTTTAGTTACCAGCCCACTGTCCCAATTCTGTTCCTGTTTGGTTGGCCCACACTTCAAACTTTTTCAAATAAGTAAGTCTATAGTTTCTAGGATCTCTACAGTGGCTAGAGACAGATTCTAGCATCCCAGGTAGCACTTCCCAGTCCTGCCTCACTTCCACGGCTTTCTACTGTGATCAGCTCTTGTATGTTCGCAGGCAAGAGAGACCAGAATATTTGTATTTGAAAAGGGTGATGCAGTTTGGGTAGATGAACCAATTCATATCCAGAACCTGATTAGTACTTGGTATCTATTCTAACATCAGAGAAATACTGATATGTTGACATAGTAGACAGGTAGTCTAGCCTGGCTTGCTTAAAAAACATCTTGGTGCCCTCAGAGCAAAGGCTATTACTACTGTTTTGATCTTAAACATCTCCTTTCCAGACAGAGAAAATCCAAGTTTCAGTTCTTGCTGATAAGAATAGTATCCATGTGCAAGCAGCCATATATTTTTACAGGACAGCTTGGAGACAGAATCTGCTCTGAAGATTTTATTATCCAAATGAATACAAGGATAAAAGGCATAGAGGGAGTGTATGGGCATTCACATTTAGTCTAATGATTAAATTTAGTCAGCATTTAGTCTGTTGAGACTAGTCTCTCTTTAGTCAGCGGAGAGGACTAAGCTCTTCTAGAGAGTGGTTTGGAGCTGCAAGCTAAGTCAGCCTCCTCTAGTGGGCAATTCAGAGCCACCTGCACCTCCTGGCTAATCATCAGGAGCGTTGCTGTGACATTTCTCATCAAGGCTTTGGATAGACTTCTCAACTTGACATCACCACAACAGTCTCCAGATAATGATAATCTTTACATAACTCTGCAGTAGCGAAACTTTGAGCAAGTCATTTATTTACCTGTGTTTCAGCTTTCCAGTAATGTGTAGCTAATAATAGTCACCTGCCAGCAGGCTTTAGGATCTGAAGTCATGAATGTCTGCAATGGCTTTAATATCATCAGTACAAAGGTATTGTGCAAACATATTTAGTGCATATGAAAGAATAATGAATTTCTGTTTATTACCCACAACATTACAGTAATAAACTGCTGTAAGATGCAATGTTTTCCAAAATATTAAAGGCCAGATTTTCCTGCTGGTGCAATTTGGTGGAATCATGGTAAGCGAATTTTTCCCCTTTATGTGTGGCAATTAATTTCTTGAAAGAAATCAACATCCATGGGATACGTGTAATTTCAGATGTAGTTATTTAGATACAGATACCATCATTTCAGTAAAAAATGCCATACTTACAAACAGTTAAAAAAAAAAAAAAAGATAGCTTAAACTGAAATAAAGAAAATGAGTTTAAATGAGCAGGAATATATGGACATATTTACAAGAATAAATGTGCAATGTTCTATCCATAGGTGATCAAATCTTACCATAATATTTTAAAGTGTTATTGGCAGTTTTCTCTCTCCTCTCCTTTCAATTGCCTGCATTTGTAGATAGTTTCCATAACAGCACATTGAAAGAGATAACTGTGTTTCTTACACGACTGCCTATGTCTTCAGAAACAGTGAGAAATGATGGACCTGCTCCTTAAACAAAAATTAAACAAACACTCAGTTTCTTACCCCAACAATAACTGGATTGCTGTAAACATGGTTAGTATGTACAGTTTTACATACTGGCTTGGGATTTATGCACTTCAGATTCAGTCATAATTTCCATAAAAATGACAGAATAATTAGGACAGAATAATGAGGTTATTAATAAATTATATTGCTCTTGCACATAATTACATATATCACTCTTCTGGCTGGCTGAAATATCTGCAGACTGGGTAACAGGTTACCTGGTTTATGATATTCTCCATATATGATGTTTTGCTTCTTTCATTACTACACATCAGAACTAGATAGCTACCTTACATATATGGCAAACTCTGATCCCTGAACTTCTTAATGCATCTTTTCAACACTGTGTTCAACTTAGCATTTTGCTGCTGCTGCTGAAGTAATATTTCACTTCAGCTGTTGGAGTCTGCAGAAGCTGAGGTTTGCTTGTTTAGTTTTCTCTGTAATAATCAAAGCGTGTTTTGACAGTGATCGTACTGGTTTTACTATGCTCCCTTTATATAATGCTGATCCTGCTTTTGATAAAGTAGGCTCTATGTGACAGAGCAAAGTAGGTTTGCATAGATGTTGGGCTTTTCTCACGTTTGTTAGTGTTCTGATCCAAGTTTGAAAAATTACATCAGAATAGCAAAAGGGAAATGAATTATACTTGTAATAATTTCAGTGGGCTTAGTTGCCATAAGAAGAAATACTAAAGCTAAAATTTGCTTGTGTCCTAAAAAATAATTAATTCCATAAATAAAAGGTAAGTGGTGATGCTGACCCAGTGCCACAGCAGTATGATCTGCTTTCCCTGTGGTCTGCTGACTTTTACATCAGTGTAGTTTCCCTTTGGCTTGCACATTGGGAAATGTCATTTCAGCTGTAACTGAATGCAGGTTCTGGTGGCTTTCTTCCTCACACTCAGTGAAACATCTAGAGTTGTGGCTCCTGTTGTTTTCCTTGGCAAGTGGCAGGAGGTCAGCAAAACACCATTGACATTAAACTTCACAGCTTTGGTGAGGTTCTGGTCTTGGAATTTGAAATGAGACTGAAGTGGATCCTTCTTGACTTTTTTTTTTTTTAATTATGTAATATTTAATATTTTTTAAATTATGTTATACATGAATGTTCATGTGATTATCAATTCTATAGGTATGATTGGAATTTTACTGGTTTCACCTGTATCTCACTCCTGGCATTTCATTCCATATGGAGATACATATATGGAGAGAGGGCCTAGTGCCACCCGTGTAATGGGAATCTGATCCTGCTTATTACTGGAGCAGAAAGGCAATATTCCTTTTGAATTTGAATCAGGAGCACAAAGACAAGTATTATCAGGAAAGAAATCGTAATGTGCCTGCTGTATAAAAGAATGAAAAGTGTTCATGGATGTGGTTTGAAAAAACGTGGTATCTTAGCTAGGTAAAAGAGGCATGGAGGAAGTGCAGAAGAAAAATATCTTGTCTCAGAAGAGACTAAATTACGTGTAAGGAGACAGATTGAAAAGAGGCCAGTTTTAAATAACAAGTGAAGGTGAAAGATCTAAAAATAAAGAAATTGTAGTTTTGACAAGGTTGGTTTTAAATGTCTAAAAGTAGAGAGCAATCATTTTTTCACTAGATCTTGAAAAGACTAGGGAATCATCAGAGGTGTACGAGAGGGGAGGGTGATCTGGTCATGAGAACAGAACACTATTTTTTAATTTATTTTTTGTAAAGTGAAAAAATCTTTTCACATCAGAAAAGAGAGGGAATAGGAATTGGCACTTCTGATCTGGGTGTATTATATGTAACACGTGGCAAATTGGCTTCCGAATTCACTCAGCTCGGTCTCAACCTGTTTGTTTTGGAGCCCTCACGTACCTTGAGAATAATTGTTCTCTGCCCTTCTGTAAATAACCCCAAACAATAGCAGAGCTCTGGCAGCTGCTGCTTTGATATGAACATACAAAGCCACGTCAGTAAGGCAGCAGCTTTGGAATATAAAAGAGGAAATCATACTCAAAAACACAGCATGTGTGCGTGCATGTAATTTTTGGTATAGATTGGAGCCATTTTTCTTTACCTCCTGACTCCTGGGAGAGATTCAGTCTAGAATTGCTCTGCTGCAATTGCTGAACACTCTTTTGTGCAGTGTGTGCATGTACACTGAGTGTATCTATCAATTGGCGTATTGGCCTTAATAGTTCTGCATGTTTTTGTGTCTTTTTAAAATCTATCTATCTTGCAAGTCAGTCATTCATTTGGTCTTTCAGTCTGTCTAATCTTTTTATGATTTTATTGATTTGTTTGTGCCAAGGGTACAGAAGAAAGAAGCCATTTTAACTGCTCTGTAAATAGCTAGAACAAGCCAACTGAGTTTATATGTCCTGTCTTTTCAAGGCAGGTCTAAGAATGTGTTTCTACTCCCACTGAAACCACTGTCAAAAAAACCTAGATGGTTTTTTTGGTGATATCTTCATGGGGTCTTGCGTATCTCAGGAACTCTCAGGAAGGGTGTTAGACACAAACAAGTTGACAAATGAGAGTTTTTTACCATGAAGTGAGCCTCTTCAAATTTACTATATCACCAGGAACTCTTTTCCATTCTTAATTCTTTTTGGGGAAGAAGCTGTGCTCATAGTGGCTGACCTGTGTTTGAGTTGTTGCAGTCTCTGGCGTACTGAGGTCGGCTTTGCATTCCCTTGTCTACTCCCCTTCACTCAATGCTGCAAAATGTTTCACAGAGATACAGAAGCACTAGCATCTTGAATTTACAGTGTCATTGTAGTCTGATGTTTTGTTTCAGACACTGTTCTAAATGCTTTAAATTTTGGATTACTGCTTTCCCTGGAAAAGGCTGTAGGAGGAAGGTGTTAACTAGCTCCTTGATTCTGCAGAAATAATGCAGCAGTAATGCATAAAAATTTTCATCAGGAGTGAATATTTTTTGGCCTAGATCAAAATAAACACCAGGTTTAATAATATGTGCCTAGCTCATTGAACTTTGCTTTCTTCCAGATATGCTGCATCTTTCATGTCTTCAGCAGCTTTTTCCTTAAGGAGAGGTGTAATTTATGCTGGAAGTGTCAGTGAAGTTCAAGCTCTACCGCTGTTGGGGAACTTGAGACAAAAGTTGAGGTGCTGATGGAGGGAACTAAATGCAGGCACAGGAGGTACATCAAATCACATAAAAAGACAAGTGGTGTGGAGTCCCGGTGAACGTAAGGACAGATGTGATTCCACTAGCTAAGTTATCCAGGATTATGGCTGTCCTGCATACTCTGTCAGGTGCAGCATCTGACACCAGGAGTGCAATGACTTGGTATCCAGTGCCCTTTCTCCAAGGATTTGCTTTTAGTCATTCAAAGGAGACTTCCCTCTTTAGTAGAAACAAGCAAGGATTTTGCTTGCTTCTTAATAGAAGGGACTGAAGAGTCTGGCTCCTTTTCTGAGCCATCATTTAATTTTTCTGTTTTTGCTAATGTTATTCCTTCACTGGCCATATGGCTGGCGTGCCCCTGCAGAGGGCCAGCACTTGGACCCAAACTCAGACTGCCAGCTTAACCCTGTGCCCTGAGAGGTACCAATGTCTCCGTGCTCCACAGACAGTTCCACTTTTCAAGCAGTTTTACCCAGGAACAGTAACAGCATAAAGACTATGCCTGCTGGCTTGCAGTTCTGATCACTGCTTTTTTGTTACAGAACTGCTCTGGAGAATTTTAATAGCATGCAGTGCAGGCTTTATCAGCAAAATTGTCTGCTCAATCCATATGTCCTTCTAAAGTCAAATCTCGAGTGTGAGACAACAGACTGTCCTCAGTGCTTTTTCAGATAGGCTTAGATTTTCAAAATTGATATTTAGCTTTTGTCATATATGGATAAAAAAAGTCAAGAAGAAAGAATGCAGAAGTATCCCCTCACTCAAAAGTTATTCACCTCTCTCCAGTCTCCCCACAGACAAAGGTTTAATTAAAAGGTTCATGAAAAAGAATTAATTCCCTCAAAATACTGCATGATTTGGATCCTACTATCAACTTCATAATTTTTGAGTCATCAGAGATTAATCCTATGAATTAGATTCATTTTGGTCCAAAAGGGGAGATCCAGTTGGAAAAATACAGTTTTGTTGCTAATTGTTTTTGTCTTGATATTTCTCTCACGCCAAGAATTGTCAAGTGCTTTATGAACAGAAAATCTCACAGTAGGTAGCACTAAATGGGACCAATTGGCTACCTGCGCAGAGCAAAAGCCCACAAGCATCCTCTTCCCACTTGACAGATCTAACACTGCTTTCTTCACTCATTATAGTAAATCCACCTGGTGACAATTCCTGGCACACTGTTGCTTGCTAAACACTAAACTGTGATGTTTGTTAGCATCTTCCCCTTTCTATGAGCACTGAAAAAATAACCCACAGGCTGAACTACTGCTGCTAGGAAATATTTATTCTCAGCAGGAAACTGTCTCTTTGTTATGTACTGACACTGAATATTTAAATTACAACCTTCTAATCTTTCATTTACAGCATCTAGAGGATATTGAATAAATTAAAAATAAAATGCCACAATATTCCGCCTTGACAGGGGATCTGACAGGGAATCAACGTTTTCAGAAATATGGGTCTGGTTTTCCAGCATATACAGCTCCCATCTTTGACAGGAGATGTACTGTGTTCAATACTCCTAAGGCCATATATGTCAAAAGCTAAATACCAGTTTTGATAATCTAAGCCTGTCTGAAAAAGCACCGAGGACAGCCTGCTGTCTCACACTTGAGGTTTGACTGTCCCACTTTAGGAGGGCATATGGATTGAGTAGACATTTTTTCTCAGAAAGCCTATACTTCAGTACTTCAGTGTTAGTCACGGACTATGAAGGGCTGTGAAGGATGTGAATCACTGCTCTCTAAGAGGGTTCTGTGAATAGGATTGCTAGAAAGAGGCCTTGCAGGTTTGGTGATTGAATTATTAACAATATTGCCCTGATAGGAATGTGTGACTAATAGCAAGACTTAAATTCAGATGTTATGCTTTGGAGCTAGTCTTAAATGGTAGGTTGAAGCTTTTTGTTTGGTTGTTTGGGTTTTTTTGGGTGGTTTTTTTTTTTTAGTTTAATTTTAAAATCATGGTAATAGCGGTCAGTGTGGTACAAGGTATTGGAACAAGTGAGATGCCCTAGGAAATGCTGGGAAAATGACCCACAGAAATGGTACAGTCTACATCAGCCCAGACATCTCATGAACAACAAATTTAACTTTTCCTCCAAGTCATCCAGCTTGAGCAGAACACATAGACATTGGATTTTCTACAATTATCTATTTGCAAGAGTTCAGCTTTACTGGTTGTCCTGGTTTTTACTGGGATAGAGTTAATTTTCTTCCTAGTAGCTAGTACAGCATTGTGTTTTGGATTTAGGATGAGAATAATGTTGATAACACACTGATATTTTAGTTGATGCCAAGCAGTCAAGGACTTTTCAGCTTCTTATACTGGTCTGCCAATGAGAAGGTGGGAGGCGCCCAAGAAGCTGGGAGGGGACACAGCCAGAACAGCTGACCCAGACTGGCCAAAGGGATATTCCATACTGTATGATATCATGCTCTGTATATCTTGGGGGTTGGCTGGGAGGCAGCATGGCTCAGGAACTAGCTGAGCATCGGTTCTGAGTTGTGAGCAATTGTGCTGCACATCACTTGTATATTTTATTTTTATTATTTTCTTCCTTTTCTGTCCTATTAAACTCAACCCATGAGTTTTACCTTTTTCTTTTCGATTCTCCTCCTCATCCCACTAGGGGAGAACGAGTGAGCAAATGGCTGGGTAGTTTTTTTAGCTGCCTGCTGGGTTAAACCATGACACTTATACCTCTTTAGGCATTATTATCTGCTTTGCATCATATATTTTGAGGCCAGAAGGCACCATTATGATCTATCCTGACCTCCTGTATGACACCGGACTTATTTCTGCTTGTAACTGCCCTTTCAGTTATGAAATGTCTGTTTAGAAATACATCATATCTGAATGCATCACTGACTTCAGCACATTTGTCTTAAAATATTTATCTACGCTAAGGATTGACAAATCCCTTAAAATCATAAGGCACATTTACCAATTACACATGCAATATAGGTAGTAAAGCCATAAATTAAACCCAAATTCCCTCAATCTTGTATCCGTACCTTTTTTCAGAAACAATAAGTACTGAACCCCATTCCCAGTGCTCAAAATTAGGCTCATCCCCTTTCCATCTTGGATGGCATAATTTGGATCCTCTGGTAGTATTACTGAAATAGTAATGTCCTGAATTGTACTGCTGGGATTTGGTACCACAGTGATTTGACATCAGACTTTGCTTTTTTACAGACCATCCCAGTGCCATCTTTTACTAGGGTTTGCAGAAAGCTGTGCAAAGTTTTCGGTTCTGCCCAGCCTGCCTCACACCACATATGTCCTCAACAGATGGAGGCTTTGGTGGGAGCTGCAGTCCTCCCTGAGGTTCCAGATAAAACATGGGGTCTCCTACAGGAACATGGAAGATGGTTTGCACCTAGGATGTTGGCAAGTTACAAAGAAAGTTTCTTGAGCTCCAGTCAGTCTCCTCCAAGAGAGGTGGAAGCCAGTCCTGGTGTAGCTCTTCTGAGTGGATGGGGATGTGCCTTGCTTTTGAGGGGGGATACATGGGACCTGGTACCGTTTGCATGGCCAGGCCTGGCCATGCACAGAGTAGCCCTGCTCAACACCGGTAGGGCACAGAAACTGCCTAGGCATTCCCCTCACCCAGAGGTGTGACCCTCACAGCTGGAAGAGTAATGAGGTTGTCATCCTGATGCAGCCCACCTGTGACTGCCCAGCCAAAGACCTTTCCCCTTGTGTCACAGCACCCTTCTTTTGTCCTCAGCTGTTTAGGTGCTGGATTTTCTTTCTTTGGAGGTGGCTGGCTACACAGTGCCTTATAGTAGCTTCTACCAATCTCTGCATCATGATATTCTGGCTTCCCCCCTCCCCTATGCCCTGAAGGGCAGTAATACCTTACTCATGTCTAGCATGTCCCATTGCCAAAGCTGTTACAGATGGAGGCTCTCTCATCCTGGTCTGTTGGCTCATTGCACTTCTGCTCCTAAAAGCCCAAGTAAGCACTACATTTAAAAGATCTCCTCTCCTGTTAAATAACAGGTAGATGGAGACTACAGGTGCAGCCACTGAGGTGTTAAGGTTCAGCTGGAGCTGAGATATTTGAGGTATCTGGAGGAGGTGCTGGAGGACTGCAGCTGAGAGGAGTGGTGCTAATTGTGCTACTGCCTGCACTTGGGCTGTGGTCTGATCTTCTCTCCTTTCCTAGAGGCAGCAGTGGTGGGTGGACAGGTTGTGTGCAGAAGCAGGTCAGTGAGACTGGAGGGAGGTGCTGGGCCTGGGGGCTTGGCTGTCCTGTGTGGGGGATGTGGTACTTGGGTGTGTTTTTCTCTGTTGTGCACAGTCCTTTCCCCCTTCCTGTTTCCCCTGGAGAATTTATACTGTAGTATAAGTAAGGCTGAGAGGAGGACATGTTGATGTTTTCTGGTTTAGATAGGATGTAAGTTGCCTTTTTCCCTTTTTTACCTTCTAGAATGGAAATCTTGCTGGTTTTTGTGTGCTTCTAGGAAGGCAGGGAGAGGCTTAAGGCAAGTATGTGGGAGGGAAGGGGTTTCCAAGAGGAGTGGCAGAACAAGGAGTCTAAGTGGGGCTGGTCTTCCTTGTGATACAACTTTAAGAATCATTTAATAACCTAGGATGCTGGATAGATGAAGTCTGGTGTTTGCTTATATTGTCTAATGCTACTTACTTTTATTAAGCTCCAGTACTTCTGAGACTTATTTGTAGTTGCTTGTCTTGGTTGTAACTGAATCTACTTTCCCAGTGCTCTCAATTGAATTAATAAGAATTTCCCAGTTGGTTCGAAGCTCTCTTGGTCCCTACTGCTTTCCTGTCTGAACGTCTCATTGCTGTCTGTTCTCCTGTTTATGTGCATTTTACTTAGCAAAGAAGTTTTTCTCTGCATTAATGTGAGAGGGCTGCACAGCTAGGCTTGTGCTCAGACCTCGGCGTTCGTTCCGTGTCGTGATTCAGATTGGCAGCCCTGGAGCTGCTGTGTCATAGCACGCATGAAACTTTCCGATTTACTTGAGGCATACAGCTGCAGCAATGCTTTGTACATTTGTCTTTGTACTACAGCTGAAATAGCATGTTTCAGAGGGCCATTTTAGAAGAGGCAGTCCTACCTGAGAGCTGAGAGAACACAATCAAAACTGTCTTTTCCTCCTTCCTTTTCATGCGTTATTCATTTCATTGGGACAGGCAGTAGGTTGAGAGACTCTGTGGCATGTTATCAGTAGAAGTGATTTATTCTTCCCCCCCCCCCCCCCCCGACTCACAGTGTTTCTGAAGAGATGTGTTTTCCTTCCTTCTCTGTCCCCATGTTCTGCTAAGTAGCATGTGTAATGGGCGTGAAAAGACTTTAAGGAAATGATTGTTGATATTGAAAAAAGTGGTTAAACACAAAGGGGATGAATACAGCAAGGCAAGGAGGGAGGAGGAATGAGAAGGTGACCAAAAAACAGGTAAAACAGTATTTAACATTGCGGAGAGGGGGGGAACTAACAGAAAATGGAGGTTGAAATCTAATGGAATTCTCCCAAGGGAAAAGACATACAGAAATTTTGCTCCTTTGTTCTCTGGCATCTACATAAACAAAAATACTTCCAACAAATGCATAATTAGCTAGTGTAACTCACTGTTACAAGTACTGAGGCAAAGAAACATTGAAAAAATATTCAGATGCTTATATGATGAGTAAGAATATTTACAATTGGGATGTGAAACCTGCTCTATGACTTTTAGGGACAGTCTCTCACTGGTTAGTGCTCTGGAAGAACACTTATTCTCCAGGTGTCCTCTGTGTATGCTGACTTCAGTGACCTGTGAAATAGGGAGTTTTTAAGCTATGAACAATATTAAATACTACTAACTGTACAAGGCCAAAATTACTGGATCAATTCACATTTCTACAAGTGAGAGCAAGAAAATGAAACGCTAGAATTGAAGGGGAGAAAATCACTGATTTTGTCTTTTTTTTCTGTGGGGGAGCATCCCGCCTCTTCAGCGTACAAACACAATTTGTGCCTGTGAGCCTACGTTCATAAGTTGTAAAGCCAGCAGGAATCATTATGACACTCTAGCCTGAACTCCTGTATATCACAGGCCATCAGACTTCACAGAATTGCTTTCCGTTCACTTCAAAGCTTATCTTGGGGCAAATAAGACAACTTGGTTTCAGAAAGTCTCCCTAAGTTTAAAAATCTGTCTTAAATATGAACTCCAATGTGAGTCTATCTGCTACCAAGGGGGATGTACTTACCCTCACCTTTTCCTGATGGTAAGCTACTGTTCTTTTTTGGTATTTTACCATTTACTGCAAATAATGGGCTGTTGCCTTCTGTTCTGGGCACTCTTCCTTGAGATTTTAACTGGGCCCCTGCCATCAGGGAGCAAGGGTTATTTATTTTTTTTCATGTGTGACTATAACAGCCTAATACAAGACACAATAGTGGGTTTGGATATGGAAGCCTATATCAAAGCCCCTTATGTAGCTCTCAAGTAATTAATGTATCACTTCTAGTTTCTGAGTTCTTGTACTGAGACTGGTGATCTATTGTTAACTGGATCTGTACCCCTGATATTTTGGTTGGGGTTTTTTTTAATTTGGTAATGTTATTAAGGTTTTCATCACTAGGCATGAAGTAGTTGAAACTTGGTAGCATTTGAAGAAATCCTCCTACAGAGGAAGATTTAATAGAAGCATTGGTAGCTGTGCAGCATTTGGGCCACCAGTGTTCCTAGGTCTCTTTCTCGCTTGGAAACTGAAGGATTTCTTTCTGGAGAAAACTAGATAACAGATAGTGTTGCATTTGGCTGAGTTATCTGAAAAGAATAAATCTGGAGTATGTGGTTATAAACCATGAGCCTTTTTTACTGCCTTCAAGGAGTATGTTTGTAAGAATTATTTGTATTTTACTCCACTTTACATGGCTGGGAGAGTGATGGAATACAATGTTAGTGGAATTTAATTATGCATAGTGTAACTTATGAAAGTCCTGGTGGCTTTCTGTGTCACACTTAAATGCACTACAATACAATTACAGAACATGGTCTTTCTTTTTGGGGAGAGAATGAGGAAAGAGGAATCAGTTCAAATTGGTAGCTTCAGTGCAGGCAATTGAAAAAAACAAAACACCAAACCCTATAGGAATTAAGTGTGAGTTTGGGGTTTTGTGGGTTTGGATTTTTTTTTAAAAAAACAACCCACCAACAAACAACAACCAAACCCCAAAGAAAAACTCGCCAAAAAACTTCACTATGGTGAATAAGTTTAAAGTTTGAAGGATTAATTTAATTGTTTAATCAAAGGAAGATTGCACTATGTGAGTGATGAAGATCCTAAGTGATCACTTGTAGTGCAGACAATGCAAAGGTAATCAGCAAATACATTACTCTGTATTTGGAAAGGTGCCGGTTGATGATCGCAAAATAGTTCAGTGTCAATGATCAGAAAATATTCTACATGTGTGTATGTGTAGTGTATGGTGTATATATGGTTTCTAAGCCTTCAAGGCCTAAATAATTATTATAAAAATATGTTTTAAAGATGAAACTATTGATTGATCTGTAAAACATGAGCTCTGATTTCTAGTAAAATCTTGAAAATTGAAAATAAACCAGAGTATTGGTTAATAACCAAATGGTTAATTGGTTGCAGTGCCACCCTTGAGGAAGGGGAAAGATGGCAGGTGGATGATGTGTGCTGTACATGCACCACTTTGTTATTTGATCAAGAGCCTGAAAGATATAATGAGTATAGTGTTATGAGCAGATAAAGGACATGGCTGTTAAAATGTATAGATGAGACAAACAGTGATGTGGGCAAATAAAACAGCCTATTTCTTTAAAAACAGGTGAAGCGGGTTCATTTGGGTAACTGACTTTTTAGTGTAGCCTGTGGCAAACTCCTGCTTCTAGGATCTTTGTTCCTAGAAGCAGTGCTTCTGAAAAGGAGCTGGAACTTGTTTGGCCAGTTGACCATATGCTTCCTCTAATTTTGTAGCTGAAAAAAACAGGCTGTACAAATAGAGGAATATTTAGGCAGTGGCATTGTCTTGGATGTGACATTGGGGACCATTAACAAAGTAACATTTCTTTACTAAATCAGAAAGGGTTCAGAAGTAGAGTGTAAAAATGATGTGAGTTCTTACTACCTAAGGATGTGTACTTTAGGAATGTCATAACATAACTTATGTAGTGAGACTAAGGAAGCTCACTCTTCAGAGTTTATAGAAGTGAAGGTTAAGAGGGCACTTGAAGACAGCCTACAGATACTTATTTGGGGAAGAGATCTCTGATTGTAGACTGCTTCTTAATCTTTTGGAAGCAGAAAATGTGTAATGAGAATTGATGACTGGAAGTGGAAGCTAGGCAAATTGAGACTTAAAATAAGGAACCCGTCTTTAACGGTGTGGGTAATTAATCACTGGAACAATTTTTCTAGTGGAATGGTAGATTTCCCATCACCTGAAGTCTCTAAATCAGGACTGAATGTCTCTCTAAAAGGTAAGCTCTAGTTCAAACTGAAGTTATGGTCTCAGTGTTGAAATTACTGGCTGAAGTGCTGTGGCTTGTGTTGTGCAGGAGGTCAGTGCATATCATCATAATACTCATTCTGCCCTGAAAAATGTATTAATCTGTTCCTGGCTCATCTGGAACTGACCTTGTTCAAACTTGGTGATTTTATGTGTAAATGGATGAGTGATATTTACCTCCCTGAAGATACAAGACCTTGATTAATAATAAAGGCTGTGAAGGGTGCCGAAATACTATCAGGAAATATATGGAACTAGAAATCACTGTTTTTGTGCTGGTATGGCTGTATGTGTTCCCTGAAGTTATAGGAAACTGTGTGCTGGAACCTTTCTCCTGGTCTACCCCTGCCTGACCATACTAGGTACTTGTCCTGGCAGCTTCCGTAGCAAAGGCTGGTTGAAGGGGAGGTGGCAACACGCAGCATCACTTGGTGAGACACCTAATACTTTCTGCTCTCTCTGAACTGGATACTTGCTAGCTCTAATTACAGTTTAGCAACACTCATGATACATGTGAATACTGTTGTGGGTTCGCTAACAAGTTTGCAGCCAGAAATGAAAGGCAGGTCGACCTAAGTCCCTGTGTTCAGTTACTTGTAACTTTCTTAGCACTTCTGTGGCATACCTGTAAAGGTAAGCATTTGGAAATCAGACTTGTTCTGTCAGGGTTCAGGGTTTGCTGGCAGAAGGAAAGGTTGTAATTCTTTCTGCTGATGGTATTAAACTATAATTTGTGATCTTTGAGCAATAGTGAATGAATAAGTGAATCCTGGGTTATGAGTGGCGTGCCCTTCTGGTGTTTAAACACTGCTCATGTCTTGCAAGAAGCAAATCTAGCTGTCAGGAGGTGCTTTAAGTCAGGCTGTGTCAGCCTATAATGTTCAAGAACACTCTAACAAGGCAGAGAGAGGTTAAAAGACTCTGGCACAGAACTCATCTGCTCCATCCAGCTTCAGTCACTGCTGCTAGTTCTCTCGCTCAAAATTCACCCACAGTATATCAAGTATAGAAAATAACAGCTGGTTTTAGGTATTCTGTGGTTCCAATAAATAATGCTGGAAAAAACATAGTGGTTTGATTTTTAGCAGGTTTATAATATATGCAGTCATTATGCTTTGTACATTACATGCAGCAGAAAACAACCTTTCACCCAGCTGAGAAACAGTTCAATTTACATACACAAATTAAAACGTAGTCCCTCCTGTGCCAAAAACTGGATCAGCTGCACTGGAAATGCAGTTTTCTATGTTGAAGAGAAAGGCCCATATAATTAGCCAGATTGTGTGCCGCTCTTGTGCCTATGCAAGTCTTGAATTTCATTTTGGAGCTAATACCTAGGTGCTTCTGTGGTCCGTCCTCTCCAGTGCACCACCCCTTTCCAGAACTGGCACTGCTCATTTCAGTATGGAAGGCTCCAGTGTCCAAAACTTATTGACCAAAACTGCTGCCGCTCTTGCACTGTGCCATGGGTTACTGTGAAGTGCTCTCAGGCCTAACTGAGGTCAAAATAGCACAGTACAGAGCTGAACTAATTTTAGTTTTCTTAAAATAAGATTCCTTAAAATGAGAGGGTGTTTGCTGAAGGTGCAGGATTGACAGGCTTGGATCTTGCCATTGTACTTCCTCTTACAGCAATTTGGCTGTGTACAGGGGGGATAAATGTCTTCCATGCTGTTGCGCTAGTCTTTATGGAAAAGCATGAGCTGTTTGAAGAAGGGTGAGACCATCATGATGCTTTTATGTCTTGCCCCCTTCTCAGGCAATGAAGAAGGAATCCATCATAGTCACGCAAGTACTGCCAAACTGAATGGAGAGATGCAAAAGTTAGAATAGCTTTTCCTTGGGACATTTGGCTAAAGGTGGTGCATATTGGATTTTATTTTTAGAGCAGAACTTGCTGAAAATAAAGGTCAGAATGATGGATGTCTTTGATGCATAGTCATTTTATTGCTTTGACTGTTAGGCCTAGCTTACCCCTTCTCTAAAATGTTGTCAAGACTTTAATGGCTTTATTTTATGCTTAACTTTTTTGACATTTACATTGTTTGAGCATTTGGAATATGATGGGAAACAAGCTTCCCTTAGCTGGGGTTTATCTAAACCAAATGCTTTGGTTCATCTAAATGAAATGGGAGTTGTCTGCTGTCAGTACCCTGATAATTAGTGACTGAACAGATCTTTTTAGTGGCAACATCTTGTTGTTTTGTGACTAGCACACTTCTCTCATTCATTTGAGGTACCCCTCATCTGAGAGACAACCTAAATCAGCTATTTATAAGTACAAGTGGTCCTCAAGTCTTCCCAGTGTTCTTTGAGATATGGCATTGCCTCTTCCAAGCCTCTGTCTGCTCAGCCAATTTTTTCCTATTGATACCAGAAACTTCCCCAAAAGTTTGAATACCTCTCAGGGGTGCAATATTGTAGATTTGGGATGCAGATACAAGCTATTGGTTTGGTGGACAGTGCAAAATTGAACTGACACTAGATGAGTGCTTTTATGTTAAAAATGCACTTCTCAAGTGGGAGATTTGAATGGCTGAATGACCATGATGACATGAAAATGAAGCTAATAGATGTGCTAAAAGACCTGCATGAGTAAACAGCCTTTCCAGGTCTGATAGGAAAAAAACCAATCTTTTTCAACTGGAGCAAAGTAATTACAAATCAAAACATCCCCAAACCCAATAAAGTGAAAAGCTGAAGAGTAGGATGGGATCATATGAGATTTTTTTGCAACCTTATTGCATTGTTTACAATAAATCTGGTACTTAAAAACAGTTTTGCTCTTCTTTTAAGAGTCCTGATATTCTGCCACCCCTTCCCACCAAATACATAGTTTAGCAAAGTTAGCTAAGCATCTTGGAGGTGGTGAATTGGCATCCCTGGGAAGAAAAACTATTAGAGGGGGAAAAACTTTCAACTTTCCTGTTATAAGCAAGAGTTCAGTACACTCACTTCTACTTTTCTGTAATGGTCACTCTTTCAATAGTGATTTAATAGGAGGTCTACTGGGTACTGTTGCACTGCCATCCTGTAATACTTTTACTCAGTGATGCAACTGGTACCACTTCCTTCTTGAATGCAACTAGTACCAGTGCATTAATTGTTTTCAGTTTTTGTCTTGTTCTTCTTACCAGTCTCCTGGTTAGGTGGGCCACATTACTATGTGATACAACTTCTTCTGGCACTTGGAACTTCTTTTTTGTAGTGATTCATGCTCAGTAATTCTCATGACTGTTTTGCAGTGTCCATATTCAACCTTTGAGCCTTCTTTTTCTAATACTTACTAACCACTATTTGGCACTTCTGAATGAGCAAAGAACTCAACTGATGTGCAGTGTTGACACGCTTAGATACTGTTCTTCTCTTGCCACCACCCACTGCCTATGTGGCATCTTTTACTGTAATGCCACATCTGGGATTACTCCCCCCCCCCCCCCTTTTTTTTTTTATAGAATTCATTTCAGCTGACACTTTTCTGAGATTGATACATTTCTATGCTTTTGTATCATCATTCTAATCAAATTCAATGTATCTTTCTATAGCTGAAAGTCTCTTTGGCTTTGATTTCACTCTCCAGCAATAGGTAGTTTCTTATACTTGGTAATTTTGTCTTTTTCCTTTGTTCCTACTTGGTGCCCTTTCATCAGGGTGTGTCCCTATGAAGAGCTGTCAATTTTGTTCGGCATGCTGATGTGCATGGTCTTCTGAATAGCTTCCAGATGCTGAACACGGCTCTCCCACTGTGCTATGTCTTTGTCTAAGCATTCATGTAACTCACCAGTTCTCATTGTTGGTAAACAATCCACAAATCCACTTGTTGCTCTGTGAACCTGTTTCCTAGATGCATAAAGATAGTCCCTATTTCTTTGGAAAACTTAAGTCTCTGGTAGGCACTTGCTCTTTCTGAAGAGCAGAATTATATGGGAGGTGTCTTAGAATTGCAGACTCAGAGAGGAATACGCGTGTTTCTGATGGTTGGGGCAAAAAGTCAGAACACAAAGCTGCTGAGCTGTGTTTAGCTCAGGCAGTATTTTATAATTTACATGCACCTTAAGACTTTTCCTGTTCTGTAAAATGGAGACAGTTACATTTTCCAGTAGTGTTTATTTGAACTTTTCTAAAAGAAGGATTTCTAGAATTACAAAATGTTGTTGATACATTTTGGGTCTTGGTAAATAAATGATAGAGGAAACGAACTGAAACCAATCTTTGCTTTTAAGCATATTTATAATTTTGAAGCTGAGATGTGTGTTACTGATGTGAGATTTCATGGTGGGGTGGAAGGGAGAGTTTTCTTCAAAGCACTTTGATTTTCTTTTATGCAGTCCTCCCTGAAGTGTTTCAGTATATGTGATTGATGTACTCTGTGATGCATACTGCTGTACATCTCTGTGGATCGATTACCTTTACAGCAATGCAACTTCTTATTAAAAGGGCAGATGATGCAAAGGATCATCCTGTCCCTGTAGAGACACTAGGAACACTTCCCTTCTGGACACTAGATTTTTGTTTGCTCATGTGAGATGTATAACACCAACGTGGGCTTTTTAACAGTATAGAAGAGTATCATGCATTGATCCTCCTGAGAAAGAGTTCAAGGACTTCTGTAGGCTTAGGGATTCAGCCAGGTTGTTGTCATGCAGAAGGGAGGAAGTGATACTGTTTTGTTGACCAACATCTGGCTTGCAGCTGGCCAATGTAAAATAGGAACTTTAAGACAGTTAGCTACTTTAGTGAGAAAAACTTTGTAACACCAAAGTAGAAAAAGCCTGGGGATTTGAGATTATTATCTTAATGATATTTTGGGGGAAAAAGCATGAAGTGAAAGGTTTGGCTTCAATCAGTCTGTTTGCAGTTTAAATAGAGCACATCTTGGCCTTTGTGTGTATATTCAGGCATAACTAGTGGTGGAAGAACAGGCTATCTGTGTCTGCTATAGTGTTACTTAGTCTTACCAATTTTTCTGATGGCATTACTGTTTCATCCGTATAATGAAATTCTAGAAAAAGCTTAAAATTATGGATATCTAAGTATGTGTAGCCTAGAAATTTTAAGTTAAGATTTCCTGAACTTGTGTGATACTTTTACATCAAAGAGTATTGTAGATGCTGTTGGTCACGTTTCCATGATTTGGCTGATGCCCACTGAGTCTCTGCTTAATAACAGAAGACAGCAGTGTCCTTATGCAAGGTAGATCCACTTCCTATACTGGGATTTTTTGGAATTATACTGCTCTTATATTAGCAGTCAGCTTTGGTAACTTGTTTTTTCACAGTGGTATACTGTAATTGTACAGACCCTGGATAGTGCTGCTGCTTGTGCTTTTGCCCATTTCTCATGTCAGTGTGACAGCATACGATTGTAATGCTGGATGTACGGGAGATCTTCTGGTGGCTGAAGATGCTGAAAAGAAAAAGCTGAAAGCTTCAAGAAGACCTAAAAGTGTGCTTTTCTTTTTAAGATGCTTGAGGAAAAGATTAGTAATTAGTTCTACTGTATTGTTCTGTCCTGGTTTCGGAGTCTGGACAAATAATTGGATTTAAAAATAGTAAAAATTGATCTCTGATTCTGAATGTCACAATTCTAAGTCTTGCACGATAAGCATTGAGGGTTGCTAAGGATCTGGACTTCAGTGAAGTAATGGGTTGCTTGGCACTACTGAAAATTGGGATCATGTCAGACAAACCCCTTAAAACCAAGTAATGAAAAAATTGACAACGCATTAGAAAGTTTGCCAGTTAATCCACCTTTTTTGTACTTTTCCTGGCTGTAGAACAATGGATGTTTGGAAGAGTTGATGTATCTCTGTCTAATGTTCCTGAACGGAAGGTGCAATGTGTATGCAAACTAACTGGGTTAAAATAAATAGAGCTTCTACACTGTATCCATTTGATAAGCTCATCTGCACACATTACAGTCTTGGTTATTCCACTAGCATAATAGCCGTCATGAGAAGTTACAACTGAGGCAGACGGAAATGTTGCATTTGAATTTTGGGATTCACTTGCTCCAGTGCTGGATAGAGAGAAACCTGATTTTGACTAAGTCACATCACATTAGAAGAGGTCTGAAGTATATATGAGATTGAATACTAAATGGGAAACATGAGCTATCTTTATGCTATAGGGTTAAAAGCACTTTAAAAGTATCTTTAGGAGGTAGGTCCTGAGGGTATCTTGGAAGAC
Source organism: Balearica regulorum gibbericeps (assembly GCF_011004875.1). Lineage (NCBI taxonomy): Eukaryota > Metazoa > Chordata > Aves > Gruiformes > Gruidae > Balearica > Balearica regulorum. Next base: position 24,167,688 of record NC_046188.1, on the reverse strand, counting down.
AAACTTTTTTTTTAATGTGGGGAAACACATGCACATTGTTAGGATCCTCCTGCATAGGAAAATGTGCTATTCCGACTTTTGGGGGAAGATGTAATTTAAGTGAACACCCAATATTTCCACATTTTCAATTAGCTTATCTTGCAATATGAGCTGAATTGATCCAGAGACAGTATAACAGCTCAGTTAAGGTGTGACTTAAGGTAAATGTTTAAGCATATCGATTTTGTATGTTCCCCCACCCTGCCCTTAATCCTTCATTATACTCCACTGGTTTACAGCCTTTCATGATTTCTTGGGGTTATTTCTGTAGCCATATGCGTGTAACATGGGACCAGAAGCTGCAAAGGATTTTAGACCCATGTGGCCTGGTTCCCTTCTTTTTGAAGATCAGGTGCTGTGCTCATGGAGGAAACATTAGTGCCCCATTAGTGCGGCTTTGACATCACTTGGGTTTCCTTTGTGCTTAATAGAAAGACTGTCTTACAAATATACAGAGAACGTGTTAGTTGATTAGCTGCCAAAATACCATCTGATATACCAAAGTTATCTCAGCCTATGTGTCATCCCAATAAATTGCTAACATAGAGAACCAAGATGAAGGAGTAATTGCTACAAGGTAATAAGATGCATTAAACAGCTCAGGCTGAGGCGTGTAAATCAATAAAATACCCAAGTGTCTTCATCTTTAAAAAGTATCTGAGACACCTTCCACCTGTTAACAGTCATGGCTCTGGAAATAGCCACTGCATCTTTCACACTTGTCTGGAATATTGGTAAAGGTTGTGTCAAATTGGTATGTGTTTGGGGGGGTGGGGTTGGGTTTTTTTTAGAGGTTTCCTATTACACTCTGGGACATTAGGATTTTCCCCACTGCCACTTATTTTGTTTGAATTGAAAAAGCTCTCAAATGGAGAGTCAAAAAAATCTTTTGCACATTGTTTGTTTGAAAGTTTTAGGTGTATGGGAGAAGCAATAGCTTTGGAACCTTCTTTCTTTGTGTATGGAGGATGCTGTGCCCTCTCTACTTATCTTCCATGATTAATATAAGATACTGCATTGATAATGATCCTCTGACTTGGCTTACTACCTAACCTTGCTGAGTTTTGTTTATCTAGAACGATGTAGTTGTTATTTATATGTGAGATGGGTGTTTGGTGTCTGCCCCCCCAAGTTCTTCATCAGACATTGTTTTTAACTGTGTTTATAAGTGACTGTGATCAAACTGAACTGGATTTTTTCCTCATGGTGTTACAGTTTGCCCACAGAGCTGTATGAAGCCAGAGATGCATTTGACTGCAGACCTACTTTCCTCTTCCCCTCCTGGAACAGAAGTACAAGGTCCCTGTATATGGCAGATACAGGGCATCCAAAGATTTATTAGTAAAAGCTGTCTTCAGTTAGGAGTCTTGGAGTTTTCCTAAACAGCCATCCCCTCTGAGAAAACACCTTCAGCATGTTGTTATTCATTGCTTCCCTTGTGGTTTTGCTAATGCTGATGTATACTCAAGGGAAGAGTGTTTTCTGTGATTCAGATTCACTGATGTGATTTTTCCCTGCTCTGGTCCATCGATGATCTGTAGGTGAAAGATTTTACTACTTTTGAAAGAGAAAAATATGACTCTGCATATTTTTTTTTTTGTCTTCATCTTTAATCACATAAGCACTCATTACCTGTTTGTCTCTCATCTCCGCTCTGATCTGAACCCATTTAACCAAAAGGAACTTGCGAAGTTTTAATTGTTTCAGTGTCTGCCTGAGGTTTAAATTATATATTTGAAATTTTAAAACTTTGAAGTAGTTATTTTCTTTCCATGTACAGGTTAAAAGGATCCAGCAGGGATTGTCTTACTATTGCTTTAGGATTTCAAAAGCTCTGTTTACTTTTAACATGCTTGGGTTTACAGCATAACACTATGTAGTGGAGAAATGCATACAAGTAATTATGTCAATTACCATCAGCTCTATACAATTCTTCTGTGATGCTACGTGATTTAAATGTCATTATGTGTCTGGAAAAGGATGGGAAATTGTTGTTGTTAGCTCGTGTTTGCTGCTTACAGCTGTTTTTATGACTGGTTTTGCTCATAAACAGGTGTTTAGAACATTCCTTTGACTAAGTGATACAGCTTGTGCTGCTGTGAATTAATTTGTCTTGCATGTCTGGGTAGCTTGGATTTCTTTTGTTTTTATTTCTTTAAAGAAAAATAAATAAAAAAGCAGGAAGGCTCCCAGCAGCTGAGGTTGTTTTGGTAAGGCATGCTTGGAGAAACTACAAGCTTATGATGAGACAGAATGTGTCCTTCAGGAGAAAGATGGTTTGCTGTGGATATCCATGGGCATGGCCTCCCAATAAAATCTCATTTTACTCTGTTTCCTGTCCATTCCTGGACTCTACTTTGGTTAGAAGTCCTATACCTGGTGCCTTTTATTCCTGAAACTGATCTGCGGTAAGTAACAGAGGAATGAACATATGCACCAAAAGTAGGTATGCGTTCAGTAATATTCCATGGTGAAAACTTAAATAAATCCATATAAAATGCTTTTGAAAAACATCAGCAGATGATGCTTCTGAAAAAGGTAAGGTGAATTCCTCCCCTGCCCCGTTCTCATTACTAACATCTGAAAGCAAGGAGGATACATCTAGTGTAATTTGCCTGTGGACTTAACAGTACTCATAGGTGAATAGAAGCCTCAAAAGAGCTTGTTGGGTCCTGTAAAGCTTTTAAGCCATTTTCTATGTGTATTTCATTAGAAAAGTACTGACCTCTGCTTCAGCCGTTCCTTGCTGGTTAATCAGAGACTAGAAAAGCAGAATGCTTTTAACCCAGTTGGTCACTGCTATTTCATATATGATCCAGAAGGCTTAATTTCTATTTAAAAAAACCACCCAACTACCACAAACCAAAACCAAAATCCAAACAAACAAACCCTGTGAAAATGTAAATGTAAAACAAAAAAAGCGAGTCATTGGTTTGTATGCATGGGATGGTGCGTTGCTGAGAATGTGGGTGTTCTGGGTGCAGCTAAATCATTAGAAAAACAGGACTTTCATTAAGAGCAGTCTCATTATTATTAAGAATAACATAATCAAGGAAGGAAAATGATAGTTATCTGCTGGGCAACAATGTAGCTGTTAAATCACAGACTATAGAAAACAACCTGTTCTCCTAGACACAGAGTACCTTTAAAATGTCTTTTGTAAGCAGTGTTTTGGTTTGGGTTTTTAGAGACATCAATTTTAAGATATTATCTTTAACTGCATTTCGGAGGAAGAAATGTACTGGTAGGAGCATGTGCTTTGTTGGAGAGTCATCTATTATACTTCCACTGAAGTGCATGAAAACATACATGGCTTGGTCACTCTTTTTTTTGTATCCAACAAATTATGATTTAAAAATAAATGTCAAAATTGCATAGTACTTGGGGTTGGAAGGGACATTGGCAGAACATCTAGTTGAATATCCCTGCTCAGGCAGGGTCAACTGAAGCAGGTTGCCCAAGGCCATGTCTGGTTTGGTTTGGAATGTTTTCAAAGATGGAGACTCCATAGCCTCTCTGGGCAACTTGTCCCCATGTTTGAACACCCTCACAGCAAAAAACAAGTGTTTTTTTCTTTTTTTCAGATGGAATTTAAGTTTGTGCCTATTGACTCTTGTCTCTTTGCTGGGCACTGCTCAGTCTCCTTTACTCCCTCCCATCAGATATTTATGCACATTAATAAGATTGCCCCCAGCCCCCTCCCCGAGTCCTCTCTTCTCCAGGCTGAACAGTCCCAGTTCTCTCAGCTTCTCATCACATGAAAGATGCTCCAGTCTCTTGATCATCTTCATGGCCTCGTGCTGGGCTTGTTCCTGTAAGTCTGTATCTTTCCCTATACTGGGGAGCCCAGCCCTGGATACAACACTCCAGATGTGGCTTCCTCAGTGCTCAGCAGAGGGGAAGGATCACCTCCCTCAACCTGCTGGCAACACTGTTCCTCATGCAGCCCAGGAGGCCTTCTGTGTCACCAGAGCATGTTGCTGACAGCATGTTGCTGTTCTCCTTGGTGCTCACCAGGGCCCCCAGGTCCTTTTCAGACAAGCCTCTGGGGCCATCCAGATGGAAAGAAACTACTGATGCCTGGGGTTATTCCTACTCAGGTGCAGAACTGCATTTCCAGCTGTTGAACTTCATGAGGTTCTGTCCTGGCTCTGGCTAGGACAGAGTTAATTTTCACAAGGAGCCAGGACAGGTGAGCCGAGCTGGCCAGGGGCTATTGCGTACCATGTGCCGTCATGCTCACCATCAAAGGGGGCCAGTCGGGGAGGGGCGGGTTCGGCGTGGCTCCGGGACGGGCTGAGTGTCAGGTCGGTCGGTCGTTGGATCGGTAAATTGCTTTCTGTTATCCCCCGTTGTGTATGTTCTGTTACCAGCACTGTTGTTGTTGTTGTTTCCCCCTGCCTTGCCGTCCCAGTGAACTGTCCTCACCCCACCCCACGAGGCTTTGCCTTTGTCTTTCCCATTCTCCTTCTCCTGCCTGTCCCGCCGGGGGAGCGGGGGGTGGTGGTGTGTGCCAGCGGTGCGTGGTGCCTAGCTGCCAGCTGGGGCTAAACCACAACAGGTCCCTGTCAGCCCAATTCTCTAGCCTGTCTGGGTCCCTCCGAATTGCAGCACACTCATCTTCCTTCTGCTGATTGCTACTGACTGGACCTGGTCATTCATCTGGTTTTAAGTCCACCTCCCTGTGCACTTACCTAGCCTGTACTCTGTCAGCTTGCCAATAAGGAGCTCATGAGAGATGGTGTCAAGAGTTTTACTACATCAAGGTAATTAACATCCACTGCTCTGTCTTTGTCTACTGAGCTAGTCACCTCTCTGTAGAAGTCTGTCAGGCTGGTCAGGCATGATTTACCCTTAATAATTCCATGCTGACTACTTCCAATTACATTTTCATCCAAAATATGTTAGAAAAATATTATGAAGAAGGTGTTGCTCCTTCACCTTCCCAGAGACTGAGGTGAGGCTGACTGGTCTGAACTTTCCTGGATTCTCTTTCTTGCCCACCATAGAGACTGAAGTGACATTTGCTCCCTTCCCATCTTCAGGAACCTCTGCCAATGACCATGGCCTTTCAAAGATAGTAGAAAGCGTCCTTGCAATGGTATCAGCCAGCTCTCTTAGCGCTCGTGTTTATCCCATCAGGTCCATGAACTTGTGTATGTCCTGTTTCTTTAAGTGTTCCCTAATCCAGTTCCCCTCCACTGAGGGTAAGCCTTCTTCCAAGCTTTCTCTCTGGTCACGAGGTCCTGGGATTCCTGAACACTGGTCTTTTTCCAGTCAAGGGTCAGGATAGAAGAGGCATAGGTACTCTGTCTTCTTTATTCAGTGTCCTTTGTCACAAGGTTAGAAGTGGAAGAACTTGATCTTTTAATGTCAAATGGATTTAATACAATGAATGCTGAACGTGTGAGTACAGTTCCTAGCATGTGGCCTTTCTATTTTGTCTTCTATTATCTCTGGTAGAGAAAGAAAGAAACATTGAGTACTCTTAACTGTGAAGTAACTTCAGCCTTTTCCTGTCTATATCTCTAGAGTCATGTAGGGATGCATTGGGATTTGTAAGTTTTGCACATGAATGTTGTTGGTGGTGCTTGTGCTTCCCTTAACACTGCAGCCTTCTCTCTTCTGGAGTTTAGTTTGCGTAGAACAGGGGCTGAATTCTCTGAAGCAATGATTCATCTAATCCAGCAAAAAATAACGAAATGGTACTTCTATCTTAATTCTTCTGTTGCACATCTAGTCTGCAAGGAAAGCTTCTCTCCTTGTGGCTTCATTGCTCTGCTTTCCACAGATAACCTTCTTATCATATTTGTAAGAGATGTCCATGACTTTTGGTTAATGAAAAGAATTTGCCAGTGCTTGTTGCATAAGTTTGTCAAACAAATGCCTAGGGCAAAATTTACTCTAGATGTGTAAATCATAGGGAACAGAGTAGAGGTCAAATATGTTTGCTGTCCTAATGGCTCTAATCACTGAGGGTCACTGCAACTTTACAGATTAATTCTATCCAGCTGTAACTTTGTTGTCTGTTCAATGTTGGTGTCATCTGAGCATGAGACCAGAGCTATGTTTGCAGAAAAACAAACTTAGCAGCAGCCTTTAGGCTTTGCTCAGCCACCTAAAATGTGCAGAGGCCATCTGCATGGAGCAGTGTGCAGGCTGATGCCTGAAGAACAGGGACTGTCTTCTGCTTCAGTTGCATGTGTTTTGCTGTTTATTTCTGATACATTTATTTGTCTGACACAGTTATTTCAGACACATTTCTGTCTGATGCATTTAGTATTACGGTATTTTATGAGAAAGAGAATATTGTCTCAGTTAATAGATTAAGGATGAACAGATGGAGGTTTAAAGGGAATCTGAGGAAGAGCTTAGAAAAGAACCTGGCCTGTATTTGTGTCTCAGTCCACTGCCTGATCCCTATGACCTCTTTTTAATTACAATTAGAATAGAAATAACAAATCACCAGTACCTCATGGTCACACAGTGAAAGCCTCTGCCTCACTGTGGATCCTTACCAAGAAAATGGTGAGACTATTTGCTTATAAAGTGGACTCCCCTCTTCCCTACCCCATTCTTGGAGATTCACATTAGGCTTCTCTTCACCAAAGCTTGGATACTTTCCTGTCTTCATTACATGCTCTGCTCCCTCTTATACCAAGGATTCTGGCAACTCTTCCTTCCATTCAGCCTGGAGTCCTCCTTTGAACATCATCCCATGAGTATTCCCTTCACCAAAACTTCTTTTATGCAGAGTATCTTTTACCTCTCAGTCAAGGTCTATGTGAAATACCTGCACAGATGGAGGGGAGGCTTAGGTTGAAGGCTGTTTTCACCATGAAATGGAGTGTGGTGGGGAGACACACAAGTTAGTGCAGAACCAAGTCAAGTGCTCTGTCCATGTAGCTCAATTATTGGGGAATGATACAGACATTGGTTGTGACTTTTTCCAGTGGTTTTGTGCCTGCTTGGTTAGTGATACATTGAGGATCTGTATGCTGCACAGCTTTGAGAGATGCAGATCTGTCTGGAAAAATCTTTGCCTTCTATATCCCTGCATTACTATTGTCCACAATTTTCCTAGGCATGCTGTGCACTTTAGGAAATATTTGAGTGTTTAGACATCTGATTTTCTTCCAGATATGAGAGAGGAGGTTTCAACATACACTCTTTGTTACCTCTTGTTTGGTTGAAGTTGCATTTAGGGAAAAAAGAAAAGCTCCTGTTGTTGTTTGTTTATTTTTAATTGTATTTTATCTTTTTAATTGTTGGTAATAGAACCAAAAGCCCCTAGAGCTATTTATTAATTTGAAATCAGAATAACAGGAAAACAACTCAGCTAATTAATATTTGAACAAGCCAGGCAGACTTAACAGGGCAATGTTCTACATGGAGATTTCAGTCTATGGTACATCAGTGAATAATCATTATAGGTAACTTGTTAATATCTGCTTCCACAGTAGGTGGTGTCACTCAGTTATCTGGATTTTAGCCTGTGAGGGCATGTTCTGTAAAATGAGGTAGTAAACTTGGATTGATGCCTTGCCTTTTTTTAATCTGGATGTTGTTAGAGGTGTGTCCTTGTTCTGGTTCTAGGATCCTAGGTACTTAGGAATTAGGTCTCCTGACATGTGTAAAAGACTTTGAAGACTTTGTTTCTCACAGCACTGCTCTCTTTCATGAGAGCAGTAGTGTTCAGTCCATCCTTGGCCCCTCGGAATGCTTGATATGTATCCATTTGGGTAGGTTCATGTCTACCAAGTTTACCAGTCATGTTATCACTTAAGTAGCTTTTGATATGACTCATGCATGCAGTGATCTTTGAACTCAAGCTGAACTCTTTAGTTCGTAATTGTGAACAAAATGCTGTGCTTGGAGAACTGGGTTGAATGGAGAATCTGTGTTGCAGGAAGGATTAAATGCATCCTACTATTTGTTATGGAGTAGTGAATTCTCCTCTTCAGATTTCAAAGAAGAGATGAGAAAGTAAAGACAAAAGTGAAAGGACTTAAAAGTGGTAGGTTTGTGCTTGTTTTCAGACTGGTGCTGACAAAAACTAGACTTTACTTTGCATTTTGTCTGGCAAAAGTGATTTATATTAAAAAACATACAACAACACAACAACAACGATCCCTCAACAAAAAAAAAATACCCATCAACTCTTCAAAAACAAATACAGAAATTTCCATAGAAAACTCATGTATTCCACTAGGATAGCAAAGGTGTGAATTGGACCAGATGGACTAATTTGGCCTGTGGTTTTGGTGTGGATGTGGTGATATTGAAATTCACTGGGTGTGGTGATATCGAAATTCACTGTGATTCCTTCCAAGCCAGTCATTCAGAGTGGGAACCTGCATATTCTTACCTGTTAAATTGTCTATAGCTCTTCTTATGGGAGTTGTGATCTTGTCAGACTGGATAGTCTGTGAGCATGGCTAAAATACTTCAAAATTTGCAGTTGTAGTCAGTTGTAGGGCTGTTGGTGAACGCTGCTGGTGATGCTGCGACTGCTTTCCATTCGACTATGGAGCCATATGTTGTTTTTTTTTTAAACCCATTGTACTACCATCAAATTAAATTATGTCACCAGAATCTGAAGTGGTGGCCTGGATGAGAAGTGTGTGTCTCAGCCCTAGACCAGTCCTCCTGGGCCCTAGCCCTAGTTGGAAACCTGTTGCTGGGGTGGTACTTTTTCAGAATGAAGTATGGATGAGAGGTTCATCTCTCCCAGGGTTCCTTCTCTCAAAAGCAATAGTCAACAGCAGTGATGATCTTAGACTGTCCCCCTCTGCATGAGCTGCTTTCCCAAAGCCTGATGGCCTTGCTCCTGCAGCAGCAATGTTTCTCACATGTGCTGTTGCTGGGAGAGCTGCCAGCTGGAGGAGCAGAGGACAAGGGCAGGCTGTCTCCAGTCTCTCCAAACTGTTGGGTTGAGATAGCTGAACAGGGATGGGATTCAACTGACTTTAGAGTGGTGTACAGTGTGATTCTTAAATATCCTTTGGTAGCCTGCTTGGCCTTTAGTTGGCACTCCAGAGAAGCGTGGCTTTCCCTCGTGTTCTTTGTCATGTTTGCCAGTCCTGTGCAGATGGCTTGAATAACACTTATTTTAAGTCGTGCAAGGCGCACGTTTAAATAGCTGTATGTTGTGCTAATTAAATTGCAAGGACCTGATAAGACCAGGGCAGAGGGGAGATAAATATGTAATAGGGCTAGCTGCTTCTCAGAGGAACATGTGGTTGTTGAGGATACTGTAGATATCTAGGTAGTAATAGCACCTCATATTTTTTATGATTGATTTGATACGGTGTATACTTGGAACAACAATGCTGTTGTGATGTTGATATGCTATGTGACTGTCCTCTGATTCGGTAGCTACCTGAGAAAACAAACCTGGCTCTGTTCACTGGAATTTGTTGAGGGTGGGAACATTAAGTGGTATCACTCATCTCCAAATTTCCACTTTTTCCTTCTTCAGCTATCCTTAGTAGTGACAGTCTTTACTTGCTATGTTACACTGTAGTGTTGTGTTATGCTTAGGAGTTGGATGCAGTTCAGGAGTATGTGAAATTATTTATTTAACCAATGAAGTATTAATGTTTTGGAATTTGTTTAGATGACTAGTGATACCTGTTCAGGGTGAATATAGTTGTCTTGGAGATGGAAATAAAGCTTTTACCTAGACTTAACCTAGGCTTAGGTTTCAAGTAATTGAATTTATAGTGACATTCTCATCTAAATGGATCCTTTTCTGGAAAAGGAGTAACATGTTGCAGGATGAGCTGGTCAGGAAGTCTTCTCTGCACTCTCTGCTACTAGAGATCTTGATGTCTAGCAGTGGCTGGCTGTCAGATACAACCCCCAATGCAGGCTGAGGACTGAGAATTTAGTGAGAAATCATCTTGTGATTTACAGAATGGATTTTTCTCTTATTGCACCTCTGGCATAAACTGAGGCAGAAGGCTATTGGAGAAGGGAAGCTGAATATGAGGCTAAAAAGCAGTAATATTCAAATACAACTTCATTTTTAAATTTCTTATTTCCTGAATGTGTTAATGCTGGATATTTGCCAGCAGGACTGTAGGGGTTTTTTACTGCCTCTCTTCAATTTTTATTTATTTTTCCCTCCATTTCACAGCACTCCAGGGTCTTTTTATTAATGTTTTTTTGAGTTGAAACATAAAGGACTAGAAAGGCTGCTTTATTCTCTGCCCTTTATTCCCCTTGAGGGTAAGGAAATAGAAGGGGAAAAAAATCTATTGGAGGCCAAACTAATCAAAACTGTTCTTTGGAAAAGCTTTACAGGTTTTGGTTTAAACATGGGAGAAGAAAAGACAAGGGATGAAATCCACTTCAAGTCTCCAGCTAGTTATTAGGTATAAATATGCACAGCAATTCAGGCTTTGATGTTAAAACTCGCAGGGTCTGGGAGATGCAAGGCATTTAAAGCATTTTTTTTTGGGGGGGGGGGGGCTAGTTTCTTTGCTCTAGTTAGTTGCAGAATAACAAATTTTCAACTGCTTTGAATTCTTACTTTTTGAGGAGAGGATTCTCTCTAATTTTAGAGCTACTTGGCACCTGTAGTTTCTGTGAATTTATTTGCTTCTACAAATACTTAGTTCTGAGCTTCTGATAATCTGAGATTATGTTTCTAGATAAAGCAAGATATTTCACATTGTGAACTGTGTGGATGTGAAAAAGCTTTTCAAATTTTAAGACTGCAATTATTTTTTGCAGAAGGTAAGAAAGGACCAAAGTATTTAAAATAATGAATGATACAGGAAATGTAGCTTCACTCAACCAATAAAAATCCTAAGAAAATGGTAAAAATGGAAGGATAGAAAATGCAAAATTAATAAAATAAAATATTTTCAAACATTTAAGCTGTTGTAATCAGCCAGGTTGAGAATTTATTGAGGTTTGAAAGCATCAATCTTCGGTATAGATGATTAGATTCTATTTCATTGTTTAGTGGTTTGAGGGGGATATGCCTCATATTTGATAGTCAAACTCTAACAAAAGGGTTGGAAACAGACCTATGTAGAGAACACCGTGCCACTCTTGTTCTTCCTATAGCTATGCCACTGTCTCTGGCAATGGCCATGGTCAAAAATAGGATACTGGATTAAGTGAATTAGAGCTTGTTTGCTAACTGCAAGTTCACTACATATACGATATAGACTCTCACCGTGCTTAATGATTGATTGTAGTTTGTTATTTAGTGTTCATATACTTTCCAGTGAGGTGCATCCTTCCATTTCATGCAACCAGTCTTCCTCTTTTTCATCTTTAATATTCTGTGCTTATAAATATATTTACCTGTTTAAGAAAAACTTAGCTACAATAGGAAAATTCCTCCTGACAGTATAATATTTTCTTGTTTTTCTTTCAGAAACAAGTGATGATAAAAAGTTGGCAACAAAGTCATACTCCTAGGAGAGACCAAGAATATTTTAATTAGAGTGTGAGTGGCAGACAATGAGAGCGCTACTCAGAGTAATGAATGGTGCTGGGATGATGCATGGGGTGCTCTTTCTCTTGAAGTAATAGAAGAACCTAAAACATGGAACTAAAACTGAAAGGCAGCAGATTCAACAGTAATTAATAAAATAAAATGCTTTTGTCATGTTTCATAACTAAGCAGTGAAACTCATTACTGCAAGATAGCATCAAGGCAAAGAGCTTAACTGCAGTTCTTTAATAGAAAATTCATCTGGATAAAAGTGCATCTAGGATTAGGTTATAACTTTCTTATTATGGACTAGAATATACATAGGGGAGATATGAGACTTGCACTCATTTAATTTTTATGCCAGACTTTCCATCCTAGGGGCTCAGAAGATGCTTCTCACATACACATAGTCCTCTGTGATTGCTTACAGCAACTTTCCTTTGTACCTGCATCAGGACTCTGTTATGGCTGCTCCTAGGCACAGGGTACTGTGAGCAGAGTTATCAGATCAAGTGAAGAGTCCACTATAGCATGATTTTTGTATTTTGTTCACCTTTCTTCTCCTATCTGCTTAAAGTCAGTTCCATCTGAAATATTGTCCCTGATCTGATTGTCAGATTTTGAAGAGGGTCACTGATGTCTCAGGCGCCACTGGTTACACATTTTGCTGTGTGGGGAATGTTTTGCTGTGAAAGCAGGGCGTGGGGAGTAAAGACATCACTCCCTTCTCACACTGTGTCCTTTCCACTGCTCTTTAAGTGGCTTTAGGACCCTTTGTATGTGTAAAATGCAAGCGAGGCCACCTGAGCATTTGGAAAGCTGTCCATTAACCACAAAATGCTGTTCTCTACAAACCTTCCTGACTGCATCAACACGTTAAGCAGACTTGTCTTATTCTAGAAACCTCTTTACCCTCAGCACTTCTGTTTTGCTTTGGTGCTCTTCTGGAGTGCTAAGCCCTTTTTCAGCTGTGTGTTTTTCTCCACCCACCCACTGATAAAGAACATATTGAGGGGAGATGAGTCCCTGGTTTCCACAGGTCTTACTGCACTGTATCCTGGTCTTTTAACTTAAGAATAGATAGGATTTTTTTCTGGAGCTATTTACCATTGTTAATGTTAAGAAAAGGTCTTTTTTATGATTTAGGCAAAGGACTGGAAACCTAGATCTTTTCCCAAGACTAGCAAAGCTATGAAACTCGTGCAGATCATTTAGGTGTGAATCCTCAAAGGTTATAGACGTTTGGTTGCTAGTGAAATCAATGGGAGTTTGTAAATTTGTTTGGAGATCTGGCCTACTGAGCTTTAGTTTTTCTACGACCTGAACATTTTTTAATTCCAGCTCAAGCTTGGAATATATTGAGTATATACTGCAACTATAGAATTGATCTCAAAAATGGATGCATATTTTGATGTTTAGCCCTGAGCTCTCTAGATTTCAGTTTTCTCATCTAATAAAGTAGGAATTATAATTTGGATTTACCTCAGTGGAAAAGATTAACCCCAGAAACAAGTAGTTAAGGCATAAATTCCTTTGCACGGGGATCAGTCAACTGGGGGGATTATATGCATAAACTAGAATGAACAGAGAAAAGGAGGCTTACCTTTGTTCCTCCATTTCCTCTCTTTGTTTTATCAATCTGTTGTGATTTATTGTTAAGAACATATGGAACCATTTTAAAAAATGAAACAAGAAAGCAAACAACCTAAATAGCTTGTCTGAATATAAATTTGGTTGATTTACATTGTTTCTCCAGCTTGTGCTTATAATCCTGTAATGTTTTGTGGCTTTGGTAGGTAATGAGCTCCATCTAGTGACACAGCACCTGTCTTGTGCAAGGAGCGAGCCTTATGCACGTCTTGTCTCTGCTTGGTTGGGGATCAGCTGTGGTGTTAAAATACATCTAATGGGCAGTCCTGTGACACTTCACAGGAGGAAAATGTAGACAAAAGTGAAGTGGTTCTGTGAAGGCATTAATCATATCAATACACTTATTTTTCTTACAGATTACACTTAAAATAACATTTTTCTTAATATAGATGAAATATTTTTATCTTAAGTAATAATTCAACTCCATATGCGTGTGCATGCCATCTACAGGAACGTGAATACTGATCACTCCAAAGTTCAAAAACAATTGGAGCCTTTCCCGCTAGTTTACCATACCGTTGTATTACTGCTGTAGTGATCTTCCACAGAAACTGAAATTGGTCTTTCATGGCAGCGAGTCAGGGGTTTTACTATTGCAGGGCTATAAGCACCACAGTGTGTAAATGTTGGAGAGGTCTGTCTTTTTCATGTGTATGCTGGTCTCGGGCAGCTCAACTGTGAGTCCTTAGCTGTACATTATTCATAATTAATAGAGCATATCTTTTAGCTCATTAACTGTAACCTGTACTTGCAGAGCAGGAATGAGAGATCTGTGCTTGTTGCTGCTCGTACAAAGGAGAAGCTTATTATCTGAGAGCAATTTGGGCTGACTTCGGTGTGCCTCTTAGTAAGAATATAGAAGTTGAGGTTGGCTTATGAAAATATTTCTGCATATTGGGCGTGTTAGAAACGAAGTAAGAGAACGCTGCTCCTTTTACAGGGAATAAACTGGGTACCGCAGTACTGAACCTTCAGCCTCTGGCCTGGCAGCCAGAGGAAAGCTGTGGAGTCTCTGCTGCAGCAGGATGCCTTTCTGCACCTCATGCCCTTGAAGACCATCTGGAGAAGCACATAGGCTGGCTGCACAGAAAATGCCTTGCAGATTAGTAGTAGAGCTGTGGGGCTGTACTGGCAAGGTGCTCCTTTGCAGCACTTGCTATGAAAATAGGAGGGGTAGCAAAGCTCAGTATATGTTGAGGGGTGAAAACCCTCCCAGCCCATGTGGATATGTATTTTCTGTGGTTTCTAAGCTAGCTTAGACTAGCTCATTTCAGGTTAGCTTAGATACTGCTGGTATACCAATATGGATAGGCATGCTGGGATATTTCTGCAGGAGCAAGGGACTTAGCGTAGTATTCAGTATGGTCCTGAGAAGCAAGGCAGGCACCTGTGTGTGGTTGGTCTCTACTGAACAGCCTTCTGCTGATGCCAGATTATTGCCAGTACTTGTGACAATGCTCATGACCATGATGCGGTCATTGCAGCACAAACTGCAGTCTAAACATCACCTGGAGAGTGAGAGGGGAAAAAAATAAGCAAAGCTAAATTTTCTATTTTGAGAAAAATCTTCTGATGTACAGCCTGTCATGCAGCACAACAATCATTTCCTAGGCAGTCTGCATGGAGCTGACAACAGAGATTGGTCAGTAGGAGGGTACAGTTAAATAATTCTTTAGACTGTATCAAACACAACTTTTTTCTCTCTCTTTTTTTTTTTAATTTTAATTAAAATTATATGTAGAAGAGAGGTTATTTATATCCCATTCACTAGCTGCTATGAGAGAAGAATCCAGCTATCCCATTCAAGTTTATGATTTTTATGTTGTCCTTCAATCCATCATCTTAAATGTTCTTTGGAGGAAAAAGCCAGAGGTCTGCCATTGCAGAAGGGCAACAGAAATTCCTCTCACATGCCACGTTTTGCTGACTCTCTTTAAAAGGGGCATGTACAAACACCCATCCAAATTTGTACAATTCTTTTTTTGTCTGTTAGTTTAGGGAAGTATTCCTTCTCCTTCTGTCTTAAAATATTAGGTTTATGCAACAGATGCGACAAGATGTTATCTGTTTTCCCTCATGTATACTCATATCTGACTGGGGTATATTTTGTTATCACTCTTGTTGAGATTTAGTTCTCATCTTTGCTCATTTCATCACTTTGTCTCAGTGCCTGTTTTTCCCCTTCTGAACTTGTCAGGCTCCTCTATTTATAGATACTAGCAACCATCAGTAATACACTGTGCTACTTCTCTTTATTGAGATGTTTCTGGCTGGTGAAAGGGAGTATTTCTTGTGTAATTATGCTGAAGTTATTGAGTATTAGCATGCTTGTTGAGCTTGGTGGTGTATGAGGCAGTCTTGCAACTTCTTGGGAAGGTGGGGAGAGCTTCAGTGATGCAGCATATTTGCTTGAGACCAAAAGGAGTTAGAAGTCTGTGTGCAGTTACAGGGCTATGACCTCACTGGGATCATGGAGGCATGGTGGGATGGCTTATGTAATGGAGTGCTATAATAGAGAGATACAGCCTTTTTAGGAAGGACAGGCTGGGAAGGCAATGAGAGGGAGTTGCCCTCAACATGAGAGAGCAACTGTTATGCATGGGGCTCTGCCTTGGGACTGGTCAGGACTTGGTCAAGAGTTTATGGGTGAAGATTAGTGGGCAGACTGACATGGATGGTGGTGTAGTGGATATCTGTTATCGATTTCTTGATCAGGAACATACAGATGAGTCTGCCTTCAAACAGCTGGAAGGAAGAAGCCTTGCATTCACAGGCCCTGGTTCTTGGGGGACACTATCTGCTGTATCTTTTGGAAGGACAATACAGTATGGCTCAAGGAGATTTCTTGAGTGTGTTGATGACAACTTCTTGATGCAGATGATCAAGGAGTGAACAAAGAATGGTGGTCTTCTGGACCTGATACTTACAAACAAGGCAGAACTGGTTGTGGATGTGAAAGTCAGAGGCAGGCTTGGCTGCACTGACCGTGAAATGATGCAGTTCAGGATCCTAAGTAGAGGAAGCAGAGCAAAAAGCAGGACCACAGCCCTGAACTTGAGGAGAGCAGACTTCAGTCACTTCAGAGATTTGCCTGGAAGAATCCCATGGAATACAGCTGTGGAGAGAAGAGGGGTGTAGGAGAGCTGGTGAATATTCAAAGATCACCTCCTCCTCTACCTTGCCTATCCCAACAAGTAGGAAATTGAGCAAAAGCATTAGGAAGCTTGCACAGACCGGCGAGAATCCTCCTGAGTGATTTCAGACGTGATTTGGGTCAGTAGCAGGGGTAAGGAAGAAGAGCAGACGAGGTGGATTCAGGAGGGAGTAAAGAAGTCTGAACTGGGCTTTTCTCAGCAGTGCACAGTGATTTTTATTTTTTGTTTAAAGAAAAAAAAAAAAAAAGAAAACTTCCATATGAACATCAGATGAGTAACAAAAGAAACCAACTTTTTTTTTGTACTGTGAGGACATTCAAACATGGAAACAGGTTGCCCAGAGAGGTTGTGGAGTCTCCACCTTTGGAGATATTACAAACCTGACTGGACATCCTCCTGGGCAACTTGCTTTAGGTCACCATGCTTTAAGCATAGCTGTTGGACTAGATGACTGCAAGAGATCTCTTCTAACTTAAATATTTCTGTGAAAAGGTATGCCACAAAACCGGGTACTAATGGATAAACTAGTGCTCCTCCCCAATGCTGTCACTTCTCCTTCTGCGTTCCCCATCTATAACTCTGAGGGATTATTGTTGATAGGGGCCAAACTTGTGCTAAAACTGCTGCAGACTTCTTTTACTGTGCTGCTTCACTGAAAGTATTACTTAATCTGGCTTTTAGTATTCCTTTTTTGTCCTTTCCTAACTTTTCAATGACTACTTTCTCTTCAAAATTATGTTTAGTTTTAAGAAGCTGTTTCTTTCTATCTTATCTAAATTTATTCTTGTGTAGTTTTAAGGCTGTTAACTTTTTTGTTATGTTAATATAGTTAATCAGTCTCTAAGGTTTGTTTAGTGCAGAGTTCCTTGCTAAGCCATCTTTGAAATTTGGAAAGGAAAAGCTGTGGAATATGTCCTTTAAAAATTAAAGGTGTGCAAGCCTCCCAGGGCCATCCATCTACTTCCTCCCCACAGTGCACCTTCTCACAAATTAAATGAGGTTGGTCCTTGAGAAAGAGAGGAAATACTTTTGCTGATGTGGAGATATTGCAGGATTTGCAGCTTCTTTTAAGATCTGAGCTTGGGTGCAAATATAGTGATGAAAACCAAAGAAAAGCCCAGAACAATAAGGCACTAGTACATACAAATTCTTAAAAAATACACTAAATTGGCTGTAGATAGTGTATCTGCTACTTTTCATATGTATAGTAAAAATGGTTGAGCAGTGGGAGAGGAAGGAAATGGGAGTTTAGGTATGAAATGTAGAGCTAATGATTTCCATTCGTGAACTATGCATCTCATTTTCTTAAGACGTTTTTTTAACTCACTGTTTAGGTTTCCCTCATACCTGAAAGAACAGTCTGACTGGCATTTTACTCATGCAGACTGATATCAATTTAATATTGATGTGGCTTAGACTATTCTCCTATTTATTTATTTTTACAAGATGCATGTTTCAGTGTCTTGCTAACTTAATTTGCTTTGTAGATTGTACTTTGAGGGTAAAAGCAGAGGCAAGAACTCCTTTTGTATGCTGGCATAATGGTAACCTGGAATCGTTGGTGGAAATCAGCAGTTGTCCAGAATCTGAATAGTCTGAAGAAGACTCTGTATGCGGGCTGCAGAGAAGCAGACAAGGGGGCTGGACTGCAAGTACTGTCCTAGCCTCCTGCGAGTCTCATTTTTATACAAGGATGAATAGGCAGCTTATAACAATATTTGCTTTGGAAGGCTGAAGAGGAAAAAAGTAATTGCCTGTATATATAGGTTTCATGACCATTCAAACAGAGTTTCAAATATGAAACATAATGGGAACAGATTCAAAATGACTGTAGAATGCAATAATTGAGGCACTTCTAAGAAAAATAATAATAAAGGGTTTGGGCTATTTTTATTTTTTTAATGTTCACCACTTTTCATGAATGTATGCCTCTCTTTTTAGTGCTGTCTGCATGGGCTAATTGAAAGAAAATGCCTAGGTTAGACTAAACAAAGGAAAGTGACTGTAATTTTTGGACAAAGGAACTCAAACCCTGAAAAGGAGGCCTATGCAGACTTTTCAAATGCTGAGCTAGGTAATGACAGTCCTTTGCGGTAGATGCATTAAGTGATGTTGGCTTATAAGAAAGACATTTTGTAGTCTGTATGACAATGTGAACAGCTTGTAGGTTTGTAGAGGAAAGACGAAAAAAAATTGGCTTTGTGTTTGTGCTGGTACACATTGTGCTGTGATGTGTTTTATACTTGCACTGGATAGCTTGAGTCAGGTGAAGCATCTGTTTACTTCTCTTTCTCTTCCATTATCAAAATTCCATTTTTATTCATTAGTTTGGGTGCTTTTAGTTTTCTGGAAATTTTGTTGTTGTTGTTGCAGTGTTTTTCTTGACTTGAACTATAGTATAAAGGTTATGACTTGCTCAAAGCAATGAAACCTATCACTGGTATTAAGGACCTCATCTGATGGGATGCTTGGCAAGTATAATTTTCTTATCCTTGAGCAGTGGTGTTGCTCCCATTGACGGTGATATTCTGATATTTGATTGAATTTGCCTATTCTCTGTAGCCTGCTTAGGTAATTGCAAGGAATAACTGTGTTTGAGTAGTTTGGGGATTTAGAAAGCTGTCATGAATACTTAGACCAGAGCTTTTGTAAAATACTTCTGAAGAAAATAATTGAAGAGTGAGAGCAGAAGGTAACAGAATACTGATTAGGAGCTACTGTCTGATGTAATGAAATGCATCTTCGTAGCATTAGAGTAAAGGAGAGAGTAGTGGCACAGATGGTGAATTAGGAAACAATTTCCACTTGTAACTACTGAAATCAGTTGATATTGACAGTAATAAACTTGAGTCTCTCAACAGTGCTTGTTTTTTGTGTGTGTGCCATATCATTATATTAGATTGTTTGGCGATATTCTGTTTTTCTCTATTCTTCTAAAGTGCACTGTGTACGGCTGGTTGTTGAGAAGCAGATTGTGCAACCACTCAGTGTAATTTCCTTGCTGAAGTTGGGGGGGGGGAAAGCAAGATGAAATTTCTGCTAGTTTTCTGCAGTACTTTTCATAACTGACAAGTGAACGTGCACATAATTCAGTCTAGTGAAAATACTGCATCCAGGTTAAGTGTGCGTGAATATGTGCACCTACCCCTCCGTGCATGTGAGCCTTATATATGGCACCTTGACCAGTGGGTGTGCATCATGTTTATTTTTCTAGAAGATCTCTGTTGCCTTTGAAACAATAAAACAGTAAATACACTGTATGTTGACATCTTCTAGGGAGTTTACTCTCAGAATCCTGAGGTGGAAGCAGTTTCTACAAAATGTGAGAAATTTTTCTGAAAGCTTAAGGAGATGGTATAAAATAATGTAAAGCTCTCAGAAGTTTCCAAAAACTGATGTTAGTTACAAAATTATCTTTAAAATAAATATGTATGAATGTCTCAGCTGGGCGGCTGGGAAGTATTCTGTTTGAGTAACAGAAATGCTAGTGCAAAGAATCTGGTCAGTCTGTGGCGAGCTAATATATTTTTGGAAGCTACTGTGAATGTTTAAACAATTCTGAAAGTTACTGCAAGAGCTTGTGATGACTTATCTGCTGAAGTTTTATTCTATCAGTGTTTGCAGAAGGTATTAATCCATAAAAAGTTTCCACGTAGATGTAAGACGCCACCCCCAGAACAACTCAAGCAGTACAGTCTCTTGTCTTCAAAGTGTTTGTGAACCCAGTGTGAAAGAATCCTACTCAAATAATGAGAAACAGTTTCAGAACTTCTGGTCTTTCCAGAAGCTGGTGTCAGTGCTGCTACTATATGATTTTGGCAGTACCAAGATGTCTGTTGAACTTGCAGTAAGAACACAAAAATAGATCTCTGTGTGTGTATATATATGTACACATACACACTTTGCTTACTGCACATATATGTAGGATATGCTGTCTAAAGGGAGTGAGAAGCCTCTAACAAACAAAGTTAAGATCCTGGGTGTGGTGCTGAGTTATGCACAGAGAGGCAGATGAAGTGTTGCCTTCGGGCTGTTCAGGCAAAGTGCTTTTTTTCATGGTTTGCACATCAGCAGCGCTATCTGTAGATTCATTCAGAACATCAGTGAGGTAGTCAGCTGTACATGAGAAGAAAGATGTAGTCTGTAGTGTAACTGTTCTGTTGTGATGTGATCCATCTGGGCGGCTGCTTTATTTACCAAAAGATTTTTGAGTATTATCCTCATCTAATTATCTTCAGTTGTGTGGTGAGGACATCTTGAAAGGGGTAGATCTTTGGGCATATGTAGATCAGTATTCCCAAGAGACTGTGGCATTCTTCCAGCTGATATGCAGTTGTGATGTTTATTGATACAGTGGTGGCAATATTATGCAAAATAGATTATATCCTTGTTCTGAAGACCAATGTGTATTTGCACACTGACAAACATCAAAGTCAGCTTTGGTCACGTAGATACTAGTGTCTGTATTTGGTAATAGTTAAGGATAATCCATTTATACTTTATATATATATTGAGGAAGAGAATGTCTTTACATGCACGTAATGTTACTGTGTAATTCTAGAGAAGTAATTGTACAAAATATTGCCCTGCAATGCACAAAACCTGATCTGGGACCAGTTACTTGGTCAGTCACTCATAAGCTTGGTTACAAATGCTTTTAAATATCCTGGTGTTAGATTGTTGATAATGACTACTGATACTATCCCCTTTGGATCCCCCTATGTTTGTTGGGTTTTGGGGTTGGGCTCCCTCTCCCTTGTGTACAATGCCTGGCTTCTTTTGCTCATGCACCCTGCTGCAGGACAACAGTCAATGTTGAGACCTGTAATCCCACCTCAGAACCTAGCATAGGCAAGGTAGGGAAAAGCACATGGCACTGAAGTAGGACATGGGGTAGTATTGAGTTCCCATTTGTAGAGGTGGTATTACCTCAGTGGGAGATGGTCAAATGTAGCTGAAATCTGTATTTATAAAGTAGGAAGAAAGAAGTGGTAGGACTACCTCTTCCAAAGGTGGCTCAAAGGTCTGTTATTTAGTAGTTACAGAAGTTAATGTTCCTGTCATAGAAGAATGATGTGAGGCTTGAAAAGTCTATTAGCTTGTTCCCATCAGAAAGTGGGAAAATTTTCCTTATTAAAGTACAGATTTAAACCAGAAACTTGTGCGGAAGCTAACTTTCATTGAGAAAGAGGTTACAAAACCTTTTTGTTGTGAATGGGTAGTGACCAACTCAAGATTTTCTTAAAAGTTCAGTTAGACTGTCAAACTGTTAGAACAATCCACCTGCTTTACACTGTGAGTGAGGAGAATTGTTAGCTGTCAATAAAATGAAGTTGCTTTTCCTGTCATATATTTTACTGGTAGACAGGAGCTAAGTGGAGAAGTAATTCTATGGTGGTTGTTTTTTAAGCAGAGTGATGGAGTGGTGAACATTTGTGAAAACTGCCTACAACTCCTCTCCCTCTAATTGCATGACCTTTTTAACAAAAGGTGGAGCCAATGGCAACAAATTCTGACTAGTTTTGTTTGAAAGTCATTCATATTAATTTATTGTTAGGAATTGCACGTTGCTATTTTCTGCTGTATCTCAGTGAACCCTACCTTGATCAAATCAACATTTAAACATGTTCTAAACAAAACATTCAATCTCGGGCACATCGCTTTTGTGAATTGACATTTGAAATGTTTTCCTTGGGAAACATTTCAAATATTTCCATCCAATAGGTCAAACTTCAATGTGAGCTGCCAAAGTAGTAGTAGTGATAGCACTGCATAAGGGTAACTTTGAGAAGAAAAATCATGTAATGTTACTGTTTCACAATATCAGATATGTCACAGTTGGTGCCTCAGATAATCCTAGATTATGTGGGAGATTGACACTCAGTAGCTGAGCTGAAGCCAGACAGACACATGAGGCTAGAAACCCAACACCCACTGTATTGTAAGCATACCCCTTCTATATCTAATTGTGTGTTTCTGAACGCTTTTTAGAAGTTCCTGCTGATGTCTTAGTGAAGAACCTGTTTGATAAAGGAAGCCTATGTTTTGTCTTGGATTAGTTTTCCAAATGTGGTGACCAAAAAAAAAATATGCTGTTATTCTACAGTATGACTTGAAGTTGTGATGGTCATCTGGATTTGTGCTGGTAGGGCTTATCTAATTTTGGCTCAGAGAGATGGTGAATGTATTTGTGGCCGAAAGGAGTTTCCACCATACTCTGGTGTACCTTATGTAGCTGTAGAAGGACTATATGGGCTGTGGGCTCTGCTTTTCTTTCTGTTTTGAGAAACATGGAAAGATAAATTCAATCTGTTTTGGAGAAAACATTTAACCTCAGTCCTTCGACAGATACTTGGGGTATTGTAATGGTTGGCGTTTATGGAATCTACTTGTCGTGTATGCAGGTTCAACACCAAAAATCTGCCAACCACTATCTCAAGAAGTAAAACATATAAGGGGTGATGAAATAAAGATTTTGAGAGGCTGTATTTTTCCTAAATGCATTTATTTTCTAGCATTTCTAGTATGTTTCTTGAAGACTACAGCTTGAAAGGATAATGTATCCTGTATGCCTCAACTGGATGGGGCATCTTAGATGTGGAAGAATGATTTGTAACTTGTTGCAGATGCAAGTAGCATGAAAGAGAGCCACACCAGTCATGCTCTTCTCTACAGTAGAGGAGAAATGGACTTATTTGCAGTGATGCTTGTCTTCAGAAATGTAGGTAGGTTTAGTCTGCAGGCGGCAGTGATAGAGTCTCTGAACTTTATTTCAGAAATATTGAATTAAAGAGACATTTTTTAGGGAGGTGCACAGATGGTTTTTATTTTATTGGCACAATATCTCAATATGCTTTCAAGCAGCTGTGTCGCATACAGTGCTTGCTAGTCAGTCTTTGAAGATGCTGATAGCTGGGTAGTAAGGGAAGGCAGAACTTTACCACCTATTCCAACTGCTGCTTACCAGAATATGTCTACCTCATCTCTTATTTCACAGAATGTTATAGCCTTCTGAACTCATCTGTGAATTCCTCAATCCAGGACACTTTTTTCCTAGTTTTACTACCATGAGAAGCAATTTTTATATGGAAGAAGTAGAACTGCGTAAACAGCCTTAAAAGAAGACAGGAGTTGATCCTAGGTTTCTTGTGATTTTGGCTTTAACTGTTGCCCATCTTGTATCTGTTGAGAATGTTCTGAAAGACGACTTGCTATTGGAGTTCTACTGATGGGAAACTTGCTGCCAATACAGATATTTATTTTTTAATTATTTCATAGTGTTACTGAATCAAGTCTAGAATTATTAATCGTACTTATTATAACTATACTCAAACCCTAATTTTTATTTGCACAAAATACTTCAGTTCTCATCTTTTGTTCAAATCACATTGCCAGTACCTGAAATTTGTAAGTATAAATCATTATTTACAGGAGAGCTAAAAGACAATACCTGTTCAACATGAAGCCAGTGTGTAATGTTTTTTAACTTTTGCTGCTGCTTATGTTTTGCAATTTAAATAAAATCAATTAATTATCTTACCTTCTTTCAGTTGTGGTACACATGTAGAGGTTAACTTTTTTGGGGCCTTAAGCAGCACTATAGTAATTTTGATAATACTAAATTCTATTATTATTATTATTATTGCATTTCTGTGAACAGGAGGATGTTAACGAAAGAGGCAATAATGCTGATTAACTTGGTCTGTTCTGATATTAAAGGCTTAGACTATTTACAAATAGTCTACCTCCAGCGTATCAGCCTCAGTGGTGAACTGGGGAGTTACTCTGGCACGTGAGGCACTTGTAAGTAAATTGAGGAGTGATTGAAAGAAAACTGGTCTATCCGTGGTGCAGGACTGGCTAATCTCATTGGGATTTTTCCTGTTGTTTCTGTAAAAGTTGTGTTTTTGTTTCTAGAGGCTGTAAAAGTCTCTAATGAAGTTGTACTTTCTCTAAATTAGAGCAGATGTAGGCATTAGAATTTTTTCTGCCTCTAGGAACACCAACAGTTTAAAGATTTTAGTTTTTGCTTGTCTGTTTAGATGAAATGTTGACACACCGTCAGGGAATGCTTTGCAGAGTTGTGTAGTCTGCTACATATTTTGCATTCTGATAGATTTCATTTCAAGGGAAATGTGACTTAGTATGCAAATGATAGTTGTCTTTTAGGTTGGATAAACTTTCATTCACTCCCTGCCTCTTATTTGCTTTTTTCAGTAGGTTAAGTCTCCTGTGTGATACTTTTAACTCTTGAACAGTTAAGACAATATAATTGCTAATGGCTACTGATTGCTATTACAATTCCATTTTTCCAGCCACTCCAAAGAGTTTACAGCTCTTTGGACTTGGGCAGTGCCACCAGTCAAAAGCACAATAATTTTGGGTAAACCTTCTAGAGGGTCTTTGCTGTAGTTATTGTTCACTGTAGTTATTATCGAAATTCTCATCTTGGCTCTAATGCTACCACAGTGGGTTTGATATGAAAAATCTGTTTAAACTGTAAGTCTGCACAGACCTTCTTGCACAATATAGTAAAGCACAGGATAAAAGCAATGCTGTTAAGGGAGATCTGTGTGAAATTTGCTTCTTTTCATTGCTATGGAAGTCTTTGTGTGAGCTGGAAATTGTGGCTCTCCTTCAAAGCTAGTTAAGCCAGACAGGGTTGGGAAGCTACTTAGCAGGTTCTTGTCACAAACTCACTGTTTCCACATATCTAGGAAGTGAAGATATCTGGATAGCGCTTCTTGCAGCAGCTCTCCAGGTAGAGCGGTATAAGGCTGTAATTACACAGAGAAATCAGGCCACAGGGGGCCGGAGGACTTTTATCCCTTCAGTGTTACTGCCCACTTCTCATTTCCCAGCTATGCCCAGTGGATTCCATTATGAGGTGCTAAAAATCCAGCCAAGAGGATTCACTGATGTGGCTTAACGGAGGCAGTACTGAGATCAGTGTACCAGCAAGAGGCTTATTTTAATGCCCTCTTCATCGTTCTGGATTGGGGAGTTAATGTAGCCATTTACATGCTCTGGTCCATTGATGTGGTCCTGGTAATATAACATGGGCAGCTCTTTGCCTGGTCATCTAGAACTAAGCTAATTTATGGGCAAGCAAAAGAGATTTTTATTGGTTATTTACCCAGGGAAGTGCCATGTAAAATTAGTACATGTTTCTTCAAGGATTTATCTCTATTCTGCCATTCTCCCTTTCCCAAACTAAAACAGTCTTGATATCTCCCTGCTGTCTTCCGTCTCCCTGAAGAGTTTATGTACACTGAATGAGTGTTGGAATAGGCTTTTCAAAGGATGACCATCCAAGGATTGGTAGGATTGTGTGTAATTACGCATGTAAATTCCAGAGGTCTATCTCAGCCGATTAAATTGACAATCTGTCATTACCAAGCAAACACTAAAATTGTTAGGAATAAAGACTTTATCTTTTGGAGAAGGAAGTATCTAATACTTAAAGGGCTTCCCTTTCCTTACATTTTACCCCCAAAATAGCTTGGGCTTTTAGCCTTCAAAGCTCTGACATATTTTAGGTTGATTTTTGTGCTGGTGATAGTTCCTTTAAGCTTTGCACAGATGGAATTGTGTAACTTAACACTTGGATTTGCAGTTAATAGAGTATAACAAAAAAAAAGTTTGATAAGGGTTTTGAAACTTATTTGTAGTGACTTCTGTAACATAGCATGCTAAGAATATGTATTAATACATCATGTAAAGGTCTACTGGTGCTTTTTTGGGGTAACCTGCAAAAGGCATTTCCAATTTTCCTGCTGTAGGAAATTGAAAACAAAACAAAAACCCTCAACAAACAAAACTCCACATGCACAACACAAGTATAGGACTGTTGAGCTTCCTTCCCCCACCTTTATTATATGTCATAAGTTGTGTAATAAAGTTATTTATGTAATGACTTCTCCTGTTTAAAAAGGGAAACTGGGAGCTTGTAGAACTGCATTCCCTTTCCAGGTGAGCACCTAACCTGCTGATTGGCCTTGGTTATCCTCCTCTCCCCTTCCTGAGGGGCTTTTCTCCTGGGATACTCATTTCTTCAGCTGTAGGAAAAGGATGGTACTTTATCCAGGTTTTGCTTTTGTTTGTGATTGCTTTGGGATTCTTGCATTCATTCTCATTTTCTCTTGAATTTGAGATACATTTTTGTTGTCCTTATTTTCTCAAAACAACTTACAGTTGTGACCTAAGGCTTTTAAATTTCTTACATTTAAGAGTAATAGTTACATAGCATTCACTGACTGTGCTTCAAAGTCATCTAGAAATAGCTCTTCTCCAATACCACCATAAATGCTTCACTTAATTATCTTTTTATCAGTTTTTTTACCTTGCAGACAATCCTTTGAACTAATCGAGGTGGGCAGCTACAGCCCCAAACTAGTAGTTATGATACTAACTACGCCTTGTTTTTCTGACAGTTGAGTACTGTACTGTCCTTAACTCAGGTTTCTTTTCTTCTTCGTTTCTAAGGATATGGTGGTTTTTCAGAACCCCTCTATTTCTTCCCATAGTAGTCAGAAGGCCCAAAAGTGATTCCCATCCATTGTGTGGAATATAAGCCTTATGAAAACAGAGACTAGCTTATCAAAACCAGGAACTTCCATTTCCTGCCAGTACAGGTTACTTTTTTTGTTTGTGGTTTTGTTTGTTTGGGATTTTTTAGGGTACTGTACCATTGGCTTAGCTCAAACCAGCCACCTTTTTTTTTTTTTTTTTTACACCCCAAAAGATGCAATTGATACCAAAGGTATAGTGTTACTAGGTATAATGAAGAGAGTAATTTATATCTGATTAGGAAGCTTGGGATGTATACGGAGTTCCTTGAGCGCTGGATACTTCCTCAGTGTGCAGTTCGATGTGTTACCTTTTATCAGAGAAGTCTCATGAGAATTCTAGGGATGGGGAGGCTGACAGGTAAATGAGCTTTGCAGGATGAAGTGCTGAAGAGCTCTCTAAAAGCAAATGTAGGAGTTGTATGGAGAGTTGTAGAAAGCCCAGAGATTTGTATTGCTCAGGCTCTTCAACTCTATTGACTCGTGAAGCAGTAATGAAGCACCTGCTGTGAAGAACTCTTGTGTCCAAATGTGTGAGTATGAAGCAGCTCCTTCTGCTTAAACATTTTTCTCTTTTTTTTTTTTTTCCCCATCACTAGTGCCTCTCTTTCAGAGATGTCTCTTTCTGCTAGTAATTTTCTTTGGGAAGTGAGACAGTTGCCTTCAAGTCCTGAAATGAGGGCTGTCATGTGAGTGTCAAAAACATTAAGTTTGAGTTTCCATTATAGTGTGGTTGTCCTTTCGGATTTGGAGCTCCACATGAAAATGTTCTGTTGCAGGGTGGAGAAGTGATAATTCCTTTCTATAGTTTTCTTCAGCATTTTAGCACCTGCAGTACAATATTGTAGTGCATTCTGGATGCAGTTCTGTACCAGGTGGATGACAAACTGCAAGACCTAGAAGAACCAATGTTGAACAGTGTCTGGAAAGATTGATGTAAAAGAGAAGACCAGAAGAGCTTCACTGGAAATCTTAAATTTACTAGAGGATATAGGGAAATGTTTAAAAGACACGGGTATGCAGGTGTTAGTGGAGCATGTACTCTGGACTACTGAACTAGATAGCAGTTGCATGGATGCTTGCAGTTGTTGGCTGGACTCAATTACCTGTGCATTCCCTTATAGTCTAGTGTTCCATGGAGTGAAATCTGTCATGTAATTGCTGCCCTAAGTGTGACAGAGAAGAGTGCCACAACTGATGTCCTCAACATTAAGAGGAGAGTGTGAAGAATCTAGTGGTGTAAATGGTGGTAAGGGGATGACAGTAAGAGAGATTAGAGGGAGCATCAGGCAGTTTGTTGTTGTTTGTTTTTTTTTTTTCCCCTGCAAGTGATGGAATCACAGTCTTCTCTCTTCATGAGTTTAGATTTGGCAGAACCCAAGGAAGAACATTTTGTTCTCATCTTGCCAAAGGGTGGTCAGAAGGACTGGGAAATTATCTTTTGATGAAATTTTGCAAAAGTTGATGTTGAGGTAAAAAGATTGACGTGGATTATTTCTATTTGTCTATTAAGAGTGGATAAATTTAACCCAGTATTTTCCCATGTATATGGGGAGCTTGTAAACAGCTCTTACTGTGGTAGATGCATGTTACCTTACAGCATACCATTACCTTGTCTTGCAGGTAAGACTCTGCCTGCTAGAGTCATCCTCTATCCCTTGCCTTCTACCATGGACTGGGTAGAATATTAAAGGAGAGGACAGGTAGATTTTCAGCATCTGTGGGAATAAATGGATAATTGCCAGAGATTATTTCCAATATAATTTTCAAAGGCAGAACATACTTAAATATTTTTCTTGATGCCAGAAGCACTGGTTTGGTGGAAAGAAAAACAATTTTGTAAAATCCTTCCTTAAGCTGGCCAAATCAAGTGTTTTTGAAGAAAGTTTTACAGAGATATGATGCCGTTTCATCTATTCCTAAACTGTACATGCGGAGCAAGAAAGTTGCTGATAAGGCCATGAAGGAGACATTGACAGTAGTAGAGATTTTCCATCTCAGTGTCATTCATTGGTGGTTTCCTTTGTCTGTCACTTTAAAACATTCTTCTCCAGATTTTCTAATGAAAGAAAAAACTTTTCTTCACCAAAAGTTAATGGTAAAACTTGTAGATCAAATGAATTTGCTATAGTACATGTGAACTTCAGGATTTCTTCTCATGTTTTCTCTTCATCTCTTCCCAAAGCCTGTTAATTTTGGATCAGGAATATTTTTTTTCTAACTCAGCCTTGTAAATTACACTAGTCCTATTTTGAAATTACTTCCAGAATTACAAACTATACAGGTATGTATTTCACTGTGCAGTCATGTGTAAAATTCACTTGAGTGAATCTGTGTCATCCTCAATTAAGTCAGTCATCAGCAGGAAACAAAAGACTACCATTAAAAAAAAAAAGTAAAAAGAACTGGAAGCAGACATTTAAGTCTTTCAAATGTAACTGTCAAATCAAGGTTATAGCCAGATTGCCAAGGCTAAAACCCCAACTTCAGCAGGAACAGTTTTATTGCAATCAAATTTTGCTTCCAGTTCTCTTGGTTGGATGAGAGTGTATGCAGGTGAAGATGAAAGGCTGCTTAGCATCTCAAAATGCAAGATCTTAGTTGATGTGATAACTTAAAATGGCCTGATTTTTCAGGAGGTAGAGAGCACTTTTCTGATATCTATTTCAAGGGAGCACCAGTGTCACATTTCAATTAATTTGAACCAGTTCTGCCTTCAGTTTTGTCATTTTAAGGAATACTGTATCACTTGCCATAGTTGAGAATTAGTTTACCCCACAATAAACCAAGTGTGTTTGCATTTTGCTATTGCTGTTAGAAGATGTAAAGAATTCCTTTATGAGAGAATCAACTTTAGTTGAAAGTGGTTGGAAGTATATTGTCCCAAACAGAGCAGTGTTCCCCAGGACCAGGTGGCAGCACTAGTTTAGTACCTGAAAAACCAATGGAAAGGATGAAGACTCTTTCTGCCTTAAATGCCAGCACTGGTTTTCAGGCTAGATTTTTCTTTGTCTTCTTTTAGAGAAACTAAATAGTGTGAAGTTGTACAAGGGAAACAGTCGCTGTCAGTCAGCTTCCTGGCACTCCCAAGGTGTTTGCCTGACTTAGAAGCTCTGGATGCTGAACAGTCTTCTAAATTAAAATCAGTTTATTTGTTAAATTTCAAACACCATGATATTGTAACTCCTCTTCAATAATGTGGTAGCAGTTCATTTAATTTCAGGGTGATTATTGTTAGTTTTATGTTAATTTCGTAGAGGTCCCACAGCACAACTTATTTATTTCTGTCTCCTAAAGTGCAATCCAATTTACATGGTTATTATTTTAGCTCTATGTATAATAACTCAATACTCTAAAGTAAGCCTCTGAATGCTTTGTCTTAATGCAATATTAGCTCTTGATGTAAATTAAGCAAGCAAGCTGTCCTTCATAATTTATTTAATCTGTGTAGTGGTGGATCCACTCTCTTTCTGAACTTTCTTTCAATATGGTTTCCGTGTGCCAAAAATATATAAAAAAAAATAGTGGGTTATGACAAATTCCTTGCTATTTTATCAAGATAATTTTTATTGCATAGATCTTTGTGGCCCAAGAAATCAGGACATCTACCTTTTCCATTAAAGAAACCAGTAGAATCTGCAATGGACATCAGTAACAGGTCAGATGAGGACTTTGGGCAAGATATTTCCTGCTTGCTTCTCAGG
This sequence comes from Balearica regulorum gibbericeps, assembly GCF_011004875.1. Classification (NCBI taxonomy): domain Eukaryota; kingdom Metazoa; phylum Chordata; class Aves; order Gruiformes; family Gruidae; genus Balearica; species Balearica regulorum. The sequence goes on along the minus strand of NC_046188.1, from coordinate 24,137,117 downwards.
GGCATTGTGCTATAGTGACAGCAGTTGCTGTGGCAGTTCGTCATGTTTACAAGAGAGTTAATGAGGCAAATTAATCCTGTATGCAGCTCCACTGAAATTACTTGGAGCTTGATTCCATCTCCGATGTAGTATTTCCACTTAGCCTGCTGTGAAGAGGCATACTGCATTTCAGGAGGGTACTGTAAAATGACTTATGTTCTGCATGTGGAATGCAGAAGATGGATTCATGACTGGCTAATTTGCGGAAAAAGTTGTGCATGCTTATTTGCTTTAGAAAAACCAGGACACCCTAGTAGTTCCTATATTTTTAGAAACTATTCCAGAATGTTACTAGATTCTAACTTTAGTAGCATGGTTTTGCAGTCGAACAAATGGAGTTCTTGGTAATTTAACGGCCTCTTTAATCTGGCACTTCTGAGACTGAAAGGGGTAAAAAGAAGTTGCCTTCCCAGTGAAAACTGCAGTTGCTTTACTTTTGTTGATTTTTTTTTTTTTTAAGTGTGTGCCTAGGAATACAAGTAAGCCCATGTACAGTTTGGACATAAATATGCAAGTATATAAATCTCTGCATGAGATGTTAAATTCAGCAGTTAATATAGGATTATACCTGCAAGTTAGTCTTCTCAGCACAGCTCTCTTTTATTCTTCACTCCAATAAAAATATACACATGTTCACGGTAGTGCGTATTTCTGGTTATTTGGTTGGTTGGTTGCTCTTGTACACGTGACAAGGTTACAGAGACTTGGCTATGCTTGCACATGTTATGTGAATGGTAGGCTAGTATTTGAATCTGAGAGCTGATTGAACTTTCTGCTGTGCTTTGTGAAGCTACCTAGAAATGTGCAGGATGCTGCTTGCCATCCTTTTATTTGTTGTTCTGTACTCTGAAACATTATTTTCATTTTCTTCTGAAGAAGAGCAGGAGTTACTTGCAAATGCTATTTTCAGTGTGAGGGCCTGCAGTTTGTTTTTCTTCCTCAGCTTTATGCTTTAAAAAAGCAATTTCCTACCTCTGGGTTTTTTCTCTTGAAATACCATGTTTGGACTATGTATCTAGCAAAGTATTTATTTTTAGTTATTCCTTTGGCTTCTTTAATCCCGAGGGTCTTTTCAAATTATATAGTATTTCTTTCCTGTCACCTATTTTGTATCTCTTTCTACCTCAAAGCCTATTCTTATTGTTTCCTACAGTAATTGTTCTTGCTGTGGGCATGCTCTCCTCTGCTCTACTTTAATACGTCATTCTACACCACTTTATTTTTCACTGTATCTTCTCACATTTTACCTGCGTGTCTGCTAACTTCTTGTGCCTGTCTTGGGTTCCAGCTTCTCATCTGTCTTCCAGATTATCTGTACTTTTTAAAAATTATTATTTCAGCATATTAGTTTTTGGTACTGGGAGGTGTGCTAACCAGGCTGTGCAGTATAGGCAGAACTAGTAGTGCTGGTTCTTCGGAGAGACAAAATATGGAAATTGTGACTAATTCAGCTTGGAAAGGGATATCCTGAGCCATTCAGTCCAGGATGTTATGCAAAGTAGGTTTGATTAGGTCAGTTTGCAGGGCCTTGTCTGGTGAAGTTTTGAATATTGCTAAACATCTCACTGACTTGAGATTTCTACCCTTATGTCATCATAAGCCTATTTGACAGCTTGAAGATACGCACAAAAGTCCTCTGTCTTGACAACCTTACTGTACTGTTGGACACTATGGCGTTAGAGATCAAGTGCTATGTGCTGGAGCTTTGCAAGAAGTGGCAGAGCCTTGCAAGCAAGCAGACTCCTCCACAGCATTCAGATGATTACCTGTGGCATTGGAGATAAGCAGCTGAGAGAACATGCCTTGCAGCTGCAGTAAAATTAATGCAATTTTGCTTTCTCATGAAGAACTCATCACATATATATAACAGTTATGCAAGTACCTTGCTATTACTATTAAAAAAAAAATAAATCTAATCAAAGCAGAACATGATATCAAAGTGAAAGATTTAATTAAGAGAATTGGATGCAAACATCATGTGAAAATGATGGAAAGATGTTGGGACCTGTCAAGGAGAGTATCTTGAAATGGGGTTTGTAGTCATAGACAGAACTAGAACCAAGCCTTTTGAAAGCTGTGTGCTATGGCTGTTCTGTGAGAAAGTCTATGGTAATAACACACATTACTGCTCTCATGTTTGTTGGAATTAAACATAGCATAGGCATGCTTTCCTTTTCTAAAGTCATGCAACATTGATAGGGCACATATGCCAAAAGTATTAAAAGGTATTACATAGAGGTGCAGACATCAGAAGAAAAGGACCTGAAACAAAAATTAAAGGGTTGGTCTTTGGTTATTTCATAGAATCATAGAATGGTTTGGGTTGGAAGGGACCTTAAAGATCATCTAGTTCCAACCCCCCTGCTGCTGGCAGGGACCCCCTCCACTAGATTTTTCTCAGGGAAGGTATGTGTTTCAGCCCTCTTTAGATCTGCAAATCAGAAGCTTATTGAAACTGTCATTCAAAGCATAAATGAGGGAAAAATAGTACCTTTGGTTCTTTTTGTGCCTTGTTTATTATGAATATTGAAAGTGAATTGTGAATTCTGGTGAGCGTAGACAGTTTCAGTAATTTCTTCTTTGCAACTCTTTCTCTGTGTAGGCACTTGTGGAATGACTGCTTGGCTTGTCCAAATATCAAGCGTTTATCAGTGATTTTATTAAATTCCCAAATAATACATTGATAACTATAGTTAATGTGAACTATGGACAATAATGCCTGACCATACGCCTCAGTTTTACCAGACTTATTTGCTATACTTGAATGAATTTCTTAAGATAAAACTCATCTTATGCAAAGTATCAAAATCATATCAGTTTAGCATACGAGACTTGACTGTACTCTAAGTTTTATCTAAACCTTGACTTTTTTTGGTATAGTGGGCAGAAGCAGCTTTCCTTCCTGTGTCCTGACAAAATCAGGTGCAAAGGGGATTTGCTCAAGTCTTGGCAAGTTGGGCAGGCTGGATGAAGAAAAGCCATTTTCTTAGCGGGTAGAGTTGGCCATTCCTACCTGTTTCTTCAGTTTGGAGCTTATCAGTTCTTCCTGGCCATCCATGTAGTGACAAAAATAAATCACCAATGTTTGGTCAAAAGGTTGAAGCCTTTCTGCTTGCTCTGGGTCACTTCAACTGTAACTCACACCAGGGGTACCTTCAGGTTGCAGAACTGCAGCATGAACTTCATAGTGATACCTATTTCCCATTTACTTTCAAAGTGCATTTGATCATGTAATCCTAAAACACTTGCAGGTGTTAGGTCCTGGCTCTTTAAGACTGTATCTCTTCCTTTAGGACATTGTGGCAGCTGATCACAGTGGCGGTGCCCAAGATTATACTTCTGGGCTTGAATGCAAAGGATCTGGGGACACAGGATTATCTGAGCAACTGGGGTTTTCATTTTGTGTTCTTTTTTCTCTTGTTATACCATCAGTTTCTGAGCTCTTTTAACTAGCAGAGCTGTCTTGCATAATTTACTCTGCATGCAAGCTTTCTCCTGGTGGAGATGAAAGGCATTGGGTAGGATAGCAGAAAGCTTTTAATTTTCTAGCTGATTGAGAAGTTCAAATACAAGTTTATATTGTACGTTTTGTTTTTTTCCTTCATGAATTGTTCACGTATACAGAACGTTGGGGTTATGTGAACTGCTGAGCCACTACTTGTAGTTTTTTTGTCAGGAAGAGCTTCCATTGTGTATAGAGGCTGATGCAAGTGTGGCTGTCTGACTAGAGCACTAGTTAGTATGCGAAGAAGGCTTAATGACAAGAACTTGAAACTGGGAAGCATCAGGTATGTTGAGTCATATTTGCCCCCAGCTCACTTGTGTTGCTTTTAGAGTAGGCTGTTCTTGTGATTACTTTCATATTAACTTTTCCCGTATGTTGCCGGGGTCCCTAGCTAATTTACTCCTTCTGGACAAGATTGGCAGTCATGGATCATAAAGATACTATAGCTGGGATTAATTTAGTTCTAGCAATAAGCAAGCTGAGGGCAAACTGGCTCTTCCAGATCTACGTGGCCTCCCCAGAGTTGCATGTACTGAGCTTGTGTTAGCACCATTGCAAGTAGTTGTTTTCCTGGCCATGCTTTCTTAGCATGGTAAAACTTGTGATTCCTCCTGAATCTTGCAGGGAAAGAGTCAGAGGCATAATTCTCAGAAATGCAAGTGACACAGAGACAATGTGAGAAACCATTTTGGAACCACAGATTGCTCCTTGTATTACCCAGTGACTGTTAGGGATTAGAGTAGAAGGTGAAGAAGAACTAATTGAGGTCAATCAACTCTGAAGAAGGTACTAGAACCTCCCAACATATTTATAAGTTAGTTCTTTCCCATGATAGTTTTAATGACTCCTAACCATACCTTGACATTACCAGCCATCATCTGTGGGGAAAAGTAACACTGACAGCACTAGAGAAATAAACCATTCATGATCAGAGTGATAAACAGCCATTTACTTTTGCTAAATACCCATTACAGAGAGGCATCATATTTTACAAGAAATCTGTAAATATTCTGCAATGTGGGGGGAAAAAAAACCCCATTAGTCTGCTATATGCAGAGAAATATGAGTGTGGGGACGTCAGACTCTATGTTCTGTAATGCATCTGTAAGAAAAGAGAAAAATGCCTCTGATTTTAGTCTGTGGCTATTTAAATATAAAGCTCTTTGAGGTCACTTCTCCTTATATCTGTTATATATCTGTAGTGACAGGATAGTGTAAGGCGTCAGCTGGAACTAACTCTGTGTGATTGTTGAGTTTTACAAGTTTGAATACATTTCGAATGTTCCTAAGGGCTCATGCAGTTTATCTATAATGTTGAGGTTTTCCCTCTGAGCCTTTAGAAATACGTCTATTCTTTCCCTCTTATTATTTGATGTATCGAATTCTTTTGAGGGGATAGGTGAGTAGAAAAAGTGGTGAGAAAATTCTGAAATAATTTGGAAATGCTAGTTTTTGACAGTTTCTGATAGTTGTTAAATTGGAAAATAATTGATCATGACTAATGTTCTTCCATTAGTATACCTAGACTATAGTTAGGATGCTATTTAAGCTGTTTGAGTGGTTAATGTCCAGCTGATTCATATTCTGTATAGGACTGGCTCAGTGGTGTTGGACATGAAAGAAAGTATCAGTGAAACAGTCTTACCCCTATAATACTTGCAGGGTATTCCTTTGTCCTAGTTATTGTGTGCATTCCTTTCCAAGAAATTCTTGAACTGTTTTTGTATCTTAAGACTCCCTATGATTAAACTTCATAGATATCTAAATTGTTATATTGATCCCAAATACTTCATTTTTTTTTTTTTTTAGGTTTATAATGGAATTAAAGCCTCTTTGAGCCTTCCCAGTCTGCAGTTATTTGCTGAGATGCTTTACCACTTGGGTGTCTCATTTATGAATGAGACTGCATGGTGGGACTGGTCACTATATTCTGACCAGTTCTGTTGCACATCCAGTGTGTTGCCTGTATGGACATAAGATACGCTGCTAATAGAGAAGGAGGAGAAGGAAGGAGTAGTAGAGAAACTTCAGGATCAGCACATTGGGAAAGTTAACTTTCTTTTTGCTTTGCATCTCCCCACCATGCATTCCCACACACATAGAATCATAGAATTGTTTAGGTTGGAAAAGACCTTTAAGATCATGAAGGCCAACTGTTAACCTAGCACTGCCAAATCCACCACTAAACCACATCCCTAAGCACCATATCTACATGTCTTTTAAATACCTCCAGGGTAGATGACTCAACCACTGCCCTGGGCAGCCTGTTCCAATGATTGATAATCCTTTTGGCGAAGAAATTTTTTTCTAATATCCAATCTAAACCTCCCATGGTGCAACTTGAGGCTATTTCCTCTTGTCCTATAGCTTGTTACTTGGGAGAAGAGACCAACATCCACCTGGCTACAACCTCCTTTCAGCCATAAGGTCTCTCCTCAGCCTTCTGTTCTCCAGGCTAAACAACCCCAGTTCCTTCAGCCTCAGTCTCTAGACCCTTCACCAGCTTCATTGCTCTTGTTTGGACATGCTCCAGCACCTCAGTGTCTGTCTTGTATTGTAGGGGCCCAAAACTGAACACAGTATTCAAGGTGCAGCCTTGCTAGGGCTGAGTGCACGGGGACAATCACTTCCCTAGTCCTGCTGGCCATGCTATTTGTAATACAAGCCAAGGTACTATTGACCTTCTTGGCTACTTGGGCACACTGGTGGCTCATATTCAGCTGACTGTCGACCAACACCCCCAGGTCTTTTTCCACCAGGCAGATTTCCAGCCACTCTTCCCTAAGCCTGTACTGTTGCATGGGGTTGTTGTGACCCAAGTGCAGGACCCAGCACTGAGCCTTGTTGAACCTCATACAGTTGGCCTCAGCCCATCGATCCAGGCCTGTCCAGGTCTGTGTGTAAAGCCTTCCTTCCCTCAAGCAAATCAACACTCCCCGCCCAACTTGGTGTCTGTTGTCTGCAAACTTACTGAGGGTGCACATGCTGCCTTTGCTTCAGAGTGGTGACTAGCAGAAACCTTTGTATTAATGAAAGCCAGACGGAACTCGGACTTATGCTACAATTTCACCCCAAATACCAATGACAAAAGGTGCTAGACCTATTCAGAGAGTTTTAGCTGTGGTTCTTGTCCTCATGAAACCAGATGTTAACTGAATATACAAGGTATAGGCATAGCAGGGGCTCTGGCCTAAAGCCAGAGAAGTGATTGTGTAGCATTAGTGTCAATCTTGCAGCCAGAAAAATTAATCTTTCCTTGAGTGCACGTAAACTCTGGGTATTACAAAGGCCTCCTATGCTGGCTGTGGTCACATGCACAAATCAGGTCGTGTTAATAACAGAGGAGTGGTCGACACACCAGAAGGCTATGCTGCCATTCAGCGAGACCTGGACAGACAAGAGAGCTGGGCAGAGAGGAACTGTATGAAATTCAGTAAGGGCAAGTGTAGGGTCCTGCACCTAAGGAGGAACAACCCCAAGCACCAGTACAAGTTAGGGGCTGACCTGCTGGGAAGCAGCACTGCAGAGAAGGACCTGGGAGTCCTGGTGGACAACAAGCTCCCCATGAGCCAGCAGTGTGCCCTCATGGCCAAGAAAGCCACTGGTATCCTGGGGCGCATTAAGAGCGTGGCCAGTGGGTTGAGGGAGGTTATCCTCCCCCTCTACTCTGCCCTGGTGAGGCCACATCTGGAGTATTGTGTCCAGTTCTGGGCTCCCCAGTTCAAGAAAGACAGGGAACCACTGGAGAGAGTCCAGTGGAGGGCTACAAAGATGATTAAGGGACTTGAGCATCTCTCATATGAGGAAAGGCTGAGAGAGCTGGGCCTGTTTAGCCTGGAGAAGAGAAGACTGAGGGGGGATCTTATCAATGCTTATAAATATCTAAAGGGTGGATGTCTAGAGGATGGGGCCAGACTCTTCTCTGTGGTGCCCAGTGACAGGACAAGGGGCAACGGGTACAAACTGGAACAGAGGAAGCTCCATCTGCATATGAGGAAAAACTTCTTCACCTTGAGGGTGACTGAGCACTGGAACAGGCTGCCCAAGGAAGTTGTGCAGTCTCCTTCTCTAGAGATATTCAAAACCCGCCTGGATGCGATCCTGTGCAACCTGCTCTAAGCGATCCTGCTTGAGCAGGGGGGTTGGACTAGATGATCTCTAGAGGTCTCTTCCAACCCCTACTAATCAGTGAATAAGGGGGTTGACAGTGTCAGGAAGGAAATGGAAAACTGGTGCAAACACAAGCCTTGTTAAGGAGGTTTAGGCATTTCTCTGTACAGTCGTACAGTTTGACTTTATAAGTGGTTCCCAGTATTTGTTTGTGGTGAGAGGACTACAGGAGAAATGTGTCCTCGTGCTTTCTTTTTCAGAGGAAGTCTGTCAGGTCCAGGTGCATTGGAAATACGGCCTGTTTCTCTCTGTATGTGGGCTTATGAAGAAATGGAAGTGTCCAGGCTTCCTCCTGCTCTGAGGCGCCTTGGGCATTGCAGTAGTCATGTTTAATAACTGTGACTGGGAAGGACTTGAGCTGAATTGCTGCTGTGATGAGAGGCAGCCAGACAGAATGTGGGTGATGTAGTATGATGACCTGTTCAGGGGAGACTTGATTTCCTCCATGTTGTTTCATGGTATGGTGCTGGTGATTGGGCTGTAGCAGCCATCTCTGTAATGAACACAGATGAGGAGCATAGGAAGCATTTTTGACAAATAGCTCAGTATGAAGACCAAAAGAATCAAGGTCAATTTGGTAAGGGCAAGCTCTCTTTCTCTCCTGACATTTAGATGTAAAGTCTACCTGTTTCTTTAAGGATCATTCTGTAAGAGATTATACTGGAAATGAATACATTCCAAAGAAAACTTAGATGGAAAAGATGTCTGTCTTTAGTGTGTTGCAGGACATCGCTGCTCATTGTACAGCAGAGCTGCTGGTTGGCTGAAGCTCTTAGGCCTGAATTTAACCAGGACCAGCCTGCCTGGGTGACAGGGCAGACTTGTGGTCGGTGGTTTTGATGTCTGATGCCAAGAATATTTTTATATATGCTGGTAAATACTGGTAAATAGGGACAGAAGTCTCTAGGCTTTGCCTGAAGCAGTTAATTTTATATGCAGTTTCTCTGAATAGAGGGTTTTTTCACAAATATCTTGTAATTTTTCAGCAGTAGTATTGCTGAAAGCAGCTGCCAAGTAGAACTAGACTAAGTGTTTTCGTTTGAACAGTTTATTAGCTGAAAAGTGCAGATTTATGTTGACTGTATCTATTTGTGAATTTAGTTTGAACTTGGCAAGTGTTTATGAAAAAGGAAATGGCAAACATAAAAATATTATGATATTTAATATAAAAATATTTTGACTTTTTTAACAATGCCTCAATAATTTATTTGAAAATTGTATCCTTTCCCAGTCAAAAAACAAAAACTTCTGGTTACCAGTGAAACAAAATGTTTTCATAGAATAATTTAGGTTGGAAAGGGATCTCTGGAGGTCTGCAGTCCAACTCACTGCTCAAAACAGGGGTAGCTTTTTAAAATTTTTCTTACTTTTTTTTTTTTGGTCACTTTGGACTTCCTTCTACATCTGCAGCCTTTCAAAGGTAATTGAAGGTAGTTCTTGCATCAACAGTGGCTGGCTCCCTCAGTACATTTGACGGTCTTTCTGGTCCCGTGAATTTACATATGTCAGAAACTTTGGTGGCCTGAGGGCAGACCTTTTCATTGAATACCATGGCAAAGAAGGCATTGACTGAGTATTTCAGCCCTTTTCAGTTTTGAATTTCAAAAACTCCATATGCAACTGTTTCTGGGTTGTTTTTGGGGACAATTTTTGGTCCAAAAACCAAGGACATTTTCAGATTGGCCTGACGTGATTTTCTTTTCCTTCCTTTGTTTCCGATTTGTTCAGCGAACGAAGAAACCTCCTGTTCATTGTATCTCAGATACTGTGCTCTGGCAGCACCTCTGTAGTCCAATTCTTGTTCTGCACACGTGTTTGCATATAGTATCAGTATTCACCTTAATGTCATAATCTATGGATGGTATTATATTCTGTCACCTAGCATTATTCAGTAGATAATCAGTTGTGACAGAAGAGGAAATGCACAGAAAAGGTGAATTTTTACATTCCATTTGTTTATATGCTGAAGGGATATTGCTTTGTGTTGGTGAGAGCAGATGTTTTGTGCATCATTTTTGACTATGTGGCTATGGCTTAGTTGACTATAAATATAAAAGACTAAATTTGCTGATCCAGATGGCTGTCCTAGATTGGTGTTCTGATACAAATAGTCTTTTTATTGTTCTTTGCATAGAACCATGTGCCTGCATGTGACACATCATTAAAAGTCAGCATCAGTATAAAACTAGAAGCTGGGTTTTTTTGTGATGCTAGTAATGTTGAATGAGAAATTAGAAATCTTTTTAATTGCAACTCACCACAGTAGTACTTGGCACTTTTACTCACTACCTGCTTGAAATTACTGCAGTGACACTAAGCGATATTAAAAGCGACCCAGTTGCTTGCAGGCTTGTACAAATGGCTTGGTTTATAGGTAAAATTTCATTTACCTGTTTGGTATTCAGCATGGTTTGCATTGTACAAATGTTTAGCAACTTTAAAACTGGACTTGGGGAGTGAATGAAAGATGACACATCTATAAACATTTTGCTTCCTATAAAATTGGAGATGAAATATAGCAGTGCACTGTCATTTGTTGAGATATTGAATTTATGTACCTTTCTGTCTGTCGTTTTCCCAAAGTGATGTGCTTTATAGTTCCCATTTGGCTCCTCTGAAAATCAAGCTGCCATTGACTTTATGCGGACTGCATTTATTAAAGCCGAACTGCTATCAATTTGAGATACTGTTAGTTAATCTTTGCAGTGAAAAAGGGTCAGAACGTAACCTGTTTCTTTCTCTTCGGGGAGGGGGTGTTGGGGGGAGAGAGAGAGCAAAGCTGAGGCCACTTTCCAGGCAGAGGGAGGGGTGACGCCGGGCCCGCGGCGGTGCCAGCGGGAGGAGCCCCGCCGCCGCCGGCCGCGAGAGGGCGGCAAAGCGCGGCGCGGAGGCGGGCGGAGGCCGCCGGTGGCCCCGCGCGCCGGGGCTGCCGCTGCCTCAGCGGGCGAGGCGGGTCCCGTAGGGGCGGAGCGGGCTGTCGGCTCCACCCCGGGGCGGGGACAGGGTGTGCGGGTTGGACTAACGGTGTGTGAAGTGGTCAGAAGGCACGGCGGTGGCGTTTTTGCTGCTTTGGGGTTGTTCTGCTCAAAGAGCAGCTAGGTAGGCTTGGTTTCAAACTTGTTTCCTTCTCGTTACCTTCTTTCCCTTTCACCTTTTGGTATGGGCTAGATCGGTGGCAGGGGAGATGGCAAAATCATTAGTGTCCTCTAGACACTGAAGTGCTTGGCTAGCCTATGTCCTCGGTGAGGAAATCACAGAGAATTAGACATTAAGACTCAAGCTGTGAGAGGAGCATGTGGATCTGAAGCACACAAATTACTATTTTTCTAAGCATTTTTCCATGTTAAAAAGTTCCTTTAACCATTCAGTGATAAATGCCAGGCTGTTGACTGGATAAAATTTCTTGGCTCTCTGTTTCATATAGGCTATCCAGGTCCTTCTCAGCCTGCTGGGTGGAAATGCTATATTTGATGGAAGCTCACAAACCAGTGAAAGGGAGTAGTTTAGGAACTGGTATCTAAAGCATTCATTATCAATACAGATTAAAAAAACCAAACCAAACCTAAACCCCCCCAAACTTGGCCTGTGGTCCTGCAGAGTATTACCCAGTGCTTTATTTTAGAAGACCCTAGTGAGATCAGACTAATACGCCACTTGCAGATGAAAGTATTTCTTTCTATAAAAACCTGACTCTTGAAGAACTGATACTGTCAAGATTTGGGAATAGGAGCCTTCTGAAGTCTAATCCTTATTTTCCAGGTTTGGCTATTGCCCTGAATAATCAGTCAAACCCTTACTTCCCCACATAATTAACGTTCTCCGGGGTGTGATAAACGAAGTGATGGCCTTTTTGGTTTTTTCTGACTGATTCTGCAATGGGATTGCAAATCTTAATGAATAATCCTAAAGTGCCTTATCCTTTTTCATTTAAAAACAAAAACCTCACTGACCAAAAACTCTTTTTGAGAGGAGTGCTTATTGCCCTTGAAATCAAGGGAACTGTATAGAGACTCTTGCCCTGTATATTAGTTTCAATCATCTGTATCATGGCACATGTTAGCACTCTGGTGTCCTTGCAATTCATTTTCCTCAACTGATTGACACCAAGACTTGATGATCTCTTCTTATTACTGTGGTGTTTATCTTGTGCTGATTCTAGAATCTATAGATCTACATTGTAAAGAGAATCTGTAAATATTCTGCTGCTGTGATAGGTTTTTAAATAATATATTTGCTGATGGTATAGACTGTCTAATTGTTAGTGGTGGTACAGCATTTTTTTTTCAGTGTAGGATCTGAATGCTTTCTAAACATGCACAGATTAATTCTCACAGTGCTCTTGTGGACGGTAGAAATAAGAGAGAAATATTGGTTTGCTCAGCATTGCAGCACACCAGCTGTTCACTGACTAGAGATAAAGACATCGTGGGGAAAAATACACAGGGAGAGAGGTTACCCATCCCTGTAACAACCACTGCTGCCTTTCTTAACAGGCAACTGGAGAAGGAAATAAAGAGGCTGTGGGGTTTTTGTGTTGGTTTTTTGTGTGCTTTCTAAAAGGCAACACAAGTATGTTTTCGCAGAGCAAAAGGCTGTCTTTCCAGACTTGTGATGAAAAACAAAGTATGCTTGTCACTAAGCTTTCAACAGGAAATGAAACTGCTAGAGAGATGTTTGTGACCAGCTTATGCCATTAATCAAAATCTACTGTTTTTACAACTTAGCCAGAGGCCAACATATACTATTGCTTGATAGTCAGACAACCTTATTGCTTAAATGTCGCTGGAACAGTTTGAACTAATATGTAATCCCAATACAACTAGATTTTTTTTTTTTGCTTTAGAAACTTTACAGTTCTGGCTGCTACTACTGCTATTTTAAGTGTGGTGCATAAGAATTGATAACCCTTGTAACCAAGATGGCTGATGAACATGTACAGGCATCAGCTGCTCTCAGGAGCTGTAAAGTCACCATAGAATTCTAGAACGGTTTGGGTTGGAAGGGACCTTAAAGACCTAGTTCCACCCCCACCTGCCATGGGCAGGGACACCCTCCACTAGACCAGCTTGCCCAAAGCCCCATCCAACCTGGCCTTGAACACTTCCAGGGAGGGGGCATCCACAGCTTCTCTGGGCAACCTGCTCCAGTGCCTCACTACCCTCACAGTGAAGAATTTCTTCCTAATATCTAATCTAAATCTACCCTCTTTTAGTTTAAACTCATTATCCCTTGTTCTATCACTACTTGCCCTTCATAAACAGTCCCTCTCCAGATTTCTTGTACCGTATGGTATTTGAACCACTTTCCTTGTGCTCAATTCATTATTTGTACTCTGACATTGCTGTCAGAGCTCTGGTCTTTTTATAGTAAGGTTTAACTTCTCTGTGTTGGGCAAGAAAAGGAGACCCCCCCCCCAAACATTACTGGTAACTTTCCAGGAATAAGTCTGCTTCCTGGTAGGAAGAGATCTGCTGGCTTTGTCTTTTCTTTCTCTTGGTCTGCGGCTGTTTTAGGATTACACCAGAGAATTGATTGGAAGGAATAGTCCTATCTAATTTTTGTGATACTAGAATTACATGTGGATCTTGTATGAAATATACATGGTTTGTATGAAGGTATACATATGAAATTGAGTGACTTGGGAGATATGTTTGAGAAGAGGGATAGCATCAGTTTGGATAATAGATACTGTTTGTCATTGGGAGCTCTGGGGGTAGAGAGGTGTGCATACGTTTAAAGCCATGTGTGCTTAGCTTTATCATTCTCTCCCCTTCTTCTCCCAGGGCATTTTTTCCTTTACATGCTTCTTAACTGACATGAAAGCTGTGACTTTAAAATCTGAATTTCAAAGGAGTTTTCAATATTTGCCTCAGATGTCATCTTTATCTGTAAATCCTCAACTATCCTTCAGTCTGCACTGCTGATCCCTCAGCTTTCCAGAAGCACGTGATCCTTCCTTGATAGCTCCTTTAGCTAAATAAGGAGTCTCTTTCATGTAGGTCGATGTACCACTTGTCATCCTTCTCATGTGGGTTTCTCAGTTGAGGTAAAAGGAACCTGTGTATGCTACCAGTAGACTAGAGATTGGGGTCTGTAAAGTATCTGAGGAAGATTTTCATCTGTGGATACAGATCTTGTTGCTATGACTCAGGTGGGTTTCTGCTAGCAGGGTCTGAGTTCTTTTGGGAGTATGAAAAACAGCTGCTGAGATGTTTTTGGAAATAGAAGGGTTAAGTAGCATTAAATAAATTATTTGCAGCTAGGCTTCTAACCAGCTTCTTGGCTGCTGGATGTGTCTTAAACTTGAAAGTCAGTAGTCAGTGCAGATCTGACTTCCAAATTTCAATTAGGTTTTATCCAGTTCTTCAGAGATTGCTAAAGGGAAAGGAAAAAACGTATTCAAAAGGGACCAAGCCTTTGCTCGGATGCTTTGGCCAATGCAACTTTGTCTCAGTTTCTGCCTGATAAAATGTGGTCAGCAGTATTCACCAACCTTATTTTGAGGAGGTGTTAGCATTGTGGTGTCCACAAAAAAAGGAATTCTGTAAATGCTAAGATATAAATGAAAGGCTTAGAGCATGGTAACCAAAAAGAAGGGCTCAACTTGTAGCTTGAGATAGGATGGGGGGGCAGTATTTGGAGAGACTGTCCTATGTTTCTTGTTCTTGTATGTATCAATTCAGTAAAACTTTCTCATCAAGTGTTTTTACTGGGTCATGTCATACTTGTTATCTGGTACGTAACCTGGAAATACATAGTCATTACTTGAAATGTGGCTTACCCTAAATGGGTAAAATACATACCAATGTTCTACCTATGAAATATCAGGAGGAATTTCAGTCAGGATAGTATCATCTGCATTGCCATGTGGTCACTATCTTCTGCTAACTGTTCCTATTTAAGGGACAGGGGAATAGTCAATATCTCTTCAAAAGGTAACAGCAGCTAAGGTCTAGTCTATTTCATGTGAAAGAAACCTCTTTGAGATGGTTAAGCTTTTAAATGCCTTTAATGTTAAACATTCCAGTCTGCTCTACTGATCCCTCAGCTTTCCAGAAGCATTCGATCCTTCCTCAATAGCTCCTTAAAGTAAAGAGACTCTTGCGTGTAGGTCCACGTGCCACTTACCGTCCTTGTCACCAGAGTTTCTCAGTTCAGGCAAAGGGGACCAATGTGCATTACCAGTTATGTACACACAGTTTACCAACAACATCTGAAAACACAAGGTCTCTACTTGCAAATTTTGGTTGCTGTTTGTATTTGTTAATAGTATGACTTATATGCCTATGTTGTTCTACCTCCCAGTACGCACGGGCTTCTTAATAGACTTATAAATACTGGCTAATGTGGGATGGGGAATTTAAAAACTACTCAGCTGCCACCATAGATTGAAAAAAGAGTGGCAAACTTCAGACTGGAAGTAGCATTGCAAAAAAGAGAACAAAACCTCAAGAGCGTATGCAGTGTTTTGCACCCCCTGCAGAAGACAGGAATCCTGCTGGGTTTGTAATCATAGTTGGACATAATTTCTGTGATGCTGACTGTTATGCTCTTAGAGGGAGGTTGAAGCTAGTTCCTGTAATAGTCCTACCATCCATGGAGATAAGTCTGTGTGCATTTGTAACATCTCAGGTGCCACAGGGAAAGGTACTTTAAACAAGAAAGAAATTTAGGTCCTCTGAATGTGTGATGCTGCTGGTCTTTGCCCTTCATATCTGAATAAAGAAGTGTTGGTAGCAGGACTGTCTTCTGTTTGTGTACTGTTCTCCTGGTGAGGACCATGCAGTGTATCCTAAACTTTTTTTTTAATGCAATATTTGGGACTGGAGCGTCAAAGATTTGGGTTTTTCCTCCAACTCAATTGTTCAGCTGTCAAATGTGTCTTTGCGAAGAGGAGTCCCTTTCTTTGCCATTGGTTTGTGTTCTGAAAGGGGGACAAAGATGCTATCCTGTTTTTAGAAAGCGGGCTCTGATCCTTTCCTGAAAGAGATATATGTGTGATTACTGTAAGGCACTGTATTGCCACATCTTGACTGATTTGTCTTGCTTTCTGATCTCCTTGCTTTTCAGACTTAGATGAGAAATAGCTGCTATGATCCTTTTTTAAAAAACAAACAAACAAAAAACCCTACAACAATAATAAGATAATTCTGGAAGTCAAATAATTCCTTCCAATGAAGTAATAGAGGCAATTAGCTCATGAGAAGGCTCACCAAATGGGGAGTTACAGGCTTCTCCAGCCTGCTCTAATGTAGTTCCTTACTAATATAACAGAAGCAAAGAGCTTTTTGGGGGTACTTGGTTTAGAGACTAATTTGATTAATGTTTTTTCCCCTCTGAGATAAATAGTTTGAATCTCATCCAAGCAGTAAGCAGTCAAATTATTTCATTGCCATTATATGTGTGCCTGCATGATACGTGATATGGCTCACTCCAGTTGTCTCAGCCTCATCTCCAGCATCTTTTTCTCACTATAGTTGTAATTAATCCACTTGTTTTGAAGCATTTTTGGAGAGATTTGAAACTAAACAGGAAGAGAAACTCCAGTTTTTCTTACAGTCCATCGATGTTTCAAGTAAGGTACGTTGATGGGATTAGTGAGAAACTGTTTGGTTTTAGTACCTCTACTATTATATCTACCCAGGAATAAAGAGAAGCTTTGTCATGCCTGCATCTTGCTTTGATTAGCACTGCGTTACTGGAAAGCTAAAAGCTGTCTTAAAATAGGATCTTTTTGCCTCTTTATTACTGTTGTGGTCTGCAAAAGTTTGTGCATAGTTGTTGCTGTAATAGTTGGTTTAAAATTCTGTCCTATGGTAGCACTTTGTGATTTTTTTAAATGTTTCTTGAGCCATAAACTCATTTCTTGAGTGGCAAAGCACTGCATCTATTAAATGAATATACCTGAAATGAACAGGGGGCAAATCTGGGTTGAAGTTCTACAGTTATTTTATTCATACTGAGGTGTATTCATCTTGAAAGCAAAATATATCAGCAAGTGAAACTCTGGAAAGCAACACTTTGAGTACTGTATTTCCTTTGTACTTATATAAAACTGTCTCAGTAGCAGCTTTAGTGAATGTGGTTGTTTCCCTCTAGTGGCTGCTCTCTGTAGTCCCTGTGGTAGAAGCTGCTCCTGTGATTGCCTTGCTGCCTAGCTTACACTAATAGCTCTCTTGAGCTCTGAAAATCTAGTGTGTACAAATATTTCCTTAGGCAAATTGTAGATGAGTCACAATATAGCGGCTTTGGAGTTCTTTATACATACGCTAAAGCTTTTGTTGCGTTGGTCTGTCAGGAACAGAAGTATATGGTGTTCTGACCAGTGTGAAGTGTTTCATATGGCAGCCCTATCTAAAAACAAAGGTAGAGCCAGTCTGACTGAAATAACTTTGAAGTTAATTAAATTAACCTGTTGTAAATCTTAATTTTAAAAGTGTGAGTACTTGATTATTTTTTTTTTCTTACTTCCATGTCTTTTTTTTTTGTTGTTGACCTCCCTGCTGGCTGCAAAATCCCTTTCCTTAAAAGTGGAAAGAGCTCCCTCAATAAAAATGAGAAACCATCTATTACCATTAAAAATGAATAGTATTTTTAATAGATAATAGAAAACTTAATTTTATTTTTAAATGCTGAAAACTTTTTCATTTAGCTTGAAGTTGAAACATTTTGAACATTTTCTAAGTGAGAATAAAATTTTCATTGGAAGAACTGAAACTTCCTTTCACTGCAATTGTAATCTCCTATTTAAATGCTTTTGGGGGGGGATCAATTTTCTGTTAACACAAATGTTTTCCTGACATCTGTTAAAAATGATTCTGCTGTAGAGAGACGCAGCAGTTACGTAGTCTCTAAAAGTGTTAAAATTCAGCAACAGTGAAACTGAGGCAAATAAGGAGAATCACCCACTGCCCTTGCTGGGAAAACCTGGACACAAGCACAATTTGTTCCAGGAGTGATCTGTACCATATATGCAATCAAACGTCTCCTTTTTTGTTCTTAATCACAAATTATATTCACATCAAGTAAAAGACACACAACATAATTTCTGCACTAAGTCTTGTTTAAAAGCCTGATGAACAAGCTGCAATCACATTGAATGCTGCCTGAATCCATGTTGTGTCTTAATACAGCCATTGGCTAAGATGTCTGTAAATGAAAGCAACAGTTGTTCAATATGGTGCTATGTCTACTTATAACAAAAGTCAAGAACAATTTTTCTTTTTAAATAAGGACTGCTTTCTTTCTTTTTTTTTTTTTTTGTAAAAGCATTTTAAAATAGATTGTATCCAAATAGTTAAATCCAGCTTAGCTTATTCTTTGTTAAGTTTATAGCGAGACTGGGGTAAGTTTCTGAAATAACTAGTAGGGTGGTCTTGCTACTCCTCATTTATTTGCTGAGTGTTAATTCCATGCACTTGACTAGTTTGGCTGTTGGGGGGGATTCTTGTTTGAACTTGTAAGGTTAATTGATTCTGTGGGTATTTAAAGGATTTTGTGTATGCGCTTTTTATTGCTGTACAAATGTAAATAATTAAACTTTGCTTCTGAATAGGCTGGTATCAATCATGCTCAACTTTATTGATTTCCCAATGAAGCTACTCTGTAAAGCTGTAAACATAACTTTCCTGTAAGCCCTGCTAAAAGCATTTGTTTTGTAAGTGTATGTTATGTTTTGGTTAACGTGGGGTAGTACATGGAGGTGATCCCGTTCCTTGAGGAAACGGAAAGGTTGGTGCAGGTAAGGTCCCCAATAAAGGTATTGATTATCTGTAGGGAAGTGCAACTGCTTATTCCTACTTGGCAGCTACCGTTTTCCTGAAAAGGTGGATTCTAAAACCTGTATATGAGCAAAACAAGAGTTTATGTATGTGAATGTGTTGATTTGACTGGGATATCTGCAATGTACTGAGAGTTTGGGGTGTTGCCAGTTGTTTCCTAGTGATTAACAATGCTCCTGGAGTGGGACAGTGAATCCTGGTTAAGAAAAAGACATTCCTAAACCACTTTGTCCATGCTAATGCTGCCTGAAAACACCCAACAAAATTTACGCTACTGACCTATATTCAAGCAAGTCCAAAAGATATTGAAGGTTTTCAGAGCAGTTGCCAACTCTGCTTCTGACTCATGCTCACGTTTTGATATTCGCCCTTGTCTTTGTAGGAACTTGCTACATATCAGGAAGCCATAAAGGTGTGTGAATAACTGGTAGCGTCTTTATCCTTAAACCCATTTCTTCCCCCTTCCCCCTCCTCCTCTACCTTTTTCAAACCTGCCTGTAGAAATTGTGGCTGAATATCCTTGGACCTAGAATATCTTTTGCCTACCTTTTGAAAAGACAATATATGGAAAAGAGAATTCTGTGTTTAATATGGTAACAGCTACATAAAATGTGCCATATTGCATAACTATGCACAATTATTTCATGTATATTACTAAATACATTGTATGTATAAGACAATTATCTTCCAAAGCACTATTAATATCATTGACGATGAGAAACAGGTGCAGCATTGGTTTCATAACCTTCCTCCTCTATGCCACGCTGTTGGGGCTACACTGAAGAATCCCACTCTGCGGTTGTACTAGTCACATCTGAATATTCTTCAGGGAATTGCTGAATCATGTCTAAATAGGGTAGATCAATTTCTTGTAAGCTTTGAGAGAATCTGTCCAGATTGTCTCATGATTCGTTCTCATGTTTCACAAATCTGTGCACATATGTTTTTCACAGTGAATCACAACTTCCCTGGTCATTTTGTAAAAGCATAAGTAAAAACAACCAATGCTTCCCCCCTGCCCCCCCCACCCCTCCAAAAAAAAAAAAAAAAAAAAGAGGAGAGGGTGGCAAAGAACCTTCCCAGCCCCTCCTTGCCTTGGGATGCTGTTGGCATTCCTGAGGGATTTTGCCCTGTATAAAACAGACACGCTAATGCATCTTGCCACTGAATAAAGCTGAGATGACAGCTGAGCATTTTAATTACAAAGAAAAAAGCAGATAAAACCTTCTTATTGTTATGGAGGGTCTTCTCTAAAAAGCGTTAGTGTATCACTGTAGAATTATTTATTGTTGTAATTGTAATGAGGAAGAGCCTTTTCCATTCTCATCAATCTGCCAATGTCCTTTCTGGTCATTTCTTCTGCTGTTCTGTAGACTTGAATGTTTGACCTCTGCTGTAGTGTTGGATAAGATATGCAATAA
This sequence comes from Balearica regulorum gibbericeps, assembly GCF_011004875.1. NCBI lineage: Eukaryota > Metazoa > Chordata > Aves > Gruiformes > Gruidae > Balearica > Balearica regulorum. The sequence goes on along the minus strand of NC_046188.1, from coordinate 24,117,201 downwards.
TGAAGATAACCTATTTTCATGAAGGTAATTTTTATCATAGAGATGGATCAGATAATGACAGCCTGCACCAAGGGTAAAAGCATACTTTTTGATCCACCTGTGAGGAACTGGTGAGGGGATTAACCCTCTTTCTCCTTTGCCTTTCATAGGAGAGAAATCCTGTGTGCTGTTCACCACGGAGGGTGGATAACAGCTGGTGTTTTCAGAGCTATTGTTTTTAACTGCATCCTTCTGACTAGTTGTTTGTTCTAAATGAGTGAGTTCTTGGGGGTCAGATGGAAAACAATTTGGCATTTTCAGAAGGCATGAACTACTTTTTGATTCGTCTATTCTTGGCACTTTTATATAGTCTATTTGGGCCAAGCTATTAATTAGCAGCAGTGCACCTTTCATATACAGATAATGATTGAGACATACTGGGCAGATTGGATGAAGTTCTTCCATGTTTGAAAGCATATACTTGTTGTGTTTTATGAACAATATGCACACAAGTTTTGAGTAGGTGTCAAAGGATTCATGAGAGCATGAGGACTTGTCGCTGCAGCTAAATCAAGTAATATTTGCTCAAGAAGCCTGAACTGCAGCTTGACTAATGTCCAGAATATGGGGATGCCCCAGAGAGATATTTTGCTTCTCATTAAGTAGTATTTGCTACTGCAAGCACCAAAGGAATACGTCCTAGTCTGCCTCATTTGAGTTTGAAAATGAGAGATAGTTTGAAAATGAGAGGTAGTGATCAATTTTGTATGATATACAGTTCCTTAGAGGATATTAGGAAAGGGGATAGAATGACCAAGAAGGCCAGAGACACCAACAGGAGTCATGCTCTGGCAGCTTAACTAATAAGTTATTGCTACAGTAGAAACTTTCTTATTCTCTTCCTTGTTATATTGTTTCTTACTCTTCTCACTCAAAAATTAAATAAATTGCAAAAATCACCTCATGCCCAACTGCCATCTCATCAAAACTATTATAAATAGAGTGTGTCCAGCAATCCATCTTGTAACATTGCTGCAAGAGTTCCTTGTCTTTGCCTGTTATCATTAAAAAAACTGTCACGCAAAGGGAACATATAAATCTTTGACTTTTTTTCTCTGTCCAGCTAACCTTCTGCTTTGCTTCCTCCTACATCTGAGCCTTCCTAGTTGAAGGGTGTTGTAGGTGCAGATAGCTTGAAAGGAGGAAAAAAAAAAAAACCCTACAAAAAGACAAAAATCCCACCAGTTTTGGCCTAAACACTTTGTTCTCTGTGTTTAGCTTTAAGACTACAGAAATACCTTACTGAGTAGGAAATGGTACTTAGGGAGAGCATTATCCTTTTGCTACATGCGGCCCATTTTCTTTCTATTCTCCCCAGCATCTGCAACTGTTGGATTAGGAATCTTCAAGTTGTCTTTTTGAAAATTGATCACACAAATGTCTATATAGTAACAGTACATGTAGTAATTGTGCTTAATGAAATGAAGTTTAGCATCCAGATGTGGGAGTTCCTGGAACCACCTGGAATTCAGTGGGAGCTTACACAGGGAGTAGCAATTCAACTGACAGTGTGCAAATGAAAAAGGGGACATGATTTTGCTGCTTTTCAGGTCAACCTACCTGCTGCATATTTTTCTCGAAAGCAGTTGAAAAGAAAACAATTTAAATAGAGTAAAATAATGGGTTTTTTAATGTTACTTTTTTTTTTAAACTCAAATATGTCTGATTTGAAAAACTTATCTGCGTGCTCATGTATTGAATTTTTGTATGCAGTGTTATTTGGGTAACCCTACCAGAAGAAGCCAATGCCCATTGTTGCATACAACTTGGAGGCTTGAGAGTGAACAAAAGTATTAAATACTCCTGACTTTTTCCTAGTGATAAAATACTGAATTGGCCGATCAAGACATGGACTTAGGTAACATCCACAGTGCTTAATTTTAAAATCTATCAGCCCAAACTATTAACCAGTTACTTCTAAATAGCAATCTCATTTGTAGACAACCTTGTTCATTTGGAAAAAGAAGTTGGAAAGCTGAAACTTTCTACTAATTTCTTTGTGAATTAGTCACTTCTCTTGGTGTCACAGTTTTGTTTTGAAAGTGTTACAGTGGGCATCGAGACAGCAATGACAAGCCAAAATAGCTCGCTTTGGCTGACCCCTGTTTTGTCAGGTTAGGGTTGAAAAGTGGGAATTAGAACGTCAGCAACTTGGAGTTCCTCAACCATGTTGAACACTAGAGCTGCTGCATAAAGTGGTGTATTGTCAGCTGGGCAAAGTCAGCACACCTGACTACTTCTCTTGGCCGAGCCGTCCATAGCTCTAGACCTGTGGAAAAGTCTTTTGGTTTTGTTTTGGGTTTTTTTTAAAGTATTTGCCACCTCCGTTCCCCATTCTTCCCCCCCCCCCCCCATGCTTTCAGGTGACATTATAAAAACACACAGATCCACGTGAACTCCTTTATTTTCCTACCTGGGAAGTGGCTGGTTGGAACTATAGTAACTGATGCAGTATATTTTGATGTAGGCAATCATTTTGCTGGCCATCTGTGGTGGGTTGACCCTGGCTGAGGGCCAGGTGCCCACCAGAGCCACTCTATCACTCCCCTCATTCACCAGACAGGGGAGAAAAAGTACAATGAAAAAAAAACTTACGGGTCGAGATAAGGACAGGGAGAGATCATTCTCTAATTATCATCACGAGCAAAACAGACCGAACTTAGAGAGGGAATTAATCTTATTTATTACTAAGCAAAACAGAGTAGAGGAATGAGAAATAAAACCAAATCTTAAAAACACCTCCCCCCACCCCTCCCATCTTCCCGGGCTCAACTTCACTCCCGGCTTCAACCTCCGCCCCCCCCCCCAGCGGCACAGGGGGACGGGGAGTGGGGGTTACGGTCAGTTCATCACGCGGTGTTTCTGCCGCTTCTTCCTCCTCAGGGGGAGGACTCATTGTTCCCCCGCTCCAGCGTGGGGTCCCTCTCACGGGAGACAGTCCTTCACGGCCTTCTCCAACATGAGTCTCCTCCACAGGGTACAGACCTTCAGGAGCAAACTGCTCCAGCGTGGCTCCCCCACAGGGTCACAAGTCCTGCCAGCAAACCTGCTCTGGCGTGGGCTCCTCTCTCCACGGGTCCACAGGTCCTGCCAGGAGCTTGCTCCAGTGTGGGCTTCCCACAGGCCACAGCCTCCTTCAGGTGTCTCCACCTGCTCCAGCGTGGGGCCCTCCACGGGCTGCAGGTGGAATTGCTACACCCCCTCATCCTCCCTCCATGGGCTGCAGGGGGACAGCCTGCTTCACCATGGTCTTCACCGTGGGCTGCAGGGGGATCTCTGCTCCGGGGCCTGGAGCACCTCCTCCCCCTCCTTCTGCACTGACCTTGGTGTCTGCAGATGTTCTTACATCTTCTCACTCCTCTCTCTGTCTGCAAAAGCGCTCTCTAACTGTTTTTGTCTTTCTTAAATATGTTATCACAGAGGCGCTGATTGGCTTGGCCCTGGCCAGCGGCGGGTCCATCTTGGAGCCGGCTGGCATTGGCTCTATCAGACACAGGGGAAGCTTCTAGCAGCTTCTCTCAGAAGCCACCCCTGTAGCCCCCCCGCTACCAAAACCTTGCCACGCAAAACCAACACACCATCCAGAAACATCATTTTGTGATATGTGTTCTGGGATAAAATGTACTTATTGATGTAAATCTAGTATAACTTTCTTAGACTCTATTAAATAGTTTTGCTTGTCTGGTTCCGAAGAACTTAAGCTTTCTGGCCATGATCTAGCTGCCTTGTACAGTTGGATTTCTATTTGTGGTATAGTGTGACTTTGGCACAGGGGTGAGGAACTGCAGAGGTTACAGATTTCTCCTGTTAGGGACATATTCTCTGTAACTGCAATATATAACTCCCTGTCCTTTTAATCCAAGAATGACTCTCTTATTTTTCAGGTCACTGTAGAAAAACATTTTTTTTTCCTTTTGCTGGATGGTAAAATTGGCTAGCAATGAGATTTATTTGAAAGGGTATTTAACAAAAAAAAAAGGAGTTTATGTGAACTGCAGCATCCTTTAAAGAGAATAACAACATACATACTCATTTTTCTTTGCTGTCTTTCCATAGGATTTCCCTACTACACATGTTACAGCCTAGCTGAATGAGATACCACCTTCTTTGCCTGTGTTCCCCCTCAGTAAGAAGCAGTTACAGTAACATTGCTAATTAGGCAGTGTGCATACTGTGGACATACCCTAGGTATTTTTTCCTACCCCTTCCTTCAATTCTGTCTTGCTATGGAATATGTTACTCTTGTTAGTCCACACCATGACACAGATCGGAGTGGGTGTGTCCTCTCGTCCAGAGTTTCGCTTGAAGATGTGTACATTTTATTCTGCGTTATGTAACCAGTCCATTGAAAACTGGTCAAAATAAATGCTGTTCATGGGCTATCTGAATAAAAATACTGATTTTTCTTGTGTTGAACAGATACAGAGAAATAATCTGCATATCTGATGTTAATTTTACCAATGCAGTAAGGTGAGCTGTGGCAGTGCCTCTTATTGTCCTGGTCCTAGACTAACATTTTAACATGTTAATGTGACTTGCCAGTTTGGGCAGTGGGCCCAGACCTGATGTGCAACAAGTTCTGCTGTCCTCATTCTGCATTTCTTTTATATACCTACGTCAAAACCTGCTCTAGTACTATACTGAAATGTGCATAGATGCTTTTAATTTAGCACACACCATTATTCAATTTCACTTAACCATTTGACATGAGTGAGGGGTTCCAGTCCTGTAATCTGAACAATTAATGTTTTAAGTAATTGCCTGTCAACTGCGATGGGTGAGCAGCAAAACTGGACAAATATGGGTAGCACTAATGTTATTTCCCCAGGAGCATTGTTTGCAAGGGCAACTGTGGTTTTACCCTTTTGGAGAAGAAAGGGCTCCTCTTTCCCTTTTGGCCTATAATTCAAGGGGTGAAGTAAATGCCCTATAGCAAGGCTGCTTTGCCAAAGAACCTTAGAGCAATCAGCCCGGTTGGTGAGTGGTGGTCTTTCTGTGGTTTTAAATTATTTAAAAAAGAAAATAAAATTATTTTTTTAGGGGGTGGAGTTTGGGGTTTTGTGGGGGGTTTTTTGTTTGGGTTTTATTTTGGGTTTTTTGGGTTTTTCTTGGTTTCTCTCTTTTTTGAGACTGAAAGACTGAAACCAGCCTGGTGTTTGATACAGAAGCGTTGAGACCAATGTGATTAACTTTGAAAAGAATCCCAAGCACCTTGGGGCTGTTGTAAATCCAGGAGAGCAAAATTCTGTAATGGCTCCAGTCTTGAGACATTTCTGTCACCAGCTTGTTTTTCTGATGCTGTAGTGCCCTGTACAATGTGACATTTGGAAATTAATATCCTAGCCCGAGAGAGATGTCTACCCCAGTTTTAAATGCACATGACCTCTGGGCTCTGCGGAGGAGGGCACTTTGCCGAGTGGAAGAATTTGTGACTCTGACTTCCTTCTGAGCTAGGAAGGTGTAGGTGTGAGGATTGATTACAGATCATAATACACCTACACAATCTACTAGTCTGTATCACACCAGGTTGATTTTGGGGACTTTTCCCATTGAGCAAATACTAAACTAATTGGGGGTCTGGCTTTAACTGTTTTACCTATCACCATCCCCAGGCAAGGGACCTGAAACTCTTTATGCTGGGCAGAAACTCAATGACAATGAGTGGCACACTGTCCGGGTAGTTCGGCGAGGAAAGAGCCTCAAGCTGATGGTGGATGATGATGTTGCTGAGGGTAAGTGTGATGCATGAGTATTTTCTGTTAATATCTTTGTATCTCTGTTCCCAATCTCTTCTTTGCCATTACACCCATTCTCCCTGTTATTCCCTTGCCCCCTTCCTGTTACTTCTTGTATATTTAATGTTGCTATGTTGAAAACTAACATTCATCTTTGATAGACTAACTGTTCTTAGCCAGCACCAGAAACTTCTGTGATAACTATAATAATATGAAAGGTGGGATGAGGGGACAGATGAGCTCGTGCATTCCCAACAATGCAGAGGTGCTAGTAGCTCGCTCTCTTGTGCCAGGCTCTGTTTGGGGTACACTGAGTATACCTCATTTCTGAGCTGCAAATGTGGTGGTTTCCAAAGCTGTGGAATCAAAACCAAGGCTCTCTAGACCTTTTATGTGCACAAACTTTTCCTAGATAGTAAAACTGCATTTGATGGATGGGTTAGAAAATATGAACTTCTGTCTCTGCTGGTGGGTTGGGTTGTTTGTTTGGTTTTGTTTTGTTTTTCCCAAGCTCCTCTGCTCATGGCCCAGAGCCATCTAGAAGAAAAAGCAAATAGAGAAGCTTGTTCCCAAATTTGTTTTAGAAGTTAGGGAGGACCCTAACTCACCAGAGCGTATCATATCCTATAATGTATAAATCGTGTCAGTCTTTTTTTTTTTTTTTTCCCCCCCCTGCATTTCCTGGCAGCTTTTTGAGCTCCTGCTTCTTTCTGTAGAGAAATGTAGTTGGGGGCAGGGACAGATCAATCACTCAAGAAAGCTGGTGTCTCCCAAGTAATAAGATCTGCATTGAAATGATCAAGGTACTTTAGATTGTTTGGTGGGTTGTTTTGTGGTTTGGTTTTTTTTTTTTTTTATTTACAAAATTTTAGAGGGGATACTTTTCTGGTCCATTTCCCCACAGCTGCAAGAGCCAGAAACTTATTTTTCTTTTTTTGAAAGTCTAAAATTCGCATAGCTGTAGGGACTGGATTTTTGAGGAAAACACCAGCAGTCTGAAGTCTGATAATAGAATCATAAGGAAAGGTAACCCTGGATGCAACACTGATATGGGTATGTTCATGTAGTTGTGACCCATACTGTTTCGCCAAATGCTGACATCCTTTCTTCTGAGTAGAAGCTACTCAGAAGGCAACTAGAAGGAATGGCTGCCATAGGCAGTCCCAGAATGCTCTATCCTATCTCTGCAAAAAGTTTTTTTCTACTGTGTGAATACCATTAATTTTAAGTTATGTGGTAATTGGATTATTTGGAAAGTCGTGAGTCAGGATTTTGAAATAAGCCCAAAGTAGTGGGTTTGCAGGAAAATTACTTGATATATATTTTCCCTCTGAAGTAAATATATGCTGTGCTGTATAGGCTGAGAATTTGTAAGACAGAATCAGAAAAATATGAAAGAAGAATCTTTTCCTCTCCTTGTTGGAATTGACGGAGGCTTAGTCAACATCAGCTTGTAGGAAAATGAAATTTCATTTAAGAGGGAACTTTTTGAATTAATGAAACATGCTGATAAACATTTTATCCTGTTCATGTCTGCATTTAGAGAACAATTCTTCTGGATATGCTTTTTTAGTGAGCACCATGAGGTGGCACTCTCTGCATTACCAACTCAATCCCTGAAAAGCCATCTGTTTTTTTGAAGTCTCTTTTTCATGGAACTGAGTTTATAAATAATAATGATACAATCCTATACTAAAATAGGATGTGCATATGTACATGTATATGAATTACATAATTAAAGATGCATTACAGCTAAAAATATCTGTTAAAATAATGCCATCATGGCGAAGCCAAAAGTCAGAAAAGCCAGAGTTAAGATTTTCTGTGCAATCTGCATCCCACTTCCTTGGGCAGATGATGTAGTCGTCAATGATGTGGTCACATAGATTTTTCCATAGGATTCTTGCTGTCTTTAGGCATAGATCAGAAGTCTAAATTGGGCCCCCAGTAAAAATAAACAGCCTATTTGATTGCCACCACCTTTCTTATTGCTTGTTTGGAACAATATATGTCAAGTAAATTTTGCTCTAGAGCTGTTGGGGTTTTTGGGGGTTTTTTTGTGTGTGTGTTGTGTACTACTCATCAATATGTTTATACAGAACTAAGAAGCTGTAACTGGATTTATTCCCATGTATACGTTATATGAAGTGAGGAGGTGTCTTTTTTTCCAATTTTACAGGTTTTGAAAAAAAGGCATCAGATTAAAGTTGGATGTACTTGGTACCAATTTGGCATGATTTTTCAATCGTTTGCATGCACAAATATTCAGCATGTCTGTAAATTGGATCCTGTAAATTAGCTCAACCCTGCTACTTAGAGAATTTGGGCTAGACAATTAATGACCACCTGTGAAAATTTTGTAATGACATGACTGATTTGGCTTCCTGCAGGACATCTAAGGGGAGAGACAGAATCCAGCTCCTCTGGACAGCATTTTGCTGCTTAAGTGCAAAACCCTCCTCCCACATCCCCGCCCCCCCCCCCCCCCCCCCCCCCCCCCCGCCTCAGAACTTCAGTCATAAATGAGACACAAATATAGGAGTCATATTCCTCCCTACATCATCTTGCTAGCACCCAAATACCGCAGTGGAGGCTGGAATTTTTTCTGTCTGCTACCACTTGAATTAAAGAGCTGCTGATTGCTGTAGTAGTTACAATACTCTCTACAGAGCACAGTGGAGGAATTAGAGGAGAACTCTGCATGTGAGGCTGACAGCTGACAAGATCAGAAAATACTGGATTTCACTCCATGATTTCTTAAGAAAATGCAACTCTGCCCTGATTCTGGTCTTGTACTGTCACGTCCTTTTCAGCTTTTCACTGAACTGCTCCTAGCTTTCTGCGCTACCACTGCTATCACTGTCCTATTTCTCTTAAGCCAGTCCCAGTTTTCTCATTTTTCACCTTTTCTACAATTCTGAGTTCACTTCTTCCAATCTCACTCTCTCCTTTTCTAATGCCCCCTATATTTGGGTTCCCTGTCCCTGTGTACTCCAGATTTCACAGGCCTGACTTTTCTTTCCTACTCCTGCAACAACAACTTTGCATTTATCTAAGAGTAGAAGAGCTAAGGAGAGGAGTTTTCTTGCTCTTGGTTCTTGACATCTCTACCCTTTATTTTTCTAATGTTTTGAAGTAAAGAAGCAGGATTTATTTAAAAAGTGTTTTGTTTTATTTTTAAGAAAATACAAATCTTCTGGTTTGGAAAAATCAGAAATTTTCATTTGCTAACACTAAAACTGAAACAGCCCCTAACAATCACTGTAGTGGAAGCGAGATGGTTTGTCTAAAGAAACTTTCCCATATACAGCTTCAGTTCCTGTGAACTGGCATTTTTAAGACTAAAATATTATTTCTGTTAAAGAACTGTTTCAGGGTTTAAAAATGTTTGCATCAGTACTGACTCTTGAATTTCTCAATAGTCAGAAATATGTGACCCTTTTCAGCTGCTTGTAAGTTTGTCCAGCTGTATCTGCTTGGGTTGAAGCTTTCCATGTGAATGGTATTTGTATAATTGTCTAAATTTAGATCTACTGCTAAAATAGGGAATAAGCGAAAACCATAAATTGTTTTGCATAATATTTTCTCTTTGTATTTGGAATAGATACTTGAAAACTTTTTTCTAATAACAACTGTGCTTGTTTGCTGTCTTGGCAAAAACTTGATCACATTTGGACAAAGTATAAACTGAAAAATTGTACTTGATACATGATCATGAGAGGTGGGTTAGGAATATTTCAGTGTTTCAAGAGGACCTAAGCAAGAAAGAGACCATCACTTCATTTAATCTGACTCTCTATACACCACAAGGCAGGATGTGTCATCCAAGTGTCTTACGATTTCAGCTTTCATTCCATCCCCAACAGAGAAAAGAATATGTTGCAAATAGTAGGAAAAGTTTTCAAAGGCCTATTAATAAATCTTTTTTGGTTTTTTTGGTCGTTTAACACCTGGGAACTGTTCAGGTAAGAAATGTTAGGAGATTTCTGGCCATAGCACAGAATATGAGAAAGCTTGTCCCAGTTGATATGACCTGGGCGAATTAAGAGGAGTTTGTCCTGGACTCAGGTATGGTGATCGGTGTAACTCCCAGATATAATCCCAAAGACTCAGAAATACCTCTTGCAGTGTCTAGCCAAGAAATGCGTATATATGCTAACTGACCAGCAGATGCAATCAAGCAGGATATTATTGCTAAATTTTCTTTCTCTAGCACACTGGAAATATTTATTCAGGTCTTTATCCAAGTGTCAATTTTCCACAAAACTAGCATGAATTTAAATATTTTGACCCTTCTGTTCTTTAAAACCTGATTGAATTTGATAAGTATGTTAAAATGTTATTGGAGGTAGAGAGACCAACAGATAATGTGGCTGTTTTCTTTGGAAAACCACCTAAAATGAAGGACTTTACCTGTGCGGTAATTATATTAGCAACATACTATAAGGTTAAGTAAAGAAACAGACAAAAGTAAGGAAAAGTTGAAAGTAGATAGATCTGTGTTTGTATGCATTTTGATATTGTCTAATTTCATATTTGCTGCTGTCCTTTTTCCACAGGAGCTTTGATTTCCTGCTTACATTAAGAAAGGACAATACAGCAAATGAGTTGACACAGGCCTTGGTATTAAAGGAGGTGCTTGTTTTTAAGGTCCTCTTTGAAACATCTATAGTGAATGAGACATAGCACGGTAAAAAAGGGTAAAGGGAACTCTATGTAAGGCATGTGAATACAACCCAGAGGATTTGACTTCTACTTTAGAGTTCCTATGGAAAGCTGGATAAGTCACTTGAATTCAGATCTTTCACAGTTGATCACTAATTGTACCTGTCCTTTTGGGAGATACTCATTTGGGATTGTAGATCAGTGGTGGGTTGACCCTGGCTGGAGGCCAGGTGCTCCCCAAAGTTGCTCTATCACTCCCTTCCTCAACTGGACAGGAGAAAAAATATAACAAAAGGCTCATGGGCTGAGATAAGGACAGGGAGAGATCACTTGGCAATTACTGTCACGGACAAAGCAGACTTGACTTGGGGAAAATTAATTTATTACCAATCAAATCAGTGTAGGATAATGAGAAATAAAAGCAAATCTTAAAAACACCTTCCCCCCACCCTCCCCTTCTTCCCAGGCTTAACTTTACTCTCAATTTCTCTACCTCTTCACCCCCAGCAGCACAGGGGGATGGGGAATGGGGGTTGTGATCAGTTCACCACATGTTGTCTCTGCCGCTCCTTCCTCCTCAGGGGAAGAGTGTGAGGAGTCCTCCCCCTGCTCCAGCATGGGGTCCCTCTCACAGAAGACTGTCCTCCATGAACTTCTCCAATGTGAGTCCTTCCCACTGGCTGCAGTTCTTCACGAACTGCTCCAGCATGGGTCCCTTCCGTGGGGTGCAGCCCTTCAGGAATAAACTGTTCCAGCGTGGGTCCCTCACAGGGTCACAAGTCCTGCCAGCAAACCTGCTCCAGCGTGAGCTTCCTGTGGGGTCACAGCCTCCTTCGGGCGTACGTCTGCTCTGGCCTGGGGTCCTCCATGGGCTGCAGGGGGACAGCCTGCCTCACCATGGTCTTCTCCATGGGCTGCAGGGGAATCTCTGCTCGGACACCTTGAGCACTTCCTCCCCCTCCTTCTTTTGACCTTGGTGTCTGCAGAGTTGTTCCTCTCACATCTTCTCATTCCTCTTTGCTGGCTGCTGTTGTGCAGCAGGTTTTTCCCCTTCTTAACTCTTGTTATCCCAGAGGTGCTATCACCATCACTGATGGGCTTGGCCTTGGCCAGCAGCAGGTCCGTCTTGGAGCCAGCTGGCATTGGCTCTGTCAGACATTGGGGAAGCTTCTAGTAGCTCCTCACAGAGGCCACCCTTGTAGCTCCCCCTGCTACCATAAACCTTGCCACACAAACCTAATACAGGATCTTATTTCTAGAAGTGCTGAGCCTCAAAACCAGTGAGCGCTCCAAAGTTGTTACATGTTCCACTAAAATGGATGCTAAATATTTAATTTTTTAGATCCAAAATTATTTATATGTTGATCTGTCTGTTCCTCAGCTTTGTGTGTATAAAATTGAAAGTAATATTCCTTAATCTTGCCAGAGTGGTAGAAGATGAAGTGAATATTTGAAGACAATTTGCACACTGTGCTGCTGAACTGGCGGGTTGACCGTGGTTGGCTGCCAGACTCCCACCCAGCTGCTCTCTTACTCCCTCCCCTCAGTAGGACGGGGGAGGAAATAGGATGAGAAGGCTCATGGTTCAAGATAAAGACAGGGAAATCACTTATCAGTTACTGTCATGGACAAAACTTGGAGAAAACTAATTTAATTTATTGCCACCACCTTGGCTGTGGGGCTTAGCCACCCTCTGTGGTGGGTCCATTGGAGCTGGCCAGAACTGGCTGTGTCTGGCACAGGGCAGCCCTGGCCTCTCCTCACACGGGCCACCCCGCAGCCCCCTTGCAGCCAGCTCCTCGCCATGTAAACTCAATACAACACTGCAGAAAATGTCATGAGAGAAAACATGACAGAACATTTGTAGCAGAGTTTGAATAATGGTTGTACATTGAATGCTGAGAAAACAAATGTTGAATAATTCATGAATTTAATATTATTCCTGATGTATAGTAAATGATACAAGGCCTGTGTGGAAAGGATACTTGCTTGTGTGTCCAAATAGTTAAAGCTATCTTAATGAGGAGTTATAGAGGACTAAAATAAGGTGGTTTGTAATGGTTTTCATTCTGATGTTGCCCAACTTGTCTTTGTACTCAAACTAGTCTTTTAGCATACTGTTGTATTTCATCTGTCTGTGTAGGTTCTGTGTCTGTACTGATGCTTAGCATGCTTACTGAAACATTTAAATACGCTTCAAGAGTACTCTGACGTATTTGGTATACTTGAATAGCTTGAATATTTTAATTGAGGCGTTAAAGTCTGTCACAATTTGACAAATATCCCAAGTGGTAGGTTGATGATTTAAATATATGGAGGGCTTTTTGCCTGTTGCATTCTTGTGTGTTTCCCTCCTGCTGTGCTCTTAAAATGAAAGACATAATATCAGGAGAGAACAATGGAATAAATATTAGCAGGTTTATGACTGTTCTCACTTCTTGTTCTGCTCTTTTTCTATTAATTTATGTTTATTAAGTGTTTTGAGGAAGGGCACTTGTAAGAGTTGGTTCAGAAACATGAGTTGTTTGGTAGGTGGACTGTTGGATCAAATAGATCACTGCAGGCTTTAAGAAGGAAACCTAGTCATCTTTGCAAACAAGAAAGTCTGTGAAGCACAGGGAAAAATACAGAGCTTGCTGCCTATGGCCCTTTTAGTCTTGTTTTCTCTCTTCTGCCAGGTTTTGGCAACTGCTAGACTCAAGTGTCTCTACCAAGAGTCTGTGCATTCTTTCTGATGCGAGCTGCTGAACAGTCATCAACTAGGATTAAGTTAGTATGGCTATTAGCCTGGAAATAGCCAGAGGGCGAATGGCTCCGTATTACCTGTTACTAATCCCTGGACTTTCTGTGTGTTCTTCCTTGTTTCTGTCCTTCAGGTACAATGGTTGGTGATCATACCCGCTTGGAGTTCCACAACATTGAGACAGGGATCATGACAGAGAAACGGTACATCTCTGTCATCCCCTCCAGCTTCATTGGCCACCTCCAGAGCCTGATGTTCAATGGGATGCTCTACATTGACCTGTGCAAGAATGGTGACATTGACTATTGTGAGCTGAAGGCACGCTTTGGTCTCCGCAACATCATAGCTGACCCTGTGACATTCAAGACCAAGAGCAGCTACCTGAGCTTGGCCACCTTGCAGGCTTATACATCCATGCACCTCTTCTTTCAGTTCAAGACCACCTCAGCCGATGGTTTCATCCTCTTTAACAGTGGTGACGGCAATGACTTTATCGCAGTTGAACTAGTCAAGGGGTAAGTGACTTTCTGCTATATTCTACCTGCTTATTTATAGATAAACTTACTTAAAGGTAAGCTTAAAATGCTTGCATAAAGAGAAATTCACCTAATACTCATGTTTTCTGTTTGCTGAGGTATATGACAAAGCACTTAGACATAAACACTGAAGCTTAAGACTCCTGATTTTATCACTGACTTCCCCATGTGGCTGAGGGAAAGACAATTTTACAGTGTGAAACATTAATGTTTTGAGTCCTTTGGATCTAGTTAGGCTAACATTTTGTCCTGTTAACCTTGCAGAATAGCACAGAGGAGGAGGAAGTGTGCTGAGGTCTCTGAGTCTCTCTTCCCCCTCTTATCTTTTTTTCCTGTAACAGACTTGTGTCTCCTGCAATTTCCATTGAAGGAAAAAAAGAGCATATGGGCTGCTGAATTTGTATTTCTGCTGGTGATGCTTGAGGAAAAGCAAACTCAGCTTGCTTTTGAGTCATTATATTCTTTTCATAAGATCAATAGCTTATTAAAATATATTCTTTGTTAGCTGAACAAATTTTGATCTCTCGTCCACTGTGACTAGATGAGTATATGTTTTCCACAAATACAGTTTACTAGTCCTGTTTATTTCAAGATAACGATAGTTCAATCTGTTTCACTTTTAACTTTGCACATATTTCTGTAAGTGGGACACTGAGTAATAAAAAAAGGAAGAGTAACGAGCTCCTCGTGCTCTGTTGAGAATTGAATTTTGTTGTCTTTTTTTCCTTTCTAAGTAGAATATTTCTCTTCTATCCTCAGGTGGATTTCTGTGTTTGAACTATATAAATAATTCAGGATAACATTCCCAAGACTTCACTCTTTGTTAGGGTCTTTATTTTTTGCCTAAAGTTTTACTAATTGTTTTCAGCTGTTTGAATAAATCTTGGATCTCATGTGAATTTTAGTATAATATTTTTTGAATGAGTTTCCCGATTAACTTCTTAAGGGAGTTATTCAAAACCCAGAATGAATCTGGGGAATATATGCCCCAAATAAGTAAATCTAGTGTTACTCTCCAGTACATTTATTGATGTTACCAATTTTAAAAAACAATTATATGTATAGACCAGGTTTTTGTGGATCTGTGAGAACTTTGTGAAAAAGAGGAATGCTTTATGGTTAGAATCTAATTACTCCAAATGTCATCTCAAAATCCTAATCCTTACACTTTCTTGGTGGAAAGAAAACAACTATATCTTTTCAAATTAGTGGCTAATATTTCGGCTTACTAGAACTTTCTAACCCAGAGATACTTCCCTTTATGACTTCTGCAAGTTAATTTATCAACACTGGCTAGGATAAGGGTCAGTAGTGCTGGAGTTCTCACCCAATTTTAACTAGTTCTTGCTATGTTTACAGGTATATACACTATGTGTTTGACCTTGGAAACGGACCTAATGTTATCAAAGGCAACAGTGATCGTCCTCTTAATGACAACCAATGGCACAATGTCGTGATCACCAGAGATAACAGTAATACACACAGCCTAAAGGTGGACACTAAAGTGGTCACTCAGGTTATCAATGGTGCCAAAAATCTGGATCTTAAAGGTAAACTCTACAAGACTGACAGTTTCCCCCTTTATTCTTGCAGGGCTCAACCAGTCAATAAGAGAAAACTTGCAGGAACCATGCATTACAGAACAATTAAACATGGAATTTGCTGATTTGGGCTTTAAATTTCATGTTTCCCTTTCTGTTTAGCAACTTGCTGTAGCAGAATAGTTTGTCATATTTTGCTTTTTCAGAAGTTGTCATCCTACAGTTTTTCCTAGTTAGGATGCAATTACAGCTGGGTTTTTTGGGGGGATGGTCAGGTGGTGGTTTTTGGGGTTTTTTTGTGGGTGTTGGTTTTTTGGTGGGTTTTTTGTTTGTTGTGGGGGTTTTTTTGTAAAGAAGGCAGGAACTTCTTGCACAAGATCTTACTTTGCTTTTAACTTTTTCTGAGCA
Source organism: Balearica regulorum gibbericeps (assembly GCF_011004875.1). Classification (NCBI taxonomy): domain Eukaryota; kingdom Metazoa; phylum Chordata; class Aves; order Gruiformes; family Gruidae; genus Balearica; species Balearica regulorum. The sequence goes on along the minus strand of NC_046188.1, from coordinate 24,101,534 downwards.
GCTCTTCAGCTTGTTATATTCATGTTGGGGGGGAGAAGCCACTCTAGTACGTATGTAATCTCCTCCTCCTTGTATGTTTACCCCTTTCTCCTCTAGGTGATCTCTACATTGCTGGCCTAGCTCAAGGCATGTATAGCAACCTCCCAAAGCTAGTGGCCTCACGTGATGGATTTCAGGGCTGTCTAGCATCTGTGGATTTGAATGGGCGTCTGCCTGATCTAATCAATGACGCCCTGCACCGCAGTGGGCAGATTGAGCGTGGATGTGAAGGTATAATTGATTTCAGAGAAGTTCCCCTCTCAAGCACTCCCCTCTTACTTCATTGCTGCTGCTGTGTATCTACCGTCCACCTTACTGTCCATTTCATGAGTTTGCTTTCACTGTGCCATTCTTCACTACACTAATGTCTCCCAAATGCTCCCAAATGAAGCTTAAGGATAGCTAGCTTCTGTAAGTGGCTTAGCATCTGTTCTCTTGCATACTCCATCCCCTATAAAGTGGTACCTCCAGTAATGGAGAGGTTGGTACTGGGATGGACTACTATTTACTTTTCTCAGAGTGGTTTATTAAAATCAGAGTACTCTCAAAATACTTTGAAAGAGGTTCTGAGCCTTCAATTCACTTGTGCTTCACAGCATCCTTTTTTTTGGGGATCCACAGAAGTAAGTATTTTGAATACCAAGTAGAAGCAAGGGAAATGGAAGGTAGAAGGAACTGAAGGGTGAAGTTCCTTTTTGAGCAGATGGGCCTCCAATGAAAGCACTAGCGGCATTGTCTTTATTGTCTGGAAAACATTTCTCTTCTGTAGTTTCTCATTTCCAGCTAGCTTAGAAACAAATGTGATGAGTGACTTTTTTGAAGCATGCAAATAGTAGTGATTTCTTGAAGCTTCTTTAAATAATTCACTGTTCCTGCTAAGCTCCCATGAATTAAAAGAATATTGACATCAGCACCACTGACTCAGTAACATGCGTGTGACATGAATTTGCAAAGCACTTTGGGATACTTACATGAAAAATCACCATTATTTCTAGTTCCACTGAATACCAGTCTGCTGTGTTGGCTACCAGTCATTAGAGGAAGATAATTTTATCAGTAAAGTTGTCTAGTATGCATGTTTGCTCAGAAGATGTATGTCCCAAACTGATACTTCAAGACAGGACTTTACAAAGTGAAATTAGTCCTTGATTGTCTTTCCCTGCTGTGTCAAGATGACAGGTTACATCATGTTGAAACCTTGCCACCTGTCGAGACTGACCCTTCTTAGGATTGAAAGTGCTATCTTTTGAGTATTCATCAAGCACCAAATTGGCAGTCCAATTAAATCTGATCCCTTCCTTGTCTCCCAGTGTTCTGGAGTTGGCAGGGAGTTTCTGTGCCTCAGTCCCCCTTCCATACTTCCACAATAATATTCTGGTATGTAAGAATTTTGTGTCCCATCACAGGCACTCACTCAATCTGAACTCCAATTTCACAGCATTGCTAAGTGCTGCACAGCTATAGGCTGTTCTCTTTTCTGTCTTTCTGCTGTATTTAATAGTGTCTGTTAACCATGTTACTTGTGGAAATCAGCATAGTGTAGCAGAACTTGCGACTTTGCCCATTTGTGGCAGAGCCAAAATGCCAAGAGAAGCGCACCTTTTCTGTGTTGTTTACGAGGTTTGAGGGGAAGAAATGCATTTCGAGTTTTTTGAAAATGTCTTTTCTGATTATCCTCAGTGCACTAAATCTCTTCTTTAATGTTAGTGATTTCTGGTAATTCTTTTTTAAAATTAACTTGATCTGTTGGCTATATAGCCTGTGTGTTATCTCTACTAGCTCTTCTCCTTCTGAGGATCTCTCATTAGACTAACCTGTTTTTCTGTGTGTGGCTCAGGAACAGAGTCATGATGCTTTCCCAGGAGACTCTGCACCATTATTAGAGCTGTGGCGTTTCCTTCTTCTGTACCCAGTGCAGTTTTAGTGTCCTGTTACTGAAGTTGCATAATGCCAGTGCCACTCCCAAAACATGTAGTGTGGCACTTTGTGTGCCAATCTGGTACCAGCACATCTGCTGCCTAAATGTGGAGATTGGTTCACTCTTAGAAATGTCAGGAATGTGAGCTCCCTCTCTCTTCTAAAGCCCTTCAGAAAAGATTCAAAGTTGGAGACAGACCTAAAAAAGTGGGTGGTAAGGTCAATGGTGGCCCTCATTGCCATTGGAAGAACTTGATTTTGCAAAGCACTACCTGTGCTATCTTCCTGAATGGTCCCTGCTCAGTACCAAGGGAACTGCTGAAGAGGAAGCCATTTTCTTTGCCAACATATTTAGAATTAGTAAAAACCTGAGAATTAGGTCACCAGAAAACTGTTTCATTTGTGGGTTGTTTTTTTTTTAATCACAGCAATCCCAAAGGCTTCATCTCACATCTTGACTGGTGCCTGTTCTTAGAGTTGCCACTGAACATCACACCTATCTCCCCTTTCTCCAAGAAAAACTCTAAGCATGTTAGGTCCTTATTTAAGTCTCTGTTTCGTTTCCATATGAAGTGGTCTTGGGTGCAGCCTTAATAATGTTTTATAAGGGCTCAAGTCCCAAGCAGTTCTTGCTGTCTTGTGATGTCTAAACATGTTTGTAATAAACAATTGCAGGCTTTTTGGGGGAATAGTTGTGCTGCATGTTGATTTGCAGGACATGTTCTTATTTCATCATGAAGGGCAGTACATGATGAGTACAGGGACCATGTACATGATGAGAACATGCATGTTTAAAAAAATATCATTCCATCCCCACGTACGAATCTTGCCTTCCAAATGTGGTATGAGAGAGATTTCTGCTAATGCTTGTCTCTTGTCATGGCTTTGCTTTCAGAAGCAGAGGAGATACAAGGTGGCAGCTGTTTTCTCTGAAACTGTCAGTTTGATCTCAGGACAGAATTGAGAGGATGTGGGGAGGAAGGAAGCCTGGAGAATAGTAGAACGTGAGGTGTAGGTCAGCAGACAGCACTGTCCCATCTAAGACAGACCAGTACCACTACAAAGGGGTGACATCATCGCATCCTGTTTGCATTTGTTATCTCTATTCATGTATTTCAGTACTGTATTCCGTACCACCAATTAAGAGTCACAAGTTTTAACAGAAAAATAATATTCTTTGTCTTGGTTCTACTGCCACCTCCTCTTATTCAGTTTGAGCAAGCCATTGAACTTCCTTGGACACTCTGTTCCTTTTACGTGCTCAAGCATAATTCAGCCTTCCTGTACACCAAAGCACAAATCTACCACATTATACAAATAGCTGTGTTCCAGTGGTGGGTAAGGCAATGCTCCTATTTGAGCAGGAGCAGGAAGCACTTTCAATATAAATGATTTGTATGTGTCAGCTTTTTCTCTAGGACCTGGAGAATCCCAAAGCATTATTAGGCCATATATCGGAGTCATTAACTGAAATGAAGGCATCCTTGAGACTGAAAGTGGCTGGTGTTTAATAGTGTACACTAATGCTAAAAAAAAAAAAAAAAGAAAAAAAAAAAAGGCAGTTCAACACCTAAGGCAAGAAATACTTTATCTGATTGCCTCTCAATTTTATTTCTATAATTGCTTTAAGTTATCTATGGTGGGATTTCTTTAGCATGGCACAGCTAAGTGACTTCTTTATCCTGTTTGTTAGCTGAACAGTTTCCTCTTTCATTATGCAGCTTCCTTGTGTGCTGTACAAACTTAAGACTTCAGCTTTGGAAGTCTCCTGCTTGATCACTGATGTGCTGGACAAGATGATAGCTGCTACACTGATTTCATTCTAAAATCAGTTATTCTCGCTGAGCACTTCATTCCTAGTCTTACTACTAGATGAATGGATTAGCTTATTCCATCCACAAAAGACAAGTCTGAGTGACTCACTGCTTTTTCCTCACTTGTCCTGGAAGAAGTTAAGCAGATGTCAAAACTTTTGTGGAGTTTAAAGACGTTGCCCTAAATATTACTGGGTACTTCCTACATTTGGAGTATTTTTTCACCTCTTTATTAATTTGCCTTATCTTCTCCTGTGTTCTCCTTTCCTTTATTTGGACATTCTTCTGCGGCTTACCATGGGTGCTAGAGCTATCTGAAATTCAGCTGCACGTTCTAAACACTCACGTTCACCCCATCCTGCCCCCAGCCAAACCAACCTAATGGCAATTGTTAAAGAACATTGTATTTCTTCTACAAGATGTTTTCTATGTGCTTTAGAGATATGGCTCCTTCCTCTCCTCTTCACCTTTCCTCACCTGTTCCACTGATAACAGCTTCTCACACAGGAAAGTGATTAATATTAAACTGTCTGACACTGTTCCAGATGTTTTGGGACCTTTTTTGTCCTAATTTAATCTTCTTCCAGATCCTAGAGTAAAATCATAATCTTGTGCTACTTTCTATGAAATAGTATAGTTAACCTTTGGAATTCACTGGTGTGTGAAAAGCATGAATGACACGTACAGGCTGGATAATCAGAAATGCATTTTGCATACTAAACAGTATGTGGAAAAGAGAAAATCTAATCTCATGCTTAAAATCTCACAGCAGGATAATGTCAGAAAGGATTTCACCCTTCATCTGCTCAGTAGTGAAACATCAAATCCAGCGATACTTCACTTTCTCTGTGGAATCAAAGGTTGTCCATTGAGGAGAGGAGCGTTAATTTACTCCATGATGGTTTGACAGCTCTCCTTTATGCTTTTTTTTTCTTTCCATTGTCACTGTGCTACTGGAATTATGGAACAAATACAAGCTTTGCTCCAGCTCCAGGATCAGGGCAGTTAGGAAACGTGCTTATTTGTTACACAGTACTTTGTTAGACTATGTGTCAAAGATGATGCATGGAGAAATGCAACCTCCTCCTCTTCCCACTCCTCCCCTCTTTCTTTTGTGTTTTGTTTAAAGAACTCTGGGGATTTTATGGCTCTATGTAGTAGAGGAGTTCCAGAAGTGGGAAGAAAAATCTGACTAGCTCAAAAGGAAAGTTAATTGCCATCTTGAGTTGTTTGTGAGCTGTAAAACAATAGCAAAGATTCAAAATGTTAAACTTCATAGGAATCACAGAAAATGGCATCCGTACATGCCAGTTCTAATTTATTGGGTTGTAAATGTAAAAGGAGACAGTGGGAGAAAGGGAGAGCTACCAATGTCTCTTCAATATCAGCTGTGATATTAGAACTTTTTAAGAACAGAAGGTTATAAAGGTGAGTATGCACTTCTTAAATACCCATCTTCAGAACAATGAGGTCAGTGATTTGGTGTTTTGTTGTTCCCATTGTGCTGCATAATAAAAATATGTAACCTTCAGTGGCAAGGGATTCAGGAGCTGCTGCCTGTAGTCTCATCTTTGTCCTCGGCTTTTTCCATGCCGAAAGAGAAAACTTAGAATCAAGGTATAACACATCAAAAATCTATGTGGCTTCCTTGTGAACTGGACTCCATTAAAAAAAAAAAAAAAAAATCATAATCCTGTGCGGAAGAGCATCAGTGGTATTGTTTGTTTTGCTTTTCTATGCTCTGCGATTCTCAAAAACTGTACGTGGATCTTCAGTCAGTCACACTTGGTAGACTTACGATTCTCTTTTGCCATGAGGACTATGATTTGACCACAGATAACAAGATCGTTCCCATGTAGGTTAAAGAGTGAGCTTGTACTACTGTAATTTCTGTTGATTTGCTGAGATTGACAAAGATTGTATGGGTCTAAAGCCTGGGCTGTCTATTTGCCTGTCGATGCAAGTCTTCTTAAGGACGTGGTGAAATCCATGAGCAGGCAGCACCCTGTGAGGGGACAAGGTTTCACTGTCACTTTACATCCAGCATCAAGTTCAGTTCTTGGGATAAAAAGAGGTTGTTGTCTTTCAGAGTTATCAGTCCTCTATGGTTTTCTGGCAATAAATCCACTTTGAACAAAAACCCAGGTCAATCTGTGCTCTTATGAGAGATTTAAGTTCAGATCCAGAGCCTGGATGTAGAAATAAAAGAAAAATATTCTTGACTAATGTGCTGAAAGTCAAATAGATTTTTTTACTTAAATGGATTCTAAGTATTTCTCAAATGAGACAAAATCTCTCTTAATTTATTTGGTAAATGCTGAGATGGGCATTAAGAATGTGGTTTGGTTTTTTTTTTCCTTTCTCTTTCTACTATCTGTAAATTCTTTGACCTTGTGCGTGTGTGAATGAAATGCATTTCCTCTATTATATGTGGTTTTGTTATCTGTTACTTGGGTTAAGGTAGCCATGTCCTTCGGTGTCCTTGTTGCTTATGTTGTCATTCTTGCATGTATTGATTATGCACGTTGGCTGTGATGGTTATACTAATTGCTTTTATTTATTTGAAGTGATGTGACCCTGGTTTATCTGCCTCTATACTAACCTGTTGTTTATTTTTTTGCCTTTTTTTGGTTTTTTTGTTTGTTTTGTTTTGTTTTTTATTTTTTGCTAACAAAGTTGAGTTGACCAAAGCTGACCTGCAAGGTAGAGAAGGTTCTTCTTCCCCATTACTGGTTTGAACTGAAAGATGCTTTTATGTAACATTTGGTGCCTTTCGCTGGATGCAGTCACACCTCTGAGACAGGAACAGAATGATAAATCCCAGCCCCCTCTGGAGGGGATATCTGGGTTGAAGAATGACATGGCAAACAATAGAGGTGTTTTTGTTGACCTGGGAGGTTTGACTGTATCAATCTCTGAATATCCATAAGAGCACAGGTTGATTTCCTGAAATGCCTATTGTTCAGGCTGTGTATAGAGATATAGAAGGCCCTCAGAACTTTACAAAACAAAAAGCTGACTTGGAGTCTTCACTACTGAGCTTAAGGAGTGAGAGCAGGAGGTAAAAGCTAGGTTTTTTTAACTTAGACTTTGAAAAAAACCACACAGAAATAACTTTCTGGAATTTCAGTTAAAAAAAAAATAATCTACTAATTACAAATTCCCTTCTTAGTTAGATGGCATTTTACAAGCCATAATTGATCAAACATATGAGCGGTCATGCCTGATCCTTTTGTACCTGCTAATTTTTGTACCTCTTGTAGGTCTTTTTTAGAACCTTTTCGTGGATAATCTGATTTCTTACAAATCAGATAGGGCTCTTTCACAATGTTGATCCTCACATGAAATTTCTATTGACATCTCTCATTACTATTGTCTGCTAAGTAAAAAAGGGATCAATCAATAATGTTTGAGGTTGCCGAAAGGCTGAGGACTATGTGGATGGTGTTAAAATACTAAAGCTACTCAAATGAAAGCCATTAAAAAAACTGATAGTAGCTTAAGTAGAAAAGGGGGGGGGGAAATTGGAAGAAGTCAAGGAAGATGTCTCAAATTGGAAAAGCCAGATAGTAATAGAGAGCATGCCACTTGAATTACAGAGAAGTGATGGGATAAAGAGTACTGACAGAAAACCAGTTTGATGAAGACTAATTCTTAGGAGACATATAATGAAGGAAGGATTAACAGTACAATTACATACAAATAAACCCTATTTCCCTGGAACATAAGTGAGGAAAACTGCTTATTAGAAATTAATAGGATTTTGATACTAGTATAACCAGAGAGATGTTTTCCATGGTGTTGAAAGTTTCATTATCACTATATATATACACTTCCCAACTTATCTAGAGAGACTGCAATAGAGTACAAATTAATTTGTTCCTGAACATTGTAAAAGTTTAAGAAAATGCTCCTCCTTTTTAATGGAAAAGGAGAGAATGGTCTCAGTGCAAGGGGAAGTCAGAGGCATTGAACAATGTGTCTCTGTTTAACAGTCCTGAAGCCACAGATGGTATCTGTTATGGTATCAGCCTAATCACCTTGAAATTTTGTGTTGAAGCCATAGGTTTAGTCTAAGGTTTTGTTGTGGGAGAAAACACATAGAGTGTTCCCGTTTCACTCCCTGAGATAGAGACAAGACTTCCCAACATTTTACATATCATTGGAATTAAGGTTTTGTGGCTTTAATCATGTGCTTCATAAGCTCATTTTCTATTCACCATGTTTACTGTGAAGAAATTGGTGGTATTGCTGATCCGATCTAATGCAATAGATTCAATTTTCACATTAAAATGTTCCTATTCTGTATTACAGGTGTAGGTAGGGAGCAGTTACATTTGCTTCAGAATATCATGTGTGTTCTTAGGTAGGGTTTGGCATTCTACATCTCAGTAGAACAGGATAAAAATATATTTGGAGGAACCAAGGAAATTTTAATAGGTAGACAGTTTATCACTGCAGTAGTTATTAATAGACAGAAGCATATTAGGAGGCGCCCTCTTACCCAACAGGTAAAGATACTGACAGCCTGAGATAATTTTAGCCATTGGATGTATAAGAAACATGGAATCTGAAAGATTTGACAGCTTAGAGGTAGGCAGCAGTTAGTATGATGTATTGTGCTCTATGCATGTGGAGCACGTGACTGACCACATTTTGTTGGCATCTCTGACCTATTCCCAGCTGTAAAAAGTTGAAGTACTGTGTCTTACAGAGGTTGGGGATTTAGAGAGTGTTAGGTGCTGCCTTTAGTGGATTTCTGAAGTTTATGCAAATGAAGATGTTAAAAGATGAGATTTGAAAGAATAGGAAGGATACGTGGGCTGGGACCAATGTGAGGAAAAAAAGCATTCTGGAAGTACACTGCAGTCTAAATAGCTTTAGGATTAAGATGTTCTGTGCCATCCATTCAAATTGTGGCAGGGAATTTGTGACTTGCATTAGACATCAGCAAGTATCGTGTCTCTGGCTGCAGCCACTGTTGTTCTCTCTAGTCACATGTGTGTCCATCAGAACTCAGAATACATGCCCAGGACTTCCTGCTTGATTTTTGACATCCATTGAAGTGGATGCAGCATGAAGAAGAGGTCCCAGAACAAACAGATTTGTCTGTTGTTTTGATTTTTTCCAGAGTCCTCAGAATCTAAAGGCTTGTCAGAACTGTGAATATTATTCCAGCTCAAGCTCATATTGTTAGAGAGGTCTTAACCCTATAGGAATATTTGCCCTTCAGATGGAGACATTTCGTCACATTGAAGCTTGAGGGGAAATGTTTGTCTTGAGTACGTAATGTGGATTATTGGCTTTTCAGGAAACCAACCTTTGCTAAATAGGTTTCACTGTTTCAGAATAGGCCACGAGGCCTGGTACTTTTGTACTGCTATGATTTGTAGTGGGGAAGGGTGTTTTTCCAATTGACTGTATTTTCCTTTTTCACATACAGCCCTTTCTGTTTTTCCTTTCTGCTTTTAGTTTCTGTGTCTGAATACTGTTCACTTCCTCTACTTCATTTGCACCTCCCTGTTCCTTGTCACATCTCAGTTCCAGGCATACTCCCTTTTATGCAGTTCACTTTTTGTTGTATGGTTGGGTGGGGTTTTTGATGCCTTTTTTTTGGTGGTGGTTGTTCTTCCCTCACCAGCATGTGTTATGAGCACTTTGCTCGAGACCTTTTAGGTTGCTTAGAGATGGAGAGTGGCAGGGTGACAAGAGGGAGGAAGATAGCTATATGCCAGGAAAAACCCCACCCCATTGTAGATTCATCCTCTGTGGATTGCCATTGCTGCCAATTCCCTTCTCCTATCACCTTGAGGTAAATATGCTTTCTGTGGGAGACTTGCATATTTGTTATTTCAACTAGTCCCAGTTCCTGAAATGTTTAGACCAGTCATGTATTTGGAACAGAAGGACTTGGGGTCATAACTGATGTCAGGTGAATGCAGAGTTCAGATTCTGTTGAGGCACTGGAATAAATGGCTGTATTTTCAGAGGACTGCAAAATTCTGGCTTTTGAGTAATTTCTGACAATGGGTAACTTTAGATATGGAACCTGCCAGATGTCTAACCTTATTTAGGTGATGAAAGGGATGATGAGTTCTTAAAAAATAAAAAAATAAAAAATCTGGAACTAAACGAGCTTGAAGAGCTGGCCTTGCAGTCCCTGAAAATCCCTTTTGTTTTTTTGGTCTAGTTTGCTAAGTTAAAGTTACTCTGTGATATTCCTGCTTTCTACTGCCTGTGACTCAAAATACAGGATCTAACTTTCTGAATCGTGCACTGAAACTTGACTATAGTTTCTTAACTTTGTGCAAAGTAGGTGTCAACATGCCACTAAGAATGAGTCCTGGAACAGGTTTATATTCTGCCTAGTGCATATGGTTTCCAAGACCTGATGCCTCTGAACTGTACTAAGCCTGCACATTGAATTAAAAAAAAGCAGACTATTGCTGGCTATGAAAAAGGAGTGCTGATAGAAGTAGGTTGTAGATTTATCATAGGTATAAATTGCTCATCCTAATTTCTAGTAGTGGTAGAAATATTTCAGTGCTTGATGGCATTTGCAATTTAGAACTATAGGACAAAAGAATCGTAGAATCATAGAAGGGTTTGTGTTGGAAGGAACCTCAAAGATCATCTGGTTCCAACCCCCCTGCCCATGGGCAGGAACACTCTTCACTAGACCAGGTTGCCCAAAGTCCCATCCAAAAAGCTTCCAAAAGAAGCACCTTACTCTGCAAAGACAGTAAAGATGTCTTGCATGTGTTACTTTCGTCTCTTCCTAACCCCTTTGAAGGTGCAAGGAAAAAAAATGGGAACATTTAGAGAGATGGAGAGTGAAAAATGGAACCCATGATGCCGTTGAACTTTGCCTGTTGCAGATTTTCATCTTACTGAGAAAATAATGTTAACACAAATGGTAGATTTCTTTCAATAGGAGTGAATTTTTGATGTGTGAAGGAAGGTTGTTACAGGCCAGACCAAAAATGGTTTACTTAGCTTAATGCTTATTGCTAGTTATGATCAAAGCATGGGGCAGTTGTGTTACAATCCTGCAGCTGTTGTATAAAGAAACTGTGATAAACACAATGCTGTCTTTTATTATTAAAGTTCCTTTCTCTGCAAAGAGCTTTCAAATGACACAGCAGGAATGACTTTTCTTGCCAGTGAAACGTGCCCACCTGTGGGATGAAACATGTCAGTTTTAGCTACGTGCAGCAGTAGAATTCTTTTCTTTTCTTTTTTTTTTTAGTTTCAGGGCAAAGAGAAATCTACCATACAGATGAAATTGTGTGAAAGTTAGACAAAGTAATTTTTCCAAGCAGAATATGGATAAGACATTTAGCTACTGTACTCTTCTAAGATGATTTTCTTCAAATACTTAATGGTAAAACTAATAAACAAACCATACATCTAGCTAAGTAACTTGAAAGAAAAGTGTAGTACTGGACTTCTTCCCAGGGAGGGAGACCCAGCAAGATCTCGGATCCTGCAAGTCCTCAGATACTGAGCTGTTCCAGCAAAAATTAGAGGTGCAGAAATAAAGATCCAAATGGACACTGTATGCTTTGCCATCTCATATTCCTAAGGAACCCCTTCTGTTGGTAGGCTTAGTGTGGACAGGAGGAGACCAAGTCCCACTTCTGCTAACAGGGATGCTTCTCTGCACTGTGAACTTCACCACTTTTTTCCTATATCTGCTGCCCACTCCCCTTTTCACTGTGCACGTGGCATGAAGAAGACAATGTGCCAACCCCACCTACAAACAAACAACAAAAACAAGGCCTTTGCACAAAAATGCAAAAATAGCAACTGTTGTCAGGGTGTTGGAAATTTAAGGAGAAAATTAAAGTCAGCATGTATATTTTATTAATTAAAAGTATAGTGTGATTTATCAGATGTATCTCAGAATATTATGTGAAGACTAGTTCTGAAAATTTGCTTTTAAATACTTCAACTTCTGTAAGTGTTGTCAAAGGAATGATATTAAAAATAGACTTGAACCCTGATGGCATTGGTATTTTAGAACTAATTCTACTGCTGTATATATAAATTGTTTGTCATCTTCATTAGCACTAAAGGGCATACGCATGGTAATACAATCTTCATGTTTTATAAGCCTTCCTGTGCTTCTGTCGCTTTGCTCCCTAATCCAAAATCCTAATCCCCTGTGACATCCCTGTTAGTTGCTCTGAACAAAATTCTGTTGCCGCAGATGGAGGATTATGACACCAGGCAAGGACTGTGAGCAGCAGGAGTAGATGAACTCTGAGACAAAGGTACTTTTATCATGCAAATTGCCCATAGTACTAAGGAGCGAGGCAAAGCGTAATACCCAGCATCTATGCTGTGCCGTCACAACTGACTCTGAAGACGACAGATCAGGCTTTGAGCTTCCTTATGGTATTGCCAAGCTTTCAAAATTCCTCATCATTGTGTTGGGTTTTTTTCTTTCTCTTTTTTTCTCTGGATGCTTTGAAAGTACTGTTTACATCTTCACAGTTGGTTTCTGTAAAATACAATTCAGAAACCACAATTCAAGTCCTTTGGCTCTCTAGCCTCTCACTATGAGCACCTCAAGCCACAGGTACTAGCCTCATAAAGTCTTATTCTTTGAGTAGAGTACTGGTTGTTTCTCTTGTGGTACTTAGGCAAAGGTTTTCTCCATTAGATGATGCCCATTGTAAAGTCCAGTTACTGATTAAAGTGTTCTCAGAAGAGTGTAGGAACAGAGGCGAAACTGTCATTGAAAATGCTGTTCTGCTTTGCTTCTGTGTAATGGTGTTTACAGTTCATGCTGTAGCAACTTTACATAGTCACAATTGCTTTCTGGTTTTATTTTTTAAAATATAGAACTTGGGGGTTTTTATACCTCTAGGGGTATTGGCATTCATATTTAGGGTTAGAGGTCAGATAATGGGATAGTAAGGTACAGTAGGGGTATCGGTTCCTTATTATTCCTTATCCTCAGATAACTCAGACATTTGAGGCAAAATGATAACTAATGTTCTATTTGAGATTGTTAAATGTCATCCCTTCTTTTGCTGGGCCAGAGTAAGTCTGAAGCAAGTGTCAGACCCTAAACTGATGCGTATGTATCTATATAGCTATATCCATCTCTTTTCTAAGTGTAAAGGCACGAGGGAAGCGTGTGCATGCATGTGCCTACCAACCCACACTGTAAAGTCTGTCAGCACTGTTGTAATCCTAGAAGTGATCTGTTAACTTCTCACTGTGCCAGTAAGACCACTGGGATTCATACAGCTGCAAATGAGAGTCAGGTGCGTGGGAAGAAGAGGTGGAGAGGAGAAAAGTGTTGAAAAATGCTGCTCAGCTTTCTTTCAGTATGGTAACATGCAGTTTTCTTGCTGTGGCTGCTGCTACCGCCCCTTTTTCAATAGGTAACTTTTCTTTCAGGGATTTTGTTGTCTGCTTTTGGTATCCACACTTACGCTTCTACCTAGAGGTTTTTGGTTTTGTTTTTTTAACGGTATAACAGATAGTGGAAGAAATTCAGGTTTTTGTTAATGTTCAGTTAAACTCTCTGCCTACTGATAGACACATATTCCTTTTCATTGCAGGAGAGATGTAAAGAAACACAGATAGCTAAAAAGCTACTGAAACTCACCCATTCTGTTCTTGCGTTGAGGAAAGATGATGTGCTGGGAAGAGCAGGAACTCTGCATCAAAGCTATAAGGGTCTGTTCCTGGCTTGGTCTTTGAATTGTTGAGAGGATCATGCCATGATGTGAGGCTTCCAGTTAGATGTGGGTTCTACAAAGGCTTGTAAATGTAGAAGTGCCCTGATGTACAATCTGAATATCAAAGAAGCTGTATAACTATGGAATTCAGTGTCAGATGGAGGTTGAGGGGTTTTGGTTAAAACATTTGAAAATGCTGTCTCCACTTTGGTGTGTCCTGTCTCATCTATAAAGTACAGATGGTGGTGCTGATGTGATGAAGAGTGGGATGAACCTCTTGGAACTGCTGTTGCTAACAGTGACTGTGACAGAAGATGCTGGGATGGGTAGAACAGTTGTTGCTTTAGCCTTATGCTGTTGTCCTAGACTGGAAGTGGTTACCAAACTGATCTCAGGCAGCCTAGCCAGTCGATCCTCTGCTCTATTATCATTTCTACTCTATTTCTTTTGTTTCTTCTTTTCCAACAAGTGCAGGATATAGAATAGTAGGTATGTCAACTATAGTTCTACGTTTTATTTGAAGTACTGCACAATAGAAGAAGCGTACCTTTGTCTAGAATGTTGAAGATAAGATACTTTCTCAGGAAGTAACTTCTAAACTTGTGTCCTTATAATCTATGGCTTGCAGCTCCATGTCTGCTCTCAGGTGATTCAGAATCCAGATACGTCCTTGTGGATGACATACTAGCTGTCATTCAGACTCCCTCTGATCTGAAGATCACTTTTTTGCCTGTTGCTTGGGATGTGTCTTTGCAAGGTTTATCTGAGCAGGATAATAACGTTTGGCTCCAAATCACAGAACAATGAAAGGCTGTTCTGTTAGTAGTGGCTGCTTCCCCCAAAGGCTGTGGAAACCAGTGCACAATAAAGAAGTGTTGTGGACTGATGTCATGCCCTTCTGAGGACTTTATTGACATGTTTCCAGGGGAAACTATGTAATGGGACTGGTCGGCGTCTTTGTTTTTTTGCTTGTTTGGGTTAACCTATAAAGCAATGTTGTAGCCAACGGAGGCTTCAGAACTTCCATTTGAACCCACATATCGGGGTTCTTTGGGTAGGATGAAGCATTATTCATGGGACCATTTCTTAGCCTTCATTTCTACAAGGGGACCAAACTTCCAGGGAAGCATGACAACCTGGCCAGATTTGTTATCCTTGCATCACACCATATTTTAATGTAAATTTATTTAAGCAAGCACTGAACATATGAGTTGGGCCTGCCTAAGAGGGAATATGTTGCTCTTCACTCTTCCTCCTTGCTCTGTGTTAGTTTGCTGTTTTGTTGTGGAGTGTACAGTTGTCTTTGTGCTGTTTTTACCTGAGTTTCTTGCATGTCTGAGAATGGAAAAGTGCTTTTTCTCTTCTGCATGAGGATCTTCATAGTAATGGTAATAATGAATTCGAGCTCTTGTGGGCCTGACTAAAATGATTCTCTCAGCTTTGTTTCACCGTCGTCTTGTCATCCCTTCTCCAGGACCGAGCACTACCTGCCAGGAAGATTCCTGTGCGAATCAGGGCATCTGTAATCAGCAATGGGAAGGCTTCACCTGTGACTGCTCCATGACTTCATATTCTGGGAGCCAGTGTAATGACCGTAAGTAGGCTTTTCCATTGGATTGGTGAGCTGTAAGTTCTGACTGATGGAAGCACAGAGAACACACGATTAGTTTTGCTTTCAATTGAAATACAACTTTCCCAGTGTCAAAGCGAAATTTTGTTTCCTGGAAAATTTCTTTGAAGCATTAACAGTATATTTGGGTTGTAGGGTTTTTTTCTTGTTAAAATGAAAATATGCAATTTGGTATGTGTTGGGGTTCTGGTGGTGGTTTTTTTCTTATTATTTTTAAAAGCTAACTTAACTAGACCAAGGATGGTAACTGGTGTTAATGACATTCATGGTTTAGAGCAACCAGGAATGACTTGTATATATTGTGTGTAATATTTACATAGGTACAAAATGACTATGTTTTGTGTACTGAATAATGTTTGAGGTTTTCATTCAAACCTTGGTGACAAAGACATGAAATTGATGTAAAACTGCTGAGCACTGTTCTAGATTGTCTTCTACTGAATCACTAGCTGTATGCTAAGGTGAAAAATTGGGTCCTGTTTCTAGAATGTTCAGTTAAAACCAGGTAGTCACTAAAACGTAGAGCAACAGTGTTGTGCTTCTTGGCATATTAGTTTGCCTCATCTCAAAATACTGGATGATGTTCTTGGCAAATTACTATTAAGATCTCTGATAAAATAATTGAACAAACCCCTAAAGTCTTTCTTCAGGGGGCAGATAATCAGCTTTCAGACATTCCCTCTGCTCATCCCAATATGGCCTTTGTCCCTGCCTGGAGGGAACAGATGGGTTCAGCTCTACTCTCTCCCCACTTCTGTTATTTAAGGGAAAGTTAGTCCCCTTCTCCTTCCTTGCTCTGAGGCAGGGAACAAAGGAGCACATTATGAGTGCTTAGTAAGCCTAAGAGTAGGCTTCAATAATTTGGTTCATTGTGTGTGTAAATTTTAAGACCAGAAAAGACTCTTATTCTCCACTCTGACCACCGGCATCTCACAAGCTGCTGCTTTTTTGTAAGGGTATTTGCGGTAGACTTTTAGTGGTACCAGCAAGGTGCATGCAATAGTGGTGCCACAGCACTTTCATAGCTGCAACCCTTCCCTAGAAGTTTGAGATGTGGCTGAATTGATGCCATGTATGACAAGCTGTTTAATACGTGGTGACAGCCTGTTTCTACTGAAGGCCAAAAGGCCTGCTGTTCCAAGTCATTCATGAAATATGGTATCTGTGTTGGTCTCCCCTTTCTCCCAGATACTGGAGAGGCCTATCAGCATTCATACTTTGACAGGGACTGTAAGAAGGGTAACTACAGATGCAGATTTATAGGCTGTAATGCCATATCTGGTTTTGGACTATATTGGAATCCAGAATGACCCGTTTGGGTCCAGAAGAAACATTTCATATTGGAGCCACAAGATTTGGCTCCAATTTTCTGTGTTTTTGTTTTGGTTTGCTTCTGTCAATTGTACACATACTTTCCCATTCTTGCACTAGTTGTTCAGTCATTCAGTTTAGACTTGCTAAGGATAGCACATTATAAACCTGTTGTGTAAAAGAAAACGCTACTTGCAATCCTGTTGGGCTGCATTTAAGTACGTGTCCAGGAAAACTCTGTCAGGCCTGGCTGGTGATTTAGAAATGCTGGCAGGAGGGTGTGGGTTTCAAAACAGTCAGGAAAGGTAAGTCATGTGGACTCCTCCCGGAACACGACGAGACTTCAGCCAGGATCTTCAAAAAGTGCGTATAACATCTTTATGTGGTGTTTTTTTGTTTTGGTTTGGCTTTTTTTGTCTTTGCCCATGTATCGGGGTATGGAAGACGTAGTTCTACTCCTGGTTGTCTGATGAAGTTATGAAGTGCTGTGGGTTGTGGAGAGGGAGCAGGCTTCCATGTGATGTGTTCCTATCTATTAGATATGGTTGCTATTATACCCAAATTCTTTCTAATGAAAGTACAGGCACTTGTAAGTTATTTGAATTAAATGTTCTTTAGACTGGATTTTAGTGCAAGTAATAGCAAGGGGAGATAACTTCTATGTAACCTGAAGTCTTGCTATTATTTAGAAATGCATCAGGCTCTTGGTAGAATTTTTTTTCCCCAAGAGTCTTAATTCTATTATTTAGTAGATGGCTATTTCTATTTGATGCACAAAATGTGGTCTCTCACTGATGTAAATATGGAATACTGAAGTCAATAGAACAAGTCTAGATTTACACAATGGAAACAGTAGCAAAAGGAGGACTTGCTGAATATATTTTGTCTTTTCATTTCTGTTAATCAACTCTAGTATCGACACTGGAAAATTTGCATTTCCATGTGTTTGATGCAGAATATTTCAGTGCCTCTGAGGTAGATAAATGGCACGTCTGGTGTTGTCTTCAACTATTCTTGATGATCTCTTTAGCTTATCCCCAATTAACTATTGGTGTGATTTGTTATTTGCTAGTGTAAACTTTGCAAAGTCATTCAGTCTTATCAATACTCAGGAAAGCTTGGTACACCAACACGGTTTTGCTTTTTAATTTTTGTCCCAGGACTGGGCCACTAAGCTTCCCAATTCAGATGTAACAGGCTTGAAACTGCTGTTTCTGAAAGCTGAAGAAAAAGCACAGGTGGCAGAGATTGCACATTGTACATCTATAGCCAAAGTTGTACATTCA
The DNA here is from genome assembly GCF_011004875.1 of Balearica regulorum gibbericeps. Classification (NCBI taxonomy): domain Eukaryota; kingdom Metazoa; phylum Chordata; class Aves; order Gruiformes; family Gruidae; genus Balearica; species Balearica regulorum. The sequence continues at coordinate 24,083,839 of NC_046188.1, read as the reverse complement.
CTAGTGTTGTTTAACAAGACAAGGATATCAAGATTCCTCAGAATAAAAAAATAATGGAAGCTATGGAGCCATAAATTCAGTTGTAATATGCTTCATTTTGAGTTGTATCTTTTCTTGTACCAACGTTAAAAAAAAAACCCCAAAAAATGACAACAAAAAAGACACAGACACCTCCTGCCCTCAAATTTGAGGTCTGTTGTACAAAAGTGAATTTAAAGGTCTGCCCTGCATACTAGTAGAAATAGAAGTAATGGTACTATTTGGGATATGCTGGTTCCGTTCTCCTTGCCATGTAAGATCTGCTTTTCATGTTTTTTCAAGTGGTTCCTAATTTTTCAATCTTTAGAGATGTTTTAATCAGTCCATCATCACATTCAATACATATGGGCTTTCAACCTATTTTCAGAATTTGTTTGTTACTCTAAGTTATAAGAAGTCAGCATTAATATACTGCAGTTGACACTGAGGAATATTAAACAACCTTGGCATGCCAAACTGTTGCTTAGACTGTTCAAATGTGTAACTTTGAGCAGATAAGGTATCAGAATTATAAGTTAACCCACAACGGTAATGAAGCATCTTACATCTGGGGTGAACTCCATCCTGTTACTGTTCACCATGATACGAGATGAAAATATGGTAGTTAAAGACTCCAAGTTAACTGAGATGTGGCATGTATTTAAACTGTTGTCCTATGAACAACTTTACAGATTCTTTAACTTATTCATGTTCTTGTCTACCTGGTCAAACAATGATGTTTTCTGCACCCAGAGAATGCATAAAAAAAGTAGGCTTTGGTGATCTAGCTAATGGGAATGGTATATGTATGTCAAACTAGATCATAGAGCACTTCTTGTTACTCAGTGCCTCATGCAGATGAGTAACACTGAGGGTCAGGCTTTTCAGGAGAAACTGTCAGGCTAACAAAAGTATGTATTAATGGAGGCTGTTTGTCTATAAAAGATCAATAACCTGCAGTAATGACTAGTGCAAGCAGAGTGTAAAGCAGTTTTTCAAACAGCTTTTTTTGTTGTTGTTGAAACAGTTAAGTCAATCTGTGGAATATTAATTGGCTTTTTAGGGGGGTTATTTATTCATTTGCTTATAGACTCTGGGTTGTAATATCCACCTGGTTTAAAAACAAGTTTTCCATTTGATTAGTAAAAAGAAACGGCAGCCCATGTTTGTCTGTCCTCTTGTGTGTGTATCTTTATATGCTTCCAGCCTGCATGCTTTTCAAAGAGCCTGTTGATAAGCAGAGCAATGCTCTAACCTTGCAATATGTTTCTTTGGTTAAGTGGTGTTTGGGTTGGGGTTTTTTGTCTGGGGGGAGGTAGCATACAGGGCTGTTATTCTTTTTGCGTAATAAGTTACATTTTTTTCTTCCAAGATGCCTTTCCATGTGATGCATAACTGATATGCTTCTAGTGTCTTTCTGTGAATCACATTTGTAGGAGGGAAGGATTAGAGGGAAAGGGAGTCATAGTGACTTTGCTTTTTTGTTTATTAATTTACCACTGTCACAGGAAGAGCTTTTGATAAGTTCAGTTTTGTAATCATAGTGAGGCTTACTCACTAGCCAATTTTTTTTTTTCCCTTGAGTTAAAAGGAAGGATATCAAAATTAGCAGAACAAATTTAAGACCAATACTTCAGAGTAAAACACAGAGCATTTTGGATTGAATGAGGAAGACTGAAGGTGGCCTCTCTGCCACATGTGTGTTCTAGGTAGATGCCAGGGATGTCAGAGCAGACCCACCCCTCTTCCACTGCCCTTTCTTTCTTCCCCCCGCCCCCCCCATCTACGTAAGTGAATGAGTACCTAAGTGGACTGATGCTTCTGGAGCATAGTCTGTAGACCAGGTTGCAGAATGGCAGTGGCAGAACCAGTTTCCCTCACCCCTACTTAAATAGCATGGCAAAATAGTTATTAGAAGAGACTGCCACCAGGGCAAATGACTAAAGCAGTAACCATTACTTTATGGTGATGGCTTTATTCTGATGTGCTTATGAGGCATTTGCACTCCACACTTATTTTGTCTGTGCCACTGAGCAGTTACAGCTATCTCCATATCAGGATTCAGACCCCTAGTTGGGAGATGGATCCTATTCCCCCAACCTCAGAATTCTGTGTTTTTCACAATCTGGGCCAATTTTTGTCCAGACTTAATGTCAATGCCGGCATGCTCAGCTTGATTTACTTACAGAAACCCTCTTTGTTGTTCATGTTTAATTATCACCCATTCATTTCTAATATGCCCAGCTTATCACTTACTGAGTCAGAGAGCAAGAGGTTGCTAGTGTGTAGACAATAAATCTGCATAGACTTCATTAGCCATGCATGGCTAAACCAGTCAGCTGTTTAAATATCAGCACACTTAGGGGTTTGCCTTTGATACTACAGAGACATTCACCCTACGTGAAGCAAGAGTCACCTCTGATTTATCTTGAGTGAATCATACTTCATTACAGCAGGTCAGGCACCCTGCCTACTTCTTACTTCCCTCCTCATGCTTTGCCCTCGCTTACTCAGTGCTCTTTTATGTACCCTCTACTATAACTAGTGTTTTCTGGTGACTGGCTCATTTTCAGTTTCTACCCTAAGGCTTTGGTGTCGTCTGTCTCTGAATGACCTTATCCTCTGAGAACTGGGATAAAAGGGAAGGGGAAATGCAACTGTGTACTTTAGTACATGATGTAAATTGTACCATTGTGATTTGGGTTGTGACCCCTGCTTTTACCCTTACTATTGCATACTTTCATTTGCACTGCAACTCCAAGAACTTCAGGGCAAGGATCCAGTGCTGCTACTTATTAAAGCAGTGTGCACTTTTCTGATGCTCAGTAATAACCCACTACTTAACTGCTTTAGCACTTGAGTGGTTTAAGAATGTTTGTTGCTTTTCTGTCTGCTGAAAGGCATTTCCCCTCCCTTGAGTAACAGCTGTAAAACATCGATCAGGCTGCAGGTCAAGAGCTTGCTTGCCCTGTGTTCCCTTTGGGAGTCATTTGGGATTGGGTAGTGTTATCAACATCGGGGGGGTAGGAATTTGGGTGTCCCTGTTTTGGGTGAGAAAGAGAAAATTTGAGAGGTGCTTTATGGAATTGCTTCTTCTGCACCTTTCAACTTCTCAAGGTGCCCTGACAGAAAAGTGGGGGGGGGGGTTGTTTTGTTTTTGGTTTTGTTTTTGGTTTTTTTGGTTTGTTTTGGGTTTGTTTTGTGTGTTGTTTTTTTTCTTCCATTGTGAAAGCTAGCCAACTTTATCCTTTTGTGATCCCCAAAATGCAACTAGGTCTCCAGTGTTTAGTTTAATTACGATTGCTTCAACAGCTTGGCAGAAGGAGCATTTCGGGTGAGAGCTGCAATCAGTCACCGATATCTGTGCACACCTGGCTGCTGTCAGCACATAAGCTATGGTCCAGCCGTGCTACAGACTTCAATAGGATGGAAGGAGAGAGACTTTTTTACAGGTGGCAGTGATTACAGCTTCTGTTATCAACCTTTGAGCAGTTCAAGCAGTTACTTAATTCTCTTCCTGACACTGCTCAGCAGCTATGTCATTTTCATACACATGTCACAGAAGGCTCTTGCCATAATTTTGTTCCTTCTGATTTCTGTTCTCTTTGACAGTTGTTTTTTTTTTTTCATGATACCTTTTGGTAGTCATGGCAATAATTATCATTTTTCATGTTATCAGTCACTGAGTGAGTGGTACTGTGTCCTGAGTATTTTGCCCCATGAAAGAGCTGGCCTCTGAAACTGTTCTTTCAGTAATGGCAAACCCAGGGTGTGATCTCTGATAAGACATTGATGTACGTTCACAGCACTAACAGAAATATGTTACAGCAAAATAGGAGTCTGTTCTGTCACTCCAAGCTCCATTTGCTGATGAGCTCTTAGCACGTATTTCCACTAAATGTAAGTTAATTTATTAAATGTTCTAAATTGTCAAGTGTAACAAGGATTTGCTTAATTTTAAATGTAGCTTTTTCCTTGTAATACCCTGCACATGTTCATATCAGCTTTAAGAAGCAGTAAATGTAAAAACTGAGGAAAACACTGAAGTAGGTTTCAACCATCATTTTCACTCTTTAAAGATTCTTTTCTTCTTATATCAGCTTCTCCACAGAAGATGGTACAGTACTGAATTTGGAAGCTGGTGGCTATTGTATGTAATGTTGGATTTTGTAGGCAAAAGTCACCCTGAGTACTATTATTTTAAGTAGATTTTTTTTTTCTTCACATAGTGCTATGAAACTTCTGTCCTCAGTTGTATTGTCTAAATAGTCTAGATGAATCTCACACCCTCTGCAGTTTCATCAGCATGAGGTATTTTGGGTGCCACATGGTGCCTGTACTTACGCAGAGAAGGGAAAAACCCTTGCAAAAGCCTGTGTGCAGCTGTTGCTGTTGATCTGCAACAGAATACCCCAGTCACCAATCCAGGTGAAAGCATAGGTGGCTTTGGTTGTTGCCTCCATTTCCTTATGAATCTGCCATAATTGGTACTTAACGGATTATGAAAGTGTGATTCCCATGTTGGACCTAATGTCCTCTGGCTTGCAGTAATCTTTAGTGCATTCTTTTCCCCAACTGGGTTTTGTGTGCTCTCCCATCTTTGCAATACCCAACTGACTCAGATATCTGTGCTTTTAAGCCATTCCTCTATGTCTGATGTGTGATAAGTGGAATGTAATGGTGTTAATGAGATGGGATAGGGTTCACTTAGTGTTTTCCCAGACAGCATGGAGTTGTCTGTTGTAGCACACACTGTATTGCCTTCTTATTCCTGTAGGGTCCTCAAGGTGATTATTGTTTATTTCCCAGGCTGCCCACATAGGAAACAGTTTGTAAAGAGGAGCCTGCATTAATGGGTGAGAACAGAGATAGATGGAGATTGAAGATGGTCTTTGTATTTTATGGACTAGAATTCATTTACAGTAATGTTTATTTATAAATACAAAATAATTCCTTTGATTTTTGATGAGGTAACATGAGATTTATGTCACTATTGGCAGATCAAAATCTGGCACAGTATTCTCTAAGTCCACATACCAAATATGCCTAATTGTTTTTTATGTAAGATTTTTATTTTTTTTTATACCTTATACTGAAAGCTACCTTTAAGATTAGTCATTGGTGTGGACAAATGTATGTCATAAAACATTTACAGGGCGCAGGTAGCTGAGACAATGCCAACATGCAGAGGGAGGCAGGCAGCACTAAAAATTTTTTTTTTTTTTTTCTTCTTACTGGTCTTTTTCTTCTTACAAGTCTGGGACTACATAAGGGAGAAGGCTAGAGTGAGTAGGGAGAGAGAGACATCTTGTATGCTTATCCTGGTTTTTTGCAATGGAGATTATTAACAGAAAAACAGAGGCAGGAGGAGTCAGAGGTCCTGAAGGAGATTCTTGTGCACTATCCAGGCTGCCTAATTTACTAATTATTGTCTGTAATTGGAAGAAGGCTACCTATTGGTCTCCAGTAGAGTTTAGCTGTATATAAG